>NC_138881.1:130697836-131297836 GCF_965194805.1 Balaenoptera borealis
TAGATATTGACTGCAGCAGGGCCTTAGAGACAGTGTCTCAGCCTGACGTAGGACTAGCATCAGAGCCTTTGTTAGGGACAGTGTCAGGGCGTGAGTTAGGACGAGCCTCCAGGCCTCAGTTAGGGCCAGGGTCACGGCCTCGGGACTAATTTTAGGGCCTTAGTTAGGAACAGCATCAGGGATTTATTTAGCATAAGAAGCTCAACATTAGTTAAAGACGAGGTTAGGTCAAGGTCTAGGGATTGTGTCAGGGCATGACCTAGGGATAGTGTCAAGACCTTAGTTACTTAGGGCATCAGGGCCTAATTTAGGACCAGTGTCAGGGCTTCAGGTAGGGATAGCGTCAGAGCCTGACTTAGGGAGAGCGACAGGGCTCGAGTGAAGCCTAGTGTCAGAGCCTTAGCTAGGGATAGTATCAGGGCATGACTTAGGAGCAGCATAAGGGCCTTGGTAGGATCAGCCTCAGGGGCTTCGTTAAAGATATTATCAGGGCCTCTCTTAGGGACAGCCTTAGGACCTCCCTTAGGGACAGCGTCAGGGCTTACTTAGGGACAGTTTCAGGAGCTTGGTAAGAGATGGGTCCGGAAATTACCTCAGGATAGTGTCAGGACATTAGATATTGACGGCAGCAGGGCCTTAGTTAGGGACAGTGTCAAGGCCTTAGTTAGTACTGGCATCTGGGCCTCTGTTAGGTACAGTGTCAGGGCCTGAGTTAGGAATAGTGTTAGGGCCTGAGTTAGGGACAGTATCACGGCCTTGGGACTAAATTCAGGGCCTGAGGTAGTCACAGCATAAGGGCTTTAGTTAGCATAAGAGGCAGGACATTTGCTAGGGACAGGGTTAGGGTAAAGTTTAGGGATCGTGTCAGGAAATGACCTAGGGATAGTGTCAAGAGCTTAGTTACAGTATCAGGGCCTTATTTAGGACCCGTGTCAGGGCTTCAGGTAGGGACAGCGTCAGTGCCTGACTCTGGGAGAGCAACAGGGCCTGAGTGAGGCCTAGCGTCAGGCCCATAGCTGGGGACACTGTCAGGGCATGATGTAGGAGCAGCATCAGGGCCTTTGTTGCATCAGCATTAGTGTCTTAGTTACAGACATGATCAGGGCCTGAGTTAGTCACAGCGTCAAGGCCTCAGTTAGGCATAGCTTCAGGGACTGAGTTACGGACAGCCTCAGGTCTTCACTTAGGAACAGCGACAGGGCTTTCTTAGGGACGGTGTCAGGACCTTGGTTAGAAATGGGTCAGGATATTAGCTCAGGATAGTGTCCGGATTTTAGTTATTGCCGGCAGCAGGGCCTATATTAGAGATAGATTCCGGGCCTTAGTTAGGGACAGTGTCAGGGCCTTAATTAGGACTAGTCTGGGCCTTAGTTAGGGAGAGCATTACGGCTTCGGTGAGGATAAGGGGCAGGACGTTAGCTCGGGACAGAGTCAGGTTCCAGGCCAGTGGTAGTGTCAGGATGTGAGCTAGGGATAGGGTGAAGACCTTAGTTATTGAGAGCATCAGGGCCTTAGTTAGGACCAGCGTCAGGGCCTTCATCAGGACCAGTGTCAGGGCTTCACGTACGGACAGCGTCAGAGCCTAACTAAGGTACGGCAACAGGGCCTAAGTGAGGCCGATCTTTAGGGCCTGAGTTAGGGGCAGTGTCAGGGCATGACTTAGGAGCCGTATAAGGGCCTCTGTAGGATCAGCATTAGGGACTTCGTTAAAGACATTCTCAGGACCTCTGTTAGGGACCGCCTCAGGGCCTCACTTAGGGACAGCGTCAGGGCTTACTTTGGGACAGTTTCAGGACCTTGGTAAGACATGGGTCAGGATATTAGCTCGGGATAATGTCAGGACTTTAGATATTGACTGCAGCAGGGCCTTAGAGACAGTGTCTCAGCCTGACTTAGGACTAGCATCAGAGCCTTTGTTAGGTACAGTGTCAGGGACTGAGTTAGGTGTAGTGTCAGGGCCTTAGTTAGGGACAGTGTCAGGCCCTGAGTTAGGACGAGCCTCCAGGCCTCAGTTAGGGCCAGGGTCACGGCCTCGGGACTAATTTTAGGGCCTTAGTTAGGAACAGCATCAGGGATTTATTTAGCATAAGAAGCTCAACATTAGTTAAAGACGAGGTTAGGTTAAGGTCTAGGGATTGTGTCAGGGCATGACCTAGGGATAGTGTCAAGACCTTAGTTACTTAGGGCATCAGGGCCTAATTTAGGACCAGTGTCAGGGCTTCAGGTAGGGATAGCGTCAGAGGCTGACTTAGGGAGAGCGACAGGGCTTGAGTGAGGCCTAGTGTCAGAGCCTTAGCTAGGGATAGTATCAGGGCATGACTTAGGAGCAGCATAAGGGCCTTGGTAGGATCAGCCTCAGGGGCTTTGTTAAAGACATTATCAGGGCCTCTGTTAGGGACAGCCTTAGGGCCTCCCTTAGGGACAGCGTCAGGGCTTACTTAGGGACAGTTTCAGGAGCTTGGTAAGAGATGGGTCCGGAAATTACCTCAGGATAGTGTCAGGACATTAGATATTGACGGCAGCAGGGCCTTAGTTAGGGACAGTGTCAAGGCCTTAGTTAGTACTAGCATCTGGGCCTCTGTTAGGTACAGGGTCAGGGCCTGAGTTAGGAATAGTGTTAGGGCCTTAGTTAGGGACAGTATCACGGCCTTGGGACTAAATTCAGGGCCTGAGGTAGTCACAGCATAAGGGCTTTAGTTAGCATAAGAGGCAGGACATTTGCTAGGGACAGGGTTAGGGTAAAGTTTAGGGATCGTGTCAGGAAATGACCTAGGGATAGTGTCAAGAGCTTAGTTACAGTATCAGGGCCTTATTTAGGACCCGTGTCAGGGCTTCAGGTAGGGACAGCGTCAGTGCCTGACTCTGGGAGAGCAACAGGGCCTGAGTGAGGCCTAGCGTCAGGCCCATAGCTGGGGACACTGTCAGGGCATGATGTAGGAGCAGCATCAGGGCCTTTGTTGCATCAGCATTAGTGTCTTAGTTACAGACATGATCAGGGCCTGAGTTAGTCACAGCGTCAAGGCCTCAGTTAGGCATAGCTTCAGGGACTGAGTTACGGACAGCCTCAGGTCTTCACTTAGGAACAGCGACAGGGCTTTCTTAGGGACGGTGTCAGGACCTTGGTTAGAAATGGGTTAGGATATTAGCTCAGGATAGTGTCCGGATTTTAGTTATTGCCGGCAGCAGGGCCTATATTAGAGATAGATTCCGGGCCTTAGTTAGGGACAGTGTCAGGGCCTTAATTAGGACTAGTCTGGGCCTTAGTTAGGGAGAGCATTACGGCTTCGGTGAGGATAAGGGGCAGGACGTTAGATCGGGACAGAGTCAGGTTCCAGGCCAGTGGTAGTGTCAGGATGTGAGCTAGGGATAGGGTGAAGACCTTAGTTATTGAGAGCATCAGGGCCTTAGCTAGGACCAGCGTCAGGGCCTTCATCAGGACCAGTGTCAGGGCTTCACGTACGGACAGCGTCAGAGCCTAACTAAGGTACGGCAACGGGGCCTAAGTGAGGCCGATCTTTAGGGCCTGAGTTAGGGGCAGTGGCAGGGCATGACTTAGGAGCCGTATAAGGGCCTCTGTAGGATCAGCATTAGGGACTTCGTTAAAGACATTCTCAGGACCTCTGTTAGGGACCGCCTCAGGGCCTCACTTAGGGACAGCGTCAGGGCTTCCTTTGGGACAGTTTCAGGACCTTGGTAAGACATGGGTCAGGATATTAGCTCGGGATAATGTCAGGACTTTAGATATTGACTGCAGCAGGGCCTTAGAGACAGTGTCTCAGCCTGACTTAGGACTAGCATCAGAGCCTTTGTTAGGTACAGTGTCAGGGACTGAGTTAGGTGTAGTGTCAGGGCCTTAGTTAGGGACAGTGTCAGGGCCTGAGTTAGGACGAGCCTCCAGGCCTCAGTTAGGGCCAGGGTCACGGCCTCGGGACTAATTTTAGGGCCTTAGTTAGGAACAGCATCAGGGATTTATTTAGCATAAGAGGCTCAACATTAGTTAAAGACAAGGTTAGGTTAAGGTCTAGGGATTGTGTCAGGGCATGACCTAGGGATAGTGTCAAGACCTTAGTTACTTAGGGCATCAGGGCCTAATTTAGGACCAGTGTCAGGGCTTCAGGTAGGGATAGCGTCAGAGGCTGACTTAGGGAGAGCGACAGGGCTTGAGTGAGGCCTAGTGTCAGAGCCTTAGCTAGGGATAGTATCAGGGCATGACTTAGGAGCAGTATAAGGGCCTTGGTAGGATCAGCCTCAGGGGCTTTGTTAAAGACATTATCAGGGCCTCTGTTAGGGACAGCCTTAGGGCCTCCCTTAGGGACAGCGTCAGGGCTTACTTAGGGACAGTTTCAGGACCTTGGTAAGACATGGGTCAGGATATTAGCTCAGGAGAATGTCAGGACTTTAGATATTGACTGCAGCAGGGCCTTAGAGACAGTGTCTCAGCCTGACGTAGGACTAGCATCAGAGCCTTTGTTAGGGACAGTGTCAGGGCGTGAGTTAGGACGAGCCTCCAGGCCTCAGTTAGGGCCAGGGTCACGGCCTCGGGACTAATTTTAGGGCCTTAGTTAGGAACAGCATCAGGGATTTATTTAGCATAAGAAGCTCAACATTAGTTAAAGACGAGGTTAGGTCAAGGTCTAGGGATTGTGTCAGGGCATGACCTAGGGATAGTGTCAAGACCTTAGTTACTTAGGGCATCAGGGCCTAATTTAGGACCAGTGTCAGGGCTTCAGGTAGGGATAGCGTCAGAGCCTGACTTAGGGAGAGCGACAGGGCTCGAGTGAAGCCTAGTGTCAGAGCCTTAGCTAGGGATAGTATCAGGGCATGACTTAGGAGCAGCATAAGGGCCTTGGTAGGATCAGCCTCAGGGGCTTTGTTAAAGACATTATCAGGGCCTCTGTTAGGGACAGCCTTAGGGCCTCCCTTAGGGACAGCGTCAGGGCTTACATAGGGACAGTTTCAGGACCTTGGTAAGACATGGGTCAGGATATTAGCTCAGGAGAATGTCAGGACTTTAGATATTGACTGCAGCAGGGCCTTAGAGACAGTGTCTCAGCCTGACGTAGGACTAGCATCAGAGCCTTTGTTAGGGACAGTGTCAGGGCGTGAGTTAGGACGAGCCTCCAGGCCTCAGTTAGGGCCAGGGTCACGGCCTCGGGACTAATTTTAGGGCCTTAGTTAGGAACAGCATCAGGGATTTATTTAGCATAAGAAGCTCAACATTAGTTAAAGACGAGGTTAGGTCAAGGTCTAGGGATTGTGTCAGGGCATGACCTAGGGATAGTGTCAAGACCTTAGTTACTTAGGGCATCAGGGCCTAATTTAGGACCAGTGTCAGGGCTTCAGGTAGGGATAGCGTCAGAGCCTGACTTAGGGAGAGCGACAGGGCTCGAGTGAAGCCTAGTGTCAGAGCCTTAGCTAGGGATAGTATCAGGGCATGACTTAGGAGCAGCATAAGGGCCTTGGTAGGATCAGCCTCAGGGGCTTTGTTAAAGATATTATCAGGGCCTCTGTTAGGGACAGCCTTAGGACCTCCCTTAGGGACAGCGTCAGGGCTTACTTAGGGACAGTTTCAGGAGCTTGGTAAGAGATGGGTCCGGAAATTACCTCAGGATAGTGTCAGGACATTAGATATTGACGGCAGCAGGGCCTTAGTTAGGGACAGTGTCAAGGCCTTAGTTAGTACTGGCATCTGGGCCTCTGTTAGGTACAGTGTCAGGGCCTGAGTTAGGAATAGTGTTAGGGCCTGAGTTAGGGACAGTATCACGGCCTTGGGACTAAATTCAGGGCCTGAGGTAGTCACAGCATAAGGGCTTTAGTTAGCATAAGAGGCAGGACATTTGCTAGGGACAGGGTTAGGGTAAAGTTTAGGGATCGTGTCAGGAAATGACCTAGGGATAGTGTCAAGAGCTTAGTTACAGTATCAGGGCCTTATTTAGGACCCGTGTCAGGGCTTCAGGTAGGGACAGCGTCAGTGCCTGACTCTGGGAGAGCAACAGGGCCTGAGTGAGGCCTAGCGTCAGGCCCATAGCTGGGGACACTGTCAGGGCATGATGTAGGAGCAGCATCAGGGCCTTTGTTGCATCAGCATTAGTGTCTTAGTTACAGACATGATCAGGGCCTGAGTTAGTCACAGCGTCAAGGCCTCAGTTAGGCATAGCTTCAGGGACTGAGTTACGGACAGCCTCAGGTCTTCACTTAGGAACAGCGACAGGGCTTTCTTAGGGACGGTGTCAGGACCTTGGTTAGAAATGGGTCAGGATATTAGCTCAGGATAGTGTCCGGATTTTAGTTATTGCCGGCAGCAGGGCCTATATTAGAGATAGATTCCGGGCCTTAGTTAGGGACAGTGTCAGGGCCTTAATTAGGACTAGTCTGGGCCTTAGTTAGGGAGAGCATTACGGCTTCGGTGAGGATAAGGGGCAGGACGTTAGCTCGGGACAGAGTCAGGTTCCAGGCCAGTGGTAGTGTCAGGATGTGAGCTAGGGATAGGGTGAAGACCTTAGTTATTGAGAGCATCAGGGCCTTAGTTAGGACCAGCGTCAGGGCCTTCATCAGGACCAGTGTCAGGGCTTCACGTACGGACAGCGTCAGAGCCTAACTAAGGTACGGCAACAGGGCCTAAGTGAGGCCGATCTTTAGGGCCTGAGTTAGGGGCAGTGTCAGGGCATGACTTAGGAGCCGTATAAGGGCCTCTGTAGGATCAGCATTAGGGACTTCGTTAAAGACATTCTCAGGACCTCTGTTAGGGACCGCCTCAGGGCCTCACTTAGGGACAGCGTCAGGGCTTACTTTGGGACAGTTTCAGGACCTTGGTAAGACATGGGTCAGGATATTAGCTCGGGATAATGTCAGGACTTTAGATATTGACTGCAGCAGGGCCTTAGAGACAGTGTCTCAGCCTGACTTAGGACTAGCATCAGAGCCTTTGTTAGGTACAGTGTCAGGGACTGAGTTAGGTGTAGTGTCAGGGCCTTAGTTAGGGACAGTGTCAGGCCCTGAGTTAGGACGAGCCTCCAGGCCTCAGTTAGGGCCAGGGTCACGGCCTCGGGACTAATTTTAGGGCCTTAGTTAGGAACAGCATCAGGGATTTATTTAGCATAAGAAGCTCAACATTAGTTAAAGACGAGGTTAGGTTAAGGTCTAGGGATTGTGTCAGGGCATGACCTAGGGATAGTGTCAAGACCTTAGTTACTTAGGGCATCAGGGCCTAATTTAGGACCAGTGTCAGGGCTTCAGGTAGGGATAGCGTCAGAGGCTGACTTAGGGAGAGCGACAGGGCTTGAGTGAGGCCTAGTGTCAGAGCCTTAGCTAGGGATAGTATCAGGGCATGACTTAGGAGCAGCATAAGGGCCTTGGTAGGATCAGCCTCAGGGGCTTTGTTAAAGACATTATCAGGGCCTCTGTTAGGGACAGCCTTAGGGCCTCCCTTAGGGACAGCGTCAGGACTTACTTAGGGACAGTTTCAGGAGCTTGGTAAGAGATGGGTCCGGAAATTACCTCAGGATAGTGTCAGGACATTAGATATTGACGGCAGCAGGGCCTTAGTTAGGGACAGTGTCAAGGCCTTAGTTAGTACTAGCATCTGGGCCTCTGTTAGGTACAGGGTCAGGGCCTGAGTTAGGAATAGTGTTAGGGCCTTAGTTAGGGACAGTATCACGGCCTTGGGACTAAATTCAGGGCCTGAGGTAGTCACAGCATAAGGGCTTTAGTTAGCATAAGAGGCAGGACATTTGCTAGGGACAGGGTTAGGGTAAAGTTTAGGGATCGTGTCAGGAAATGACCTAGGGATAGTGTCAAGAGCTTAGTTACAGTATCAGGGCCTTATTTAGGACCCGTGTCAGGGCTTCAGGTAGGGACAGCGTCAGTGCCTGACTCTGGGAGAGCAACAGGGCCTGAGTGAGGCCTAGCGTCAGGCCCATAGCTGGGGACACTGTCAGGGCATGATGTAGGAGCAGCATCAGGGCCTTTGTTGCATCAGCATTAGTGTCTTAGTTACAGACATGATCAGGGCCTGAGTTAGTCACAGCGTCAAGGCCTCAGTTAGGCATAGCTTCAGGGACTGAGTTACGGACAGCCTCAGGTCTTCACTTAGGAACAGCGACAGGGGTTTCTTAGGGACGGTGTCAGGACCTTGGTTAGAAATGGGTTAGGATATTAGCTCAGGATAGTGTCCGGATTTTAGTTATTGCCGGCAGCAGGGCCTATATTAGAGATAGATTCCGGGCCTTAGTTAGGGACAGTGTCAGGGCCTTAATTAGGACTAGTCTGGGCCTTAGTTAGGGAGAGCATTACGGCTTCGGTGAGGATAAGGGGCAGGACGTTAGATCGGGACAGAGTCAGGTTCCAGGCCAGTGGTAGTGTCAGGATGTGAGCTAGGGATAGGGTGAAGACCTTAGTTATTGAGAGCATCAGGGCCTTAGCTAGGACCAGCGTCAGGGCCTTCATCAGGACCAGTGTCAGGGCTTCACGTACGGACAGCGTCAGAGCCTAACTAAGGTACGGCAACGGGGCCTAAGTGAGGCCGATCTTTAGGGCCTGAGTTAGGGGCAGTGTCAGGGCATGACTTAGGAGCCGTATAAGGGCCTCTGTAGGATCAGCATTAGGGACTTCGTTAAAGACATTCTCAGGACCTCTGTTAGGGACCGCCTCAGGGCCTCACTTAGGGACAGCGTCAGGGCTTCCTTTGGGACAGTTTCAGGACCTTGGTAAGACATGGGTCAGGATATTAGCTCGGGATAATGTCAGGACTTTAGATATTGACTGCAGCAGGGCCTTAGAGACAGTGTCTCAGCCTGACTTAGGACTAGCATCAGAGCCTTTGTTAGGTACAGTGTCAGGGACTGAGTTAGGTGTAGTGTCAGGGCCTTAGTTAGGGACAGTGTCAGGGCCTGAGTTAGGACGAGCCTCCAGGCCTCAGTTAGGGCCAGGGTCACGGCCTCGGGACTAATTTTAGGGCCTTAGTTAGGAACAGCATCAGGGATTTATTTAGCATAAGAGGCTCAACATTAGTTAAAGACAAGGTTAGGTTAAGGTCTAGGGATTGTGTCAGGGCATGACCTAGGGATAGTGTCAAGACCTTAGTTACTTAGGGCATCAGGGCCTAATTTAGGACCAGTGTCAGGGCTTCAGGTAGGGATAGCGTCAGAGGCTGACTTAGGGAGAGCGACAGGGCTTGAGTGAGGCCTAGTGTCAGAGCCTTAGCTAGGGATAGTATCAGGGCATGACTTAGGAGCAGTATAAGGGCCTTGGTAGGATCAGCCTCAGGGGCTTTGTTAAAGACATTATCAGGGCCTCTGTTAGGGACAGCCTTAGGGCCTCCCTTAGGGACAGCGTCAGGGCTTACTTAGGGACAGTTTCAGGACCTTGGTAAGACATGGGTCAGGATATTAGCTCAGGAGAATGTCAGGACTTTAGATATTGACTGCAGCAGGGCCTTAGAGACAGTGTCTCAGCCTGACGTAGGACTAGCATCAGAGCCTTTGTTAGGGACAGTGTCAGGGCGTGAGTTAGGACGAGCCTCCAGGCCTCAGTTAGGGCCAGGGTCACGGCCTCGGGACTAATTTTAGGGCCTTAGTTAGGAACAGCATCAGGGATTTATTTAGCATAAGAAGCTCAACATTAGTTAAAGACGAGGTTAGGTCAAGGTCTAGGGATTGTGTCAGGGCATGACCTAGGGATAGTGTCAAGACCTTAGTTACTTAGGGCATCAGGGCCTAATTTAGGACCAGTGTCAGGGCTTCAGGTAGGGATAGCGTCAGAGCCTGACTTAGGGAGAGCGACAGGGCTCGAGTGAAGCCTAGTGTCAGAGCCTTAGCTAGGGATAGTATCAGGGCATGACTTAGGAGCAGCATAAGGGCCTTGGTAGGATCAGCCTCAGGGGCTTCGTTAAAGATATTATCAGGGCCTCTCTTAGGGACAGCCTTAGGACCTCCCTTAGGGACAGCGTCAGGGCTTACTTAGGGACAGTTTCAGGAGCTTGGTAAGAGATGGGTCCGGAAATTACCTCAGGATAGTGTCAGGACATTAGATATTGACGGCAGCAGGGCCTTAGTTAGGGACAGTGTCAAGGCCTTAGTTAGTACTGGCATCTGGGCCTCTGTTAGGTACAGTGTCAGGGCCTGAGTTAGGAATAGTGTTAGGGCCTGAGTTAGGGACAGTATCACGGCCTTGGGACTAAATTCAGGGCCTGAGGTAGTCACAGCATAAGGGCTTTAGTTAGCATAAGAGGCAGGACATTTGCTAGGGACAGGGTTAGGGTAAAGTTTAGGGATCGTGTCAGGAAATGACCTAGGGATAGTGTCAAGAGCTTAGTTACAGTATCAGGGCCTTATTTAGGACCCGTGTCAGGGCTTCAGGTAGGGACAGCGTCAGTGCCTGACTCTGGGAGAGCAACAGGGCCTGAGTGAGGCCTAGCGTCAGGCCCATAGCTGGGGACACTGTCAGGGCATGATGTAGGAGCAGCATCAGGGCCTTTGTTGCATCAGCATTAGTGTCTTAGTTACAGACATGATCAGGGCCTGAGTTAGTCACAGCGTCAAGGCCTCAGTTAGGCATAGCTTCAGGGACTGAGTTACGGACAGCCTCAGGTCTTCACTTAGGAACAGCGACAGGGCTTTCTTAGGGACGGTGTCAGGACCTTGGTTAGAAATGGGTCAGGATATTAGCTCAGGATAGTGTCCGGATTTTAGTTATTGCCGGCAGCAGGGCCTATATTAGAGATAGATTCCGGGCCTTAGTTAGGGACAGTGTCAGGGCCTTAATTAGGACTAGTCTGGGCCTTAGTTAGGGAGAGCATTACGGCTTCGGTGAGGATAAGGGGCAGGACGTTAGCTCGGGACAGAGTCAGGTTCCAGGCCAGTGGTAGTGTCAGGATGTGAGCTAGGGATAGGGTGAAGACCTTAGTTATTGAGAGCATCAGGGCCTTAGTTAGGACCAGCGTCAGGGCCTTCATCAGGACCAGTGTCAGGGCTTCACGTACGGACAGCGTCAGAGCCTAACTAAGGTACGGCAACAGGGCCTAAGTGAGGCCGATCTTTAGGGCCTGAGTTAGGGGCAGTGTCAGGGCATGACTTAGGAGCCGTATAAGGGCCTCTGTAGGATCAGCATTAGGGACTTCGTTAAAGACATTCTCAGGACCTCTGTTAGGGACCGCCTCAGGGCCTCACTTAGGGACAGCGTCAGGGCTTACTTTGGGACAGTTTCAGGACCTTGGTAAGACATGGGTCAGGATATTAGCTCGGGATAATGTCAGGACTTTAGATATTGACTGCAGCAGGGCCTTAGAGACAGTGTCTCAGCCTGACTTAGGACTAGCATCAGAGCCTTTGTTAGGTACAGTGTCAGGGACTGAGTTAGGTGTAGTGTCAGGGCCTTAGTTAGGGACAGTGTCAGGCCCTGAGTTAGGACGAGCCTCCAGGCCTCAGTTAGGGCCAGGGTCACGGCCTCGGGACTAATTTTAGGGCCTTAGTTAGGAACAGCATCAGGGATTTATTTAGCATAAGAAGCTCAACATTAGTTAAAGACGAGGTTAGGTTAAGGTCTAGGGATTGTGTCAGGGCATGACCTAGGGATAGTGTCAAGACCTTAGTTACTTAGGGCATCAGGGCCTAATTTAGGACCAGTGTCAGGGCTTCAGGTAGGGATAGCGTCAGAGGCTGACTTAGGGAGAGCGACAGGGCTTGAGTGAGGCCTAGTGTCAGAGCCTTAGCTAGGGATAGTATCAGGGCATGACTTAGGAGCAGCATAAGGGCCTTGGTAGGATCAGCCTCAGGGGCTTTGTTAAAGACATTATCAGGGCCTCTGTTAGGGACAGCCTTAGGGCCTCCCTTAGGGACAGCGTCAGGGCTTACTTAGGGACAGTTTCAGGAGCTTGGTAAGAGATGGGTCCGGAAATTACCTCAGGATAGTGTCAGGACATTAGATATTGACGGCAGCAGGGCCTTAGTTAGGGACAGTGTCAAGGCCTTAGTTAGTACTAGCATCTGGGCCTCTGTTAGGTACAGGGTCAGGGCCTGAGTTAGGAATAGTGTTAGGGCCTTAGTTAGGGACAGTATCACGGCCTTGGGACTAAATTCAGGGCCTGAGGTAGTCACAGCATAAGGGCTTTAGTTAGCATAAGAGGCAGGACATTTGCTAGGGACAGGGTTAGGGTAAAGTTTAGGGATCGTGTCAGGAAATGACCTAGGGATAGTGTCAAGAGCTTAGTTACAGTATCAGGGCCTTATTTAGGACCCGTGTCAGGGCTTCAGGTAGGGACAGCGTCAGTGCCTGACTCTGGGAGAGCAACAGGGCCTGAGTGAGGCCTAGCGTCAGGCCCATAGCTGGGGACACTGTCAGGGCATGATGTAGGAGCAGCATCAGGGCCTTTGTTGCATCAGCATTAGTGTCTTAGTTACAGACATGATCAGGGCCTGAGTTAGTCACAGCGTCAAGGCCTCAGTTAGGCATAGCTTCAGGGACTGAGTTACGGACAGCCTCAGGTCTTCACTTAGGAACAGCGACAGGGGTTTCTTAGGGACGGTGTCAGGACCTTGGTTAGAAATGGGTTAGGATATTAGCTCAGGATAGTGTCCGGATTTTAGTTATTGCCGGCAGCAGGGCCTATATTAGAGATAGATTCCGGGCCTTAGTTAGGGACAGTGTCAGGGCCTTAATTAGGACTAGTCTGGGCCTTAGTTAGGGAGAGCATTACGGCTTCGGTGAGGATAAGGGGCAGGACGTTAGATCGGGACAGAGTCAGGTTCCAGGCCAGTGGTAGTGTCAGGATGTGAGCTAGGGATAGGGTGAAGACCTTAGTTATTGAGAGCATCAGGGCCTTAGCTAGGACCAGCGTCAGGGCCTTCATCAGGACCAGTGTCAGGGCTTCACGTACGGACAGCGTCAGAGCCTAACTAAGGTACGGCAACGGGGCCTAAGTGAGGCCGATCTTTAGGGCCTGAGTTAGGGGCAGTGGCAGGGCATGACTTAGGAGCCGTATAAGGGCCTCTGTAGGATCAGCATTAGGGACTTCGTTAAAGACATTCTCAGGACCTCTGTTAGGGACCGCCTCAGGGCCTCACTTAGGGACAGCGTCAGGGCTTCCTTTGGGACAGTTTCAGGACCTTGGTAAGACATGGGTCAGGATATTAGCTCGGGATAATGTCAGGACTTTAGATATTGACTGCAGCAGGGCCTTAGAGACAGTGTCTCAGCCTGACTTAGGACTAGCATCAGAGCCTTTGTTAGGTACAGTGTCAGGGACTGAGTTAGGTGTAGTGTCAGGGCCTTAGTTAGGGACAGTGTCAGGGCCTGAGTTAGGACGAGCCTCCAGGCCTCAGTTAGGGCCAGGGTCACGGCCTCGGGACTAATTTTAGGGCCTTAGTTAGGAACAGCATCAGGGATTTATTTAGCATAAGAGGCTCAACATTAGTTAAAGACAAGGTTAGGTTAAGGTCTAGGGATTGTGTCAGGGCATGACCTAGGGATAGTGTCAAGACCTTAGTTACTTAGGGCATCAGGGCCTAATTTAGGACCAGTGTCAGGGCTTCAGGTAGGGATAGCGTCAGAGGCTGACTTAGGGAGAGCGACAGGGCTTGAGTGAGGCCTAGTGTCAGAGCCTTAGCTAGGGATAGTATCAGGGCATGACTTAGGAGCAGTATAAGGGCCTTGGTAGGATCAGCCTCAGGGGCTTTGTTAAAGACATTATCAGGGCCTCTGTTAGGGACAGCCTTAGGGCCTCCCTTAGGGACAGCGTCAGGGCTTACTTAGGGACAGTTTCAGGACCTTGGTAAGACATGGGTCAGGATATTAGCTCAGGAGAATGTCAGGACTTTAGATATTGACTGCAGCAGGGCCTTAGAGACAGTGTCTCAGCCTGACGTAGGACTAGCATCAGAGCCTTTGTTAGGGACAGTGTCAGGGCGTGAGTTAGGACGAGCCTCCAGGCCTCAGTTAGGGCCAGGGTCACGGCCTCGGGACTAATTTTAGGGCCTTAGTTAGGAACAGCATCAGGGATTTATTTAGCATAAGAAGCTCAACATTAGTTAAAGACGAGGTTAGGTCAAGGTCTAGGGATTGTGTCAGGGCATGACCTAGGGATAGTGTCAAGACCTTAGTTACTTAGGGCATCAGGGCCTAATTTAGGACCAGTGTCAGGGCTTCAGGTAGGGATAGCGTCAGAGCCTGACTTAGGGAGAGCGACAGGGCTCGAGTGAAGCCTAGTGTCAGAGCCTTAGCTAGGGATAGTATCAGGGCATGACTTAGGAGCAGCATAAGGGCCTTGGTAGGATCAGCCTCAGGGGCTTTGTTAAAGATATTATCAGGGCCTCTGTTAGGGACAGCCTTAGGACCTCCCTTAGGGACAGCGTCAGGGCTTACTTAGGGACAGTTTCAGGAGCTTGGTAAGAGATGGGTCCGGAAATTACCTCAGGATAGTGTCAGGACATTAGATATTGACGGCAGCAGGGCCTTAGTTAGGGACAGTGTCAAGGCCTTAGTTAGTACTGGCATCTGGGCCTCTGTTAGGTACAGTGTCAGGGCCTGAGTTAGGAATAGTGTTAGGGCCTGAGTTAGGGACAGTATCACGGCCTTGGGACTAAATTCAGGGCCTGAGGTAGTCACAGCATAAGGGCTTTAGTTAGCATAAGAGGCAGGACATTTGCTAGGGACAGGGTTAGGGTAAAGTTTAGGGATCGTGTCAGGAAATGACCTAGGGATAGTGTCAAGAGCTTAGTTACAGTATCAGGGCCTTATTTAGGACCCGTGTCAAGGCTTCAGGTAGGGACAGCGTCAGTGCCTGACTCTGGGAGAGCAACAGGGCCTGAGTGAGGCCTAGCGTCAGGCCCATAGCTGGGGACACTGTCAGGGCATGATGTAGGAGCAGCATCAGGGCCTTTGTTGCATCAGCATTAGTGTCTTAGTTACAGACATGATCAGGGCCTGAGTTAGTCACAGCGTCAAGGCCTCAGTTAGGCATAGCTTCAGGGACTGAGTTACGGACAGCCTCAGGTCTTCACTTAGGAACAGCGACAGGGCTTTCTTAGGGACGGTGTCAGGACCTTGGTTAGAAATGGGTCAGGATATTAGCTCAGGATAGTGTCCGGATTTTAGTTATTGCCGGCAGCAGGGCCTATATTAGAGATAGATTCCGGGCCTTAGTTAGGGACAGTGTCAGGGCCTTAATTAGGACTAGTCTGGGCCTTAGTTAGGGAGAGCATTACGGCTTCGGTGAGGATAAGGGGCAGGACGTTAGCTCGGGACAGAGTCAGGTTCCAGGCCAGTGGTAGTGTCAGGATGTGAGCTAGGGATAGGGTGAAGACCTTAGTTATTGAGAGCATCAGGGCCTTAGTTAGGACCAGCGTCAGGGCCTTCATCAGGACCAGTGTCAGGGCTTCACGTACGGACAGCGTCAGAGCCTAACTAAGGTACGGCAACAGGGCCTAAGTGAGGCCTATCTTTAGGGCCTGAGTTAGGGGCAGTGTCAGGGCATGACTTAGGAGCCGTATAAGGGCCTCTGTAGGATCAGCATTAGGGACTTCGTTAAAGACATTCTCAGGGCCTCTGTTAGGGACCGCCTCAGGGCCTCACTTAGGGACAGCGTCAGGGCTTACTTTGGGACAGTTTCAGGACCTTGGTAAGACATGGGTCAGGATATTAGCTCGGGATAATGTCAGGACTTTAGATATTGACTGCAGCAGGGCCTTAGAGACAGTGTCTCAGCCTGACTTAGGACTAGCATCAGAGCCTTTGTTAGGTACAGTGTCAGGGACTGAGTTAGGTGTAGTGTCAGGGCCTTAGTTAGGGACAGTGTCAGGCCCTGAGTTAGGACGAGCCTCCAGGCCTCAGTTAGGGCCAGGGTCACGGCCTCGGGACTAATTTTAGGGCCTTAGTTAGGAACTGCATCAGGGATTTATTTAGCATAAGAAGCTCAACATTAGTTAAAGACGAGGTTAGGTTAAGGTCTAGGGATTGTGTCAGGGCATGACCTAGGGATAGTGGCAAGACCTTAGTTACTTAGGGCATCAGGGCCTAATTTAGGACCAGTGTCAGGGCTTCAGGTAGGGATAGCGTCAGAGCCTGACTTAGGGAGAGCGACAGGGCTTGAGTGAGGCCTAGTGTCAGAGCCTTAGCTAGGGATAGTATCAGGGCATGACTTAGGAGCAGCATAAAGGCCTTGGTAGGATCAGCCTCAGGGGCTTTGTTAAAGACATTATCAGGGCCTCTGTTAGGGACAGCCTTAGGGCCTCCCTTAGGGACAGCGTCAGGGCTTACTTAGGGACAGTTTCAGGAGCTTGGTAAGAGATGGGTCCGGAAATTACCTCAGGATAGTGTCAGGACATTAGATATTGACGGCAGCAGGGCCTTAGTTAGGGACAGTGTCAAGGCCTTAGTTAGTACTAGCATCTGGGCCTCTGTTAGGTACAGGGTCAGGGCCTGAGTTAGGAATAGTGTTAGGGCCTTAGTTAGGGACAGTATCACGGCCTTGGGACTAAATTCAGGGCCTGAGGTAGTCACAGCATAAGGGCTTTAGTTAGCATAAGAGGCAGGACATTTGCTAGGGACAGGGTTAGGGTAAAGTTTAGGGATCGTGTCAGGAAATGACCTAGGGATAGTGTCAAGAGCTTAGTTACAGTATCAGGGCCTTATTTAGGACCCGTGTCAGGGCTTCAGGTAGGGACAGCGTCAGTGCCTGACTCTGGGAGAGCAACAGGGCCTGAGTGAGGCCTAGCGTCAGGCCCATAGCTGGGGACACTGTCAGGGCATGATGTAGGAGCAGCATCAGGGCCTTTGTTGCATCAGCATTAGTGTCTTAGTTACAGACATGATCAGGGCCTGAGTTAGTCACAGCGTCAAGGCCTCAGTTAGGCATAGCTTCAGGGACTGAGTTACGGACAGCCTCAGGTCTTCACTTAGGAACAGCGACAGGGGTTTCTTAGGGACGGTGTCAGGACCTTGGTTAGAAATGGGTTAGGATATTAGCTCAGGATAGTGTCCGGATTTTAGTTATTGCCGGCAGCAGGGCCTATATTAGAGATAGATTCCGGGCCTTAGTTAGGGACAGTGTCAGGGCCTTAATTAGGACTAGTGTGGGCCTTAGTTAGGGAGAGCATTACGGCTTCGGTGAGGATAAGGGGCAGGACGTTAGATCGGGACAGAGTCAGGTTCCAGGCCAGTGGTAGTGTCAGGATGTGAGCTAGGGATAGGGTGAAGACCTTAGTTATTGAGAGCATCAGGGCCTTAGCTAGGACCAGCGTCAGGGCCTTCATCAGGACCAGTGTCAGGGCTTCACGTACGGACAGCGTCAGAGCCTAACTAAGGTACGGCAACGGGGCCTAAGTGAGGCCGATCTTTAGGGCCTGAGTTAGGGGCAGTGGCAGGGCATGACTTAGGAGCCGTATAAGGGCCTCTGTAGGATCAGCATTAGGGACTTCGTTAAAGACATTCTCAGGACCTCTGTTAGGGACCGCCTCAGGGCCTCACTTAGGGACAGCGTCAGGGCTTCCTTTGGGACAGTTTCAGGACCTTGGTAAGACATGGGTCAGGATATTAGCTCGGGATAATGTCAGGACTTTAGATATTGACTGCAGCAGGGCCTTAGAGACAGTGTCTCAGCCTGACTTAGGACTAGCATCAGAGCCTTTGTTAGGTACAGTGTCAGGGACTGAGTTAGGTGTAGTGTCAGGGCCTTAGTTAGGGACAGTGTCAGGGCCTGAGTTAGGACGAGCCTCCAGGCCTCAGTTAGGGCCAGGGTCACGGCCTCGGGACTAATTTTAGGGCCTTAGTTAGGAACAGCATCAGGGATTTATTTAGCATAAGAGGCTCAACATTAGTTAAAGACAAGGTTAGGTTAAGGTCTAGGGATTGTGTCAGGGCATGACCTAGGGATAGTGTCAAGACCTTAGTTACTTAGGGCATCAGGGCCTAATTTAGGACCAGTGTCAGGGCTTCAGGTAGGGATAGCGTCAGAGGCTGACTTAGGGAGAGCGACAGGGCTTGAGTGAGGCCTAGTGTCAGAGCCTTAGCTAGGGATAGTATCAGGGCATGACTTAGGAGCAGTATAAGGGCCTTGGTAGGATCAGCCTCAGGGGCTTTGTTAAAGACATTATCAGGGCCTCTGTTAGGGACAGCCTTAGGGCCTCCCTTAGGGACAGCGTCAGGGCTTACTTAGGGACAGTTTCAGGACCTTGGTAAGACATGGGTCAGGATATTAGCTCAGGAGAATGTCAGGACTTTAGATATTGACTGCAGCAGGGCCTTAGAGACAGTGTCTCAGCCTGACGTAGGACTAGCATCAGAGCCTTTGTTAGGGACAGTGTCAGGGCGTGAGTTAGGACGAGCCTCCAGGCCTCAGTTAGGGCCAGGGTCACGGCCTCGGGACTAATTTTAGGGCCTTAGTTAGGAACAGCATCAGGGATTTATTTAGCATAAGAAGCTCAACATTAGTTAAAGACGAGGTTAGGTCAAGGTCTAGGGATTGTGTCAGGGCATGACCTAGGGATAGTGTCAAGACCTTAGTTACTTAGGGCATCAGGGCCTAATTTAGGACCAGTGTCAGGGCTTCAGGTAGGGATAGCGTCAGAGCCTGACTTAGGGAGAGCGACAGGGCTCGAGTGAAGCCTAGTGTCAGAGCCTTAGCTAGGGATAGTATCAGGGCATGACTTAGGAGCAGCATAAGGGCCTTGGTAGGATCAGCCTCAGGGGCTTTGTTAAAGATATTATCAGGGCCTCTGTTAGGGACAGCCTTAGGACCTCCCTTAGGGACAGCGTCAGGGCTTACTTAGGGACAGTTTCAGGAGCTTGGTAAGAGATGGGTCCGGAAATTACCTCAGGATAGTGTCAGGACATTAGATATTGACGGCAGCAGGGCCTTAGTTAGGGACAGTGTCAAGGCCTTAGTTAGTACTGGCATCTGGGCCTCTGTTAGGTACAGTGTCAGGGCCTGAGTTAGGAATAGTGTTAGGGCCTGAGTTAGGGACAGTATCACGGCCTTGGGACTAAATTCAGGGCCTGAGGTAGTCACAGCATAAGGGCTTTAGTTAGCATAAGAGGCAGGACATTTGCTAGGGACAGGGTTAGGGTAAAGTTTAGGGATCGTGTCAGGAAATGACCTAGGGATAGTGTCAAGAGCTTAGTTACAGTATCAGGGCCTTATTTAGGACCCGTGTCAGGGCTTCAGGTAGGGACAGCGTCAGTGCCTGACTCTGGGAGAGCAACAGGGCCTGAGTGAGGCCTAGCGTCAGGCCCATAGCTGGGGACACTGTCAGGGCATGATGTAGGAGCAGCATCAGGGCCTTTGTTGCATCAGCATTAGTGTCTTAGTTACAGACATGATCAGGGCCTGAGTTAGTCACAGCGTCAAGGCCTCAGTTAGGCATAGCTTCAGGGACTGAGTTACGGACAGCCTCAGGTCTTCACTTAGGAACAGCGACAGGGGTTTCTTAGGGACGGTGTCAGGACCTTGGTTAGAAATGGGTTAGGATATTAGCTCAGGATAGTGTCCGGATTTTAGTTATTGCCGGCAGCAGGGCCTATATTAGAGATAGATTTCGGGCCTTAGTTAGGGACAGTGTCAGGGCCTTAATTAGGACTAGTCTGGGCCTTAGTTAGGGAGAGCATTACGGCTTCGGTGAGGATAAGGGGCAGGACGTTAGATCGGGACAGAGTCAGGTTCCAGGCCAGTGGTAGTGTCAGGATGTGAGCTAGGGATAGGGTGAAGACCTTAGTTATTGAGAGCATCAGGGCCTTAGCTAGGACCAGCGTCAGGGCCTTCATCAGGACCAGTGTCAGGGCTTCACGTACGGACAGCGTCAGAGCCTAACTAAGGTACGGCAACGGGGCCTAAGTGAGGCCGATCTTTAGGGCCTGAGTTAGGGGCAGTGGCAGGGCATGACTTAGGAGCCGTATAAGGGCCTCTGTAGGATCAGCATTAGGGACTTCGTTAAAGACATTCTCAGGACCTCTGTTAGGGACCGCCTCAGGGCCTCACTTAGGGACAGCGTCAGGGCTTCCTTTGGGACAGTTTCAGGACCTTGGTAAGACATGGGTCAGGATATTAGCTCGGGATAATGTCAGGACTTTAGATATTGACTGCAGCAGGGCCTTAGAGACAGTGTCTCAGCCTGACTTAGGACTAGCATCAGAGCCTTTGTTAGGTACAGTGTCAGGGACTGAGTTAGGTGTAGTGTCAGGGCCTTAGTTAGGGACAGTGTCAGGGCCTGAGTTAGGACGAGCCTCCAGGCCTCAGTTAGGGCCAGGGTCACGGCCTCGGGACTAATTTTAGGGCCTTAGTTAGGAACAGCATCAGGGATTTATTTAGCATAAGAGGCTCAACATTAGTTAAAGACAAGGTTAGGTTAAGGTCTAGGGATTGTGTCAGGGCATGACCTAGGGATAGTGTCAAGACCTTAGTTACTTAGGGCATCAGGGCCTAATTTAGGACCAGTGTCAGGGCTTCAGGTAGGGATAGCGTCAGAGGCTGACTTAGGGAGAGCGACAGGGCTTGAGTGAGGCCTAGTGTCAGAGCCTTAGCTAGGGATAGTATCAGGGCATGACTTAGGAGCAGTATAAGGGCCTTGGTAGGATCAGCCTCAGGGGCTTTGTTAAAGACATTATCAGGGCCTCTGTTAGGGACAGCCTTAGGGCCTCCCTTAGGGACAGCGTCAGGGCTTACTTAGGGACAGTTTCAGGACCTTGGTAAGACATGGGTCAGGATATTAGCTCAGGAGAATGTCAGGACTTTAGATATTGACTGCAGCAGGGCCTTAGAGACAGTGTCTCAGCCTGACGTAGGACTAGCATCAGAGCCTTTGTTAGGGACAGTGTCAGGGCGTGAGTTAGGACGAGCCTCCAGGCCTCAGTTAGGGCCAGGGTCACGGCCTCGGGACTAATTTTAGGGCCTTAGTTAGGAACAGCATCAGGGATTTATTTAGCATAAGAAGCTCAACATTAGTTAAAGACGAGGTTAGGTCAAGGTCTAGGGATTGTGTCAGGGCATGACCTAGGGATAGTGTCAAGACCTTAGTTACTTAGGGCATCAGGGCCTAATTTAGGACCAGTGTCAGGGCTTCAGGTAGGGATAGCGTCAGAGCCTGACTTAGGGAGAGCGACAGGGCTCGAGTGAAGCCTAGTGTCAGAGCCTTAGCTAGGGATAGTATCAGGGCATGACTTAGGAGCAGCATAAGGGCCTTGGTAGGATCAGCCTCAGGGGCTTTGTTAAAGATATTATCAGGGCCTCTGTTAGGGACAGCCTTAGGACCTCCCTTAGGGACAGCGTCAGGGCTTACTTAGGGACAGTTTCAGGAGCTTGGTAAGAGATGGGTCCGGAAATTACCTCAGGATAGTGTCAGGACATTAGATATTGACGGCAGCAGGGCCTTAGTTAGGGACAGTGTCAAGGCCTTAGTTAGTACTGGCATCTGGGCCTCTGTTAGGTACAGTGTCAGGGCCTGAGTTAGGAATAGTGTTAGGGCCTGAGTTAGGGACAGTATCACGGCCTTGGGACTAAATTCAGGGCCTGAGGTAGTCACAGCATAAGGGCTTTAGTTAGCATAAGAGGCAGGACATTTGCTAGGGACAGGGTTAGGGTAAAGTTTAGGGATCGTGTCAGGAAATGACCTAGGGATAGTGTCAAGAGCTTAGTTACAGTATCAGGGCCTTATTTAGGACCCGTGTCAGGGCTTCAGGTAGGGACAGCGTCAGTGCCTGACTCTGGGAGAGCAACAGGGCCTGAGTGAGGCCTAGCGTCAGGCCCATAGCTGGGGACACTGTCAGGGCATGATGTAGGAGCAGCATCAGGGCCTTTGTTGCATCAGCATTAGTGTCTTAGTTACAGACATGATCAGGGCCTGAGTTAGTCACAGCGTCAAGGCCTCAGTTAGGCATAGCTTCAGGGACTGAGTTACGGACAGCCTCAGGTCTTCACTTAGGAACAGCGACAGGGGTTTCTTAGGGACGGTGTCAGGACCTTGGTTAGAAATGGGTTAGGATATTAGCTCAGGATAGTGTCCGGATTTTAGTTATTGCCGGCAGCAGGGCCTATATTAGAGATAGATTTCGGGCCTTAGTTAGGGACAGTGTCAGGGCCTTAATTAGGACTAGTCTGGGCCTTAGTTAGGGAGAGCATTACGGCTTCGGTGAGGATAAGGGGCAGGACGTTAGATCGGGACAGAGTCAGGTTCCAGGCCAGTGGTAGTGTCAGGATGTGAGCTAGGGATAGGGTGAAGACCTTAGTTATTGAGAGCATCAGGGCCTTAGCTAGGACCAGCGTCAGGGCCTTCATCAGGACCAGTGTCAGGGCTTCACGTACGGACAGCGTCAGAGCCTAACTAAGGTACGGCAACGGGGCCTAAGTGAGGCCGATCTTTAGGGCCTGAGTTAGGGGCAGTGGCAGGGCATGACTTAGGAGCCGTATAAGGGCCTCTGTAGGATCAGCATTAGGGACTTCGTTAAAGACATTCTCAGGACCTCTGTTAGGGACCGCCTCAGGGCCTCACTTAGGGACAGCGTCAGGGCTTCCTTTGGGACAGTTTCAGGACCTTGGTAAGACATGGGTCAGGATATTAGCTCGGGATAATGTCAGGACTTTAGATATTGACTGCAGCAGGGCCTTAGAGACAGTGTCTCAGCCTGACTTAGGACTAGCATCAGAGCCTTTGTTAGGTACAGTGTCAGGGACTGAGTTAGGTGTAGTGTCAGGGCCTTAGTTAGGGACAGTGTCAGGGCCTGAGTTAGGACGAGCCTCCAGGCCTCAGTTAGGGCCAGGGTCACGGCCTCGGGACTAATTTTAGGGCCTTAGTTAGGAACAGCATCAGGGATTTATTTAGCATAAGAGGCTCAACATTAGTTAAAGACAAGGTTAGGTTAAGGTCTAGGGATTGTGTCAGGGCATGACCTAGGGATAGTGTCAAGACCTTAGTTACTTAGGGCATCAGGGCCTAATTTAGGACCAGTGTCAGGGCTTCAGGTAGGGATAGCGTCAGAGGCTGACTTAGGGAGAGCGACAGGGCTTGAGTGAGGCCTAGTGTCAGAGCCTTAGCTAGGGATAGTATCAGGGCATGACTTAGGAGCAGTATAAGGGCCTTGGTAGGATCAGCCTCAGGGGCTTTGTTAAAGACATTATCAGGGCCTCTGTTAGGGACAGCCTTAGGGCCTCCCTTAGGGACAGCGTCAGGGCTTACTTAGGGACAGTTTCAGGAGCTTGGTAAGAGATGGGTCCGGAAATTACCTCAGGATAGTGTCAGGACATTAGATATTGACGGCAGCAGGGCCTTAGTTAGGGACAGTGTCAAGGCCTTAGTTAGTACTGGCATCTGGGCCTCTGTTAGGTACAGTGTCAGGGCCTGAGTTAGGAATAGTGTTAGGGCCTGAGTTAGGGACAGTATCACGGCCTTGGGACTAAATTCAGGGCCTGAGGTAGTCACAGCATAAGGGCTTTAGTTAGCATAAGAGGCAGGACATTTGCTAGGGACAGGGTTAGGGTAAAGTTTAGGGATCGTGTCAGGAAATGACCTAGGGATAGTGTCAAGAGCTTAGTTACAGTATCAGGGCCTTATTTAGGACCCGTGTCAGGGCTTCAGGTAGGGACAGCGTCAGTGCCTGACTCTGGGAGAGCAACAGGGCCTGAGTGAGGCCTAGCGTCAGGCCCATAGCTGGGGACACTGTCAGGGCATGATGTAGGAGCAGCATCAGGGCCTTTGTTGCATCAGCATTAGTGTCTTAGTTACAGACATGATCAGGGCCTGAGTTAGTCACAGCGTCAAGGCCTCAGTTAGGCATAGCTTCAGGGACTGAGTTACGGACAGCCTCAGGTCTTCACTTAGGAACAGCGACAGGGCTTTCTTAGGGACGGTGTCAGGACCTTGGTTAGAAATGGGTCAGGATATTAGCTCAGGATAGTGTCCGGATTTTAGTTATTGCCGGCAGCAGGGCCTATATTAGAGATAGATTCCGGGCCTTAGTTAGGGACAGTGTCAGGGCCTTAATTAGGACTAGTCTGGGCCTTAGTTAGGGAGAGCATTACGGCTTCGGTGAGGATAAGGGGCAGGACGTTAGCTCGGGACAGAGTCAGGTTCCAGGCCAGTGGTAGTGTCAGGATGTGAGCTAGGGATAGGGTGAAGACCTTAGTTATTGAGAGCATCAGGGCCTTAGTTAGGACCAGCGTCAGGGCCTTCATCAGGACCAGTGTCAGGGCTTCACGTACGGACAGCGTCAGAGCCTAACTAAGGTACGGCAACAGGGCCTAAGTGAGGACTATCTTTAGGGCCTGAGTTAGGGGCAGTGTCAGGGCATGACTTAGGAGCCGTATAAGGGCCTCTGTAGGATCAGCATTAGGGACTTCGTTAAAGACATTCTCAGGGCCTCTGTTAGGGACCGCCTCAGGGCCTCACTTAGGGACAGCGTCAGGGCTTCCTTTGGGACAGTTTCAGGACCTTGGTAAGACATGGGTCAGGATATTAGCTCGGGATAATGTCAGGACTTTAGATATTGACTGCAGCAGGGCCTTAGAGACAGTGTCTCAGCCTGACTTAGGACTAGCATCAGAGCCTTTGTTAGGTACAGTGTCAGGGACTGAGTTAGGTGTAGTGTCAGGGCCTTAGTTAGGGACAGTGTCAGGCCCTGAGTTAGGACGAGCCTCCAGGCCTCAGTTAGGGCCAGGGTCACGGCCTCGGGACTAATTTTAGGGCCTTAGTTAGGAACTGCATCAGGGATTTATTTAGCATAAGAAGCTCAACATTAGTTAAAGACGAGGTTAGGTTAAGGTCTAGGGATTGTGTCAGGGCATGACCTAGGGATAGTGTCAAGACCTTAGTTACTTAGGGCATCAGGGCCTAATTTAGGACCAGTGTCAGGGCTTCAGGTAGGGATAGCGTCAGAGGCTGACTTAGGGAGAGCGACAGGGCTTGAGTGAGGCCTAGTGTCAGAGCCTTAGCTAGGGATAGTATCAGGGCATGACTTAGGAGCAGCATAAGGGCCTTGGTAGGATCAGCCTCAGGGGCTTTGTTAAAGACATTATCAGGGCCTCTGTTAGGGACAGCCTTAGGGCCTCCCTTAGGGACAGCGTCAGGGCTTACTTAGGGACAGTTTCAGGAGCTTGGTAAGAGATGGGTCCGGAAATTACCTCAGGATAGTGTCAGGACATTAGATATTGACGGCAGCAGGGCCTTAGTTAGGAACAGTGTCAAGGCCTTAGTTAGTACTAGCATCTGGGCCTCTGTTAGGTACAGGGTCAGGGCCTGAGTTAGGAATAGTGTTAGGGCCTTAGTTAGGGACAGTATCACGGCCTTGGGACTAAATTCAGGGCCTGAGGTAGTCACAGCATAAGGGCTTTAGTTAGCATAAGAGGCAGGACATTTGCTAGGGACAGGGTTAGGGTAAAGTTTAGGGATCGTGTCAGGAAATGACCTAGGGATAGTGTCAAGAGCTTAGTTACAGTATCAGGGCCTTATTTAGGACCCGTGTCAGGGCTTCAGGTAGGGACAGCGTCAGTGCCTGACTCTGGGAGAGCAACAGGGCCTGAGTGAGGCCTAGCGTCAGGCCCATAGCTGGGGACACTGTCAGGGCATGATGTAGGAGCAGCATCAGGGCCTTTGTTGCATCAGCATTAGTGTCTTAGTTACAGACATGATCAGGGCCTGAGTTAGTCACAGCGTCAAGGCCTCAGTTAGGCATAGCTTCAGGGACTGAGTTACGGACAGCCTCAGGTCTTCACTTAGGAACAGCGACAGGGGTTTCTTAGGGACGGTGTCAGGACCTTGGTTAGAAATGGGTTAGGATATTAGCTCAGGATAGTGTCCGGATTTTAGTTATTGCCGGCAGCAGGGCCTATATTAGAGATAGATTCCGGGCCTTAGTTAGGGACAGTGTCAGGGCCTTAATTAGGACTAGTGTGGGCCTTAGTTAGGGAGAGCATTACGGCTTCGGTGAGGATAAGGGGCAGGACGTTAGATCGGGACAGAGTCAGGTTCCAGGCCAGTGGTAGTGTCAGGATGTGAGCTAGGGATAGGGTGAAGACCTTAGTTATTGAGAGCATCAGGGCCTTAGCTAGGACCAGCGTCAGGGCCTTCATCAGGACCAGTGTCAGGGCTTCACGTACGGACAGCGTCAGAGCCTAACTAAGGTACGGCAACGGGGCCTAAGTGAGGCCGATCTTTAGGGCCTGAGTTAGGGGCAGTGGCAGGGCATGACTTAGGAGCCGTATAAGGGCCTCTGTAGGATCAGCATTAGGGACTTCGTTAAAGACATTCTCAGGACCTCTGTTAGGGACCGCCTCAGGGCCTCACTTAGGGACAGCGTCAGGGCTTCCTTTGGGACAGTTTCAGGACCTTGGTAAGACATGGGTCAGGATATTAGCTCGGGATAATGTCAGGACTTTAGATATTGACTGCAGCAGGGCCTTAGAGACAGTGTCTCAGCCTGACTTAGGACTAGCATCAGAGCCTTTGTTAGGTACAGTGTCAGGGACTGAGTTAGGTGTAGTGTCAGGGCCTTAGTTAGGGACAGTGTCAGGGCCTGAGTTAGGACGAGCCTCCAGGCCTCAGTTAGGGCCAGGGTCACGGCCTCGGGACTAATTTTAGGGCCTTAGTTAGGAACAGCATCAGGGATTTATTTAGCATAAGAGGCTCAACATTAGTTAAAGACAAGGTTAGGTTAAGGTCTAGGGATTGTGTCAGGGCATGACCTAGGGATAGTGTCAAGACCTTAGTTACTTAGGGCATCAGGGCCTAATTTAGGACCAGTGTCAGGGCTTCAGGTAGGGATAGCGTCAGAGGCTGACTTAGGGAGAGCGACAGGGCTTGAGTGAGGCCTAGTGTCAGAGCCTTAGCTAGGGATAGTATCAGGGCATGACTTAGGAGCAGTATAAGGGCCTTGGTAGGATCAGCCTCAGGGGCTTTGTTAAAGACATTATCAGGGCCTCTGTTAGGGACAGCCTTAGGGCCTCCCTTAGGGACAGCGTCAGGGCTTACTTAGGGACAGTTTCAGGACCTTGGTAAGACATGGGTCAGGATATTAGCTCAGGAGAATGTCAGGACTTTAGATATTGACTGCAGCAGGGCCTTAGAGACAGTGTCTCAGCCTGACGTAGGACTAGCATCAGAGCCTTTGTTAGGGACAGTGTCAGGGCGTGAGTTAGGACGAGCCTCCAGGCCTCAGTTAGGGCCAGGGTCACGGCCTCGGGACTAATTTTAGGGCCTTAGTTAGGAACAGCATCAGGGATTTATTTAGCATAAGAAGCTCAACATTAGTTAAAGACGAGGTTAGGTCAAGGTCTAGGGATTGTGTCAGGGCATGACCTAGGGATAGTGTCAAGACCTTAGTTACTTAGGGCATCAGGGCCTAATTTAGGACCAGTGTCAGGGCTTCAGGTAGGGATAGCGTCAGAGCCTGACTTAGGGAGAGCGACAGGGCTCGAGTGAAGCCTAGTGTCAGAGCCTTAGCTAGGGATAGTATCAGGGCATGACTTAGGAGCAGCATAAGGGCCTTGGTAGGATCAGCCTCAGGGGCTTTGTTAAAGATATTATCAGGGCCTCTGTTAGGGACAGCCTTAGGACCTCCCTTAGGGACAGCGTCAGGGCTTACTTAGGGACAGTTTCAGGAGCTTGGTAAGAGATGGGTCCGGAAATTACCTCAGGATAGTGTCAGGACATTAGATATTGACGGCAGCAGGGCCTTAGTTAGGGACAGTGTCAAGGCCTTAGTTAGTACTGGCATCTGGGCCTCTGTTAGGTACAGTGTCAGGGCCTGAGTTAGGAATAGTGTTAGGGCCTGAGTTAGGGACAGTATCACGGCCTTGGGACTAAATTCAGGGCCTGAGGTAGTCACAGCATAAGGGCTTTAGTTAGCATAAGAGGCAGGACATTTGCTAGGGACAGGGTTAGGGTAAAGTTTAGGGATCGTGTCAGGAAATGACCTAGGGATAGTGTCAAGAGCTTAGTTACAGTATCAGGGCCTTATTTAGGACCCGTGTCAGGGCTTCAGGTAGGGACAGCGTCAGTGCCTGACTCTGGGAGAGCAACAGGGCCTGAGTGAGGCCTAGCGTCAGGCCCATAGCTGGGGACACTGTCAGGGCATGATGTAGGAGCAGCATCAGGGCCTTTGTTGCATCAGCATTAGTGTCTTAGTTACAGACATGATCAGGGCCTGAGTTAGTCACAGCGTCAAGGCCTCAGTTAGGCATAGCTTCAGGGACTGAGTTACGGACAGCCTCAGGTCTTCACTTAGGAACAGCGACAGGGGTTTCTTAGGGACGGTGTCAGGACCTTGGTTAGAAATGGGTTAGGATATTAGCTCAGGATAGTGTCCGGATTTTAGTTATTGCCGGCAGCAGGGCCTATATTAGAGATAGATTCCGGGCCTTAGTTAGGGACAGTGTCAGGGCCTTAATTAGGACTAGTGTGGGCCTTAGTTAGGGAGAGCATTACGGCTTCGGTGAGGATAAGGGGCAGGACGTTAGATCGGGACAGAGTCAGGTTCCAGGCCAGTGGTAGTGTCAGGATGTGAGCTAGGGATAGGGTGAAGACCTTAGTTATTGAGAGCATCAGGGCCTTAGCTAGGACCAGCGTCAGGGCCTTCATCAGGACCAGTGTCAGGGCTTCACGTACGGACAGCGTCAGAGCCTAACTAAGGTACGGCAACGGGGCCTAAGTGAGGCCGATCTTTAGGGCCTGAGTTAGGGGCAGTGGCAGGGCATGACTTAGGAGCCGTATAAGGGCCTCTGTAGGATCAGCATTAGGGACTTCGTTAAAGACATTCTCAGGACCTCTGTTAGGGACCGCCTCAGGGCCTCACTTAGGGACAGCGTCAGGGCTTCCTTTGGGACAGTTTCAGGACCTTGGTAAGACATGGGTCAGGATATTAGCTCGGGATAATGTCAGGACTTTAGATATTGACTGCAGCAGGGCCTTAGAGACAGTGTCTCAGCCTGACTTAGGACTAGCATCAGAGCCTTTGTTAGGTACAGTGTCAGGGACTGAGTTAGGTGTAGTGTCAGGGCCTTAGTTAGGGACAGTGTCAGGGCCTGAGTTAGGACGAGCCTCCAGGCCTCAGTTAGGGCCAGGGTCACGGCCTCGGGACTAATTTTAGGGCCTTAGTTAGGAACAGCATCAGGGATTTATTTAGCATAAGAGGCTCAACATTAGTTAAAGACAAGGTTAGGTTAAGGTCTAGGGATTGTGTCAGGGCATGACCTAGGGATAGTGTCAAGACCTTAGTTACTTAGGGCATCAGGGCCTAATTTAGGACCAGTGTCAGGGCTTCAGGTAGGGATAGCGTCAGAGGCTGACTTAGGGAGAGCGACAGGGCTTGAGTGAGGCCTAGTGTCAGAGCCTTAGCTAGGGATAGTATCAGGGCATGACTTAGGAGCAGTATAAGGGCCTTGGTAGGATCAGCCTCAGGGGCTTTGTTAAAGACATTATCAGGGCCTCTGTTAGGGACAGCCTTAGGGCCTCCCTTAGGGACAGCGTCAGGGCTTACTTAGGGACAGTTTCAGGACCTTGGTAAGACATGGGTCAGGATATTAGCTCAGGAGAATGTCAGGACTTTAGATATTGACTGCAGCAGGGCCTTAGAGACAGTGTCTCAGCCTGACGTAGGACTAGCATCAGAGCCTTTGTTAGGGACAGTGTCAGGGCGTGAGTTAGGACGAGCCTCCAGGCCTCAGTTAGGGCCAGGGTCACGGCCTCGGGACTAATTTTAGGGCCTTAGTTAGGAACAGCATCAGGGATTTATTTAGCATAAGAAGCTCAACATTAGTTAAAGACGAGGTTAGGTCAAGGTCTAGGGATTGTGTCAGGGCATGACCTAGGGATAGTGTCAAGACCTTAGTTACTTAGGGCATCAGGGCCTAATTTAGGACCAGTGTCAGGGCTTCAGGTAGGGATAGCGTCAGAGCCTGACTTAGGGAGAGCGACAGGGCTCGAGTGAAGCCTAGTGTCAGAGCCTTAGCTAGGGATAGTATCAGGGCATGACTTAGGAGCAGCATAAGGGCCTTGGTAGGATCAGCCTCAGGGGCTTTGTTAAAGATATTATCAGGGCCTCTGTTAGGGACAGCCTTAGGACCTCCCTTAGGGACAGCGTCAGGGCTTACTTAGGGACAGTTTCAGGAGCTTGGTAAGAGATGGGTCCGGAAATTACCTCAGGATAGTGTCAGGACATTAGATATTGACGGCAGCAGGGCCTTAGTTAGGGACAGTGTCAAGGCCTTAGTTAGTACTGGCATCTGGGCCTCTGTTAGGTACAGTGTCAGGGCCTGAGTTAGGAATAGTGTTAGGGCCTGAGTTAGGGACAGTATCACGGCCTTGGGACTAAATTCAGGGCCTGAGGTAGTCACAGCATAAGGGCTTTAGTTAGCATAAGAGGCAGGACATTTGCTAGGGACAGGGTTAGGGTAAAGTTTAGGGATCGTGTCAGGAAATGACCTAGGGATAGTGTCAAGAGCTTAGTTACAGTATCAGGGCCTTATTTAGGACCCGTGTCAGGGCTTCAGGTAGGGACAGCGTCAGTGCCTGACTCTGGGAGAGCAACAGGGCCTGAGTGAGGCCTAGCGTCAGGCCCATAGCTGGGGACACTGTCAGGGCATGATGTAGGAGCAGCATCAGGGCCTTTGTTGCATCAGCATTAGTGTCTTAGTTACAGACATGATCAGGGCCTGAGTTAGTCACAGCGTCAAGGCCTCAGTTAGGCATAGCTTCAGGGACTGAGTTACGGACAGCCTCAGGTCTTCACTTAGGAACAGCGACAGGGGTTTCTTAGGGACGGTGTCAGGACCTTGGTTAGAAATGGGTTAGGATATTAGCTCAGGATAGTGTCCGGATTTTAGTTATTGCCGGCAGCAGGGCCTATATTAGAGATAGATTCCGGGCCTTAGTTAGGGACAATGTCAGGGCCTTAATTAGGACTAGTGTGGGCCTTAGTTAGGGAGAGCATTACGGCTTCGGTGAGGATAAGGGGCAGGACGTTAGATCGGGACAGAGTCAGGTTCCAGGCCAGTGGTAGTGTCAGGATGTGAGCTAGGGATAGGGTGAAGACCTTAGTTATTGAGAGCATCAGGGCCTTAGCTAGGACCAGCGTCAGGGCCTTCATCAGGACCAGTGTCAGGGCTTCACGTACGGACAGCGTCAGAGCCTAACTAAGGTACGGCAACGGGGCCTAAGTGAGGCCGATCTTTAGGGCCTGAGTTAGGGGCAGTGGCAGGGCATGACTTAGGAGCCGTATAAGGGCCTCTGTAGGATCAGCATTAGGGACTTCGTTAAAGACATTCTCAGGACCTCTGTTAGGGACCGCCTCAGGGCCTCACTTAGGGACAGCGTCAGGGCTTCCTTTGGGACAGTTTCAGGACCTTGGTAAGACATGGGTCAGGATATTAGCTCGGGATAATGTCAGGACTTTAGATATTGACTGCAGCAGGGCCTTAGAGACAGTGTCTCAGCCTGACTTAGGACTAGCATCAGAGCCTTTGTTAGGTACAGTGTCAGGGACTGAGTTAGGTGTAGTGTCAGGGCCTTAGTTAGGGACAGTGTCAGGGCCTGAGTTAGGACGAGCCTCCAGGCCTCAGTTAGGGCCAGGGTCACGGCCTCGGGACTAATTTTAGGGCCTTAGTTAGGAACAGCATCAGGGATTTATTTAGCATAAGAGGCTCAACATTAGTTAAAGACAAGGTTAGGTTAAGGTCTAGGGATTGTGTCAGGGCATGACCTAGGGATAGTGTCAAGACCTTAGTTACTTAGGGCATCAGGGCCTAATTTAGGACCAGTGTCAGGGCTTCAGGTAGGGATAGCGTCAGAGGCTGACTTAGGGAGAGCGACAGGGCTTGAGTGAGGCCTAGTGTCAGAGCCTTAGCTAGGGATAGTATCAGGGCATGACTTAGGAGCAGTATAAGGGCCTTGGTAGGATCAGCCTCAGGGGCTTTGTTAAAGACATTATCAGGGCCTCTGTTAGGGACAGCCTTAGGGCCTCCCTTAGGGACAGCGTCAGGGCTTACTTAGGGACAGTTTCAGGACCTTGGTAAGACATGGGTCAGGATATTAGCTCAGGAGAATGTCAGGACTTTAGATATTGACTGCAGCAGGGCCTTAGAGACAGTGTCTCAGCCTGACGTAGGACTAGCATCAGAGCCTTTGTTAGGGACAGTGTCAGGGCGTGAGTTAGGACGAGCCTCCAGGCCTCAGTTAGGGCCAGGGTCACGGCCTCGGGACTAATTTTAGGGCCTTAGTTAGGAACAGCATCAGGGATTTATTTAGCATAAGAAGCTCAACATTAGTTAAAGACGAGGTTAGGTCAAGGTCTAGGGATTGTGTCAGGGCATGACCTAGGGATAGTGTCAAGACCTTAGTTACTTAGGGCATCAGGGCCTAATTTAGGACCAGTGTCAGGGCTTCAGGTAGGGATAGCGTCAGAGGCTGACTTAGGGAGAGCGACAGGGCTTGAGTGAGGCCTAGTGTCAGAGCCTTAGCTAGGGATAGTATCAGGGCATGACTTAGGAGCAGCATAAGGGCCTTGGTAGGATCAGCCTCAGGGGCTTTGTTAAAGACATTATCAGGGCCTCTGTTAGGGACAGCCTTAGGGCCTCCCTTAGGGACAGCGTCAGGGCTTACTTAGGGACAGTTTCAGGAGCTTGGTAAGAGATGGGTCCGGAAATTACCTCAGGATAGTGTCAGGACATTAGATATTGACGGCAGCAGGGCCTTAGTTAGGGACAGTGTCAAGGCCTTAGTTAGTACTAGCATCTGGGCCTCTGTTAGGTACAGTGTCAGGGCCTGAGTTAGGAATAGTGTTAGGGCCTTAGTTAGGGACAGTATCACGGCCTTGGGACTAAATTCAGGGCCTGAGGTAGTCACAGCATAAGGGCTTTAGTTAGCATAAGAGGCAGGACATTTGCTAGGGACAGGGTTAGGGTAAAGTTTAGGGATCGTGTCAGGAAATGACCTAGGGATAGTGTCAAGAGCTTAGTTACAGTATCAGGGCCTTATTTAGGACCCGTGTCAGGGCTTCAGGTAGGGACAGCGTCAGTGCCTGACTCTGGGAGAGCAACAGGGCCTGAGTGAGGCCTAGCGTCAGGCCCATAGCTGGGGACACTGTCAGGGCATGATGTAGGAGCAGCATCAGGGCCTTTGTTGCATCAGCATTAGTGTCTTAGTTACAGACATGATCAGGGCCTGAGTTAGTCACAGCGTCAAGGCCTCAGTTAGGCATAGCTTCAGGGACTGAGTTACGGACAGCCTCAGGTCTTCACTTAGGAACAGCGACAGGGGTTTCTTAGGGACGGTGTCAGGACCTTGGTTAGAAATGGGTTAGGATATTAGCTCAGGATAGTGTCCGGATTTTAGTTATTGCCGGCAGCAGGGCCTATATTAGAGATAGATTCCGGGCCTTAGTTAGGGACAGTGTCAGGGCCTTAATTAGGACTAGTGTGGGCCTTAGTTAGGGAGAGCATTACGGCTTCGGTGAGGATAAGGGGCAGGACGTTAGATCGGGACAGAGTCAGGTTCCAGGCCAGTGGTAGTGTCAGGATGTGAGCTAGGGATAGGGTGAAGACCTTAGTTATTGAGAGCATCAGGGCCTTAGCTAGGACCAGCGTCAGGGCCTTCATCAGGACCAGTGTCAGGGCTTCACGTACGGACAGCGTCAGAGCCTAACTAAGGTACGGCAACGGGGCCTAAGTGAGGCCGATCTTTAGGGCCTGAGTTAGGGGCAGTGGCAGGGCATGACTTAGGAGCCGTATAAGGGCCTCTGTAGGATCAGCATTAGGGACTTCGTTAAAGACATTCTCAGGACCTCTGTTAGGGACCGCCTCAGGGCCTCACTTAGGGACAGCGTCAGGGCTTCCTTTGGGACAGTTTCAGGACCTTGGTAAGACATGGGTCAGGATATTAGCTCGGGATAATGTCAGGACTTTAGATATTGACTGCAGCAGGGCCTTAGAGACAGTGTCTCAGCCTGACTTAGGACTAGCATCAGAGCCTTTGTTAGGTACAGTGTCAGGGACTGAGTTAGGTGTAGTGTCAGGGCCTTAGTTAGGGACAGTGTCAGGGCCTGAGTTAGGACGAGCCTCCAGGCCTCAGTTAGGGCCAGGGTCACGGCCTCGGGACTAATTTTAGGGCCTTAGTTAGGAACAGCATCAGGGATTTATTTAGCATAAGAGGCTCAACATTAGTTAAAGACAAGGTTAGGTTAAGGTCTAGGGATTGTGTCAGGGTATGACCTAGGGATAGTGTCAAGACCTTAGTTACTTAGGGCATCAGGGCCTAATTTAGGACCAGTGTCAGGGCTTCAGGTAGGGATAGCGTCAGAGGCTGACTTAGGGAGAGCGACAGGGCTTGAGTGAGGCCTAGTGTCAGAGCCTTAGCTAGGGATAGTATCAGGGCATGACTTAGGAGCAGTATAAGGGCCTTGGTAGGATCAGCCTCAGGGGCTTTGTTAAAGACATTATCAGGGCCTCTGTTAGGGACAGCCTTAGGGCCTCCCTTAGGGACAGCGTCAGGGCTTACTTAGGGACAGTTTCAGGACCTTGGTAAGACATGGGTCAGGATATTAGCTCAGGAGAATGTCAGGACTTTAGATATTGACTGCAGCAGGGCCTTAGAGACAGTGTCTCAGCCTGACGTAGGACTAGCATCAGAGCCTTTGTTAGGGACAGTGTCAGGGCGTGAGTTAGGACGAGCCTCCAGGCCTCAGTTAGGGCCAGGGTCACGGCCTCGGGACTAATTTTAGGGCCTTAGTTAGGAACAGCATCAGGGATTTATTTAGCATAAGAAGCTCAACATTAGTTAAAGACGAGGTTAGGTCAAGGTCTAGGGATTGTGTCAGGGCATGACCTAGGGATAGTGTCAAGACCTTAGTTACTTAGGGCATCAGGGCCTAATTTAGGACCAGTGTCAGGGCTTCAGGTAGGGATAGCGTCAGAGCCTGACTTAGGGAGAGCGACAGGGCTCGAGTGAAGCCTAGTGTCAGAGCCTTAGCTAGGGATAGTATCAGGGCATGACTTAGGAGCAGCATAAGGGCCTTGGTAGGATCAGCCTCAGGGGCTTTGTTAAAGATATTATCAGGGCCTCTGTTAGGGACAGCCTTAGGACCTCCCTTAGGGACAGCGTCAGGGCTTACTTAGGGACAGTTTCAGGAGCTTGGTAAGAGATGGGTCCGGAAATTACCTCAGGATAGTGTCAGGACATTAGATATTGACGGCAGCAGGGCCTTAGTTAGGGACAGTGTCAAGGCCTTAGTTAGTACTGGCATCTGGGCCTCTGTTAGGTACAGTGTCAGGGCCTGAGTTAGGAATAGTGTTAGGGCCTGAGTTAGGGACAGTATCACGGCCTTGGGACTAAATTCAGGGCCTGAGGTAGTCACAGCATAAGGGCTTTAGTTAGCATAAGAGGCAGGACATTTGCTAGGGACAGGGTTAGGGTAAAGTTTAGGGATCGTGTCAGGAAATGACCTAGGGATAGTGTCAAGAGCTTAGTTACAGTATCAGGGCCTTATTTAGGACCCGTGTCAGGGCTTCAGGTAGGGACAGCGTCAGTGCCTGACTCTGGGAGAGCAACAGGGCCTGAGTGAGGCCTAGCGTCAGGCCCATAGCTGGGGACACTGTCAGGGCATGATGTAGGAGCAGCATCAGGGCCTTTGTTGCATCAGCATTAGTGTCTTAGTTACAGACATGATCAGGGCCTGAGTTAGTCACAGCGTCAAGGCCTCAGTTAGGCATAGCTTCAGGGACTGAGTTACGGACAGCCTCAGGTCTTCACTTAGGAACAGCGACAGGGCTTTCTTAGGGACGGTGTCAGGACCTTGGTTAGAAATGGGTCAGGATATTAGCTCAGGATAGTGTCCGGATTTTAGTTATTGCCGGCAGCAGGGCCTATATTAGAGATAGATTCCGGGCCTTAGTTAGGGACAGTGTCAGGGCCTTAATTAGGACTAGTGTGGGCCTTAGTTAGGGAGAGCATTACGGCTTCGGTGAGGATAAGGGGCAGGACGTTAGATTGGGACAGAGTCAGGTTCCAGGCCAGTGGTAGTGTCAGGATGTGAGCTAGGGATAGGGTGAAGACCTTAGTTATTGAGAGCATCAGGGCCTTAGCTAGGACCAGCGTCAGGGCCTTCATCAGGACCAGTGTCAGGGCTTCACGTACGGACAGCGTCAGAGCCTAACTAAGGTACGGCAACGGGGCCTAAGTGAGGCCGATCTTTAGGGCCTGAGTTAGGGGCAGTGGCAGGGCATGACTTAGGAGCCGTATAAGGGCCTCTGTAGGATCAGCATTAGGGACTTCGTTAAAGACATTCTCAGGACCTCTGTTAGGGACCGCCTCAGGGCCTCACTTAGGGACAGCGTCAGGGCTTCCTTTGGGACAGTTTCAGGACCTTGGTAAGACATGGGTCAGGATATTAGCTCGGGATAATGTCAGGACTTTAGATATTGACTGCAGCAGGGCCTTAGAGACAGTGTCTCAGCCTGACTTAGGACTAGCATCAGAGCCTTTGTTAGGTACAGTGTCAGGGACTGAGTTAGGTGTAGTGTCAGGGCCTTAGTTAGGGACAGTGTCAGGGCCTGAGTTAGGACGAGCCTCCAGGCCTCAGTTAGGGCCAGGGTCACGGCCTCGGGACTAATTTTAGGGCCTTAGTTAGGAACAGCATCAGGGATTTATTTAGCATAAGAGGCTCAACATTAGTTAAAGACAAGGTTAGGTTAAGGTCTAGGGATTGTGTCAGGGCATGACCTAGGGATAGTGTCAAGACCTTAGTTACTTAGGGCATCAGGGCCTAATTTAGGACCAGTGTCAGGGCTTCAGGTAGGGATAGCGTCAGAGGCTGACTTAGGGAGAGCGACAGGGCTTGAGTGAGGCCTAGTGTCAGAGCCTTAGCTAGGGATAGTATCAGGGCATGACTTAGGAGCAGTATAAGGGCCTTGGTAGGATCAGCCTCAGGGGCTTTGTTAAAGACATTATCAGGGCCTCTGTTAGGGACAGCCTTAGGGCCTCCCTTAGGGACAGCGTCAGGGCTTACTTAGGGACAGTTTCAGGACCTTGGTAAGACATGGGTCAGGATATTAGCTCAGGAGAATGTCAGGACTTTAGATATTGACTGCAGCAGGGCCTTAGAGACAGTGTCTCAGCCTGACGTAGGACTAGCATCAGAGCCTTTGTTAGGGACAGTGTCAGGGCGTGAGTTAGGACGAGCCTCCAGGCCTCAGTTAGGGCCAGGGTCACGGCCTCGGGACTAATTTTAGGGCCTTAGTTAGGAACAGCATCAGGGATTTATTTAGCATAAGAAGCTCAACATTAGTTAAAGACGAGGTTAGGTCAAGGTCTAGGGATTGTGTCAGGGCATGACCTAGGGATAGTGTCAAGACCTTAGTTACTTAGGGCATCAGGGCCTAATTTAGGACCAGTGTCAGGGCTTCAGGTAGGGATAGCGTCAGAGCCTGACTTAGGGAGAGCGACAGGGCTCGAGTGAAGCCTAGTGTCAGAGCCTTAGCTAGGGATAGTATCAGGGCATGACTTAGGAGCAGCATAAGGGCCTTGGTAGGATCAGCCTCAGGGGCTTTGTTAAAGATATTATCAGGGCCTCTGTTAGGGACAGCCTTAGGACCTCCCTTAGGGACAGCGTCAGGGCTTACTTAGGGACAGTTTCAGGAGCTTGGTAAGAGATGGGTCCGGAAATTACCTCAGGATAGTGTCAGGACATTAGATATTGACGGCAGCAGGGCCTTAGTTAGGGACAGTGTCAAGGCCTTAGTTAGTACTGGCATCTGGGCCTCTGTTAGGTACAGTGTCAGGGCCTGAGTTAGGAATAGTGTTAGGGCCTGAGTTAGGGACAGTATCACGGCCTTGGGACTAAATTCAGGGCCTGAGGTAGTCACAGCATAAGGGCTTTAGTTAGCATAAGAGGCAGGACATTTGCTAGGGACAGGGTTAGGGTAAAGTTTAGGGATCGTGTCAGGAAATGACCTAGGGATAGTGTCAAGAGCTTAGTTACAGTATCAATGCCTTATTTAGGACCCGTGTCAGGGCTTCAGGTAGGGACAGCGTCAGTGCCTGACTCTGGGAGAGCAACAGGGCCTGAGTGAGGCCTAGCGTCAGGCCCATAGCTGGGGACACTGTCAGGGCATGATGTAGGAGCAGCATCAGGGCCTTTGTTGCATCAGCATTAGTGTCTTAGTTACAGACATGATCAGGGCCTGAGTTAGTCACAGCGTCAAGGCCTCAGTTAGGCATAGCTTCAGGGACTGAGTTACGGACAGCCTCAGGTCTTCACTTAGGAACAGCGACAGGGGTTTCTTAGGGACGGTGTCAGGACCTTGGTTAGAAATGGGTTAGGATATTAGCTCAGGATAGTGTCCGGATTTTAGTTATTGCCGGCAGCAGGGCCTATATTAGAGATAGATTCCGGGCCTTAGTTAGGGACAGTGTCAGGGCCTTAATTAGGACTAGTCTGGGCCTTAGTTAGGGAGAGCATTACGGCTTCGGTGAGGATAAGGGGCAGGACGTTAGATCGGGACAGAGTCAGGTTCCAGGCCAGTGGTAGTGTCAGGATGTGAGCTAGGGATAGGGTGAAGACCTTAGTTATTGAGAGCATCAGGGCCTTAGCTAGGACCAGCGTCAGGGCCTTCATCAGGACCAGTGTCAGGGCTTCACGTACGGACAGCGTCAGAGCCTAACTAAGGTACGGCAACGGGGCCTAAGTGAGGCCGATCTTTAGGGCCTGAGTTAGGGGCAGTGGCAGGGCATGACTTAGGAGCCGTATAAGGGCCTCTGTAGGATCAGCATTAGGGACTTCGTTAAAGACATTCTCAGGACCTCTGTTAGGGACCGCCTCAGGGCCTCACTTAGGGACAGCGTCAGGGCTTCCTTTGGGACAGTTTCAGGACCTTGGTAAGACATGGGTCAGGATATTAGCTCGGGATAATGTCAGGACTTTAGATATTGACTGCAGCAGGGCCTTAGAGACAGTGTCTCAGCCTGACTTAGGACTAGCATCAGAGCCTTTGTTAGGTACAGTGTCAGGGACTGAGTTAGGTGTAGTGTCAGGGCCTTAGTTAGGGACAGTGTCAGGGCCTGAGTTAGGACGAGCCTCCAGGCCTCAGTTAGGGCCAGGGTCACGGCCTCGGGACTAATTTTAGGGCCTTAGTTAGGAACAGCATCAGGGATTTATTTAGCATAAGAGGCTCAACATTAGTTAAAGACAAGGTTAGGTTAAGGTCTAGGGATTGTGTCAGGGCATGACCTAGGGATAGTGTCAAGACCTTAGTTACTTAGGGCATCAGGGCCTAATTTAGGACCAGTGTCAGGGCTTCAGGTAGGGATAGCGTCAGAGGCTGACTTAGGGAGAGCGACAGGGCTTGAGTGAGGCCTAGTGTCAGAGCCTTAGCTAGGGATAGTATCAGGGCATGACTTAGGAGCAGCATAAGGGCCTTGGTAGGATCAGCCTCAGGGGCTTTGTTAAAGACATTATCAGGGCCTCTGTTAGGGACAGCCTTAGGGCCTCCCTTAGGGACAGCGTCAGGGCTTACTTAGGGACAGTTTCAGGACCTTGGTAAGACATGGGTCAGGATATTAGCTCAGGAGAATGTCAGGACTTTAGATATTGACTGCAGCAGGGCCTTAGAGACAGTGTCTCAGCCTGACGTAGGACTAGCATCAGAGCCTTTGTTAGGGACAGTGTCAGGGCGTGAGTTAGGACGAGCCTCCAGGCCTCAGTTAGGGCCAGGGTCACGGCCTCGGGACTAATTTTAGGGCCTTAGTTAGGAACAGCATCAGGGATTTATTTAGCATAAGAAGCTCAACATTAGTTAAAGACGAGGTTAGGTCAAGGTCTAGGGATTGTGTCAGGGCATGACCTAGGGATAGTGTCAAGACCTTAGTTACTTAGGGCATCAGGGCCTAATTTAGGACCAGTGTCAGGGCTTCAGGTAGGGATAGCGTCAGAGCCTGACTTAGGGAGAGCGACAGGGCTCGAGTGAAGCCTAGTGTCAGAGCCTTAGCTAGGGATAGTATCAGGGCATGACTTAGGAGCAGCATAAGGGCCTTGGTAGGATCAGCCTCAGGGGCTTTGTTAAAGATATTATCAGGGCCTCTGTTAGGGACAGCCTTAGGACCTCCCTTAGGGACAGCGTCAGGGCTTACTTAGGGACAGTTTCAGGAGCTTGGTAAGAGATGGGTCCGGAAATTACCTCAGGATAGTGTCAGGACATTAGATATTGACGGCAGCAGGGCCTTAGTTAGGGACAGTGTCAAGGCCTTAGTTAGTACTGGCATCTGGGCCTCTGTTAGGTACAGTGTCAGGGCCTGAGTTAGGAATAGTGTTAGGGCCTGAGTTAGGGACAGTATCACGGCCTTGGGACTAAATTCAGGGCCTGAGGTAGTCACAGCATAAGGGCTTTAGTTAGCATAAGAGGCAGGACATTTGCTAGGGACAGGGTTAGGGTAAAGTTTAGGGATCGTGTCAGGAAATGACCTAGGGATAGTGTCAAGAGCTTAGTTACAGTATCAGGGCCTTATTTAGGACCCGTGTCAGGGCTTCAGGTAGGGACAGCGTCAGTGCCTGACTCTGGGAGAGCAACAGGGCCTGAGTGAGGCCTAGCGTCAGGCCCATAGCTGGGGACACTGTCAGGGCATGATGTAGGAGCAGCATCAGGGCCTTTGTTGCATCAGCATTAGTGTCTTAGTTACAGACATGATCAGGGCCTGAGTTAGTCACAGCGTCAAGGCCTCAGTTAGGCATAGCTTCAGGGACTGAGTTACGGACAGCCTCAGGTCTTCACTTAGGAACAGCGACAGGGCTTTCTTAGGGACGGTGTCAGGACCTTGGTTAGAAATGGGTCAGGATATTAGCTCAGGATAGTGTCCGGATTTTAGTTATTGCCGGCAGCAGGGCCTATATTAGAGATAGATTCCGGGCCTTAGTTAGGGACAGTGTCAGGGCCTTAATTAGGACTAGTCTGGGCCTTAGTTAGGGAGAGCATTACGGCTTCGGTGAGGATAAGGGGCAGGACGTTAGCTCGGGACAGAGTCAGGTTCCAGGCCAGTGGTAGTGTCAGGATGTGAGCTAGGGATAGGGTGAAGACCTTAGTTATTGAGAGCATCAGGGCCTTAGTTAGGACCAGCGTCAGGGCCTTCATCAGGACCAGTGTCAGGGCTTCACGTACGGACAGCGTCAGAGCCTAACTAAGGTACGGCAACAGGGCCTAAGTGAGGCCTATCTTTAGGGCCTGAGTTAGGGGCAGTGTCAGGGCATGACTTAGGAGCCGTATAAGGGCCTCTGTAGGATCAGCATTAGGGTCTTCGTTAAAGACATTCTCAGGGCCTCTGTTAGGGACCGCCTCAGGGCCTCACTTAGGGACAGCGTCAGGGCTTCCTTTGGGACAGTTTCAGGACCTTGGTAAGACATGGGTCAGGATATTAGCTCGGGATAATGTCAGGACTTTAGATATTGACTGCAGCAGGGCCTTAGAGACAGTGTCTCAGCCTGACTTAGGACTAGCATCAGAGCCTTTGTTAGGTACAGTGTCAGGGACTGAGTTCGGTGTAGTGTCAGGGCCTTAGTTAGGGACAGTGTCAGGGCCTGAGTTAGGACGAGCCTCCAGGCCTCAGTTAGGGCCAGGGTCACGGCCTCGGGACTAATTTTAGGGCCTTAGTTAGGAACAGCATCAGGGATTTATTTAGCATAAGAAGCTCAACATTAGTTAAAGACGAGATTAGGTTAAGGTCTAGGGATTGTGTCAGGGCATGACCTAGGGATAGTGTCAAGACCTTAGTTACTTAGGGCATCAGGGCCTAATTTAGGACCAGTGTCAGGGCTTCAGGTAGGGATAGCGTCAGAGCCTGACTTAGGGAGAGCGACAGGGCGTGAGTGAGGCCTAGTGTCAGAGCCTTAGCTAGGGATAGTATCAGGGCATGACTTAGGAGCAGCATAAGGGCCTTGGTAGGATCAGCCTCAGGGGCTTTGTTAAAGACATTATCAGGGCCTCTGTTAGGGACAGCCTTAGGGCCTCCCTTAGGGACAGCGTCAGGGCTTACTTAGGGACAGTTTCAGGAGCTTGGTAAGAGATGGGTCCGGAAATTACCTCAGGATAGTGTCAGGACATTAGATATTGACGGCAGCAGGGCCTTAGTTAGGGACAGTGTCAAGGCCTTAGTTAGTACTAGCATCTGGGCCTCTGTTAGGTACAGTGTCAGGGCCTGAGTTAGGAATAGTGTTAGGGCCTTAGTTAGGGACAGTATCACGGCCTTGGGACTAAATTCAGGGCCTGAGGTAGTCACAGCATAAGGGCTTTAGTTAGCATAAGAGGCAGGACATTTGCTAGGGACAGGGTTAGGGTAAAGTTTAGGGATCGTGTCAGGAAATGACCTAGGGATAGTGTCAAGAGCTTATTTACAGTATCAGGGCCTTATTTAGAACCCGTGTCAGGGCTTCAGGTAGGGACAGCGTCAGTGCCTGACTCTGGGAGAGCAACAGGGCCTGAGTGAGGCCTAGCGTCAGGCCCATAGCTGGGGACACTGTCAGGGCATGATGTAGGAGCAGCATCAGGGCCTTTGTTGCATCAGCATTAGTGTCTTAGTTACAGACATGATCAGGGCCTGAGTTAGTCACAGCGTCAAGGCCTCAGTTAGGCATAGCTTCAGGGACTGAGTTATGGACAGCCTCAGGTCTTCACTTAGGAACAGCGACAGGGCTTTCTTAGGGACGGTGTCAGGGCCTTGGTTAGAAATGGGTTAGGATATTAGCTCAGGATAGTGTCCGGATTTTAGTTATTGCCGGCAGCAGGGCCTATATTAGAGATAGATTCCGGGCCTTAGTTAGGGACAGTGTCAGGGCCTTAATTAGGACTAGTCTGGGCCTTAGTTAGGGAGAGCATTACGGCTTCGGTGAGGATAAGGGGCAGGACGTTAGCTCGGGACAGAGTCAGGTTCCAGGCCAGTGGTAGTGTCAGGATGTGAGCTAGGGATAGGGTGAAGACCTTAGTTATTGAGAGCATCAGGGCCTTAGCTAGGACCAGCGTCAGGGCCTTCATCAGGACCAGTGTCAGGGCTTCACGTACGGACAGCGTCAGAGCCTAACTAAGGTACGGCAACGGGGCCTAAGTGAGGCCGATCTTTAGGGCCTGAGTTAGGGGCAGTGGCAGGGCATGACTTAGGAGCCGTATAAGGGCCTCTGTAGGATCAGCATTAGGGACTTCGTTAAAGACATTCTCAGGACCTCTGTTAGGGACCGCCTCAGGGCCTCACTTAGGGACAGCGTCAGGGCTTCCTTTGGGACAGTTTCAGGACCTTGGTAAGACATGGGTCAGGATATTAGCTCGGGATAATGTCAGGACTTTAGATATTGACTGCAGCAGGGCCTTAGAGACAGTGTCTCAGCCTGACTTAGGACTAGCATCAGAGCCTTTGTTAGGTACAGTGTCAGGGACTGAGTTAGGTGTAGTGTCAGGGCCTTAGTTAGGGACAGTGTCAGGGCCTGAGTTAGGACGAGCCTCCAGGCCTCAGTTAGGGCCAGGGTCACGGCCTCGGGACTAATTTTAGGGCCTTAGTTAGGAACAGCATCAGGGATTTATTTAGCATAAGAGGCTCAACATTAGTTAAAGACAAGGTTAGGTTAAGGTCTAGGGATTGTGTCAGGGCATGACCTAGGGATAGTGTCAAGATCTTAGTTACTTAGGGCATCAGGGCCTAATTTAGGACCAGTGTCAGGGCTTCAGGTAGGGATAGCGTCAGAGGCTGACTTAGGGAGAGCGACAGGGCTTGAGTGAGGCCTAGTGTCAGAGCCTTAGCTAGGGATAGTATCAGGGCATGACTTAGGAGCAGTATAAGGGCCTTGGTAGGATCAGCCTCAGGGGCTTTGTTAAAGACATTATCAGGGCCTCTGTTAGGGACAGCCTTAGGGCCTCCCTTAGGGACAGCGTCAGGGCTTACTTAGGGACAGTTTCAGGACCTTGGTAAGACATGGGTCAGGATATTAGCTCAGGAGAATGTCAGGACTTTAGATATTGACTGCAGCAGGGCCTTAGAGACAGTGTCTCAGCCTGACGTAGGACTAGCATCAGAGCCTTTGTTAGGGACAGTGTCAGGGCGTGAGTTAGGACGAGCCTCCAGGCCTCAGTTAGGGCCAGGGTCACGGCCTCGGGACTAATTTTAGGGCCTTAGTTAGGAACAGCATCAGGGATTTATTTAGCATAAGAAGCTCAACATTAGTTAAAGACGAGGTTAGGTCAAGGTCTAGGGATTGTGTCAGGGCATGACCTAGGGATAGTGTCAAGACCTTAGTTACTTAGGGCATCAGGGCCTAATTTAGGACCAGTGTCAGGGCTTCAGGTAGGGATAGCGTCAGAGCCTGACTTAGGGAGAGCGACAGGGCTCGAGTGAAGCCTAGTGTCAGAGCCTTAGCTAGGGATAGTATCAGGGCATGACTTAGGAGCAGCATAAGGGCCTTGGTAGGATCAGCCTCAGGGGCTTTGTTAAAGATATTATCAGGGCCTCTGTTAGGGACAGCCTTAGGACCTCCCTTAGGGACAGCGTCAGGGCTTACTTAGGGACAGTTTCAGGAGCTTGGTAAGAGATGGGTCCGGAAATTACCTCAGGATAGTGTCAGGACATTAGATATTGACGGCAGCAGGGCCTTAGTTAGGGACAGTGTCAAGGCCTTAGTTAGTACTGGCATCTGGGCCTCTGTTAGGTACAGTGTCAGGGCCTGAGTTAGGAATAGTGTTAGGGCCTGAGTTAGGGACAGTATCACGGCCTTGGGACTAAATTCAGGGCCTGAGGTAGTCACAGCATAAGGGCTTTAGTTAGCATAAGAGGCAGGACATTTGCTAGGGACAGGGTTAGGGTAAAGTTTAGGGATCGTGTCAGGAAATGACCTAGGGATAGTGTCAAGAGCTTAGTTACAGTATCAGGGCCTTATTTAGGACCCGTGTCAGGGCTTCAGGTAGGGACAGCGTCAGTGCCTGACTCTGGGAGAGCAACAGGGCCTGAGTGAGGCCTAGCGTCAGGCCCATAGCTGGGGACACTGTCAGGGCATGATGTAGGAGCAGCATCAGGGCCTTTGTTGCATCAGCATTAGTGTCTTAGTTACAGACATGATCAGGGCCTGAGTTAGTCACAGCGTCAAGGCCTCAGTTAGGCATAGCTTCAGGGACTGAGTTACGGACAGCCTCAGGTCTTCACTTAGGAACAGCGACAGGGGTTTCTTAGGGACGGTGTCAGGACCTTGGTTAGAAATGGGTTAGGATATTAGCTCAGGATAGTGTCCGGATTTTAGTTATTGCCGGCAGCAGGGCCTATATTAGAGATAGATTCCGGGCCTTAGTTAGGGACAGTGTCAGGGCCTTAATTAGGACTAGTCTGGGCCTTAGTTAGGGAGAGCATTACGGCTTCGGTGAGGATAAGGGGCAGGACGTTAGATCGGGACAGAGTCAGGTTCCAGGCCAGTGGTAGTGTCAGGATGTGAGCTAGGGATAGGGTGAAGACCTTAGTTATTGAGAGCATCAGGGCCTTAGCTAGGACCAGCGTCAGGGCCTTCATCAGGACCAGTGTCAGGGCTTCACGTACGGACAGCGTCAGAGCCTAACTAAGGTACGGCAACGGGGCCTAAGTGAGGCCGATCTTTAGGGCCTGAGTTAGGGGCAGTGGCAGGGCATGACTTAGGAGCCGTATAAGGGCCTCTGTAGGATCAGCATTAGGGACTTCGTTAAAGACATTCTCAGGACCTCTGTTAGGGACCGCCTCAGGGCCTCACTTAGGGACAGCGTCAGGGCTTCCTTTGGGACAGTTTCAGGACCTTGGTAAGACATGGGTCAGGATATTAGCTCGGGATAATGTCAGGACTTTAGATATTGACTGCAGCAGGGCCTTAGAGACAGTGTCTCAGCCTGACTTAGGACTAGCATCAGAGCCTTTGTTAGGTACAGTGTCAGGGACTGAGTTAGGTGTAGTGTCAGGGCCTTAGTTAGGGACAGTGTCAGGGCCTGAGTTAGGACGAGCCTCCAGGCCTCAGTTAGGGCCAGGGTCACGGCCTCGGGACTAATTTTAGGGCCTTAGTTAGGAACAGCATCAGGGATTTATTTAGCATAAGAGGCTCAACATTAGTTAAAGACAAGGTTAGGTTAAGGTCTAGGGATTGGGTCAGGGCATGACCTAGGGATAGTGTCAAGACCTTAGTTACTTAGGGCATCAGGGCCTAATTTAGGACCAGTGTCAGGGCTTCAGGTAGGGATAGCGTCAGAGGCTGACTTAGGGAGAGCGACAGGGCTTGAGTGAGGCCTAGTGTCAGAGCCTTAGCTAGGGATAGTATCAGGGCATGACTTAGGAGCAGCATAAGGGCCTTGGTAGGATCAGCCTCAGGGGCTTTGTTAAAGACATTATCAGGGCCTCTGTTAGGGACAGCCTTAGGGCCTCCCTTAGGGACAGCGTCAGGGCTTACTTAGGGACAGTTTCAGGACCTTGGTAAGACATGGGTCAGGATATTAGCTCAGGAGAATGTCAGGACTTTAGATATTGACTGCAGCAGGGCCTTAGAGACAGTGTCTCAGCCTGACGTAGGACTAGCATCAGAGCCTTTGTTAGGGACAGTGTCAGGGCGTGAGTTAGGACGAGCCTCCAGGCCTCAGTTAGGGCCAGGGTCACGGCCTCGGGACTAATTTTAGGGCCTTAGTTAGGAACAGCATCAGGGATTTATTTAGCATAAGAAGCTCAACATTAGTTAAAGACGAGGTTAGGTCAAGGTCTAGGGATTGTGTCAGGGCATGACCTAGGGATAGTGTCAAGACCTTAGTTACTTAGGGCATCAGGGCCTAATTTAGGACCAGTGTCAGGGCTTCAGGTAGGGATAGCGTCAGAGCCTGACTTAGGGAGAGCGACAGGGCTCGAGTGAAGCCTAGTGTCAGAGCCTTAGCTAGGGATAGTATCAGGGCATGACTTAGGAGCAGCATAAGGGCCTTGGTAGGATCAGCCTCAGGGGCTTTGTTAAAGATATTATCAGGGCCTCTGTTAGGGACAGCCTTAGGACCTCCCTTAGGGACAGCGTCAGGGCTTACTTAGGGACAGTTTCAGGAGCTTGGTAAGAGATGGGTCCGGAAATTACCTCAGGATAGTGTCAGGACATTAGATATTGACGGCAGCAGGGCCTTAGTTAGGGACAGTGTCAAGGCCTTAGTTAGTACTGGCATCTGGGCCTCTGTTAGGTACAGTGTCAGGGCCTGAGTTAGGAATAGTGTTAGGGCCTGAGTTAGGGACAGTATCACGGCCTTGGGACTAAATTCAGGGCCTGAGGTAGTCACAGCATAAGGGCTTTAGTTAGCATAAGAGGCAGGACATTTGCTAGGGACAGGGTTAGGGTAAAGTTTAGGGATCGTGTCAGGAAATGACCTAGGGATAGTGTCAAGAGCTTAGTTACAGTATCAGGGCCTTATTTAGGACCCGTGTCAGGGCTTCAGGTAGGGACAGCGTCAGTGCCTGACTCTGGGAGAGCAACAGGGCCTGAGTGAGGCCTAGCGTCAGGCCCATAGCTGGGGACACTGTCAGGGCATGATGTAGGAGCAGCATCAGGGCCTTTGTTGCATCAGCATTAGTGTCTTAGTTACAGACATGATCAGGGCCTGAGTTAGTCACAGCGTCAAGGCCTCAGTTAGGCATAGCTTCAGGGACTGAGTTACGGACAGCCTCAGGTCTTCACTTAGGAACAGCGACAGGGCTTTCTTAGGGACGGTGTCAGGACCTTGGTTAGAAATGGGTCAGGATATTAGCTCAGGATAGTGTCCGGATTTTAGTTATTGCCGGCAGCAGGGCCTATATTAGAGATAGATTCCGGGCCTTAGTTAGGGACAGTGTCAGGGCCTTAATTAGGACTAGTCTGGGCCTTAGTTAGGGAGAGCATTACGGCTTCGGTGAGGATAAGGGGCAGGACGTTAGCTCGGGACAGAGTCAGGTTCCAGGCCAGTGGTAGTGTCAGGATGTGAGCTAGGGATAGGGTGAAGACCTTAGTTATTGAGAGCATCAGGGCCTTAGTTAGGACCAGCGTCAGGGCCTTCATCAGGACCAGTGTCAGGGCTTCACGTACGGACAGCGTCAGAGCCTAACTAAGGTACGGCAACAGGGCCTAAGTGAGGCCTATCTTTAGGGCCTGAGTTAGGGGCAGTGTCAGGGCATGACTTAGGAGCCGTATAAGGGCCTCTGTAGGATCAGCATTAGGGTCCTCGTTAAAGACATTCTCAGGGCCTCTGTTAGGGACCGCCTCAGGGCCTCACTTAGGGACAGCGTCAGGGCTTCCTTTGGGACAGTTTCAGGACCTTGGTAAGACATGGGTCAGGATATTAGCTCGGGATAATGTCAGGACTTTAGATATTGACTGCAGCAGGGCCTTAGAGACAGTGTCTCAGCCTGACTTAGGACTAGCATCAGAGCCTTTGTTAGGTACAGTGTCAGGGACTGAGTTCGGTGTAGTGTCAGGGCCTTAGTTAGGGACAGTGTCAGGGCCTGAGTTAGGACGAGCCTCCAGGCCTCAGTTAGGGCCAGGGTCACGGCCTCGGGACTAATTTTAGGGCCTTAGTTAGGAACAGCATCAGGGATTTATTTAGCATAAGAAGCTCAACATTAGTTAAAGACGAGATTAGGTTAAGGTCTAGGGATTGTGTCAGGGCATGACCTAGGGATAGTGTCAAGACCTTAGTTACTTAGGGCATCAGGGCCTAATTTAGGACCAGTGTCAGGGCTTCAGGTAGGGATAGCGTCAGAGCCTGACTTAGGGAGAGCGACAGGGCGTGAGTGAGGCCTAGTGTCAGAGCCTTAGCTAGGGATAGTATCAGGGCATGACTTAGGAGCAGCATAAGGGCCTTGGTAGGATCAGCCTCAGGGGCTTTGTTAAAGACATTATCAGGGCCTCTGTTAGGGACAGCCTTAGGGCCTCCCTTAGGGACAGCGTCAGGGCTTACTTAGGGACAGTTTCAGGAGCTTGGTAAGAGATGGGTCCGGAAATTACCTCAGGATAGTGTCAGGACATTAGATATTGACGGCAGCAGGGCCTTAGTTAGGGACAGTGTCAAGGCCTTAGTTAGTACTAGCATCTGGGCCTCTGTTAGGTACAGTGTCAGGGCCTGAGTTAGGAATAGTGTTAGGGCCTTAGTTAGGGACAGTATCACGGCCTTGGGACTAAATTCAGGGCCTGAGGTAGTCACAGCATAAGGGCTTTAGTTAGCATAAGAGGCAGGACATTTGCTAGGGACAGGGTTAGGGTAAAGTTTAGGGATCGTGTCAGGAAATGACCTAGGGATAGTGTCAAGAGCTTATTTACAGTATCAGGGCCTTATTTAGAACCCGTGTCAGGGCTTCAGGTAGGGACAGCGTCAGTGCCTGACTCTGGGAGAGCAACAGGGCCTGAGTGAGGCCTAGCGTCAGGCCCATAGCTGGGGACACTGTCAGGGCATGATGTAGGAGCAGCATCAGGGCCTTTGTTGCATCAGCATTAGTGTCTTAGTTACAGACATGATCAGGGCCTGAGTTAGTCACAGCGTCAAGGCCTCAGTTAGGCATAGCTTCAGGGACTGAGTTATGGACAGCCTCAGGTCTTCACTTAGGAACAGCGACAGGGCTTTCTTAGGGACGGTGTCAGGGCCTTGGTTAGAAATGGGTTAGGATATTAGCTCAGGATAGTGTCCGGATTTTAGTTATTGCCGGCAGCAGGGCCTATATTAGAGATAGATTCCGGGCCTTAGTTAGGGACAGTGTCAGGGCCTTAATTAGGACTAGTCTGGGCCTTAGTTAGGGAGAGCATTACGGCTTCGGTGAGGATAAGGGGCAGGACGTTAGCTCGGGACAGAGTCAGGTTCCAGGCCAGTGGTAGTGTCAGGATGTGAGCTAGGGATAGGGTGAAGACCTTAGTTATTGAGAGCATCAGGGCCTTAGCTAGGACCAGCGTCAGGGCCTTCATCAGGACCAGTGTCAGGGCTTCACGTACGGACAGCGTCAGAGCCTAACTAAGGTACGGCAACGGGGCCTAAGTGAGGCCGATCTTTAGGGCCTGAGTTAGGGGCAGTGGCAGGGCATGACTTAGGAGCCGTATAAGGGCCTCTGTAGGATCAGCATTAGGGACTTCGTTAAAGACATTCTCAGGACCTCTGTTAGGGACCGCCTCAGGGCCTCACTTAGGGACAGCGTCAGGGCTTCCTTTGGGACAGTTTCAGGACCTTGGTAAGACATGGGTCAGGATATTAGCTCGGGATAATGTCAGGACTTTAGATATTGACTGCAGCAGGGCCTTAGAGACAGTGTCTCAGCCTGACTTAGGACTAGCATCAGAGCCTTTGTTAGGTACAGTGTCAGGGACTGAGTTAGGTGTAGTGTCAGGGCCTTAGTTAGGGACAGTGTCAGGGCCTGAGTTAGGACGAGCCTCCAGGCCTCAGTTAGGGCCAGGGTCACGGCCTCGGGACTAATTTTAGGGCCTTAGTTAGGAACAGCATCAGGGATTTATTTAGCATAAGAGGCTCAACATTAGTTAAAGACAAGGTTAGGTTAAGGTCTAGGGATTGTGTCAGGGCATGACCTAGGGATAGTGTCAAGATCTTAGTTACTTAGGGCATCAGGGCCTAATTTAGGACCAGTGTCAGGGCTTCAGGTAGGGATAGCGTCAGAGGCTGACTTAGGGAGAGCGACAGGGCTTGAGTGAGGCCTAGTGTCAGAGCCTTAGCTAGGGATAGTATCAGGGCATGACTTAGGAGCAGTATAAGGGCCTTGGTAGGATCAGCCTCAGGGGCTTTGTTAAAGACATTATCAGGGCCTCTGTTAGGGACAGCCTTAGGGCCTCCCTTAGGGACAGCGTCAGGGCTTACTTAGGGACAGTTTCAGGACCTTGGTAAGACATGGGTCAGGATATTAGCTCAGGAGAATGTCAGGACTTTAGATATTGACTGCAGCAGGGCCTTAGAGACAGTGTCTCAGCCTGACGTAGGACTAGCATCAGAGCCTTTGTTAGGGACAGTGTCAGGGCGTGAGTTAGGACGAGCCTCCAGGCCTCAGTTAGGGCCAGGGTCACGGCCTCGGGACTAATTTTAGGGCCTTAGTTAGGAACAGCATCAGGGATTTATTTAGCATAAGAAGCTCAACATTAGTTAAAGACGAGGTTAGGTCAAGGTCTAGGGATTGTGTCAGGGCATGACCTAGGGATAGTGTCAAGACCTTAGTTACTTAGGGCATCAGGGCCTAATTTAGGACCAGTGTCAGGGCTTCAGGTAGGGATAGCGTCAGAGCCTGACTTAGGGAGAGCGACAGGGCTCGAGTGAAGCCTAGTGTCAGAGCCTTAGCTAGGGATAGTATCAGGGCATGACTTAGGAGCAGCATAAGGGCCTTGGTAGGATCAGCCTCAGGGGCTTTGTTAAAGATATTATCAGGGCCTCTGTTAGGGACAGCCTTAGGACCTCCCTTAGGGACAGCGTCAGGGCTTACTTAGGGACAGTTTCAGGAGCTTGGTAAGAGATGGGTCCGGAAATTACCTCAGGATAGTGTCAGGACATTAGATATTGACGGCAGCAGGGCCTTAGTTAGGGACAGTGTCAAGGCCTTAGTTAGTACTGGCATCTGGGCCTCTGTTAGGTACAGTGTCAGGGCCTGAGTTAGGAATAGTGTTAGGGCCTGAGTTAGGGACAGTATCACGGCCTTGGGACTAAATTCAGGGCCTGAGGTAGTCACAGCATAAGGGCTTTAGTTAGCATAAGAGGCAGGACATTTGCTAGGGACAGGGTTAGGGTAAAGTTTAGGGATCGTGTCAGGAAATGACCTAGGGATAGTGTCAAGAGCTTAGTTACAGTATCAGGGCCTTATTTAGGACCCGTGTCAGGGCTTCAGGTAGGGACAGCGTCAGTGCCTGACTCTGGGAGAGCAACAGGGCCTGAGTGAGGCCTAGCGTCAGGCCCATAGCTGGGGACACTGTCAGGGCATGATGTAGGAGCAGCATCAGGGCCTTTGTTGCATCAGCATTAGTGTCTTAGTTACAGACATGATCAGGGCCTGAGTTAGTCACAGCGTCAAGGCCTCAGTTAGGCATAGCTTCAGGGACTGAGTTACGGACAGCCTCAGGTCTTCACTTAGGAACAGCGACAGGGGTTTCTTAGGGACGGTGTCAGGACCTTGGTTAGAAATGGGTTAGGATATTAGCTCAGGATAGTGTCCGGATTTTAGTTATTGCCGGCAGCAGGGCCTATATTAGAGATAGATTCCGGGCCTTAGTTAGGGACAGTGTCAGGGCCTTAATTAGGACTAGTCTGGGCCTTAGTTAGGGAGAGCATTACGGCTTCGGTGAGGATAAGGGGCAGGACGTTAGATCGGGACAGAGTCAGGTTCCAGGCCAGTGGTAGTGTCAGGATGTGAGCTAGGGATAGGGTGAAGACCTTAGTTATTGAGAGCATCAGGGCCTTAGCTAGGACCAGCGTCAGGGCCTTCATCAGGACCAGTGTCAGGGCTTCACGTACGGACAGCGTCAGAGCCTAACTAAGGTACGGCAACGGGGCCTAAGTGAGGCCGATCTTTAGGGCCTGAGTTAGGGGCAGTGGCAGGGCATGACTTAGGAGCCGTATAAGGGCCTCTGTAGGATCAGCATTAGGGACTTCGTTAAAGACATTCTCAGGACCTCTGTTAGGGACCGCCTCAGGGCCTCACTTAGGGACAGCGTCAGGGCTTCCTTTGGGACAGTTTCAGGACCTTGGTAAGACATGGGTCAGGATATTAGCTCGGGATAATGTCAGGACTTTAGATATTGACTGCAGCAGGGCCTTAGAGACAGTGTCTCAGCCTGACTTAGGACTAGCATCAGAGCCTTTGTTAGGTACAGTGTCAGGGACTGAGTTAGGTGTAGTGTCAGGGCCTTAGTTAGGGACAGTGTCAGGGCCTGAGTTAGGACGAGCCTCCAGGCCTCAGTTAGGGCCAGGGTCACGGCCTCGGGACTAATTTTAGGGCCTTAGTTAGGAACAGCATCAGGGATTTATTTAGCATAAGAGGCTCAACATTAGTTAAAGACAAGGTTAGGTTAAGGTCTAGGGATTGTGTCAGGGCATGACCTAGGGATAGTGTCAAGACCTTAGTTACTTAGGGCATCAGGGCCTAATTTAGGACCAGTGTCAGGGCTTCAGGTAGGGATAGCGTCAGAGGCTGACTTAGGGAGAGCGACAGGGCTTGAGTGAGGCCTAGTGTCAGAGCCTTAGCTAGGGATAGTATCAGGGCATGACTTAGGAGCAGTATAAGGGCCTTGGTAGGATCAGCCTCAGGGGCTTTGTTAAAGACATTATCAGGGCCTCTGTTAGGGACAGCCTTAGGGCCTCCCTTAGGGACAGCGTCAGGGCTTACTTAGGGACAGTTTCAGGACCTTGGTAAGACATGGGTCAGGATATTAGCTCAGGAGAATGTCAGGACTTTAGATATTGACTGCAGCAGGGCCTTAGAGACAGTGTCTCAGCCTGACTTAGGACTAGCATCAGAGCCTTTGTTAGGGACAGTGTCAGGGCGTGAGTTAGGACGAGCCTCCAGGCCTCAGTTAGGGCCAGGGTCACGGCCTCGGGACTAATTTTAGGGCCTTAGTTAGGAACAGCATCAGGGATTTATTTAGCATAAGAAGCTCAACATTAGTTAAAGACGAGGTTAGGTCAAGGTCTAGGGATTGTGTCAGGGCATGACCTAGGGATAGTGTCAAGACCTTAGTTACTTAGGGCATCAGGGCCTAATTTAGGACCAGTGTCAGGGCTTCAGGTAGGGATAGCGTCAGAGCCTGACTTAGGGAGAGCGACAGGGCTCGAGTGAAGCCTAGTGTCAGAGCCTTAGCTAGGGATAGTATCAGGGCATGACTTAGGAGCAGCATAAGGGCCTTGGTAGGATCAGCCTCAGGGGCTTTGTTAAAGATATTATCAGGGCCTCTGTTAGGGACAGCCTTAGGACCTCCCTTAGGGACAGCGTCAGGGCTTACTTAGGGACAGTTTCAGGAGCTTGGTAAGAGATGGGTCCGGAAATTACCTCAGGATAGTGTCAGGACATTAGATATTGACGGCAGCAGGGCCTTAGTTAGGGACAGTGTCAAGGCCTTAGTTAGTACTGGCATCTGGGCCTCTGTTAGGTACAGTGTCAGGGCCTGAGTTAGGAATAGTGTTAGGGCCTGAGTTAGGGACAGTATCACGGCCTTGGGACTAAATTCAGGGCCTGAGGTAGTCACAGCATAAGGGCTTTAGTTAGCATAAGAGGCAGGACATTTGCTAGGGACAGGGTTAGGGTAAAGTTTAGGGATCGTGTCAGGAAATGACCTAGGGATAGTGTCAAGAGCTTAGTTACAGTATCAGGGCCTTATTTAGGACCCGTGTCAGGGCTTCAGGTAGGGACAGCGTCAGTGCCTGACTCTGGGAGAGCAACAGGGCCTGAGTGAGGCCTAGCGTCAGGCCCATAGCTGGGGACACTGTCAGGGCATGATGTAGGAGCAGCATCAGGGCCTTTGTTGCATCAGCATTAGTGTCTTAGTTACAGACATGATCAGGGCCTGAGTTAGTCACAGCGTCAAGGCCTCAGTTAGGCATAGCTTCAGGGACTGAGTTACGGACAGCCTCAGGTCTTCACTTAGGAACAGCGACAGGGGTTTCTTAGGGACGGTGTCAGGACCTTGGTTAGAAATGGGTTAGGATATTAGCTCAGGATAGTGTCCGGATTTTAGTTATTGCCGGCAGCAGGGCCTATATTAGAGATAGATTCCGGGCCTTAGTTAGGGACAATGTCAGGGCCTTAATTAGGACTAGTGTGGGCCTTAGTTAGGGAGAGCATTACGGCTTCGGTGAGGATAAGGGGCAGGACGTTAGCTCGGGACAGAGTCAGGTTCCAGGCCAGTGGTAGTGTCAGGATGTGAGCTAGGGATAGGGTGAAGACCTTAGTTATTGAGAGCATCAGGGCCTTAGCTAGGACCAGCGTCAGGGCCTTCATCAGGACCAGTGTCAGGGCTTCACGTACGGACAGCGTCAGAGCCTAACTAAGGTACGGCAACGGGGCCTAAGTGAGGCCTATCTTTAGGGCCTGAGTTAGGGGCAGTGGCAGGGCATGACTTAGGAGCCGTATAAGGGCCTCTGTAGGATCAGCATTAGGGACTTCGTTAAAGACATTCTCAGGACCTCTGTTAGGGACCGCCTCAGGGCCTCACTTAGGGACAGCGTCAGGGCTTCCTTTGGGACAGTTTCAGGACCTTGGTAAGACATGGGTCAGGATATTAGCTCGGGATAATGTCAGGACTTTAGATATTGACTGCAGCAGGGCCTTAGAGACAGTGTCTCAGCCTGACTTAGGACTAGCATCAGAGCCTTTGTTAGGTACAGTGTCAGGGACTGAGTTAGGTGTAGTGTCAGGGCCTTAGTTAGGGACAGTGTCAGGGCCTGAGTTAGGACGAGCCTCCAGGCCTCAGTTAGGGCCAGGGTCACGGCCTCGGGACTAATTTTAGGGCCTTAGTTAGGAACAGCATCAGGGATTTATTTAGCATAAGAGGCTCAACATTAGTTAAAGACAAGGTTAGGTTAAGGTCTAGGGATTGTGTCAGGGCATGACCTAGGGATAGTGTCAAGATCTTAGTTACTTAGGGCATCAGGGCCTAATTTAGGACCAGTGTCAGGGCTTCAGGTAGGGATAGCGTCAGAGGCTGACTTAGGGAGAGCGACAGGGCTTGAGTGAGGCCTAGTGTCAGAGCCTTAGCTAGGGATAGTATCAGGGCATGACTTAGGAGCAGTATAAGGGCCTTGGTAGGATCAGCCTCAGGGGCTTTGTTAAAGACATTATCAGGGCCTCTGTTAGGGACAGCCTTAGGGCCTCCCTTAGGGACAGCGTCAGGGCTTACTTAGGGACAGTTTCAGGACCTTGGTAAGACATGGGTCAGGATATTAGCTCAGGAGAATGTCAGGACTTTAGATATTGACTGCAGCAGGGCCTTAGAGACAGTGTCTCAGCCTGACGTAGGACTAGCATCAGAGCCTTTGTTAGGGACAGTGTCAGGGCGTGAGTTAGGACGAGCCTCCAGGCCTCAGTTAGGGCCAGGGTCACGGCCTCGGGACTAATTTTAGGGCCTTAGTTAGGAACAGCATCAGGGATTTATTTAGCATAAGAAGCTCAACATTAGTTAAAGACGAGGTTAGGTCAAGGTCTAGGGATTGTGTCAGGGCATGACCTAGGGATAGTGTCAAGACCTTAGTTACTTAGGGCATCAGGGCCTAATTTAGGACCAGTGTCAGGGCTTCAGGTAGGGATAGCGTCAGAGCCTGACTTAGGGAGAGCGACAGGGCGTGAGTGAGGCCTAGTGTCAGAGCCTTAGCTAGGGATAGTATCAGGGCATGACTTAGGAGCAGCATAAGGGCCTTGGTAGGATCAGCCTCAGGGGCTTTGTTAAAGACATTATCAGGGCCTCTGTTAGGGACAGCCTTAGGGCCTCCCTTAGGGACAGCGTCAGGGCTTACTTAGGGACAGTTTCAGGAGCTTGGTAAGAGATGGGTCCGGAAATTACCTCAGGATAGTGTCAGGACATTAGATATTGACGGCAGCAGGGCCTTAGTTAGGGACAGTGTCAAGGCCTTAGTTAGTACTAGCATCTGGGCCTCTGTTAGGTACAGTGTCAGGGCCTGAGTTAGGAATAGTGTTAGGGCCTTAGTTAGGGACAGTATCACGGCCTTGGGACTAAATTCAGGGCCTGAGGTAGTCACAGCATAAGGGCTTTAGTTAGCATAAGAGGCAGGACATTTGCTAGGGACAGGGTTAGGGTAAAGTTTAGGGATCGTGTCAGGAAATGACCTAGGGATAGTGTCAAGAGCTTATTTACAGTATCAGGGCCTTATTTAGAACCCGTGTCAGGGCTTCAGGTAGGGACAGCGTCAGTGCCTGACTCTGGGAGAGCAACAGGGCCTGAGTGAGGCCTAGCGTCAGGCCCATAGCTGGGGACACTGTCAGGGCATGATGTAGGAGCAGCATCAGGGCCTTTGTTGCATCAGCATTAGTGTCTTAGTTACAGACATGATCAGGGCCTGAGTTAGTCACAGCGTCAAGGCCTCAGTTAGGCATAGCTTCAGGGACTGAGTTATGGACAGCCTCAGGTCTTCACTTAGGAACAGCGACAGGGCTTTCTTAGGGACGGTGTCAGGGCCTTGGTTAGAAATGGGTTAGGATATTAGCTCAGGATAGTGTCCGGATTTTAGTTATTGCCGGCAGCAGGGCCTATATTAGAGATAGATTCCGGGCCTTAGTTAGGGACAGTGTCAGGGCCTTAATTAGGACTAGTCTGGGCCTTAGTTAGGGAGAGCATTACGGCTTCGGTGAGGATAAGGGGCAGGACGTTAGCTCGGGACAGAGTCAGGTTCCAGGCCAGTGGTAGTGTCAGGATGTGAGCTAGGGATAGGGTGAAGACCTTAGTTATTGAGAGCATCAGGGCCTTAGCTAGGACCAGCGTCAGGGCCTTCATCAGGACCAGTGTCAGGGCTTCACGTACGGACAGCGTCAGAGCCTAACTAAGGTACGGCAACGGGGCCTAAGTGAGGCCGATCTTTAGGGCCTGAGTTAGGGGCAGTGGCAGGGCATGACTTAGGAGCCGTATAAGGGCCTCTGTAGGATCAGCATTAGGGACTTCGTTAAAGACATTCTCAGGACCTCTGTTAGGGACCGCCTCAGGGCCTCACTTAGGGACAGCGTCAGGGCTTCCTTTGGGACAGTTTCAGGACCTTGGTAAGACATGGGTCAGGATATTAGCTCGGGATAATGTCAGGACTTTAGATATTGACTGCAGCAGGGCCTTAGAGACAGTGTCTCAGCCTGACTTAGGACTAGCATCAGAGCCTTTGTTAGGTACAGTGTCAGGGACTGAGTTAGGTGTAGTGTCAGGGCCTTAGTTAGGGACAGTGTCAGGGCCTGAGTTAGGACGAGCCTCCAGGCCTCAGTTAGGGCCAGGGTCACGGCCTCGGGACTAATTTTAGGGCCTTAGTTAGGAACAGCATCAGGGATTTATTTAGCATAAGAGGCTCAACATTAGTTAAAGACAAGGTTAGGTTAAGGTCTAGGGATTGTGTCAGGGCATGACCTAGGGATAGTGTCAAGATCTTAGTTACTTAGGGCATCAGGGCCTAATTTAGGACCAGTGTCAGGGCTTCAGGTAGGGATAGCGTCAGAGGCTGACTTAGGGAGAGCGACAGGGCTTGAGTGAGGCCTAGTGTCAGAGCCTTAGCTAGGGATAGTATCAGGGCATGACTTAGGAGCAGTATAAGGGCCTTGGTAGGATCAGCCTCAGGGGCTTTGTTAAAGACATTATCAGGGCCTCTGTTAGGGACAGCCTTAGGGCCTCCCTTAGGGACAGCGTCAGGGCTTACTTAGGGACAGTTTCAGGACCTTGGTAAGACATGGGTCAGGATATTAGCTCAGGAGAATGTCAGGACTTTAGATATTGACTGCAGCAGGGCCTTAGAGACAGTGTCTCAGCCTGACGTAGGACTAGCATCAGAGCCTTTGTTAGGGACAGTGTCAGGGCGTGAGTTAGGACGAGCCTCCAGGCCTCAGTTAGGGCCAGGGTCACGGCCTCGGGACTAATTTTAGGGCCTTAGTTAGGAACAGCATCAGGGATTTATTTAGCATAAGAAGCTCAACATTAGTTAAAGACGAGGTTAGGTCAAGGTCTAGGGATTGTGTCAGGGCATGACCTAGGGATAGTGTCAAGACCTTAGTTACTTAGGGCATCAGGGCCTAATTTAGGACCAGTGTCAGGGCTTCAGGTAGGGATAGCGTCAGAGCCTGACTTAGGGAGAGCGACAGGGCTCGAGTGAAGCCTAGTGTCAGAGCCTTAGCTAGGGATAGTATCAGGGCATGACTTAGGAGCAGCATAAGGGCCTTGGTAGGATCAGCCTCAGGGGCTTTGTTAAAGATATTATCAGGGCCTCTGTTAGGGACAGCCTTAGGACCTCCCTTAGGGACAGCGTCAGGGCTTACTTAGGGACAGTTTCAGGAGCTTGGTAAGAGATGGGTCCGGAAATTACCTCAGGATAGTGTCAGGACATTAGATATTGACGGCAGCAGGGCCTTAGTTAGGGACAGTGTCAAGGCCTTAGTTAGTACTGGCATCTGGGCCTCTGTTAGGTACAGTGTCAGGGCCTGAGTTAGGAATAGTGTTAGGGCCTGAGTTAGGGACAGTATCACGGCCTTGGGACTAAATTCAGGGCCTGAGGTAGTCACAGCATAAGGGCTTTAGTTAGCATAAGAGGCAGGACATTTGCTAGGGACAGGGTTAGGGTAAAGTTTAGGGATCGTGTCAGGAAATGACCTAGGGATAGTGTCAAGAGCTTAGTTACAGTATCAGGGCCTTATTTAGGACCCGTGTCAGGGCTTCAGGTAGGGACAGCGTCAGTGCCTGACTCTGGGAGAGCAACAGGGCCTGAGTGAGGCCTAGCGTCAGGCCCATAGCTGGGGACACTGTCAGGGCATGATGTAGGAGCAGCATCAGGGCCTTTGTTGCATCAGCATTAGTGTCTTAGTTACAGACATGATCAGGGCCTGAGTTAGTCACAGCGTCAAGGCCTCAGTTAGGCATAGCTTCAGGGACTGAGTTACGGACAGCCTCAGGTCTTCACTTAGGAACAGCGACAGGGGTTTCTTAGGGACGGTGTCAGGACCTTGGTTAGAAATGGGTTAGGATATTAGCTCAGGATAGTGTCCGGATTTTAGTTATTGCCGGCAGCAGGGCCTATATTAGAGATAGATTCCGGGCCTTAGTTAGGGACAGTGTCAGGGCCTTAATTAGGACTAGTCTGGGCCTTAGTTAGGGAGAGCATTACGGCTTCGGTGAGGATAAGGGGCAGGACGTTAGATCGGGACAGAGTCAGGTTCCAGGCCAGTGGTAGTGTCAGGATGTGAGCTAGGGATAGGGTGAAGACCTTAGTTATTGAGAGCATCAGGGCCTTAGCTAGGACCAGCGTCAGGGCCTTCATCAGGACCAGTGTCAGGGCTTCACGTACGGACAGCGTCAGAGCCTAACTAAGGTACGGCAACGGGGCCTAAGTGAGGCCGATCTTTAGGGCCTGAGTTAGGGGCAGTGTCAGGGCATGACTTAGGAGCCGTATAAGGGCCTCTGTAGGATCAGCATTAGGGACTTCGTTAAAGACATTCTCAGGACCTCTGTTAGGGACCGCCTCAGGGCCTCACTTAGGGACAGCGTCAGGGCTTCCTTTGGGACAGTTTCAGGACCTTGGTAAGACATGGGTCAGGATATTAGCTCGGGATAATGTCAGGACTTTAGATATTGACTGCAGCAGGGCCTTAGAGACAGTGTCTCAGCCTGACTTAGGACTAGCATCAGAGCCTTTGTTAGGTACAGTGTCAGGGACTGAGTTAGGTGTAGTGTCAGGGCCTTAGTTAGGGACAGTGTCAGGGCCTGAGTTAGGACGAGCCTCCAGGCCTCAGTTAGGGCCAGGGTCACGGCCTCGGGACTAATTTTAGGGCCTTAGTTAGGAACAGCATCAGGGATTTATTTAGCATAAGAGGCTCAACATTAGTTAAAGACAAGGTTAGGTTAAGGTCTAGGGATTGTGTCAGGGCATGACCTAGGGATAGTGTCAAGACCTTAGTTACTTAGGGCATCAGGGCCTAATTTAGGAGCAGTGTCAGGGCTTCAGGTAGGGATAGCGTCAGAGGCTGACTTAGGGAGAGCGACAGGGCTTGAGTGAGGCCTAGTGTCAGAGCCTTAGCTAGGGATAGTATCAGGGCATGACTTAGGAGCAGTATAAGGGCCTTGGTAGGATCAGCCTCAGGGGCTTTGTTAAAGACATTATCAGGGCCTCTGTTAGGGACAGCCTTAGGGCCTCCCTTAGGGACAGCGTCAGGGCTTACTTAGGGACAGTTTCAGGACCTTGGTAAGACATGGGTCAGGATATTAGCTCAGGAGAATGTCAGGACTTTAGATATTGACTGCAGCAGGGCCTTAGAGACAGTGTCTCAGCCTGACTTAGGACTAGCATCAGAGCCTTTGTTAGGGACAGTGTCAGGGCGTGAGTTAGGACGAGCCTCCAGGCCTCAGTTAGGGCCAGGGTCACGGCCTCGGGACTAATTTTAGGGCCTTAGTTAGGAACAGCATCAGGGATTTATTTAGCATAAGAAGCTCAACATTAGTTAAAGACGAGGTTAGGTCAAGGTCTAGGGATTGTGTCAGGGCATGACCTAGGGATAGTGTCAAGACCTTAGTTACTTAGGGCATCAGGGCCTAATTTAGGACCAGTGTCAGGGCTTCAGGTAGGGATAGCGTCAGAGCCTGACTTAGGGAGAGCGACAGGGCTCGAGTGAAGCCTAGTGTCAGAGCCTTAGCTAGGGATAGTATCAGGGCATGACTTAGGAGCAGCATAAGGGCCTTGGTAGGATCAGCCTCAGGGGCTTTGTTAAAGATATTATCAGGGCCTCTGTTAGGGACAGCCTTAGGACCTCCCTTAGGGACAGCGTCAGGGCTTACTTAGGGACAGTTTCAGGAGCTTGGTAAGAGATGGGTCCGGAAATTACCTCAGGATAGTGTCAGGACATTAGATATTGACGGCAGCAGGGCCTTAGTTAGGGACAGTGTCAAGGCCTTAGTTAGTACTGGCATCTGGGCCTCTGTTAGGTACAGTGTCAGGGCCTGAGTTAGGAATAGTGTTAGGGCCTGAGTTAGGGACAGTATCACGGCCTTGGGACTAAATTCAGGGCCTGAGGTAGTCACAGCATAAGGGCTTTAGTTAGCATAAGAGGCAGGACATTTGCTAGGGACAGGGTTAGGGTAAAGTTTAGGGATCGTGTCAGGAAATGACCTAGGGATAGTGTCAAGAGCTTAGTTACAGTATCAGGGCCTTATTTAGGACCCGTGTCAGGGCTTCAGGTAGGGACAGCGTCAGTGCCTGACTCTGGGAGAGCAACAGGGCCTGAGTGAGGCCTAGCGTCAGGCCCATAGCTGGGGACACTGTCAGGGCATGATGTAGGAGCAGCATCAGGGCCTTTGTTGCATCAGCATTAGTGTCTTAGTTACAGACATGATCAGGGCCTGAGTTAGTCACAGCGTCAAGGCCTCAGTTAGGCATAGCTTCAGGGACTGAGTTACGGACAGCCTCAGGTCTTCACTTAGGAACAGCGACAGGGGTTTCTTAGGGACGGTGTCAGGACCTTGGTTAGAAATGGGTTAGGATATTAGCTCAGGATAGTGTCCGGATTTTAGTTATTGCCGGCAGCAGGGCCTATATTAGAGATAGATTCCGGGCCTTAGTTAGGGACAATGTCAGGGCCTTAATTAGGACTAGTGTGGGCCTTAGTTAGGGAGAGCATTACGGCTTCGGTGAGGATAAGGGGCAGGACGTTAGCTCGGGACAGAGTCAGGTTCCAGGCCAGTGGTAGTGTCAGGATGTGAGCTAGGGATAGGGTGAAGACCTTAGTTATTGAGAGCATCAGGGCCTTAGCTAGGACCAGCGTCAGGGCCTTCATCAGGACCAGTGTCAGGGCTTCACGTACGGACAGCGTCAGAGCCTAACTAAGGTACGGCAACGGGGCCTAAGTGAGGCCTATCTTTAGGGCCTGAGTTAGGGGCAGTGGCAGGGCATGACTTAGGAGCCGTATAAGGGCCTCTGTAGGATCAGCATTAGGGACTTCGTTAAAGACATTCTCAGGACCTCTGTTAGGGACCGCCTCAGGGCCTCACTTAGGGACAGCGTCAGGGCTTCCTTTGGGACAGTTTCAGGACCTTGGTAAGACATGGGTCAGGATATTAGCTCGGGATAATGTCAGGACTTTAGATATTGACTGCAGCAGGGCCTTAGAGACAGTGTCTCAGCCTGACTTAGGACTAGCATCAGAGCCTTTGTTAGGTACAGTGTCAGGGACTGAGTTAGGTGTAGTGTCAGGGCCTTAGTTAGGGACAGTGTCAGGGCCTGAGTTAGGACGAGCCTCCAGGCCTCAGTTAGGGCCAGGGTCACGGCCTCGGGACTAATTTTAGGGCCTTAGTTAGGAACAGCATCAGGGATTTATTTAGCATAAGAGGCTCAACATTAGTTAAAGACAAGGTTAGGTTAAGGTCTAGGGATTGTGTCAGGGCATGACCTAGGGATAGTGTCAAGATCTTAGTTACTTAGGGCATCAGGGCCTAATTTAGGACCAGTGTCAGGGCTTCAGGTAGGGATAGCGTCAGAGGCTGACTTAGGGAGAGCGACAGGGCTTGAGTGAGGCCTAGTGTCAGAGCCTTAGCTAGGGATAGTATCAGGGCATGACTTAGGAGCAGTATAAGGGCCTTGGTAGGATCAGCCTCAGGGGCTTTGTTAAAGACATTATCAGGGCCTCTGTTAGGGACAGCCTTAGGGCCTCCCTTAGGGACAGCGTCAGGGCTTACTTAGGGACAGTTTCAGGACCTTGGTAAGACATGGGTCAGGATATTAGCTCAGGAGAATGTCAGGACTTTAGATATTGACTGCAGCAGGGCCTTAGAGACAGTGTCTCAGCCTGACGTAGGACTAGCATCAGAGCCTTTGTTAGGGACAGTGTCAGGGCGTGAGTTAGGACGAGCCTCCAGGCCTCAGTTAGGGCCAGGGTCACGGCCTCGGGACTAATTTTAGGGCCTTAGTTAGGAACAGCATCAGGGATTTATTTAGCATAAGAAGCTCAACATTAGTTAAAGACGAGGTTAGGTCAAGGTCTAGGGATTGTGTCAGGGCATGACCTAGGGATAGTGTCAAGACCTTAGTTACTTAGGGCATCAGGGCCTAATTTAGGACCAGTGTCAGGGCTTCAGGTAGGGATAGCGTCAGAGCCTGACTTAGGGAGAGCGACAGGGCTCGAGTGAAGCCTAGTGTCAGAGCCTTAGCTAGGGATAGTATCAGGGCATGACTTAGGAGCAGCATAAGGGCCTTGGTAGGATCAGCCTCAGGGGCTTTGTTAAAGATATTATCAGGGCCTCTGTTAGGGACAGCCTTAGGACCTCCCTTAGGGACAGCGTCAGGGCTTACTTAGGGACAGTTTCAGGAGCTTGGTAAGAGATGGGTCCGGAAATTACCTCAGGATAGTGTCAGGACATTAGATATTGACGGCAGCAGGGCCTTAGTTAGGGACAGTGTCAAGGCCTTAGTTAGTACTGGCATCTGGGCCTCTGTTAGGTACAGTGTCAGGGCCTGAGTTAGGAATAGTGTTAGGGCCTGAGTTAGGGACAGTATCACGGCCTTGGGACTAAATTCAGGGCCTGAGGTAGTCACAGCATAAGGGCTTTAGTTAGCATAAGAGGCAGGACATTTGCTAGGGACAGGGTTAGGGTAAAGTTTAGGGATCGTGTCAGGAAATGACCTAGGGATAGTGTCAAGAGCTTAGTTACAGTATCAGGGCCTTATTTAGGACCCGTGTCAGGGCTTCAGGTAGGGACAGCGTCAGTGCCTGACTCTGGGAGAGCAACAGGGCCTGAGTGAGGCCTAGCGTCAGGCCCATAGCTGGGGACACTGTCAGGGCATGATGTAGGAGCAGCATCAGGGCCTTTGTTGCATCAGCATTAGTGTCTTAGTTACAGACATGATCAGGGCCTGAGTTAGTCACAGCGTCAAGGCCTCAGTTAGGCATAGCTTCAGGGACTGAGTTACGGACAGCCTCAGGTCTTCACTTAGGAACAGCGACAGGGGTTTCTTAGGGACGGTGTCAGGACCTTGGTTAGAAATGGGTTAGGATATTAGCTCAGGATAGTGTCCGGATTTTAGTTATTGCCGGCAGCAGGGCCTATATTAGAGATAGATTCCGGGCCTTAGTTAGGGACAGTGTCAGGGCCTTAATTAGGACTAGTCTGGGCCTTAGTTAGGGAGAGCATTACGGCTTCGGTGAGGATAAGGGGCAGGACGTTAGATCGGGACAGAGTCAGGTTCCAGGCCAGTGGTAGTGTCAGGATGTGAGCTAGGGATAGGGTGAAGACCTTAGTTATTGAGAGCATCAGGGCCTTAGCTAGGACCAGCGTCAGGGCCTTCATCAGGACCAGTGTCAGGGCTTCACGTACGGACAGCGTCAGAGCCTAACTAAGGTACGGCAACGGGGCCTAAGTGAGGCCGATCTTTAGGGCCTGAGTTAGGGGCAGTGGCAGGGCATGACTTAGGAGCCGTATAAGGGCCTCTGTAGGATCAGCATTAGGGACTTCGTTAAAGACATTCTCAGGACCTCTGTTAGGGACCGCCTCAGGGCCTCACTTAGGGACAGCGTCAGGGCTTCCTTTGGGACAGTTTCAGGACCTTGGTAAGACATGGGTCAGGATATTAGCTCGGGATAATGTCAGGACTTTAGATATTGACTGCAGCAGGGCCTTAGAGACAGTGTCTCAGCCTGACTTAGGACTAGCATCAGAGCCTTTGTTAGGTACAGTGTCAGGGACTGAGTTAGGTGTAGTGTCAGGGCCTTAGTTAGGGACAGTGTCAGGGCCTGAGTTAGGACGAGCCTCCAGGCCTCAGTTAGGGCCAGGGTCACGGCCTCGGGACTAATTTTAGGGCCTTAGTTAGGAACAGCATCAGGGATTTATTTAGCATAAGAGGCTCAACATTAGTTAAAGACAAGGTTAGGTTAAGGTCTAGGGATTGTGTCAGGGCATGACCTAGGGATAGTGTCAAGACCTTAGTTACTTAGGGCATCAGGGCCTAATTTAGGACCAGTGTCAGGGCTTCAGGTAGGGATAGCGTCAGAGGCTGACTTAGGGAGAGCGACAGGGCTTGAGTGAGGCCTAGTGTCAGAGCCTTAGCTAGGGATAGTATCAGGGCATGACTTAGGAGCAGTATAAGGGCCTTGGTAGGATCAGCCTCAGGGGCTTTGTTAAAGACATTATCAGGGCCTCTGTTAGGGACAGCCTTAGGGCCTCCCTTAGGGACAGCGTCAGGGCTTACTTAGGGACAGTTTCAGGACCTTGGTAAGACATGGGTCAGGATATTAGCTCAGGAGAATGTCAGGACTTTAGATATTGACTGCAGCAGGGCCTTAGAGACAGTGTCTCAGCCTGACTTAGGACTAGCATCAGAGCCTTTGTTAGGGACAGTGTCAGGGCGTGAGTTAGGACGAGCCTCCAGGCCTCAGTTAGGGCCAGGGTCACGGCCTCGGGACTAATTTTAGGGCCTTAGTTAGGAACAGCATCAGGGATTTATTTAGCATAAGAAGCTCAACATTAGTTAAAGACGAGGTTAGGTCAAGGTCTAGGGATTGTGTCAGGGCATGACCTAGGGATAGTGTCAAGACCTTAGTTACTTAGGGCATCAGGGCCTAATTTAGGACCAGTGTCAGGGCTTCAGGTAGGGATAGCGTCAGAGCCTGACTTAGGGAGAGCGACAGGGCTCGAGTGAAGCCTAGTGTCAGAGCCTTAGCTAGGGATAGTATCAGGGCATGACTTAGGAGCAGCATAAGGGCCTTGGTAGGATCAGCCTCAGGGGCTTTGTTAAAGATATTATCAGGGCCTCTGTTAGGGACAGCCTTAGGACCTCCCTTAGGGACAGCGTCAGGGCTTACTTAGGGACAGTTTCAGGAGCTTGGTAAGAGATGGGTCCGGAAATTACCTCAGGATAGTGTCAGGACATTAGATATTGACGGCAGCAGGGCCTTAGTTAGGGACAGTGTCAAGGCCTTAGTTAGTACTGGCATCTGGGCCTCTGTTAGGTACAGTGTCAGGGCCTGAGTTAGGAATAGTGTTAGGGCCTGAGTTAGGGACAGTATCACGGCCTTGGGACTAAATTCAGGGCCTGAGGTAGTCACAGCATAAGGGCTTTAGTTAGCATAAGAGGCAGGACATTTGCTAGGGACAGGGTTAGGGTAAAGTTTAGGGATCGTGTCAGGAAATGACCTAGGGATAGTGTCAAGAGCTTAGTTACAGTATCAGGGCCTTATTTAGGACCCGTGTCAGGGCTTCAGGTAGGGACAGCGTCAGTGCCTGACTCTGGGAGAGCAACAGGGCCTGAGTGAGGCCTAGCGTCAGGCCCATAGCTGGGGACACTGTCAGGGCATGATGTAGGAGCAGCATCAGGGCCTTTGTTGCATCAGCATTAGTGTCTTAGTTACAGACATGATCAGGGCCTGAGTTAGTCACAGCGTCAAGGCCTCAGTTAGGCATAGCTTCAGGGACTGAGTTACGGACAGCCTCAGGTCTTCACTTAGGAACAGCGACAGGGGTTTCTTAGGGACGGTGTCAGGACCTTGGTTAGAAATGGGTTAGGATATTAGCTCAGGATAGTGTCCGGATTTTAGTTATTGCCGGCAGCAGGGCCTATATTAGAGATAGATTCCGGGCCTTAGTTAGGGACAGTGTCAGGGCCTTAATTAGGACTAGTGTGGGCCTTAGTTAGGGAGAGCATTACGGCTTCGGTGAGGATAAGGGGCAGGACGTTAGATCGGGACAGAGTCAGGTTCCAGGCCAGTGGTAGTGTCAGGATGTGAGCTAGGGATAGGGTGAAGACCTTAGTTATTGAGAGCATCAGGGCCTTAGCTAGGACCAGCGTCAGGGCCTTCATCAGGACCAGTGTCAGGGCTTCACGTACGGACAGCGTCAGAGCCTAACTAAGGTACGGCAACGGGGCCTAAGTGAGGCCGATCTTTAGGGCCTGAGTTAGGGGCAGTGGCAGGGCATGACTTAGGAGCCGTATAAGGGCCTCTGTAGGATCAGCATTAGGGACTTCGTTAAAGACATTCTCAGGACCTCTGTTAGGGACCGCCTCAGGGCCTCACTTAGGGACAGCGTCAGGGCTTCCTTTGGGACAGTTTCAGGACCTTGGTAAGACATGGGTCAGGATATTAGCTCGGGATAATGTCAGGACTTTAGATATTGACTGCAGCAGGGCCTTAGAGACAGTGTCTCAGCCTGACTTAGGACTAGCATCAGAGCCTTTGTTAGGTACAGTGTCAGGGACTGAGTTAGGTGTAGTGTCAGGGCCTTAGTTAGGGACAGTGTCAGGGCCTGAGTTAGGACGAGCCTCCAGGCCTCAGTTAGGGCCAGGGTCACGGCCTCGGGACTAATTTTAGGGCCTTAGTTAGGAACAGCATCAGGGATTTATTTAGCATAAGAGGCTCAACATTAGTTAAAGACAAGGTTAGGTTAAGGTCTAGGGATTGTGTCAGGGCATGACCTAGGGATAGTGTCAAGACCTTAGTTACTTAGGGCATCAGGGCCTAATTTAGGACCAGTGTCAGGGCTTCAGGTAGGGATAGCGTCAGAGGCTGACTTAGGGAGAGCGACAGGGCTTGAGTGAGGCCTAGTGTCAGAGCCTTAGCTAGGGATAGTATCAGGGCATGACTTAGGAGCAGTATAAGGGCCTTGGTAGGATCAGCCTCAGGGGCTTTGTTAAAGACATTATCAGGGCCTCTGTTAGGGACAGCCTTAGGGCCTCCCTTAGGGACAGCGTCAGGGCTTACTTAGGGACAGTTTCAGGACCTTGGTAAGACATGGGTCAGGATATTAGCTCAGGAGAATGTCAGGACTTTAGATATTGACTGCAGCAGGGCCTTAGAGACAGTGTCTCAGCCTGACTTAGGACTAGCATCAGAGCCTTTGTTAGGGACAGTGTCAGGGCGTGAGTTAGGACGAGCCTCCAGGCCTCAGTTAGGGCCAGGGTCACGGCCTCGGGACTAATTTTAGGGCCTTAGTTAGGAACAGCATCAGGGATTTATTTAGCATAAGAAGCTCAACATTAGTTAAAGACGAGGTTAGGTCAAGGTCTAGGGATTGTGTCAGGGCATGACCTAGGGATAGTGTCAAGACCTTAGTTACTTAGGGCATCAGGGCCTAATTTAGGACCAGTGTCAGGGCTTCAGGTAGGGATAGCGTCAGAGGCTGACTTAGGGAGAGCGACAGGGCGTGAGTGAGGCCTAGTGTCAGAGCCTTAGCTAGGGATAGTATCAGGGCATGACTTAGGAGCAGCATAAGGGCCTTGGTAGGATCAGCCTCAGGGGCTTTGTTAAAGACATTATCAGGGCCTCTGTTAGGGACAGCCTTAGGGCCTCCCTTAGGGACAGCGTCAGGGCTTACTTAGGGACAGTTTCAGGAGCTTGGTAAGAGATGGGTCCGGAAATTACCTCAGGATAGTGTCAGGACATTAGATATTGACGGCAGCAGGGCCTTAGTTAGGGACAGTGTCAAGGCCTTAGTTAGTACTGGCATCTGGGCCTCTGTTAGGTACAGTGTCAGGGCCTGAGTTAGGAATAGTGTTAGGGCCTTAGTTAGGGACAGTATCACGGCCTTGGGACTAAATTCAGGGCCTGAGGTAGTCACAGCATAAGGGCTTTAGTTAGCATAAGAGGCAGGACATTTGCTAGGGACAGGGTTAGGGTAAAGTTTAGGGATCGTGTCAGGAAATGACCTAGGGATAGTGTCAAGAGCTTATTTACAGTATCAGGGCCTTATTTAGAACCCGTGTCAGGGCTTCAGGTAGGGACAGCGTCAGTGCCTGACTCTGGGAGAGCAACAGGGCCTGAGTGAGGCCTAGCGTCAGGCCCATAGCTGGGGACACTGTCAGGGCATGATGTAGGAGCAGCATCAGGGCCTTTGTTGCATCAGCATTAGTGTCTTAGTTACAGACATGATCAGGGCCTGAGTTAGTCACAGCGTCAAGGCCTCAGTTAGGCATAGCTTCAGGGACTGAGTTATGGACAGCCTCAGGTCTTCACTTAGGAACAGCGACAGGGCTTTCTTAGGGACGCTGTCAGGACCTTGGTTAGAAATGGGTTAGGATATTAGCTCAGGATAGTGTCCGGATTTTAGTTATTGCCGGCAGCAGGGCCTATATTAGAGATAGATTCCGGGCCTTAGTTAGGGACAGTGTCAGGGCCTTAATTAGGACTAGTCTGGGCCTTAGTTAGGGAGAGCATTACGGCTTCGGTGAGGATAAGGGGCAGGACGTTAGCTCGGGACAGAGTCAGGTTCCAGGCCAGTGGTAGTGTCAGGATGTGAGCTAGGGATAGGGTGAAGACCTTAGTTATTGAGAGCATCAGGGCCTTACTTAGGACCAGCGTCAGGGCCTTCATCAGGACCAGTGTCAGGGCTTCACGTACGGACAGCGTCAGAGCCTAACTAAGGTACGGCAACGGGGCCTAAGTGAGGCCGATCTTTAGGGCCTGAGTTAGGGGCAGTGGCAGGGCATGACTTAGGAGCCGTATAAGGGCCTCTGTAGGATCAGCATTAGGGACTTCGTTAAAGACATTCTCAGGACCTCTGTTAGGGACCGCCTCAGGGCCTCACTTAGGGACAGCGTCAGGGCTTCCTTTGGGACAGTTTCAGGACCTTGGTAAGACATGGGTCAGGATATTAGCTCGGGATAATGTCAGGACTTTAGATATTGACTGCAGCAGGGCCTTAGAGACAGTGTCTCAGCCTGACTTAGGACTAGCATCAGAGCCTTTGTTAGGTACAGTGTCAGGGACTGAGTTAGGTGTAGTGTCAGGGCCTTAGTTAGGGACAGTGTCAGGGCCTGAGTTAGGACGAGCCTCCAGGCCTCAGTTAGGGCCAGGGTCACGGCCTCGGGACTAATTTTAGGGCCTTAGTTAGGAACAGCATCAGGGATTTATTTAGCATAAGAGGCTCAACATTAGTTAAAGACAAGGTTAGGTTAAGGTCTAGGGATTGTGTCAGGGTATGACCTAGGGATAGTGTCAAGACCTTAGTTACTTAGGGCATCAGGGCCTAATTTAGGACCAGTGTCAGGGCTTCAGGTAGGGATAGCGTCAGAGGCTGACTTAGGGAGAGCGACAGGGCTTGAGTGAGGCCTAGTGTCAGAGCCTTAGCTAGGGATAGTATCAGGGCATGACTTAGGAGCAGTATAAGGGCCTTGGTAGGATCAGCCTCAGGGGCTTTGTTAAAGACATTATCAGGGCCTCTGTTAGGGACAGCCTTAGGGCCTCCCTTAGGGACAGCGTCAGGGCTTACTTAGGGACAGTTTCAGGACCTTGGTAAGACATGGGTCAGGATATTAGCTCAGGAGAATGTCAGGACTTTAGATATTGACTGCAGCAGGGCCTTAGAGACAGTGTCTCAGCCTGACGTAGGACTAGCATCAGCGCCTTTGTTAGGGACAGTGTCAGGGCGTGAGTTAGGACGAGCCTCCAGGCCTCAGTTAGGGCCAGGGTCACGGCCTCGGGACTAATTTTAGGGCCTTAGTTAGGAACAGCATCAGGGATTTATTTAGCATAAGAAGCTCAACATTAGTTAAAGACGAGGTTAGGTCAAGGTCTAGGGATTGTGTCAGGGCATGACCTAGGGATAGTGTCAAGACCTTAGTTACTTAGGGCATCAGGGCCTAATTTAGGACCAGTGTCAGGGCTTCAGGTAGGGATAGCGTCAGAGCCTGACTTAGGGAGAGCGACAGGGCTCGAGTGAAGCCTAGTGGCAGAGCCTTAGCTAGGGATAGTATCAGGGCATGACTTAGGAGCAGCATAAGGGCCTTGGTAGGATCAGCCTCAGGGGCTTTGTTAAAGATATTATCAGGGCCTCTGTTAGGGACAGCCTTAGGACCTCCCTTAGGGACAGCGTCAGGGCTTACTTAGGGACAGTTTCAGGAGCTTGGTAAGAGATGGGTCCGGAAATTACCTCAGGATAGTGTCAGGACATTAGATATTGACGGCAGCAGGGCCTTAGTTAGGGACAGTGTCAAGGCCTTAGTTAGTACTGGCATCTGGGCCTCTGTTAGGTACAGTGTCAGGGCCTGAGTTAGGAATAGTGTTAGGGCCTGAGTTAGGGACAGTATCACGGCCTTGGGACTAAATTCAGGGCCTGAGGTAGTCACAGCATAAGGGCTTTAGTTAGCATAAGAGGCAGGACATTTGCTAGGGACAGGGTTAGGGTAAAGTTTAGGGATCGTGTCAGGAAATGACCTAGGGATAGTGTCAAGAGCTTAGTTACAGTATCAGGGCCTTATTTAGGACCCGTGTCAGGGCTTCAGGTAGGGACAGCGTCAGTGCCTGACTCTGGGAGAGCAACAGGGCCTGAGTGAGGCCTAGCGTCAGGCCCATAGCTGGGGACACTGTCAGGGCATGATGTAGGAGCAGCATCAGGGCCTTTGTTGCATCAGCATTAGTGTCTTAGTTACAGACATGATCAGGGCCTGAGTTAGTCACAGCGTCAAGGCCTCAGTTAGGCATAGCTTCAGGGACTGAGTTACGGACAGCCTCAGGTCTTCACTTAGGAACAGCGACAGGGGTTTCTTAGGGACGGTGTCAGGACCTTGGTTAGAAATGGGTCAGGATATTAGCTCAGGATAGTGTCCGGATTTTAGTTATTGCCGGCAGCAGGGCCTATATTAGAGATAGATTCCGGGCCTTAGTTAGGGACAATGTCAGGGCCTTAATTAGGACTAGTGTGGGCCTTAGTTAGGGAGAGCATTACGGCTTCGGTGAGGATAAGGGGCAGGACGTTAGATCGGGACAGAGTCAGGTTCCAGGCCAGTGGTAGTGTCAGGATGTGAGCTAGGGATAGGGTGAAGACCTTAGTTATTGAGAGCATCAGGGCCTTAGCTAGGACCAGCGTCAGGGCCTTCATCAGGACCAGTGTCAGGGCTTCACGTACGGACAGCGTCAGAGCCTAACTAAGGTACGGCAACGGGGCCTAAGTGAGGCCGATCTTTAGGGCCTGAGTTAGGGGCAGTGGCAGGGCATGACTTAGGAGCCGTATAAGGGCCTCTGTAGGATCAGCATTAGGGACTTCGTTAAAGACATTCTCAGGACCTCTGTTAGGGACCGCCTCAGGGCCTCACTTAGGGACAGCGTCAGGGCTTCCTTTGGGACAGTTTCAGGACCTTGGTAAGACATGGGTCAGGATATTAGCTCGGGATAATGTCAGGACTTTAGATATTGACTGCAGCAGGGCCTTAGAGACAGTGTCTCAGCCTGACTTAGGACTAGCATCAGAGCCTTTGTTAGGTACAGTGTCAGGGACTGAGTTAGGTGTAGTGTCAGGGCCTTAGTTAGGGACAGTGTCAGGGCCTGAGTTAGGACGAGCCTCCAGGCCTCAGTTAGGGCCAGGGTCACGGCCTCGGGACTAATTTTAGGGCCTTAGTTAGGAACAGCATCAGGGATTTATTTAGCATAAGAGGCTCAACATTAGTTAAAGACAAGGTTAGGTTAAGGTCTAGGGATTGTGTCAGGGCATGACCTAGGGATAGTGTCAAGACCTTAGTTACTTAGGGCATCAGGGCCTAATTTAGGACCAGTGTCAGGGCTTCAGGTAGGGATAGCGTCAGAGGCTGACTTAGGGAGAGCGACAGGGCTTGAGTGAGGCCTAGTGTCAGAGCCTTAGCTAGGGATAGTATCAGGGCATGACTTAGGAGCAGTATAAGGGCCTTGGTAGGATCAGCCTCAGGGGCTTTGTTAAAGACATTATCAGGGCCTCTGTTAGGGACAGCCTTAGGGCCTCCCTTAGGGACAGCGTCAGGGCTTACTTAGGGACAGTTTCAGGACCTTGGTAAGACATGGGTCAGGATATTAGCTCAGGAGAATGTCAGGACTTTAGATATTGACTGCAGCAGGGCCTTAGAGACAGTGTCTCAGCCTGACGTAGGACTAGCATCAGAGCCTTTGTTAGGGACAGTGTCAGGGCGTGAGTTAGGACGAGCCTCCAGGCCTCAGTTAGGGCCAGGGTCACGGCCTCGGGACTAATTTTAGGGCCTTAGTTAGGAACAGCATCAGGGATTTATTTAGCATAAGAAGCTCAACATTAGTTAAAGACGAGGTTAGGTCAAGGTCTAGGGATTGTGTCAGGGCATGACCTAGGGATAGTGTCAAGACCTTAGTTACTTAGGGCATCAGGGCCTAATTTAGGACCAGTGTCAGGGCTTCAGGTAGGGATAGCGTCAGAGCCTGACTTAGGGAGAGCGACAGGGCTCGAGTGAAGCCTAGTGTCAGAGCCTTAGCTAGGGATAGTATCAGGGCATGACTTAGGAGCAGCATAAGGGCCTTGGTAGGATCAGCCTCAGGGGCTTTGTTAAAGATATTATCAGGGCCTCTGTTAGGGACAGCCTTAGGACCTCCCTTAGGGACAGCGTCAGGGCTTACTTAGGGACAGTTTCAGGAGCTTGGTAAGAGATGGGTCCGGAAATTACCTCAGGATAGTGTCAGGACATTAGATATTGACGGCAGCAGGGCCTTAGTTAGGGACAGTGTCAAGGCCTTAGTTAGTACTGGCATCTGGGCCTCTGTTAGGTACAGTGTCAGGGCCTGAGTTAGGAATAGTGTTAGGGCCTGAGTTAGGGACAGTATCACGGCCTTGGGACTAAATTCAGGGCCTGAGGTAGTCACAGCATAAGGGCTTTAGTTAGCATAAGAGGCAGGACATTTGCTAGGGACAGGGTTAGGGTAAAGTTTAGGGATCGTGTCAGGAAATGACCTAGGGATAGTGTCAAGAGCTTAGTTACAGTATCAGGGCCTTATTTAGGACCCGTGTCAGGGCTTCAGGTAGGGACAGCGTCAGTGCCTGACTCTGGGAGAGCAACAGGGCCTGAGTGAGGCCTAGCGTCAGGCCCATAGCTGGGGACACTGTCAGGGCATGATGTAGGAGCAGCATCAGGGCCTTTGTTGCATCAGCATTAGTGTCTTAGTTACAGACATGATCAGGGCCTGAGTTAGTCACAGCGTCAAGGCCTCAGTTAGGCATAGCTTCAGGGACTGAGTTACGGACAGCCTCAGGTCTTCACTTAGGAACAGCGACAGGGCTTTCTTAGGGACGGTGTCAGGACCTTGGTTAGAAATGGGTCAGGATATTAGCTCAGGATAGTGTCCGGATTTTAGTTATTGCCGGCAGCAGGGCCTATATTAGAGATAGATTCCGGGCCTTAGTTAGGGACAGTGTCAGGGCCTTAATTAGGACTAGTCTGGGCCTTAGTTAGGGAGAGCATTACGGCTTCGGTGAGGATAAGGGGCAGGACGTTAGATCGGGACAGAGTCAGGTTCCAGGCCAGTGGTAGTGTCAGGATGTGAGCTAGGGATAGGGTGAAGACCTTAGTTATTGAGAGCATCAGGGCCTTAGCTAGGACCAGCGTCAGGGCCTTCATCAGGACCAGTGTCAGGGCTTCACGTACGGACAGCGTCAGAGCCTAACTAAGGTACGGCAACGGGGCCTAAGTGAGGCCGATCTTTAGGGCCTGAGTTAGGGGCAGTGGCAGGGCATGACTTAGGAGCCGTATAAGGGCCTCTGTAGGATCAGCATTAGGGACTTCGTTAAAGACATTCTCAGGACCTCTGTTAGGGACCGCCTCAGGGCCTCACTTAGGGACAGCGTCAGGGCTTCCTTTGGGACAGTTTCAGGACCTTGGTAAGACATGGGTCAGGATATTAGCTCGGGATAATGTCAGGACTTTAGATATTGACTGCAGCAGGGCCTTAGAGACAGTGTCTCAGCCTGACTTAGGACTAGCATCAGAGCCTTTGTTAGGTACAGTGTCAGGGACTGAGTTAGGTGTAGTGTCAGGGCCTTAGTTAGGGACAGTGTCAGGGCCTGAGTTAGGACGAGCCTCCAGGCCTCAGTTAGGGCCAGGGTCACGGCCTCGGGACTAATTTTAGGGCCTTAGTTAGGAACAGCATCAGGGATTTATTTAGCATAAGAGGCTCAACATTAGTTAAAGACAAGGTTAGGTTAAGGTCTAGGGATTGTGTCAGGGCATGACCTAGGGATAGTGTCAAGACCTTAGTTACTTAGGGCATCAGGGCCTAATTTAGGACCAGTGTCAGGGCTTCAGGTAGGGATAGCGTCAGAGGCTGACTTAGGGAGAGCGACAGGGCTTGAGTGAGGCCTAGTGTCAGAGCCTTAGCTAGGGATAGTATCAGGGCATGACTTAGGAGCAGCATAAGGGCCTTGGTAGGATCAGCCTCAGGGGCTTTGTTAAAGACATTATCAGGGCCTCTGTTAGGGACAGCCTTAGGGCCTCCCTTAGGGACACCGTCAGGGCTTACTTAGGGACAGTTTCAGGACCTTGGTAAGACATGGGTCAGGATATTAGCTCAGGAGAATGTCAGGACTTTAGATATTGACTGCAGCAGGGCCTTAGAGACAGTGTCTCAGCCTGACGTAGGACTAGCATCAGAGCCTTTGTTAGGGACAGTGTCAGGGCGTGAGTTAGGACGAGCCTCCAGGCCTCAGTTAGGGCCAGGGTCACGGCCTCGGGACTAATTTTAGGGCCTTAGTTAGGAACAGCATCAGGGATTTATTTAGCATAAGAAGCTCAACATTAGTTAAAGACGAGGTTAGGTCAAGGTCTAGGGATTGTGTCAGGGCATGACCTAGGGATAGTGTCAAGACCTTAGTTACTTAGGGCATCAGGGCCTAATTTAGGACCAGTGTCAGGGCTTCAGGTAGGGATAGCGTCAGAGCCTGACTTAGGGAGAGCGACAGGGCTCGAGTGAAGCCTAGTGTCAGAGCCTTAGCTAGGGATAGTATCAGGGCATGACTTAGGAGCAGCATAAGGGCCTTGGTAGGATCAGCCTCAGGGGCTTTGTTAAAGATATTATCAGGGCCTCTGTTAGGGACAGCCTTAGGACCTCCCTTAGGGACAGCGTCAGGGCTTACTTAGGGACAGTTTCAGGAGCTTGGTAAGAGATGGGTCCGGAAATTACCTCAGGATAGTGTCAGGACATTAGATATTGACGGCAGCAGGGCCTTAGTTAGGGACAGTGTCAAGGCCTTAGTTAGTACTGGCATCTGGGCCTCTGTTAGGTACAGTGTCAGGGCCTGAGTTAGGAATAGTGTTAGGGCCTGAGTTAGGGACAGTATCACGGCCTTGGGACTAAATTCAGGGCCTGAGGTAGTCACAGCATAAGGGCTTTAGTTAGCATAAGAGGCAGGACATTTGCTAGGGACAGGGTTAGGGTAAAGTTTAGGGATCGTGTCAGGAAATGACCTAGGGATAGTGTCAAGAGCTTAGTTACAGTATCAGGGCCTTATTTAGGACCCGTGTCAGGGCTTCAGGTAGGGACAGCGTCAGTGCCTGACTCTGGGAGAGCAACAGGGCCTGAGTGAGGCCTAGCGTCAGGCCCATAGCTGGGGACACTGTCAGGGCATGATGTAGGAGCAGCATCAGGGCCTTTGTTGCATCAGCATTAGTGTCTTAGTTACAGACATGATCAGGGCCTGAGTTAGTCACAGCGTCAAGGCCTCAGTTAGGCATAGCTTCAGGGACTGAGTTACGGACAGCCTCAGGTCTTCACTTAGGAACAGCGACAGGGGTTTCTTAGGGACGGTGTCAGGACCTTGGTTAGAAATGGGTTAGGATATTAGCTCAGGATAGTGTCCGGATTTTAGTTATTGCCGGCAGCAGGGCCTATATTAGAGATAGATTCCGGGCCTTAGTTAGGGACAATGTCAGGGCCTTAATTAGGACTAGTGTGGGCCTTAGTTAGGGAGAGCATTACGGCTTCGGTGAGGATAAGGGGCAGGACGTTAGATCGGGACAGAGTCAGGTTCCAGGCCAGTGGTAGTGTCAGGATGTGAGCTAGGGATAGGGTGAAGACCTTAGTTATTGAGAGCATCAGGGCCTTAGCTAGGACCAGCGTCAGGGCCTTCATCAGGACCAGTGTCAGGGCTTCACGTACGGACAGCGTCAGAGCCTAACTAAGGTACGGCAACGGGGCCTAAGTGAGGCCGATCTTTAGGGCCTGAGTTAGGGGCAGTGGCAGGGCATGACTTAGGAGCCGTATAAGGGCCTCTGTAGGATCAGCATTAGGGACTTCGTTAAAGACATTCTCAGGACCTCTGTTAGGGACCGCCTCAGGGCCTCACTTAGGGACAGCGTCAGGGCTTCCTTTGGGACAGTTTCAGGACCTTGGTAAGACATGGGTCAGGATATTAGCTCGGGATAATGTCAGGACTTTAGATATTGACTGCAGCAGGGCCTTAGAGACAGTGTCTCAGCCTGACTTAGGACTAGCATCAGAGCCTTTGTTAGGTACAGTGTCAGGGACTGAGTTAGGTGTAGTGTCAGGGCCTTAGTTAGGGACAGTGTCAGGGCCTGAGTTAGGACGAGCCTCCAGGCCTCAGTTAGGGCCAGGGTCACGGCCTCGGGACTAATTTTAGGGCCTTAGTTAGGAACAGCATCAGGGATTTATTTAGCATAAGAGGCTCAACATTAGTTAAAGACAAGGTTAGGTTAAGGTCTAGGGATTGTGTCAGGGCATGACCTAGGGATAGTGTCAAGACCTTAGTTACTTAGGGCATCAGGGCCTAATTTAGGACCAGTGTCAGGGCTTCAGGTAGGGATAGCGTCAGAGGCTGACTTAGGGAGAGCGACAGGGCTTGAGTGAGGCCTAGTGTCAGAGCCTTAGCTAGGGATAGTATCAGGGCATGACTTAGGAGCAGTATAAGGGCCTTGGTAGGATCAGCCTCAGGGGCTTTGTTAAAGACATTATCAGGGCCTCTGTTAGGGACAGCCTTAGGGCCTCCCTTAGGGACAGCGTCAGGGCTTACTTAGGGACAGTTTCAGGACCTTGGTAAGACATGGGTCAGGATATTAGCTCAGGAGAATGTCAGGACTTTAGATATTGACTGCAGCAGGGCCTTAGAGACAGTGTCTCAGCCTGACTTAGGACTAGCATCAGAGCCTTTGTTAGGGACAGTGTCAGGGCGTGAGTTAGGACGAGCCTCCAGGCCTCAGTTAGGGCCAGGGTCACGGCCTCGGGACTAATTTTAGGGCCTTAGTTAGGAACAGCATCAGGGATTTATTTAGCATAAGAAGCTCAACATTAGTTAAAGACGAGGTTAGGTCAAGGTCTAGGGATTGTGTCAGGGCATGACCTAGGGATAGTGTCAAGACCTTAGTTACTTAGGGCATCAGGGCCTAATTTAGGACCAGTGTCAGGGCTTCAGGTAGGGATAGCGTCAGAGGCTGACTTAGGGAGAGCGACAGGGCTCGAGTGAAGCCTAGTGGCAGAGCCTTAGCTAGGGATAGTATCAGGGCATGACTTAGGAGCAGCATAAGGGCCTTGGTAGGATCAGCCTCAGGGGCTTTGTTAAAGATATTATCAGGGCCTCTGTTAGGGACAGCCTTAGGACCTCCCTTAGGGACAGCGTCAGGGCTTACTTAGGGACAGTTTCAGGAGCTTGGTAAGAGATGGGTCCGGAAATTACCTCAGGATAGTGTCAGGACATTAGATATTGACGGCAGCAGGGCCTTAGTTAGGGACAGTGTCAAGGCCTTAGTTAGTACTGGCATCTGGGCCTCTGTTAGGTACAGTGTCAGGGCCTGAGTTAGGAATAGTGTTAGGGCCTGAGTTAGGGACAGTATCACGGCCTTGGGACTAAATTCAGGGCCTGAGGTAGTCACAGCATAAGGGCTTTAGTTAGCATAAGAGGCAGGACATTTGCTAGGGACAGGGTTAGGGTAAAGTTTAGGGATCGTGTCAGGAAATGACCTAGGGATAGTGTCAAGAGCTTAGTTACAGTATCAGGGCCTTATTTAGGACCCGTGTCAGGGCTTCAGGTAGGGACAGCGTCAGTGCCTGACTCTGGGAGAGCAACAGGGCCTGAGTGAGGCCTAGCGTCAGGCCCATAGCTGGGGACACTGTCAGGGCATGATGTAGGAGCAGCATCAGGGCCTTTGTTGCATCAGCATTAGTGTCTTAGTTACAGACATGATCAGGGCCTGAGTTAGTCACAGCGTCAAGGCCTCAGTTAGGCATAGCTTCAGGGACTGAGTTACGGACAGCCTCAGGTCTTCACTTAGGAACAGCGACAGGGGTTTCTTAGGGACGGTGTCAGGACCTTGGTTAGAAATGGGTTAGGATATTAGCTCAGGATAGTGTCCGGATTTTAGTTATTGCCGGCAGCAGGGCCTATATTAGAGATAGATTCCGGGCCTTAGTTAGGGACAATGTCAGGGCCTTAATTAGGACTAGTGTGGGCCTTAGTTAGGGAGAGCATTACGGCTTCGGTGAGGATAAGGGGCAGGACGTTAGATCGGGACAGAGTCAGGTTCCAGGCCAGTGGTAGTGTCAGGATGTGAGCTAGGGATAGGGTGAAGACCTTAGTTATTGAGAGCATCAGGGCCTTAGCTAGGACCAGCGTCAGGGCCTTCATCAGGACCAGTGTCAGGGCTTCACGTACGGACAGCGTCAGAGCCTAACTAAGGTACGGCAACGGGGCCTAAGTGAGGCCGATCTTTAGGGCCTGAGTTAGGGGCAGTGGCAGGGCATGACTTAGGAGCCGTATAAGGGCCTCTGTAGGATCAGCATTAGGGACTTCGTTAAAGACATTCTCAGGACCTCTGTTAGGGACCGCCTCAGGGCCTCACTTAGGGACAGCGTCAGGGCTTCCTTTGGGACAGTTTCAGGACCTTGGTAAGACATGGGTCAGGATATTAGCTCGGGATAATGTCAGGACTTTAGATATTGACTGCAGCAGGGCCTTAGAGACAGTGTCTCAGCCTGACTTAGGACTAGCATCAGAGCCTTTGTTAGGTACAGTGTCAGGGACTGAGTTAGGTGTAGTGTCAGGGCCTTAGTTAGGGACAGTGTCAGGGCCTGAGTTAGGACGAGCCTCCAGGCCTCAGTTAGGGCCAGGGTCACGGCCTCGGGACTAATTTTAGGGCCTTAGTTAGGAACAGCATCAGGGATTTATTTAGCATAAGAGGCTCAACATTAGTTAAAGACAAGGTTAGGTTAAGGTCTAGGGATTGTGTCAGGGCATGACCTAGGGATAGTGTCAAGACCTTAGTTACTTAGGGCATCAGGGCCTAATTTAGGACCAGTGTCAGGGCTTCAGGTAGGGATAGCGTCAGAGGCTGACTTAGGGAGAGCGACAGGGCTTGAGTGAGGCCTAGTGTCAGAGCCTTAGCTAGGGATAGTATCAGGGCATGACTTAGGAGCAGTATAAGGGCCTTGGTAGGATCAGCCTCAGGGGCTTTGTTAAAGACATTATCAGGGCCTCTGTTAGGGACAGCCTTAGGGCCTCCCTTAGGGACAGCGTCAGGGCTTACTTAGGGACAGTTTCAGGACCTTGGTAAGACATGGGTCAGGATATTAGCTCAGGAGAATGTCAGGACTTTAGATATTGACTGCAGCAGGGCCTTAGAGACAGTGTCTCAGCCTGACGTAGGACTAGCATCAGCGCCTTTGTTAGGGACAGTGTCAGGGCGTGAGTTAGGACGAGCCTCCAGGCCTCAGTTAGGGCCAGGGTCACGGCCTCGGGACTAATTTTAGGGCCTTAGTTAGGAACAGCATCAGGGATTTATTTAGCATAAGAAGCTCAACATTAGTTAAAGACGAGGTTAGGTCAAGGTCTAGGGATTGTGTCAGGGCATGACCTAGGGATAGTGTCAAGACCTTAGTTACTTAGGGCATCAGGGCCTAATTTAGGACCAGTGTCAGGGCTTCAGGTAGGGATAGCGTCAGAGCCTGACTTAGGGAGAGCGACAGGGCTCGAGTGAAGCCTAGTGGCAGAGCCTTAGCTAGGGATAGTATCAGGGCATGACTTAGGAGCAGCATAAGGGCCTTGGTAGGATCAGCCTCAGGGGCTTTGTTAAAGATATTATCAGGGCCTCTGTTAGGGACAGCCTTAGGACCTCCCTTAGGGACAGCGTCAGGGCTTACTTAGGGACAGTTTCAGGAGCTTGGTAAGAGATGGGTCCGGAAATTACCTCAGGATAGTGTCAGGACATTAGATATTGACGGCAGCAGGGCCTTAGTTAGGGACAGTGTCAAGGCCTTAGTTAGTACTGGCATCTGGGCCTCTGTTAGGTACAGTGTCAGGGCCTGAGTTAGGAATAGTGTTAGGGCCTGAGTTAGGGACAGTATCACGGCCTTGGGACTAAATTCAGGGCCTGAGGTAGTCACAGCATAAGGGCTTTAGTTAGCATAAGAGGCAGGACATTTGCTAGGGACAGGGTTAGGGTAAAGTTTAGGGATCGTGTCAGGAAATGACCTAGGGATAGTGTCAAGAGCTTAGTTACAGTATCAGGGCCTTATTTAGGACCCGTGTCAGGGCTTCAGGTAGGGACAGCGTCAGTGCCTGACTCTGGGAGAGCAACAGGGCCTGAGTGAGGCCTAGCGTCAGGCCCATAGCTGGGGACACTGTCAGGGCATGATGTAGGAGCAGCATCAGGGCCTTTGTTGCATCAGCATTAGTGTCTTAGTTACAGACATGATCAGGGCCTGAGTTAGTCACAGCGTCAAGGCCTCAGTTAGGCATAGCTTCAGGGACTGAGTTACGGACAGCCTCAGGTCTTCACTTAGGAACAGCGACAGGGGTTTCTTAGGGACGGTGTCAGGACCTTGGTTAGAAATGGGTCAGGATATTAGCTCAGGATAGTGTCCGGATTTTAGTTACTGCCGGCAGCAGGGCCTATATTAGAGATAGATTCCGGGCCTTAGTTAGGGACAATGTCAGGGCCTTAATTAGGACTAGTGTGGGCCTTAGTTAGGGAGAGCATTACGGCTTCGGTGAGGATAAGGGGCAGGACGTTAGATCGGGACAGAGTCAGGTTCCAGGCCAGTGGTAGTGTCAGGATGTGAGCTAGGGATAGGGTGAAGACCTTAGTTATTGAGAGCATCAGGGCCTTAGCTAGGACCAGCGTCAGGGCCTTCATCAGGACCAGTGTCAGGGCTTCACGTACGGACAGCGTCAGAGCCTAACTAAGGTACGGCAACGGGGCCTAAGTGAGGCCGATCTTTAGGGCCTGAGTTAGGGGCAGTGGCAGGGCATGACTTAGGAGCCGTATAAGGGCCTCTGTAGGATCAGCATTAGGGACTTCGTTAAAGACATTCTCAGGACCTCTGTTAGGGACCGCCTCAGGGCCTCACTTAGGGACAGCGTCAGGGCTTCCTTTGGGACAGTTTCAGGACCTTGGTAAGACATGGGTCAGGATATTAGCTCGGGATAATGTCAGGACTTTAGATATTGACTGCAGCAGGGCCTTAGAGACAGTGTCTCAGCCTGACTTAGGACTAGCATCAGAGCCTTTGTTAGGTACAGTGTCAGGGACTGAGTTAGGTGTAGTGTCAGGGCCTTAGTTAGGGACAGTGTCAGGGCCTGAGTTAGGACGAGCCTCCAGGCCTCAGTTAGGGCCAGGGTCACGGCCTCGGGACTAATTTTAGGGCCTTAGTTAGGAACAGCATCAGGGATTTATTTAGCATAAGAGGCTCAACATTAGTTAAAGACAAGGTTAGGTTAAGGTCTAGGGATTGTGTCAGGGCATGACCTAGGGATAGTGTCAAGACCTTAGTTACTTAGGGCATCAGGGCCTAATTTAGGACCAGTGTCAGGGCTTCAGGTAGGGATAGCGTCAGAGGCTGACTTAGGGAGAGCGACAGGGCTTGAGTGAGGCCTAGTGTCAGAGCCTTAGCTAGGGATAGTATCAGGGCATGACTTAGGAGCAGCATAAGGGCCTTGGTAGGATCAGCCTCAGGGGCTTTGTTAAAGACATTATCAGGGCCTCTGTTAGGGACAGCCTTAGGGCCTCCCTTAGGGACAGCGTCAGGGCTTACTTAGGGACAGTTTCAGGACCTTGGTAAGACATGGGTCAGGATATTAGCTCAGGAGAATGTCAGGACTTTAGATATTGACTGCAGCAGGGCCTTAGAGACAGTGTCTCAGCCTGACGTAGGACTAGCATCAGAGCCTTTGTTAGGGACAGTGTCAGGGCGTGAGTTAGGACGAGCCTCCAGGCCTCAGTTAGGGCCAGGGTCACGGCCTCGGGACTAATTTTAGGGCCTTAGTTAGGAACAGCATCAGGGATTTATTTAGCATAAGAAGCTCAACATTAGTTAAAGACGAGGTTAGGTCAAGGTCTAGGGATTGTGTCAGGGCATGACCTAGGGATAGTGTCAAGACCTTAGTTACTTAGGGCATCAGGGCCTAATTTAGGACCAGTGTCAGGGCTTCAGGTAGGGATAGCGTCAGAGCCTGACTTAGGGAGAGCGACAGGGCTCGAGTGAAGCCTAGTGTCAGAGCCTTAGCTAGGGATAGTATCAGGGCATGACTTAGGAGCAGCATAAGGGCCTTGGTAGGATCAGCCTCAGGGGCTTTGTTAAAGATATTATCAGGGCCTCTGTTAGGGACAGCCTTAGGACCTCCCTTAGGGACAGCGTCAGGGCTTACTTAGGGACAGTTTCAGGAGCTTGGTAAGAGATGGGTCCGGAAATTACCTCAGGATAGTGTCAGGACATTAGATATTGACGGCAGCAGGGCCTTAGTTAGGGACAGTGTCAAGGCCTTAGTTAGTACTGGCATCTGGGCCTCTGTTAGGTACAGTGTCAGGGCCTGAGTTAGGAATAGTGTTAGGGCCTGAGTTAGGGACAGTATCACGGCCTTGGGACTAAATTCAGGGCCTGAGGTAGTCACAGCATAAGGGCTTTAGTTAGCATAAGAGGCAGGACATTTGCTAGGGACAGGGTTAGGGTAAAGTTTAGGGATCGTGTCAGGAAATGACCTAGGGATAGTGTCAAGAGCTTAGTTACAGTATCAGGGCCTTATTTAGGACCCGTGTCAGGGCTTCAGGTAGGGACAGCGTCAGTGCCTGACTCTGGGAGAGCAACAGGGCCTGAGTGAGGCCTAGCGTCAGGCCCATAGCTGGGGACACTGTCAGGGCATGATGTAGGAGCAGCATCAGGGCCTTTGTTGCATCAGCATTAGTGTCTTAGTTACAGACATGATCAGGGCCTGAGTTAGTCACAGCGTCAAGGCCTCAGTTAGGCATAGCTTCAGGGACTGAGTTACGGACAGCCTCAGGTCTTCACTTAGGAACAGCGACAGGGCTTTCTTAGGGACGGTGTCAGGACCTTGGTTAGAAATGGGTCAGGATATTAGCTCAGGATAGTGTCCGGATTTTAGTTATTGCCGGCAGCAGGGCCTATATTAGAGATAGATTCCGGGCCTTAGTTAGGGACAGTGTCAGGGCCTTAATTAGGACTAGTCTGGGCCTTAGTTAGGGAGAGCATTACGGCTTCGGTGAGGATAAGGGGCAGGACGTTAGCTCGGGACAGAGTCAGGTTCCAGGCCAGTGGTAGTGTCAGGATGTGAGCTAGGGATAGGGTGAAGACCTTAGTTATTGAGAGCATCAGGGCCTTAGTTAGGACCAGCGTCAGGGCCTTCATCAGGACCAGTGTCAGGGCTTCACGTACGGACAGCGTCAGAGCCTAACTAAGGTACGGCAACAGGGCCTAAGTGAGGCCTATCTTTAGGGCCTGAGTTAGGGGCAGTGTCAGGGCATGACTTAGGAGCCGTATAAGGGCCTCTGTAGGATCAGCATTAGGGTCCTCGTTAAAGACATTCTCAGGGCCTCTGTTAGGGACCGCCTCAGGGCCTCACTTAGGGACAGCGTCAGGGCTTCCTTTGGGACAGTTTCAGGACCTTGGTAAGACATGGGTCAGGATATTAGCTCGGGATAATGTCAGGACTTTAGATATTGACTGCAGCAGGGCCTTAGAGACAGTGTCTCAGCCTGACTTAGGACTAGCATCAGAGCCTTTGTTAGGTACAGTGTCAGGGACTGAGTTCGGTGTAGTGTCAGGGCCTTAGTTAGGGACAGTGTCAGGGCCTGAGTTAGGACGAGCCTCCAGGCCTCAGTTAGGGCCAGGGTCACGGCCTCGGGACTAATTTTAGGGCCTTAGTTAGGAACAGCATCAGGGATTTATTTAGCATAAGAAGCTCAACATTAGTTAAAGACGAGATTAGGTTAAGGTCTAGGGATTGTGTCAGGGCATGACCTAGGGATAGTGTCAAGACCTTAGTTACTTAGGGCATCAGGGCCTAATTTAGGACCAGTGTCAGGGCTTCAGGTAGGGATAGCGTCAGAGGCTGACTTAGGGAGAGCGACAGGGCGTGAGTGAGGCCTAGTGTCAGAGCCTTAGCTAGGGATAGTATCAGGGCATGACTTAGGAGCAGCATAAGGGCCTTGGTAGGATCAGCCTCAGGGGCTTTGTTAAAGACATTATCAGGGCCTCTGTTAGGGACAGCCTTAGGGCCTCCCTTAGGGACAGCGTCAGGGCTTACTTAGGGACAGTTTCAGGAGCTTGGTAAGAGATGGGTCCGGAAATTACCTCAGGATAGTGTCAGGACATTAGATATTGACGGCAGCAGGGCCTTAGTTAGGGACAGTGTCAAGGCCTTAGTTAGTACTAGCATCTGGGCCTCTGTTAGGTACAGTGTCAGGGCCTGAGTTAGGAATAGTGTTAGGGCCTTAGTTAGGGACAGTATCACGGCCTTGGGACTAAATTCAGGGCCTGAGGTAGTCACAGCATAAGGGCTTTAGTTAGCATAAGAGGCAGGACATTTGCTAGGGACAGGGTTAGGGTAAAGTTTAGGGATCGTGTCAGGAAATGACCTAGGGATAGTGTCAAGAGCTTATTTACAGTATCAGGGCCTTATTTAGAACCCGTGTCAGGGCTTCAGGTAGGGACAGCGTCAGTGCCTGACTCTGGGAGAGCAACAGGGCCTGAGTGAGGCCTAGCGTCAGGCCCATAGCTGGGGACACTGTCAGGGCATGATGTAGGAGCAGCATCAGGGCCTTTGTTGCATCAGCATTAGTGTCTTAGTTACAGACATGATCAGGGCCTGAGTTAGTCACAGCGTCAAGGCCTCAGTTAGGCATAGCTTCAGGGACTGAGTTATGGACAGCCTCAGGTCTTCACTTAGGAACAGCGACAGGGCTTTCTTAGGGACGCTGTCAGGACCTTGGTTAGAAATGGGTTAGGATATTAGCTCAGGATAGTGTCCGGATTTTAGTTATTGCCGGCAGCAGGGCCTATATTAGAGATAGATTCCGGGCCTTAGTTAGGGACAGTGTCAGGGCCTTAATTAGGACTAGTCTGGGCCTTAGTTAGGGAGAGCATTACGGCTTCGGTGAGGATAAGGGGCAGGACGTTAGCTCGGGACAGAGTCAGGTTCCAGGCCAGTGGTAGTGTCAGGATGTGAGCTAGGGATAGGGTGAAGACCTTAGTTATTGAGAGCATCAGGGCCTTACTTAGGACCAGCGTCAGGGCCTTCATCAGGACCAGTGTCAGGGCTTCACGTACGGACAGCGTCAGAGCCTAACTAAGGTACGGCAACGGGGCCTAAGTGAGGCCGATCTTTAGGGCCTGAGTTAGGGGCAGTGGCAGGGCATGACTTAGGAGCCGTATAAGGGCCTCTGTAGGATCAGCATTAGGGACTTCGTTAAAGACATTCTCAGGACCTCTGTTAGGGACCGCCTCAGGGCCTCACTTAGGGACAGCGTCAGGGCTTCCTTTGGGACAGTTTCAGGACCTTGGTAAGACATGGGTCAGGATATTAGCTCGGGATAATGTCAGGACTTTAGATATTGACTGCAGCAGGGCCTTAGAGACAGTGTCTCAGCCTGACTTAGGACTAGCATCAGAGCCTTTGTTAGGTACAGTGTCAGGGACTGAGTTAGGTGTAGTGTCAGGGCCTTAGTTAGGGACAGTGTCAGGGCCTGAGTTAGGACGAGCCTCCAGGCCTCAGTTAGGGCCAGGGTCACGGCCTCGGGACTAATTTTAGGGCCTTAGTTAGGAACAGCATCAGGGATTTATTTAGCATAAGAGGCTCAACATTAGTTAAAGACAAGGTTAGGTTAAGGTCTAGGGATTGTGTCAGGGTATGACCTAGGGATAGTGTCAAGACCTTAGTTACTTAGGGCATCAGGGCCTAATTTAGGACCAGTGTCAGGGCTTCAGGTAGGGATAGCGTCAGAGGCTGACTTAGGGAGAGCGACAGGGCTTGAGTGAGGCCTAGTGTCAGAGCCTTAGCTAGGGATAGTATCAGGGCATGACTTAGGAGCAGTATAAGGGCCTTGGTAGGATCAGCCTCAGGGGCTTTGTTAAAGACATTATCAGGGCCTCTGTTAGGGACAGCCTTAGGGCCTCCCTTAGGGACAGCGTCAGGGCTTACTTAGGGACAGTTTCAGGACCTTGGTAAGACATGGGTCAGGATATTAGCTCAGGAGAATGTCAGGACTTTAGATATTGACTGCAGCAGGGCCTTAGAGACAGTGTCTCAGCCTGACGTAGGACTAGCATCAGCGCCTTTGTTAGGGACAGTGTCAGGGCGTGAGTTAGGACGAGCCTCCAGGCCTCAGTTAGGGCCAGGGTCACGGCCTCGGGACTAATTTTAGGGCCTTAGTTAGGAACAGCATCAGGGATTTATTTAGCATAAGAAGCTCAACATTAGTTAAAGACGAGGTTAGGTCAAGGTCTAGGGATTGTGTCAGGGCATGACCTAGGGATAGTGTCAAGACCTTAGTTACTTAGGGCATCAGGGCCTAATTTAGGACCAGTGTCAGGGCTTCAGGTAGGGATAGCGTCAGAGCCTGACTTAGGGAGAGCGACAGGGCTCGAGTGAAGCCTAGTGTCAGAGCCTTAGCTAGGGATAGTATCAGGGCATGACTTAGGAGCAGCATAAGGGCCTTGGTAGGATCAGCCTCAGGGGCTTTGTTAAAGATATTATCAGGGCCTCTGTTAGGGACAGCCTTAGGACCTCCCTTAGGGACAGCGTCAGGGCTTACTTAGGGACAGTTTCAGGAGCTTGGTAAGAGATGGGTCCGGAAATTACCTCAGGATAGTGTCAGGACATTAGATATTGACGGCAGCAGGGCCTTAGTTAGGGACAGTGTCAAGGCCTTAGTTAGTACTGGCATCTGGGCCTCTGTTAGGTACAGTGTCAGGGCCTGAGTTAGGAATAGTGTTAGGGCCTGAGTTAGGGACAGTATCACGGCCTTGGGACTAAATTCAGGGCCTGAGGTAGTCACAGCATAAGGGCTTTAGTTAGCATAAGAGGCAGGACATTTGCTAGGGACAGGGTTAGGGTAAAGTTTAGGGATCGTGTCAGGAAATGACCTAGGGATAGTGTCAAGAGCTTAGTTACAGTATCAGGGCCTTATTTAGGACCCGTGTCAGGGCTTCAGGTAGGGACAGCGTCAGTGCCTGACTCTGGGAGAGCAACAGGGCCTGAGTGAGGCCTAGCGTCAGGCCCATAGCTGGGGACACTGTCAGGGCATGATGTAGGAGCAGCATCAGGGCCTTTGTTGCATCAGCATTAGTGTCTTAGTTACAGACATGATCAGGGCCTGAGTTAGTCACAGCGTCAAGGCCTCAGTTAGGCATAGCTTCAGGGACTGAGTTACGGACAGCCTCAGGTCTTCACTTAGGAACAGCGACAGGGCTTTCTTAGGGACGGTGTCAGGACCTTGGTTAGAAATGGGTCAGGATATTAGCTCAGGATAGTGTCCGGATTTTAGTTACTGCCGGCAGCAGGGCCTATATTAGAGATAGATTCCGGGCCTTAGTTAGGGACAGTGTCAGGGCCTTAATTAGGACTAGTCTGGGCCTTAGTTAGGGAGAGCATTACGGCTTCGGTGAGGATAAGGGGCAGGACGTTAGATTGGGACAGAGTCAGGTTCCAGGCCAGTGGTAGTGTCAGGATGTGAGCTAGGGATAGGGTGAAGACCTTAGTTATTGAGAGCATCAGGGCCTTAGCTAGGACCAGCGTCAGGGCCTTCATCAGGACCAGTGTCAGGGCTTCACGTACGGACAGCGTCAGAGCCTAACTAAGGTACGGCAACGGGGCCTAAGTGAGGCCGATCTTTAGGGCCTGAGTTAGGGGCAGTGGCAGGGCATGACTTAGGAGCCGTATAAGGGCCTCTGTAGGATCAGCATTAGGGACTTCGTTAAAGACATTCTCAGGACCTCTGTTAGGGACCGCCTCAGGGCCTCACTTAGGGACAGCGTCAGGGCTTCCTTTGGGACAGTTTCAGGACCTTGGTAAGACATGGGTCAGGATATTAGCTCGGGATAATGTCAGGACTTTAGATATTGACTGCAGCAGGGCCTTAGAGACAGTGTCTCAGCCTGACTTAGGACTAGCATCAGAGCCTTTGTTAGGTACAGTGTCAGGGACTGAGTTAGGTGTAGTGTCAGGGCCTTAGTTAGGGACAGTGTCAGGGCCTGAGTTAGGACGAGCCTCCAGGCCTCAGTTAGGGCCAGGGTCACGGCCTCGGGACTAATTTTAGGGCCTTAGTTAGGAACAGCATCAGGGATTTATTTAGCATAAGAGGCTCAACATTAGTTAAAGACAAGGTTAGGTTAAGGTCTAGGGATTGTGTCAGGGCATGACCTAGGGATAGTGTCAAGACCTTAGTTACTTAGGGCATCAGGGCCTAATTTAGGACCAGTGTCAGGGCTTCAGGTAGGGATAGCGTCAGAGGCTGACTTAGGGAGAGCGACAGGGCTTGAGTGAGGCCTAGTGTCAGAGCCTTAGCTAGGGATAGTATCAGGGCATGACTTAGGAGCAGTATAAGGGCCTTGGTAGGATCAGCCTCAGGGGCTTTGTTAAAGACATTATCAGGGCCTCTGTTAGGGACAGCCTTAGGGCCTCCCTTAGGGACAGCGTCAGGGCTTACTTAGGGACAGTTTCAGGACCTTGGTAAGACATGGGTCAGGATATTAGCTCAGGAGAATGTCAGGACTTTAGATATTGACTGCAGCAGGGCCTTAGAGACAGTGTCTCAGCCTGACGTAGGACTAGCATCAGAGCCTTTGTTAGGGACAGTGTCAGGGCGTGAGTTAGGACGAGCCTCCAGGCCTCAGTTAGGGCCAGGGTCACGGCCTCGGGACTAATTTTAGGGCCTTAGTTAGGAACAGCATCAGGGATTTATTTAGCATAAGAAGCTCAACATTAGTTAAAGACGAGGTTAGGTCAAGGTCTAGGGATTGTGTCAGGGCATGACCTAGGGATAGTGTCAAGACCTTAGTTACTTAGGGCATCAGGGCCTAATTTAGGACCAGTGTCAGGGCTTCAGGTAGGGATAGCGTCAGAGCCTGACTTAGGGAGAGCGACAGGGCTCGAGTGAAGCCTAGTGTCAGAGCCTTAGCTAGGGATAGTATCAGGGCATGACTTAGGAGCAGCATAAGGGCCTTGGTAGGATCAGCCTCAGGGGCTTTGTTAAAGATATTATCAGGGCCTCTGTTAGGGACAGCCTTAGGACCTCCCTTAGGGACAGCGTCAGGGCTTACTTAGGGACAGTTTCAGGAGCTTGGTAAGAGATGGGTCCGGAAATTACCTCAGGATAGTGTCAGGACATTAGATATTGACGGCAGCAGGGCCTTAGTTAGGGACAGTGTCAAGGCCTTAGTTAGTACTGGCATCTGGGCCTCTGTTAGGTACAGTGTCAGGGCCTGAGTTAGGAATAGTGTTAGGGCCTGAGTTAGGGACAGTATCACGGCCTTGGGACTAAATTCAGGGCCTGAGGTAGTCACAGCATAAGGGCTTTAGTTAGCATAAGAGGCAGGACATTTGCTAGGGACAGGGTTAGGGTAAAGTTTAGGGATCGTGTCAGGAAATGACCTAGGGATAGTGTCAAGAGCTTAGTTACAGTATCAGGGCCTTATTTAGGACCCGTGTCAGGGCTTCAGGTAGGGACAGCGTCAGTGCCTGACTCTGGGAGAGCAACAGGGCCTGAGTGAGGCCTAGCGTCAGGCCCATAGCTGGGGACACTGTCAGGGCATGATGTAGGAGCAGCATCAGGGCCTTTGTTGCATCAGCATTAGTGTCTTAGTTACAGACATGATCAGGGCCTGAGTTAGTCACAGCGTCAAGGCCTCAGTTAGGCATAGCTTCAGGGACTGAGTTACGGACAGCCTCAGGTCTTCACTTAGGAACAGCGACAGGGCTTTCTTAGGGACGGTGTCAGGACCTTGGTTAGAAATGGGTCAGAATATTAGCTCAGGATAGTGTCCGGATTTTAGTTATTGCCGGCAGCAGGGCCTATATTAGAGATAGATTCCGGGCCTTAGTTAGGGACAGTGTCAGGGCCTTAATTAGGACTAGTCTGGGCCTTAGTTAGGGAGAGCATTACGGCTTCGGTGAGGATAAGGGGCAGGACGTTAGATCGGGACAGAGTCAGGTTCCAGGCCAGTGGTAGTGTCAGGATGTGAGCTAGGGATAGGGTGAAGACCTTAGTTATTGAGAGCATCAGGGCCTTAGCTAGGACCAGCGTCAGGGCCTTCATCAGGACCAGTGTCAGGGCTTCACGTACGGACAGCGTCAGAGCCTAACTAAGGTACGGCAACGGGGCCTAAGTGAGGCCGATCTTTAGGGCCTGAGTTAGGGGCAGTGGCAGGGCATGACTTAGGAGCCGTATAAGGGCCTCTGTAGGATCAGCATTAGGGACTTCGTTAAAGACATTCTCAGGACCTCTGTTAGGGACCGCCTCAGGGCCTCACTTAGGGACAGCGTCAGGGCTTCCTTTGGGACAGTTTCAGGACCTTGGTAAGACATGGGTCAGGATATTAGCTCGGGATAATGTCAGGACTTTAGATATTGACTGCAGCAGGGCCTTAGAGACAGTGTCTCAGCCTGACTTAGGACTAGCATCAGAGCCTTTGTTAGGTACAGTGTCAGGGACTGAGTTAGGTGTAGTGTCAGGGCCTTAGTTAGGGACAGTGTCAGGGCCTGAGTTAGGACGAGCCTCCAGGCCTCAGTTAGGGCCAGGGTCACGGCCTCGGGACTAATTTTAGGGCCTTAGTTAGGAACAGCATCAGGGATTTATTTAGCATAAGAGGCTCAACATTAGTTAAAGACAAGGTTAGGTTAAGGTCTAGGGATTGTGTCAGGGCATGACCTAGGGATAGTGTCAAGACCTTAGTTACTTAGGGCATCAGGGCCTAATTTAGGACCAGTGTCAGGGCTTCAGGTAGGGATAGCGTCAGAGGCTGACTTAGGGAGAGCGACAGGGCTTGAGTGAGGCCTAGTGTCAGAGCCTTAGCTAGGGATAGTATCAGGGCATGACTTAGGAGCAGCATAAGGGCCTTGGTAGGATCAGCCTCAGGGGCTTTGTTAAAGACATTATCAGGGCCTCTGTTAGGGACAGCCTTAGGGCCTCCCTTAGGGACAGCGTCAGGGCTTACTTAGGGACAGTTTCAGGACCTTGGTAAGACATGGGTCAGGATATTAGCTCAGGAGAATGTCAGGACTTTAGATATTGACTGCAGCAGGGCCTTAGAGACAGTGTCTCAGCCTGACGTAGGACTAGCATCAGAGCCTTTGTTAGGGACAGTGTCAGGGCGTGAGTTAGGACGAGCCTCCAGGCCTCAGTTAGGGCCAGGGTCACGGCCTCGGGACTAATTTTAGGGCCTTAGTTAGGAACAGCATCAGGGATTTATTTAGCATAAGAAGCTCAACATTAGTTAAAGACGAGGTTAGGTCAAGGTCTAGGGATTGTGTCAGGGCATGACCTAGGGATAGTGTCAAGACCTTAGTTACTTAGGGCATCAGGGCCTAATTTAGGACCAGTGTCAGGGCTTCAGGTAGGGATAGCGTCAGAGCCTGACTTAGGGAGAGCGACAGGGCTCGAGTGAAGCCTAGTGTCAGAGCCTTAGCTAGGGATAGTATCAGGGCATGACTTAGGAGCAGCATAAGGGCCTTGGTAGGATCAGCCTCAGGGGCTTTGTTAAAGATATTATCAGGGCCTCTGTTAGGGACAGCCTTAGGACCTCCCTTAGGGACAGCGTCAGGGCTTACTTAGGGACAGTTTCAGGAGCTTGGTAAGAGATGGGTCCGGAAATTACCTCAGGATAGTGTCAGGACATTAGATATTGACGGCAGCAGGGCCTTAGTTAGGGACAGTGTCAAGGCCTTAGTTAGTACTGGCATCTGGGCCTCTGTTAGGTACAGTGTCAGGGCCTGAGTTAGGAATAGTGTTAGGGCCTGAGTTAGGGACAGTATCACGGCCTTGGGACTAAATTCAGGGCCTGAGGTAGTCACAGCATAAGGGCTTTAGTTAGCATAAGAGGCAGGACATTTGCTAGGGACAGGGTTAGGGTAAAGTTTAGGGATCGTGTCAGGAAATGACCTAGGGACAGTGTCAAGAGCTTAGTTACAGTATCAGGGCCTTATTTAGGACCCGTGTCAGGGCTTCAGGTAGGGACAGCGTCAGTGCCTGACTCTGGGAGAGCAACAGGGCCTGAGTGAGGCCTAGCGTCAGGCCCATAGCTGGGGACACTGTCAGGGCATGATGTAGGAGCAGCATCAGGGCCTTTGTTGCATCAGCATTAGTGTCTTAGTTACAGACATGATCAGGGCCTGAGTTAGTCACAGCGTCAAGGCCTCAGTTAGGCATAGCTTCAGGGACTGAGTTACGGACAGCCTCAGGTCTTCACTTAGGAACAGCGACAGGGCTTTCTTAGGGACGGTGTCAGGACCTTGGTTAGAAATGGGTCAGGATATTAGCTCAGGATAGTGTCCGGATTTTAGTTATTGCCGGCAGCAGGGCCTATATTAGAGATAGATTCCGGGCCTTAGTTAGGGACAGTGTCAGGGCCTTAATTAGGACTAGTCTGGGCCTTAGTTAGGGAGAGCATTACGGCTTCGGTGAGGATAAGGGGCAGGACGTTAGCTCGGGACAGAGTCAGGTTCCAGGCCAGTGGTAGTGTCAGGATGTGAGCTAGGGATAGGGTGAAGACCTTAGTTATTGAGAGCATCAGGGCCTTAGTTAGGACCAGCGTCAGGGCCTTCATCAGGACCAGTGTCAGGGCTTCACGTACGGACAGCGTCAGAGCCTAACTAAGGTACGGCAACAGGGCCTAAGTGAGGCCTATCTTTAGGGCCTGAGTTAGGGGCAGTGTCAGGGCATGACTTAGGAGCCGTATAAGGGCCTCTGTAGGATCAGCATTAGGGTCCTCGTTAAAGACATTCTCAGGGCCTCTGTTAGGGACCGCCTCAGGGCCTCACTTAGGGACAGCGTCAGGGCTTCCTTTGGGACAGTTTCAGGACCTTGGTAAGACATGGGTCAGGATATTAGCTCGGGATAATGTCAGGACTTTAGATATTGACTGCAGCAGGGCCTTAGAGACAGTGTCTCAGCCTGACTTAGGACTAGCATCAGAGCCTTTGTTAGGTACAGTGTCAGGGACTGAGTTCGGTGTAGTGTCAGGGCCTTAGTTAGGGACAGTGTCAGGGCCTGAGTTAGGACGAGCCTCCAGGCCTCAGTTAGGGCCAGGGTCACGGCCTCGGGACTAATTTTAGGGCCTTAGTTAGGAACAGCATCAGGGATTTATTTAGCATAAGAAGCTCAACATTAGTTAAAGACGAGATTAGGTTAAGGTCTAGGGATTGTGTCAGGGCATGACCTAGGGATAGTGTCAAGACCTTAGTTACTTAGGGCATCAGGGCCTAATTTAGGACCAGTGTCAGGGCTTCAGGTAGGGATAGCGTCAGAGGCTGACTTAGGGAGAGCGACAGGGCGTGAGTGAGGCCTAGTGTCAGAGCCTTAGCTAGGGATAGTATCAGGGCATGACTTAGGAGCAGCATAAGGGCCTTGGTAGGATCAGCCTCAGGGGCTTTGTTAAAGACATTATCAGGGCCTCTGTTAGGGACAGCCTTAGGGCCTCCCTTAGGGACAGCGTCAGGGCTTACTTAGGGACAGTTTCAGGAGCTTGGTAAGAGATGGGTCCGGAAATTACCTCAGGATAGTGTCAGGACATTAGATATTGACGGCAGCAGGGCCTTAGTTAGGGACAGTGTCAAGGCCTTAGTTAGTACTAGCATCTGGGCCTCTGTTAGGTACAGTGTCAGGGCCTGAGTTAGGAATAGTGTTAGGGCCTTAGTTAGGGACAGTATCACGGCCTTGGGACTAAATTCAGGGCCTGAGGTAGTCACAGCATAAGGGCTTTAGTTAGCATAAGAGGCAGGACATTTGCTAGGGACAGGGTTAGGGTAAAGTTTAGGGATCGTGTCAGGAAATGACCTAGGGATAGTGTCAAGAGCTTATTTACAGTATCAGGGCCTTATTTAGAACCCGTGTCAGGGCTTCAGGTAGGGACAGCGTCAGTGCCTGACTCTGGGAGAGCAACAGGGCCTGAGTGAGGCCTAGCGTCAGGCCCATAGCTGGGGACACTGTCAGGGCATGATGTAGGAGCAGCATCAGGGCCTTTGTTGCATCAGCATTAGTGTCTTAGTTACAGACATGATCAGGGCCTGAGTTAGTCACAGCGTCAAGGCCTCAGTTAGGCATAGCTTCAGGGACTGAGTTATGGACAGCCTCAGGTCTTCACTTAGGAACAGCGACAGGGCTTTCTTAGGGACGGTGTCAGGACCTTGGTTAGAAATGGGTTAGGATATTAGCTCAGGATAGTGTCCGGATTTTAGTTATTGCCGGCAGCAGGGCCTATATTAGAGATAGATTCCGGGCCTTAGTTAGGGACAGTGTCAGGGCCTTAATTAGGACTAGTCTGGGCCTTAGTTAGGGAGAGCATTACGGCTTCGGTGAGGATAAGGGGCAGGACGTTAGCTCGGGACAGAGTCAGGTTCCAGGCCAGTGGTAGTGTCAGGATGTGAGCTAGGGATAGGGTGAAGACCTTAGTTATTGAGAGCATCAGGGCCTTACTTAGGACCAGCGTCAGGGCCTTCATCAGGACCAGTGTCAGGGCTTCACGTACGGACAGCGTCAGAGCCTAACTAAGGTACGGCAACGGGGCCTAAGTGAGGCCTATCTTTAGGGCCTGAGTTAGGGGCAGTGGCAGGGCATGACTTAGGAGCCGTATAAGGGCCTCTGTAGGATCAGCATTAGGGACTTCGTTAAAGACATTCTCAGGACCTCTGTTAGGGACCGCCTCAGGGCCTCACTTAGGGACAGCGTCAGGGCTTACTTTGGGACAGTTTCAGGACCTTGGTAAGACATGGGTCAGGATATTAGCTCGGGATAATGTCAGGACTTTAGATATTGACTGCAGCAGGGCCTTAGAGACAGTGTCTCAGCCTGACTTAGGACTAGCATCAGAGCCTTTGTTAGGTACAGTGTCAGGGACTGAGTTAGGTGTAGTGTCAGGGCCTTAGTTAGGGACAGTGTCAGGGCCTGAGTTAGGACGAGCCTCCAGGCCTCAGTTAGGGCCAGGGTCACGGCCTCGGGACTAATTTTAGGGCCTTAGTTAGGAACAGCATCAGGGATTTATTTAGCATAAGAGGCTCAACATTAGTTAAAGACAAGGTTAGGTTAAGGTCTAGGGATTGTGTCAGGGCATGACCTAGGGATAGTGTCAAGGCCTTAGGTACTTAGGGCATCAGGGCCTAATTTAGGAGCAGTGTCAGGGCTTCAGGTAGGGATAGCGTCAGAGCCTGACTTAGGGAGAGCGACAGGGCTTGAGTGAGGCCTAGTGTCAGAGCCTTAGCTAGGGATAGTATCAGGGCATGACTTAGGAGCAGTATAAGGGCCTTGGTAGGATCAGCCTCAGGGGCTTTGTTAAAGACATTATCAGCTCCTCTGTTAGGGACAGCCTTAGGGCCTCCCTTAGGGACAGCGTCAGGGCTTACTTAGGGACAGTTTCAGGACCTTGGTAAGACATGTGTCAGGATATTAGCTCAGGAGAATGTCAGGACTTTAGATATTGACTGCAGCAGGGCCTTAGAGACAGTGTCTCAGCCTGACTTAGGACTAGGTTCAGAGACTTTGTTAGGGACAGTGTCAGGGCCTGAGTTAGGACGAGCCTCCAGGCCTCAGTTAGGGCCAGGTTCACGGCCTCGGGACTAATTTTAGGGCCTTAGTTAGGAACAGCATCAGGGATTTATTTAGCATAAGAAGCTCAACATTAGTTAAAGACGAGATTAGGTTAAGGTCTAGGGATTGTGTCAGGGCATGACCTAGGGATAGTGTCAAGACCTTAGTTACTTAGGGCATCAGGGCCTAATTTAGGACCAGTGTCAGGGCTTCAGGTAGGGATAGCGTCAGAGGCTGACTTAGGGAGAGCGACAGGGCGTGAGTGAGGCCTAGTGTCAGAGCCTTAGCTAGGGATAGTATCAGGGCATGACTTAGGAGCAGCATAAGGGCCTTGGTAGGATCAGCCTCAGGGGCTTTGTTAAAGACATTATCAGGGCCTCTGTTAGGGACAGCCTTAGGGCCTCCCTTAGGGACAGCGTCAGGGCTTACTTAGGGACAGTTTCAGGAGCTTGGTAAGAGATGGGTCCGGAAATTACCTCAGGATAGTGTCAGGACATTAGATATTGACGGCAGCAGGGCCTTAGTTAGGGACAGTGTCAAGGCCTTAGTTAGTACTAGCATCTGGGCCTCTGTTAGGTACAGTGTCAGGGCCTGAGTTAGGAATAGTGTTAGGGCCTTAGTTAGGGACAGTATCACGGCCTTGGGACTAAATTCAGGGCCTGAGGTAGTCACAGCATAAGGGCTTTAGTTAGCATAAGAGGCAGGACATTTGCTAGGGACAGGGTTAGGGTAAAGTTTAGGGATCGTGTCAGGAAATGACCTAGGGATAGTGTCAAGAGCTTATTTACAGTATCAGGGCCTTATTTAGAACCCGTGTCAGGGCTTCAGGTAGGGACAGCGTCAGTGCCTGACTCTGGGAGAGCAACAGGGCCTGAGTGAGGCCTAGCGTTAGGCCCATAGCTGGGGACACTGTCAGGGCATGATGTAGGAGCAGCATCAGGGCCTTTGTTGCATCAGCATTAGTGTCTTAGTTACAGACATGATCAGGGCCTGAGTTAGTCACAGCGTCAAGGCCTCAGTTAGGCATAGCTTCAGGGACTGAGTTATGGACAGCCTCAGGTCTTCACTTAGGAACAGCGACAGGGCTTTCTTAGGGACGGTGTCAGGACCTTGGTTAGAAATGGGTTAGGATATTAGCTCAGGATAGTGTCCGGATTTTAGTTATTGCCGGCAGCAGGGCCTATATTAGAGATAGATTCCGGGCCTTAGTTAGGGACAGTGTCAGGGCCTTAATTAGGACTAGTCTGGGCCTTAGTTAGGGAGAGCATTACGGCTTCGGTGAGGATAAGGGGCAGGACGTTAGCTCGGGACAGAGTCAGGTTCCAGGCCAGTGGTAGTGTCAGGATGTGAGCTAGGGATAGGGTGAAGACCTTAGTTATTGAGAGCATCAGGGCCTTACTTAGGACCAGCGTCAGGGCCTTCATCAGGACCAGTGTCAGGGCTTCACGTACGGACAGCGTCAGAGCCTAACTAAGGTACGGCAACGGGGCCTAAGTGAGGCCTATCTTTAGGGCCTGAGTTAGGGGCAGTGGCAGGGCATGACTTAGGAGCCGTATAAGGGCCTCTGTAGGATCAGCATTAGGGACTTCGTTAAAGACATTCTCAGGACCTCTGTTAGGGACCGCCTCAGGGCCTCACTTAGGGACAGCGTCAGGGCTTACTTTGGGACAGTTTCAGGACCTTGGTAAGACATGGGTCAGGATATTAGCTCGGGATAATGTCAGGACTTTAGATATTGACTGCAGCAGGGCCTTAGAGACAGTGTCTCAGCCTGACTTAGGACTAGCATCAGAGCCTTTGTTAGGTACAGTGTCAGGGACTGAGTTAGGTGTAGTGTCAGGGCCTTAGTTAGGGACAGTGTCAGGGCCTGAGTTAGGACGAGCCTCCAGGCCTCAGTTAGGGCCAGGGTCACGGCCTCGGGACTAATTTTAGGGCCTTAGTTAGGAACAGCATCAGGGATTTATTTAGCATAAGAGGCTCAACATTAGTTAAAGACAAGGTTAGGTTAAGGTCTAGGGATTGTGTCAGGGCATGACCTAGGGATAGTGTCAAGGCCTTAGGTACTTAGGGCATCAGGGCCTAATTTAGGAGCAGTGTCAGGGCTTCAGGTAGGGATAGCGTCAGAGCCTGACTTAGGGAGAGCGACAGGGCTTGAGTGAGGCCTAGTGTCAGAGCCTTAGCTAGGGATAGTATCAGGGCATGACTTAGGAGCAGTATAAGGGCCTTGGTAGGATCAGCCTCAGGGGCTTTGTTAAAGACATTATCAGCTCCTCTGTTAGGGACAGCCTTAGGGCCTCCCTTAGGGACAGCGTCAGGGCTTACTTAGGGACAGTTTCAGGACCTTGGTAAGACATGTGTCAGGATATTAGCTCAGGAGAATGTCAGGACTTTAGATATTGACTGCAGCAGGGCCTTAGAGACAGTGTCTCAGCCTGACTTAGGACTAGGTTCAGAGACTTTGTTAGGGACAGTGTCAGGGCCTGAGTTAGGACGAGCCTCCAGGCCTCAGTTAGGGCCAGGTTCACGGCCTCGGGACTAATTTTAGGGCCTTAGTTAGGAACAGCATCAGGGATTTATTTAGCATAAGAAGCTCAACATTAGTTAAAGACGAGATTAGGTTAAGGTCTAGGGATTGTGTCAGGGCATGACCTAGGGATAGTGTCAAGACCTTAGTTACTTAGGGCATCAGGGCCTAATTTAGGACCAGTGTCAGGGCTTCAGGTAGGGATAGCGTCAGAGGCTGACTTAGGGAGAGCGACAGGGCGTCAGTGAGGCCTAGTGTCAGAGCCTTAGCTAGGGATAGTATCAGGGCATGACTTAGGAGCAGCATAAGGGCCTTGGTAGGATCAGCCTCAGGGGCTTTGTTAAAGACATTATCAGGGCCTCTGTTAGGGACAGCCTTAGGGCCTCCCTTAGGGACAGCGTCAGGGCTTACTTAGGGACAGTTTCAGGAGCTTGGTAAGAGATGGGTCCGGAAATTACCTCAGGATAGTGTCAGGACATTAGATATTGACGGCAGCAGGGCCTTAGTTAGGGACAGTGTCAAGGCCTTAGTTAGTACTAGCATCTGGGCCTCTGTTAGGTACAGTGTCAGGGCCTGAGTTAGGAATAGTGTTAGGGCCTTAGTTAGGGACAGTATCACGGCCTTGGGACTAAATTCAGGGCCTGAGGTAGTCACAGCATAAGGGCTTTAGTTAGCATAAGAGGCAGGACATTTGCTAGGGACAGGGTTAGGGTAAAGTTTAGGGATCGTGTCAGGAAATGACCTAGGGATAGTGTCAAGAGCTTATTTACAGTATCAGGGCCTTATTTAGAACCCGTGTCAGGGCTTCAGGTAGGGACAGCGTCAGTGCCTGACTCTGGGAGAGCAACAGGGCCTGAGTGAGGCCTAGCGTTAGGCCCATAGCTGGGGACACTGTCAGGGCATGATGTAGGAGCAGCATCAGGGCCTTTGTTGCATCAGCATTAGTGTCTTAGTTACAGACATGATCAGGGCCTGAGTTAGTCACAGCGTCAAGGCCTCAGTTAGGCATAGCTTCAGGGACTGAGTTATGGACAGCCTCAGGTCTTCACTTAGGAACAGCGACAGGGCTTTCTTAGGGACGGTGTCAGGACCTTGGTTAGAAATGGGTTAGGATATTAGCTCAGGATAGTGTCCGGATTTTAGTTATTGCCGGCAGCAGGGCCTATATTAGAGATAGATTCCGGGCCTTAGTTAGGGACAGTGTCAGGGCCTTAATTAGGACTAGTCTGGGCCTTAGTTAGGGAGAGCATTACGGCTTCGGTGAGGATAAGGGGCAGGACGTTAGCTCGGGACAGAGTCAGGTTCCAGGCCAGTGGTAGTGTCAGGATGTGAGCTAGGGATAGGGTGAAGACCTTAGTTATTGAGAGCATCAGGGCCTTACTTAGGACCAGCGTCAGGGCCTTCATCAGGACCAGTGTCAGGGCTTCACGTACGGACAGCGTCAGAGCCTAACTAAGGTACGGCAACGGGGCCTAAGTGAGGCCTATCTTTAGGGCCTGAGTTAGGGGCAGTGGCAGGGCATGACTTAGGAGCCGTATAAGGGCCTCTGTAGGATCAGCATTAGGGACTTCGTTAAAGACATTCTCAGGACCTCTGTTAGGGACCGCCTCAGGGCCTCACTTAGGGACAGCGTCAGGGCTTACTTTGGGACAGTTTCAGGACCTTGGTAAGACATGGGTCAGGATATTAGCTCGGGATAATGTCAGGACTTTAGATATTGACTGCAGCAGGGCCTTAGAGACAGTGTCTCAGCCTGACTTAGGACTAGCATCAGAGCCTTTGTTAGGTACAGTGTCAGGGACTGAGTTAGGTGTAGTGTCAGGGCCTTAGTTAGGGACAGTGTCAGGGCCTGAGTTAGGACGAGCCTCCAGGCCTCAGTTAGGGCCAGGGTCACGGCCTCGGGACTAATTTTAGGGCCTTAGTTAGGAACAGCATCAGGGATTTATTTAGCATAAGAGGCTCAACATTAGTTAAAGACAAGGTTAGGTTAAGGTCTAGGGATTGTGTCAGGGCATGACCTAGGGATAGTGTCAAGGCCTTAGGTACTTAGGGCATCAGGGCCTAATTTAGGAGCAGTGTCAGGGCTTCAGGTAGGGATAGCGTCAGAGCCTGACTTAGGGAGAGCGACAGGGCTTGAGTGAGGCCTAGTGTCAGAGCCTTAGCTAGGGATAGTATCAGGGCATGACTTAGGAGCAGTATAAGGGCCTTGGTAGGATCAGCCTCAGGGGCTTTGTTAAAGACATTATCAGCTCCTCTGTTAGGGACAGCCTTAGGGCCTCCCTTAGGGACAGCGTCAGGGCTTACTTAGGGACAGTTTCAGGACCTTGGTAAGACATGTGTCAGGATATTAGCTCAGGAGAATGTCAGGACTTTAGATATTGACTGCAGCAGGGCCTTAGAGACAGTGTCTCAGCCTGACTTAGGACTAGGTTCAGAGACTTTGTTAGGGACAGTGTCAGGGCCTGAGTTAGGACGAGCCTCCAGGCCTCAGTTAGGGCCAGGTTCACGGCCTCGGGACTAATTTTAGGGCCTTAGTTAGGAACAGCATCAGGGATTTATTTAGCATAAGAAGCTCAACATTAGTTAAAGACGAGGTTAGGTCAAGGTCTAGGGATTGTGTCAGGGCATGACCTAGGGATAGTGTCAAGGCCTTAGTTACTTAGGGCATCAGGGCCTAATTTAGGACCAGTGTCAGGGCTTCAGGTAGGGATAGCGTCAGAGCCTGACTTAGGGAGAGCGACAGGGCTCGAGTGAAGCCTAGTGTCAGAGCCTTAGCTAGGGATAGTATCAGGGCATGACTTAGGAGCAGCATAAGGGCCTTGGTAGGATCAGCCTCAGGGGCTTTGTTAAAGATATTATCAGGGCCTCTGTTAGGGACAGCCTTAGGACCTCCCTTAGGGACAGCGTCAGGGCTTACTTAGGGACAGTTTCAGGAGCTTGGTAAGAGATGGGTCCGGAAATTACCTCTGGATAGTGTCAGGACATTAGATATTGACGGCAGCAGGGCCTTAGTTAGGGACAGTGTCAAGGCCTTAGTTAGTACTGGCATCTGGGCCTCTGTTAGGTACAGTGTCAGGGCCTGAGTTAGGAATAGTGTTAGGGCCTGAGTTAGGGACAGTATCACGGCCTTGGCACTAAATTCAGGGCCTGAGGTAGTCACAGCATAAGGGCTTTAGTTAGCATAAGAGGCAGGACATTTGCTAGGGACAGGGTTAGGGTAAAGTTTAGGGATCGTGTCAGGAAATGACCTAGGGATAGTGTCAAGAGCTTAGTTACAGTATCAGGGCCTTATTTAGGACCCGTGTCAGGGCTTCAGGTAGGGACAGCGTCAGTGCCTGACTCTGGGAGAGCAACAGGGCCTGAGTGAGGCCTAGCGTCAGGCCCATAGCTCTGGACACTGTCAGGGCATGATGTAGGAGCAGCATCAGGGCCTTTGTTGCATCAGCATTAGTGTCTTAGTTACAGACATGATCAGGGCCTGAGTTAGTCACAGCGTCAAGGCCTCAGTTAGGCATAGCTTCAGGGACTGAGTTACGGACAGCCTCAGGTCTTCACTTAGGAACAGCGACAGGGCTTTCTTAGGGACGGTGTCAGGACCTTGGTTAGAAATGGGTCAGGATATTAGCTCAGGATAGTGTCCGGATTTTAGTTATTGCCGGCAGCAGGGCCTATATTAGAGATAGATTCCGGGCCTTAGTTAGGGACAGTGTCAGGGCCTTAATTAGGACTAGTCTGGGCCTTAGTTAGGGAGAGCATTACGGCTTCGGTGAGGATAAGGGGCAGGACGTTAGCTCGGGAGAGAGTCAGGTTCCAGGCCAGTGGTAGTGTCAGGATGTGAGCTAGGGATAGGGTGAAGACCTTAGTTATTGAGAGCATCAGGGCCTTAGTTAGGACCAGCGTCAGGGCCTTCATCAGGACCAGTGTCAGGGCTTCACGTACGGACAGCGTCAGAGCCTAACTAAGGTACGGCAACAGGGCCTAACTGAGGCCTATCTTTAGGGCCTGAGTTAGGGGCAGTGTCAGGGCATGACTTAGGAGCAGTATAAGGGCCTCTGTAAGATCAGCATTAGGGTCTTCGTTAAAGGCATTCTCAGGGCCTCTGTTAGGGACCGCCTCAGGGCTTCACTTAGGGACAGCGTCAGGGCTTACTTTGGGACAGTTTCAGGACCTTGGTAAGATATGGGTCAGGATATTAGCTCGGGATAATGTCAGGACTTTAGATATTGAATGCAGCAGGGCCTTAGAGACAGTGTCTCAGCCTGACTTAGGACTAGCATCAGAGCCTTTGTTAGGTACAGTGTCAGGGACTGAGTTCGGTGTAGTGTCAGGGCCTTAGTTAGGGACAGTGTCAGGGCCTGAGTTAGGACGAGCCTCCAGGCCTCAGTTAGGGCCAGGGTCACAGCCTCAGGACTAATTTTAGGGCCTTAGTTAGGAACAGCATCAGGGATTTATTTAGCATAAGAAGCTCAACATTAGTTAAAGACGAGGTTAGATTAAGGTCTAGGGATTGTGTCAGGGCATGACCTAGGGATAGTGTCAAGACCTTAGTTACTTAGGGCATCAGGGCCTAATTTAGGAGCAGTGTCAGGGCTTCAGGTAGGGATAGCGTCACAGCCTGACTTAGGGAGAGCGACAGGGCTTGAGTGAGGCCTAGTGTCAGAGCCTTAGCTAGGGATAGTATCAGGGCATGACTTAGGAGCAGTATAAGGGCCTTGGTAGGATCAGCCTCAGGGGCTTTGTTAAAGACATTATCAGGGCCTCTGTTAGGGACAGGCTTAGGGCCTCCCTTAGGGACAGCTTCAGGGCTTACTTAGGGACAGTTTCAGGACCTTGGTAAGACATGGGTCAGGATATTAGCTCAGGAGAATGTCAGGACTTTAGATATTGACTGCAGCAGGGCCTTCGAGACAGTGTCTCAGCCTGACTTAGGACTAGCATCAGAGCCTTTGTTAGGGACAGTGTCACGGCCTGAGTTAGGACGAGCCTCCAGGCCTCAGTTAGGGCCAGGGTCACGGCCTCGGGACTAATTTTAGGGCCTTAGTTAGGAACAGCATCAGGGATTTATTTAGCATAAGAAGCTCAACATTAGTTAAAGACGAGGTTAGGTTAAGGTCTAGGGATTGTGTCAGGGCATGACCTAGGGATAGTGTCAAGACCTTAGTTACTTAGGGCATCAGGGCCTAATTTAGGACCAGTGTCAGGGCTTCAGGTAGGGATAGCGTCAGAGCCTGACTTAGGGAGAGCGACAGGGCTTGAGTGAGGCCTAGTGTCAGAGCCTTAGCTAGGGATAGTATCAGGGCATGACTTAGGAGCAGCATAAGGGCCTTGGTAGGATCAGCCTCAGGGGCTTTGTTAAAGACATTATCAGGGCCTCTGTTAGGGACAGCCTTAGGGCCTCCCTTAGGGACAGCGTCAGGGCTTACTTAGGGACAGTTTCAGGAGCTTGGTAAGAGATGGGTCCGGAAATTACCTCAGGATAGTGTCAGGACATTAGATATTGACGGCAGCAGGGCCTTAGTTAGGGACAGTGTCAAGGCCTTAGTTAGTACTAGCATCTGGGCCTCTGTTAGGTACAGTGTCAGGGCCTGAGTTAGGAATAGTGTTAGGGCCTTAGTTAGGGACAGTATCACGGCCTTGGGACTAAATTCAGGGCCTGAGGTAGTCACAGCATAAGGGCTTTAGTTAGCATAAGAGGCAGGACATTTGCTAGGGACAGGGTTAGGGTAAAGTTTAGGGATCGTGTCAGGAAATGACCTAGGGATAGTGTCAAGAGCTTAGTTACAGTATCAGGGCCTTATTTAGAACCCGTGTCAGGGCTTCAGGTAGGGACAGCGTCAGTGCCTGACTCTGGGAGAGCAACAGGGCCTGAGTGAGGCCTAGCGTCAGGCCCATAGCTGGGAACACTGTCAGGGCATGATGTAGGAGCAGCATCAGGGCCTTTGTTGCATCAGCATTAGTGTCTTAGTTACAGACATGATCAGGGCCTGAGTTAGTCACAGCGTCAAGGCCTCAGTTAGGCATAGCTTCAGGGACTGAGTTACGGACAGCCTCAGGTCTTCACTTAGGAACAGCGACAGGGCTTTCTTAGGGACGGTGTCAGGACCTTGGTTAGAAATGGGTCAGGATATTAGCTCAGGATAGTGTCCGGATTTTAGTTATTGCCGGCAGCAGGGCCTATATTAGAGATAGATTCCGGGCCTTAGTTAGGGACAGTGTCAGGGCCTTAATTAGGACTAGTCTGGGCCTTAGTTAGGGAGAGCATTACGGCTTCGGTGAGGATAAGGGGCAGGACGTTAGCTCGGGAGAGAGTCAGGTTCCAGGCCAGTGGTAGTGTCAGGATGTGAGCTAGGGATAGGGTGAAGACCTTAGTTATTGAGAGCATCAGGGCCTTAGTTAGGACCAGCGTCAGGGCCTTCATCAGGACCAGTGTCAGGGCTTCACGTACGGACAGCGTCAGAGCCTAACTAAGGTACGGCAACGGGGCCTAAGTGAGGCCTATCTTTAGGGCCTGAGTTAGGGGCAGTGGCAGGGCATGACTTAGGAGCCGTATAAGGGCCTCTGTAGGATCAGCATTAGGGACTTCGTTAAAGACATTCTCAGGACCTCTGTTAGGGACCGCCTCAGGGCCTCACTTAGGGACAGCGTCAGGGCTTACTTTGGGACAGTTTCAGGACCTTGGTAAGACATGGGTCAGGATATTAGCTCGGGATAATGTCAGGACTTTAGATATTGACTGCAGCAGGGCCTTAGAGACAGTGTCTCAGCCTGACTTAGGACTAGCATCAGAGCCTTTGTTAGGTACAGTGTCAGGGACTGAGTTAGGTGTAGTGTCAGGGCCTTAGTTAGGGACAGTGTCAGGGCCTGAGTTAGGACGAGCCTCCAGGCCTCAGTTAGGGCCAGGGTCACGGCCTCGGGACTAATTTTAGGGCCTTAGTTAGGAACAGCATCAGGGATTTATTTAGCATAAGAAGCTCAACATTAGTTAAAGACAAGGTTAGGTTAAGGTCTAGGGATTGTGTCAGGGCATGACCTAGGGATAGTGTCAAGACCTTAGTTACTTAGGGCATCAGGGCCTAATTTAGGAGCAGTGTCAGGGCTTCAGGTAGGGATAGCGTCAGAGCCTGACTTAGGGAGAGCGACAGGGCTTGAGTGAGGCCTAGTGTCAGAGCCTTAGCTAGGGATAGTATCAGGGCATGACTTAGGAGCAGCACAAGGTTCTTGGTAGGATCAGCCTCAGGGGCTTTGTTAAAGACATTATCAGGGCCTCTGTTAGGGGCAGCCTTAGGGCCTCCCTTAGGGACAGCGTCAGGGCTTACTTAGGGACAGTTTCAGGAGCTTGGTAAGAGATGGGTCCGGAAATTACCTCAGGATAGTGTCAGGACATTAGATATTGACGGCAGCAGGGCCTTAGTTAGGGACAGTGTCAAGGCCTTAGTTAGTACTGGCATCCGGGCCTCTGTTAGGTACAGTGTCAGGGCCTGAGTTAGGAATAGTGTTAGGGCCTGAGTGAGGGACAGTATCACGGCCTTGGGACTAAATTCAGGGCCTGAGGTAGTCACAGCATAAGGGCTTTAGTTAGCATAAGAGGCAGGACATTTGCTAGGGACAGGGTTAGGGTAAAGTTTAGGGATCGTGTCAGGAAATGACCTAGGGATAGTGTCAAGAGCTTAGTTACAGTATCAGGGCCTTATTTAGGACCCGTGTCAGGGCTTCAGGTAGGGACAGCGTCAGTGCCTGACTCTGGGAGAGCAACAGGGCCTGAGTGAGGCCTAGCGTCAGGCCCATAGCTGGGGACACTGTCAGGGCATGATGTAGGAGCAGCATCAGGGCCTTTGTTGCATCAGCATTAGTGTCTTAGTTACAGACATGATCAGGGCCTGAGTTAGTCACAGCGTCAAGGCCTCAGTTAGGCATAGCTTCAGGGACTGAGTTACGGACAGCCTCAGGTCTTCACTTAGGAACAGCGACAGGGCTTTCTTAGGGACGGTGTCAGGACCTTGGTTAGAAATGGGTCAGGATATTAGCTCAGGATAGTGTCCGGATTTTAGTTATTGCCGGCAGCAGGGCCTATATTAGAGATAGATTCTGGGCCTTAGTTAGGGACAGTGTCAGGGCCTTAATTAGGACTAGTCTGGGCCTTAGTTAGGGAGAGCATTTCGGCTTCGCTGAGGATAAGGGGCAGGACGTTAGCTCGGGACAGAGTCAGGTTCCAGGCCAGTGGTAGTGTCAGGATGTGAGCTAGGGATAGGGTGAAGACCTTAGTTATTGAGAGCATCAGGGCCTTAGTTAGGACCAGCGTCAGGGCCTTCATCAGGACCAGTGTCAGGGCTTCACGTACGGACAGCGTCAGAGCCTAACTAAGGTACGGCAACAGGGCCTAAGTGAGGCCTATCTTTAGGGCCTGAGTTAGGGGCAGTGTCAGGGCATGACTTAGGAGCCGTATAAGGGCCTCTGTAGGATCAGCATTAGGGTCTTCGTTAAAGACATTCTCAGGGCCTCTGTTAGGCACCGCCTCAGGGCCTCACTTAGGGACAGCGTCAGGGCTTCCTTTGGGACAGTTTCAGGACCTTGGTAAGACATGGGTCAGGATATTAGCTCGGGATAATGTCAGGACTTTAGATATTGACTGCAGCAGGGCCTTAGAGACAGTGTCTCAGCCTGACTTAGGACTAGCATCAGAGCCTTTGTTAGGTACAATGTCAGGGACTGAGTTCGGTGTAGTGTCAGGGCCTTAGTTAGGGACAGTGTCAGGGCCTGAGTTAGGACGAGCCTCCAGGCCTCAGTTAGGGCCAGGGTCACAGCCTCGGGACTAATTTTAGGGCCTTAGTTAGGAACAGCATCAGGGATTTATTTAGCATAAGAAGCTCAACATTAGTTAAAGACGAGTTTAGGTTAAGGTCTAGGGATTGTGTCAGGGCATGACCTAGGGATAGTGTCAAGACCTTAGTTACTTAGGGCATCAGGGCCTAATTTAGGAGCAGTGTCAGGGCTTCAGGTAGGGATAGCGTCAGAGCCTGACTTAGGGAGAGCGACAGGGCTTGAGTGAGGCCTAGTGTCAGAGCCTTAGCTAGGGATAGTATCAGGGCATGACTTAGGAGCAGCATAAGGGCCTTGGTAGCATCAGCTTCAGGGGCTTTGTTAAAGATATTATCAGGGCCTCTGTTAGGGACAGCCTTAGGACCTCCCTTAGGGACAGCGTCAGGGCTTACTTAGGGACAGTTTCAGGAGCTTGGTAAGAGACGGGTCCGGAAATTACCTCAGGATAGTGTCAGGACATTATATATTGACGGCAGCAGGGCCTTAGTTAGGGACAGTGTCAAGGCCTTAGTTAGTACTGGCATCCGGGCCTCTGTTAGGTACAGTGTCAGGGCCTGAGTTAGGAATAGTGTTAGGGCCTGAGTTAGGGACAGTATCACGGCCTTGGGACTAAATTCAGGGCCTGAGGTAGTCACAGCATAAGGGCTTTAGTTAGCCTAAGAGGCAGGACATTTGCTAGGGACAGGGTTAGGGTAAAGTTTAGGGATCGTGTCAGGAAATGACCTAGGGATAGTGTCAAGAGCTTAGTTACAGTATCAGGGCCTTATTTAGGACCCGTGTCAGGGCTTGAGGTAGGGACAGCGTCAGTGCCTGACTCTGGGAGAGCAACAGGGCCTGAGTGAGGCCTAGCGTCAGGCCCATAGCTGGGGACACTGTCAGGGCATGATGTAGGAGCAGCATCAGGGCCTTTGTTGCATCAGCATTAGTGTCTTAGTTACAGACATGATCAGGGCCTGAGTTAGTCACAGCGTCAAGGCCTCAGTTAGGCATAGCTTCAGGGACTGAGTTACGGACAGCCTCAGGTCTTCACTTAGGAACAGCGACAGGGCTTTCTTAGGGACGGTGTCAGGACCTTGGTTAGAAATGGGTCAGGATATTAGCTCAGGATAGTGTCCGGATTTTAGTTATTGCCGGCAGCAGGGCCTATATTAGAGATAGATTCCGGGCCTTAGTTAGGGACAGTGTCAGGGCCTTAATTAGGACTAGTCTGGGCCTTAGTTAGGGAGAGCATTACGGCTTCGGTGAGGATAAGGGGCAGGACGTTAGCTCGGGACAGAGTCAGGTTCCAGGCCAGTGGTAGTGTCAGGATGTGAGCTAGGGATAGGGTGAAGACCTTAGTTATTGAGAGCATCAGGGCCTTAGTTAGGACCAGCGTCAGGGCCTTCATCAGGACCAGTGTCAGGGCTTCACGTACGGACAGCGTCAGAGCCTAACTAAGGTACGGCAACGGGGCCTAAGTGAGGCCTATCTTTAGGGCCTGAGTTAGGGGCAGTGTCAGGGCATGACTTAGGAGCCGTATAAGGGCCTCTGTAGGATCAGCATTAGGGTCTTCGTTAAAGAGATTCTCAGGGCCTCTGTTAGGGACCGCCTCAGGGCCTCACTTAGGGACAGCGTCAGGGCTTACTTTGGGACAGTTTCAGGACCTTGGTAAGACATGGGTCAGGATATTAGCTTGGGATAATGTCAGGACTTTAGATATTGACTGCAGCAGGGCCTTAGAGACAGTGTCTCAGCCTGACTTAGGACTAGCATCAGAGCCTTTGTTAGGTACAGTGTCAGGGACTGAGTTAGGTGTAGTGTCAGGGCCTTAGTTAGGGACAGTGTCAGGGCCTGAGTTAGGACGAGCCTCCAGGCCTCAGTTAGGGCCAGGGTCACGGCCTCGGGACTAATTTTAGGGCCTTAGTTACGAACAGCATCAGGGATTTATTTAGCATAAGAAGCTCAACATTAGTTAAAGACGAGTTTAGGTTAAGGTCTAGGGATTGTGTCAGGGCATGACCTAGGGATAGTGTCAAGACCTTAGTTACTTAGGGCATCAGGGCCTAATTTAGGAGCAGTGTCAGGGCTTCAGGTAGGGATAGCGTCAGAGGCTGACTTAGGGAGAGCGACAGGGCTTGAGTGAGGCCTAGTGTCAGAGCCTTAGCTAGGGATAGTATCAGGGCATGACTTAGGAGCAGCATAAGGGCCTTGGTAGCATCAGCTTCAGGGGCTTTGTTAAAGATATTATCAGGGCCTCTGTTAGGGACAGCCTTAGGACCTCCCTTAGGGACAGCGTCAGGGCTTACTTAGGGACAGTTTCAGGAGCTTGGTAAGAGACGGGTCCGGAAATTACCTCAGGATAGTGTCAGGACATTATATATTGACGGCAGCAGGGCCTTAGTTAGGGACAGTGTCAAGGCCTTAGTTAGTACTGGCATCCGGGCCTCTGTTAGGTACAGTGTCAGGGCCTGAGTTAGGAATAGTGTTAGGGCCTGAGTTAGGGACAGTATCACGGCCTTGGGACTAAATTCAGGGCCTGAGGTAGTCACAGCATAAGGGCTTTAGTTAGCATAAGAGGCAGGACATTTGCTAGGGACAGGGTTAGGGTAAAGTTTAGGGATCGTGTCAGGAAATGACCTAGGGATAGTGTCAAGAGCTTAGTTACAGTATCAGGGCCTTATTTAGGACCCGTGTCAGGGCTTGAGGTAGGGACAGCGTCAGTGCCTGACTCTGGGAGAGCAACAGGGCCTGAGTGAGGCCTAGCGTCAGGCCCATAGCTGGGGACACTGTCAGGGCCTGATGTAGGAGCAGCATCAGGGCCTTTGTTGCATCAGCATTAGTGTCTTAGTTACAGACATGATCAGGGCCTGAGTTAGTCACAGCGTCAAGGCCTCAGTTAGGCATAGCTTCAGGGACTGAGTTACGGACAGCCTCAGGTCTTCCCTTAGAAACAGCGACAGGGCTTTCTTAGGGACGGTGTCAGGACCTTGGTTAGAAATGGGTCCGGATATTAGCTCAGGATAGTGTCCGGATTTTAGTTATTGCCGGCAGCAGGGCCTATATTAGAGATAGATTCCGGGTCTTAGTTAGGGACAGTGTCAGGGCCTTAATTAGGACTAGTCTGGGCCGTAGTTAGGGAGAGCATTACGGCTTCGGTGAGGATAAGGGGCAGGACGTTAGCTCGGGACAGAGTCAGGTTCCAGGCCAGTGGTAGTGTCAGGATGTGAGCTAGGGATAGGGTGAAGACCTTAGATATTGAGAGCATCAGGGCCTTAGTTAGGACCAGCGTCAGGGCCTTCATCAGGACCAGTGTCAGGGCTTCACGTACGGACAGCGTCAGAGCCTAACTAAGGTACGGCAACAGGGCCTAAGTGAGGCCTATCTTTAGGGCCTGAGTTAGGGGCAGTGTCAGGGCCTGACTTAGGAGCCGTATAAGGGCCTCTGTAGGATCAGCATTAGGGTCCTCGTTAAAGACATTCTCAGGGCCTCTGTTAGGGACCGCCTCAGGGCCTCACTTAGGGACAGCGTCAGGGCTTCCTTTGGGACAGTTTCAGGACCTTGGTAAGACATGGGTCAGGATATTAGCTCAGGAGAATGTCAGGACTTTAGATATTGACTGCAGCAGGGCCTTAGAGACAGTGTCTCAGCCTGACTTAGGACTAGCATCAGAGCCTTTGTTAGGTACAGTGTCAGGGACTGAGTTAGGTGTAGTGTCAGGGCCTTAGTTAGGGACAGTGTCAGGGCCTGAGTTAGGACGAGCCTCCAGGCCTCAGTTAGGGCCAGGGTCACGGACTCGGGACTAATTTTAGGGCCTTAGTTAGGAACAGCATCAGGGATTTATTTAGCATAAGAAGCTCAACATTAGTTAAAGACGAGATTAGGTTAAGGTCTAAGGATTGTGTCAGGGCATGACCTAGGGATAGTGTCAAGACCTTAGTTACTTAGGGCATCAGGGCCTAATTTAGGAGCAGTGTCAGGGCTTCAGGTAGGGATAGCGTCAGAGGCTGACTTAGGGAGAGCGACAGGGCTTGAGTGAGGCCTAGTGTCAGAGCCTTAGCTAGGGATAGTATCAGGGCATGACTTAGGAGCAGCATAAGGGCCTTGGTAGGATCAGCCTCAGGGGCTTTGTTAAAGACATTATCAGGGCCTCTGTTAGGGACAGCCTTAGGGCTTCCCTTAGGGACAGCGTCAGGGCTTACTTAGGGACAGTTTCAGGAGCTTGGTAAGAGATGGGTCCGGAAATTACCTCAGGATAGTGTCAGGACATTAGATATTGACGGCAGCAGGGCCTTAGTTAGGGACAGTGTCAAGGCCTTAGTTAGTACTAGCATCTGGGCCTCTGTTAGGTACAGGGTCAGGGCCTGAGTTAGGAATAGTGTTAGGGCCTTAGTTAGGGACAGTATCACGGCCTTGGGACTAAATTCAGGGCCTGAGGTAGTCACAGCATAAGGGCTTTAGTTAGCATAAGAGGCAGGACATTTGCTAGGGACAGGGTTAGGGTAAAGTTTAGGGATCGTGTCAGGAAATGACCTAGGGATAGTGTCAAGAGCTTATTTACAGTATCAGGGCCTTATTTAGAACCCGTGTCAGGGCTTCAGGTAGGGACAGCGTCAGTGCCTGACTCTGGGAGAGCAACAGGGCCTGAGTGAGGCCTAGCGTCAGGCCCATAGCTGGGGACACTGTCAGGGCATGATGTAGGAGCAGCATCAGGGCCTTTGTTGCATCAGCATTAGTGTCTTAGTTACAGACATGATCAGGGCCTGAGTTAGTCACAGCGTCAAGGCCTCAGTTAGGCATAGCTTCAGGGACTGAGTTACGGACAGCCTCAGGTCTTCACTTAGGAACAGCGACAGGGCTTTCTTAGGGACGGTGTCAGGACCTTGGTTAGAAATGGGTTAGGATATTAGCTCAGGATAGTGTCCGGATTTTAGTTATTGCCGGCAGCAGGGCCTATATTAGAGATAGATTCCGGGCCTTAGTTAGGGACAGTGTCAGGGCCTTAATTAGGACTAGTCTGGGCCTTAGTTAGGGAGAGCATTACGGCTTCGGTGAGGATAAGGGGCAGGACGTTAGATCGGGACAGAGTCAGGTTCCAGGCCAGTGGTAGTGTCAGGATGTGAGCTAGGGATAGGGTGAAGACCTTAGTTATTGAGAGCATCAGGGCCTTAGCTAGGACCAGCGTCAGGGCCTTCATCAGGACCAGTGTCAGGGCTTCACGTACGGACAGCGTCAGAGCCTAACTAAGGTACGGCAACGGGGCCTAAGTGAGGCCTATCTTTAGGGCCTGAGTTAGGGGCAGTGGCAGGGCATGACTTAGGAGCCGTATAAGGGCCTCTGTAGGATCAGCATTAGGGTCCTCGTTAAAGACATTCTCAGGGCCTCTGTTAGGGACCGCCTCAGGGCCTCACTTAGGGACAGCGTCAGGGCTTCCTTTGGGACAGTTTCAGGACCTTGGTAAGACATGGGTCAGGATATTAGCTCGGGATAATGTCAGGACTTTAGATATTGACTGCAGCAGGGCCTTAGAGACAGTGTCTCAGCCTGACTTAGGACTAGCATCAGAGCCTTTGTTAGGTACAGTGTCAGGGACTGAGTTCGGTGTAGTGTCAGGGCCTTAGTTAGGGACAGTGTCAGGGCCTGAGTTAGGACGAGCCTCCAGGCCTCAGTTAGGGCCAGGGTCACGGCCTCGGGACTAATTTTAGGGCCTTAGTTAGGAACAGCATCAGGGATTTATTTAGCATAAGAAGCTCAACATTAGTTAAAGACGAGGTTAGGTTAAGGTCTAGGGATTTTGTCAGGGCATGACCTAGGGATAGTGTCAAGACCTTAGTTACTTAGGGCATCAGGGCCTAATTTAGGACCAGGGTCAGGGCTTCAGGTAGGGATAGCGTCAGAGCCTGACTTAGGGAGAGCGACAGGGCTCGAGTGAAGCCTAGTGTCAGAGCCTTAGCTAGGGATAGTATCAGGGCATGACTTAGGAGCAGCATAAGGGCCTTGGTAGGATCAGCCTCAGGGGCTTTGTTAAAGATATTATCAGGGCCTCTGTTAGGGACAGCCTTAGGACCTCCCTTAGGGACAGCGTCAGGGCTTACTTAGGGACAGTTTCAGGAGCTTGGTAAGAGATGGGTCCGGAAATTACCTCAGGATAGTGTCAGGACATTAGATATTGACGGCAGCAGGGCCTTAGTTAGGGACAGTGTCAAGGCCTTAGTTAGTACTGGCATCTGGGCCTCTGTTAGGTACAGTGTCAGGGCCTGAGTTAGGAATAGTGTTAGGGCCTGAGTTAGGGACAGTATCACGGCCTTGGGACTAAATTCAGGGCCTGAGGTAGTCACAGCATAAGGGCTTTAGTTAGCATAAGAGGCAGGACATTTGCTAGGGACAGGGTTAGGGTAAAGTTTAGGGATCGTGTCAGGAAATGACCTAGGGATAGTGTCAAGAGCTTAGTTACAGTATCAGGGCCTTATTTAGGACCCGTGTCAGGGCTTCAGGTAGGGACAGCGTCAGTGCCTGACTCTGGGAGAGCAACAGGGCCTGAGTGAGGCCTAGCGTCAGGCCCATAGCTGGGGACACTGTCAGGGCATGATGTAGGAGCAGCATCAGGGCCTTTGTTGCATCAGCATTAGTGTCTTAGTTACAGACATGATCAGGGCCTGAGTTAGTCACAGCGTCAAGGCCTCAGTTAGGCATAGCTTCAGGGACTGAGTTACGGACAGCCTCAGGTCTTCACTTAGGAACAGCGACAGGGCTTTCTTAGGGACGGTGTCAGGACCTTGGTTAGAAATGGGTTAGGATATTAGCTCAGGATAGTGTCCGGATTTTAGTTATTGCCGGCAGCAGGGCCTATATTAGAGATAGATTCCGGGCCTTAGTTAGGGACAGTGTCAGGGCCTTAATTAGGACTAGTGTGGGCCTTAGTTAGGGAGAGCATTACGGCTTCGGTGAGGATAAGGGGCAGGACGTTAGATCGGGACAGAGTCAGGTTCCAGGCCAGTGGTAGTGTCAGGATGTGAGCTAGGGATAGGGTGAAGACCTTAGTTATTGAGAGCATCAGGGCCTTAGCTAGGACCAGCGTCAGGGCCTTCATCAGGACCAGTGTCAGGGCTTCACGTACGGACAGCGTCAGAGCCTAACTAAGGTACGGCAACGGGGCCTAAGTGAGGCCGATCTTTAGGGCCTGAGTTAGGGGCAGTGGCAGGGCATGACTTAGGAGCCGTATAAGGGCCTCTGTAGGATCAGCATTAGGGACTTCGTTAAAGACATTCTCAGGACCTCTGTTAGGGACCGCCTCAGGGCCTCACTTAGGGACAGCGTCAGGGCTTCCTTTGGGACAGTTTCAGGACCTTGGTAAGACATGGGTCAGGATATTAGCTCGGGATAATGTCAGGACTTTAGATATTGACTGCAGCAGGGCCTTAGAGACAGTGTCTCAGCCTGACTTAGGACTAGCATCAGAGCCTTTGTTAGGTACAGTGTCAGGGACTGAGTTCGGTGTAGTGTCAGGGCCTTAGTTAGGGACAGTGTCAGGGCCTGAGTTAGGACGAGCCTCCAGGCCTCAGTTAGGGCCAGGGTCACGGCCTCGGGACTAATTTTAGGGCCTTAGTTAGGAACAGCATCAGGGATTTATTTAGCATAAGAAGCTCAACATTAGTTAAAGACGAGGTTAGGTTAAGGTCTAGGGATTTTGTCAGGGCATGACCTAGGGATAGTGTCAAGACCTTAGTTACTTAGGGCATCAGGGCCTAATTTAGGACCAGGGTCAGGGCTTCAGGTAGGGATAGCGTCAGAGCCTGACTTAGGGAGAGCGACAGGGCTCGAGTGAAGCCTAGTGTCAGAGCCTTAGCTAGGGATAGTATCAGGGCATGACTTAGGAGCAGCATAAGGGCCTTGGTAGGATCAGCCTCAGGGGCTTTGTTAAAGATATTATCAGGGCCTCTGTTAGGGACAGCCTTAGGACCTCCCTTAGGGACAGCGTCAGGGCTTACTTAGGGACAGTTTCAGGAGCTTGGTAAGAGATGGGTCCGGAAATTACCTCAGGATAGTGTCAGGACATTAGATATTGACGGCAGCAGGGCCTTAGTTAGGGACAGTGTCAAGGCCTTAGTTAGTACTGGCATCTGGGCCTCTGTTAGGTACAGTGTCAGGGCCTGAGTTAGGAATAGTGTTAGGGCCTGAGTTAGGGACAGTATCACGGCCTTGGGACTAAATTCAGGGCCTGAGGTAGTCACAGCATAAGGGCTTTAGTTAGCATAAGAGGCAGGACATTTGCTAGGGACAGGGTTAGGGTAAAGTTTAGGGATCGTGTCAGGAAATGACCTAGGGATAGTGTCAAGAGCTTAGTTACAGTATCAGGGCCTTATTTAGGACCCGTGTCAGGGCTTCAGGTAGGGACAGCGTCAGTGCCTGACTCTGGGAGAGCAACAGGGCCTGAGTGAGGCCTAGCGTCAGGCCCATAGCTGGGGACACTGTCAGGGCATGATGTAGGAGCAGCATCAGGGCCTTTGTTGCATCAGCATTAGTGTCTTAGTTACAGACATGATCAGGGCCTGAGTTAGTCACAGCGTCAAGGCCTCAGTTAGGCATAGCTTCAGGGACTGAGTTACGGACAGCCTCAGGTCTTCACTTAGGAACAGCGACAGGGCTTTCTTAGGGACGGTGTCAGGACCTTGGTTAGAAATGGGTTAGGATATTAGCTCAGGATAGTGTCCGGATTTTAGTTATTGCCGGCAGCAGGGCCTATATTAGAGATAGATTCCGGGCCTTAGTTAGGGACAGTGTCAGGGCCTTAATTAGGACTAGTGTGGGCCTTAGTTAGGGAGAGCATTACGGCTTCGGTGAGGATAAGGGGCAGGACGTTAGATCGGGACAGAGTCAGGTTCCAGGCCAGTGGTAGTGTCAGGATGTGAGCTAGGGATAGGGTGAAGACCTTAGTTATTGAGAGCATCAGGGCCTTAGCTAGGACCAGCGTCAGGGCCTTCATCAGGACCAGTGTCAGGGCTTCACGTACGGACAGCGTCAGAGCCTAACTAAGGTACGGCAACGGGGCCTAAGTGAGGCCGATCTTTAGGGCCTGAGTTAGGGGCAGTGGCAGGGCATGACTTAGGAGCCGTATAAGGGCCTCTGTAGGATCAGCATTAGGGACTTCGTTAAAGACATTCTCAGGACCTCTGTTAGGGACCGCCTCAGGGCCTCACTTAGGGACAGCGTCAGGGCTTCCTTTGGGACAGTTTCAGGACCTTGGTAAGACATGGGTCAGGATATTAGCTCGGGATAATGTCAGGACTTTAGATATTGACTGCAGCAGGGCCTTAGAGACAGTGTCTCAGCCTGACTTAGGACTAGCATCAGAGCCTTTGTTAGGTACAGTGTCAGGGACTGAGTTAGGTGTAGTGTCAGGGCCTTAGTTAGGGACAGTGTCAGGGCCTGAGTTAGGACGAGCCTCCAGGCCTCAGTTAGGGCCAGGGTCACGGCCTCGGGACTAATTTTAGGGCCTTAGTTAGGAACAGCATCAGGGATTTATTTAGCATAAGAGGCTCAACATTAGTTAAAGACAAGGTTAGGTTAAGGTCTAGGGATTGTGTCAGGGCATGACCTAGGGATAGTGTCAAGACCTTAGTTACTTAGGGCATCAGGGCCTAATTTAGGACCAGTGTCAGGGCTTCAGGTAGGGATAGCGTCAGAGGCTGACTTAGGGAGAGCGACAGGGCTTGAGTGAGGCCTAGTGTCAGAGCCTTAGCTAGGGATAGTATCAGGGCATGACTTAGGAGCAGTATAAGGGCCTTGGTAGGATCAGCCTCAGGGGCTTTGTTAAAGACATTATCAGGGCCTCTGTTAGGGACAGCCTTAGGGCCTCCCTTAGGTACAGCGTCAGGGCTTACTTAGGGACAGTTTCAGGACCTTGGTAAGACATGGGTCAGGATATTAGCTCAGGAGAATGTCAGGACTTTAGATATTGACTGCAGCAGGGCCTTAGAGACAGTGTCTCAGCCTGACGTAGGACTAGCATCAGAGCCTTTGTTAGGGACAGTGTCAGGGCGTGAGTTAGGACGAGCCTCCAGGCCTCAGTTAGGGCCAGGGTCACGGCCTCGGGACTAATTTTAGGGCCTTAGTTAGGAACAGCATCAGGGATTTATTTAGCATAAGAAGCTCAACATTAGTTAAAGACGAGGTTAGGTCAAGGTCTAGGGATTGTGTCAGGGCATGACCTAGGGATAGTGTCAAGACCTTAGTTACTTAGGGCATCAGGGCCTAATTTAGGACCAGTGTCAGGGCTTCAGGTAGGGATAGCGTCAGAGCCTGACTTAGGGAGAGCGACAGGGCTTGAGTGAGGCCTAGTGTCAGAGCCTTAGCTAGGGATAGTATCAGGGCATGACTTAGGAGCAGCATAAGGGCCTTGGTAGGATCAGCCTCAGGGGCTTTGTTAAAGACATTATCAGGGCCTCTGTTAGGGACAGCCTTAGGGCCTCCCTTAGGGACAGCGTCAGGGCTTACTTAGGGACAGTTTCAGGAGCTTGGTAAGAGATGGGTCCGGAAATTACCTCAGGATAGTGTCAGGACATTAGATATTGACGGCAGCAGGGCCTTAGTTAGGGACAGTGTCAAGGCCTTAGTTAGTACTAGCATCTGGGCCTCTGTTAGGTACAGGGTCAGGGCCTGAGTTAGGAATAGTGTTAGGGCCTTAGTTAGGGACAGTATCACGGCCTTGGGACTAAATTCAGGGCCTGAGGTAGTCACAGCATAAGGGCTTTAGTTAGCATAAGAGGCAGGACATTTGCTAGGGACAGGGTTAGGGTAAAGTTTAGGGATCGTGTCAGGAAATGACCTAGGGATAGTGTCAAGAGCTTAGTTACAGTATCAGGGCCTTATTTAGAACCCGTGTCAGGGCTTCAGGTAGGGACAGCGTCAGTGCCTGACTCTGGGAGAGCAACAGGGCCTGAGTGAGGCCTAGCGTCAGGCCCATAGCTGGGGACACTGTCAGGGCATGATGTAGGAGCAGCATCAGGGCCTTTGTTGCATCAGCATTAGTGTCTTAGTTACAGACATAATCAGGGCCTGAGTTAGTCACAGCGTCAAGGCCTCAGTTAGGCATAGCTTCAGGGACTGAGTTACGGACAGCCTCAGGTCTTCACTTAGGAACAGCGACAGGGGTTTCTTAGGGACGGTGTCAGGACCTTGGTTAGAAATGGGTTAGGATATTAGCTCAGGATAGTGTCCGGATTTTAGTTATTGCCGGCAGCAGGGCCTATATTAGAGATAGATTCCGGGCCTTAGTTAGGGACAGTGTCAGGGCCTTAATTAGGACTAGTGTGGGCCTTAGTTAGGGAGAGCATTACGGCTTCGGTGAGGATAAGGGGCAGGACGTTAGATCGGGACAGAGTCAGGTTCCAGGCCAGTGGTAGTGTCAGGATGTGAGCTAGGGATAGGGTGAAGACCTTAGTTATTGAGAGCATCAGGGCCTTAGCTAGGACCAGCGTCAGGGCCTTCATCAGGACCAGTGTCAGGGCTTCACGTACGGACAGCGTCAGAGCCTAACTAAGGTACGGCAACGGGGCCTAAGTGAGGCCGATCTTTAGGGCCTGAGTTAGGGGCAGTGGCAGGGCATGACTTAGGAGCCGTATAAGGGCCTCTGTAGGATCAGCATTAGGGACTTCGTTAAAGACATTCTCAGGACCTCTGTTAGGGACCGCCTCAGGGCCTCACTTAGGGACAGCGTCAGGGCTTCCTTTGGGACAGTTTCAGGACCTTGGTAAGACATGGGTCAGGATATTAGCTCGGGATAATGTCAGGACTTTAGATATTGACTGCAGCAGGGCCTTAGAGACAGTGTCTCAGCCTGACTTAGGACTAGCATCAGAGCCTTTGTTAGGTACAGTGTCAGGGACTGAGTTAGGTGTAGTGTCAGGGCCTTAGTTAGGGACAGTGTCAGGGCCTGAGTTAGGACGAGCCTCCAGGCCTCAGTTAGGGCCAGGGTCACGGCCTCGGGACTAATTTTAGGGCCTTAGTTAGGAACAGCATCAGGGATTTATTTAGCATAAGAGGCTCAACATTAGTTAAAGACAAGGTTAGGTTAAGGTCTAGGGATTGTGTCAGGGCATGACCTAGGGATAGTGTCAAGACCTTAGTTACTTAGGGCATCAGGGCCTAATTTAGGACCAGTGTCAGGGCTTCAGGTAGGGATAGCGTCAGAGGCTGACTTAGGGAGAGCGACAGGGCTTGAGTGAGGCCTAGTGTCAGAGCCTTAGCTAGGGATAGTATCAGGGCATGACTTAGGAGCAGTATAAGGGCCTTGGTAGGATCAGCCTCAGGGGCTTTGTTAAAGACATTATCAGGGCCTCTGTTAGGGACAGCCTTAGGGCCTCCCTTAGGGACACCGTCAGGGCTTACTTAGGGACAGTTTCAGGACCTTGGTAAGACATGGGTCAGGATATTAGCTCAGGAGAATGTCAGGACTTTAGATATTGACTGCAGCAGGGCCTTAGAGACAGTGTCTCAGCCTGACGTAGGACTAGCATCAGAGCCTTTGTTAGGGACAGTGTCAGGGCGTGAGTTAGGACGAGCCTCCAGGCCTCAGTTAGGGCCAGGGTCACGGCCTCGGGACTAATTTTAGGGCCTTAGTTAGGAACAGCATCAGGGATTTATTTAGCATAAGAAGCTCAACATTAGTTAAAGACGAGGTTAGGTCAAGGTCTAGGGATTGTGTCAGGGCATGACCTAGGGATAGTGTCAAGACCTTAGTTACTTAGGGCATCAGGGCCTAATTTAGGACCAGTGTCAGGGCTTCAGGTAGGGATAGCGTCAGAGCCTGACTTAGGGAGAGCGACAGGGCTCGAGTGAAGCCTAGTGTCAGAGCCTTAGCTAGGGATAGTATCAGGGCATGACTTAGGAGCAGCATAAGGGCCTTGGTAGGATCAGCCTCAGGGGCTTTGTTAAAGATATTATCAGGGCCTCTGTTAGGGACAGCCTTAGGACCTCCCTTAGGGACAGCGTCAGGGCTTACTTAGGGACAGTTTCAGGAGCTTGGTAAGAGATGGGTCCGGAAATTACCTCAGGATAGTGTCAGGACATTAGATATTGACGGCAGCAGGGCCTTAGTTAGGGACAGTGTCAAGGCCTTAGTTAGTACTGGCATCTGGGCCTCTGTTAGGTACAGTGTCAGGGCCTGAGTTAGGAATAGTGTTAGGGCCTGAGTTAGGGACAGTATCACGGCCTTGGGACTAAATTCAGGGCCTGAGGTAGTCACAGCATAAGGGCTTTAGTTAGCATAAGAGGCAGGACATTTGCTAGGGACAGGGTTAGGGTAAAGTTTAGGGATCGTGTCAGGAAATGACCTAGGGATAGTGTCAAGAGCTTAGTTACAGTATCAGGGCCTTATTTAGGACCCGTGTCAGGGCTTCAGGTAGGGACAGCGTCAGTGCCTGACTCTGGGAGAGCAACAGGGCCTGAGTGAGGCCTAGCGTCAGGCCCATAGCTGGGGACACTGTCAGGGCATGATGTAGGAGCAGCATCAGGGCCTTTGTTGCATCAGCATTAGTGTCTTAGTTACAGACATGATCAGGGCCTGAGTTAGTCACAGCGTCAAGGCCTCAGTTAGGCATAGCTTCAGGGACTGAGTTACGGACAGCCTCAGGTCTTCACTTAGGAACAGCGACAGGGGTTTCTTAGGGACGGTGTCAGGACCTTGGTTAGAAATGGGTTAGGATATTAGCTCAGGATAGTGTCCGGATTTTAGTTATTGCCGGCAGCAGGGCCTATATTAGAGATAGATTCCGGGCCTTAGTTAGGGACAGTGTCAGGGCCTTAATTAGGACTAGTCTGGGCCTTAGTTAGGGAGAGCATTACGGCTTCGGTGAGGATAAGGGGCAGGACGTTAGATCGGGACAGAGTCAGGTTCCAGGCCAGTGGTAGTGTCAGGATGTGAGCTAGGGATAGGGTGAAGACCTTAGTTATTGAGAGCATCAGGGCCTTAGCTAGGACCAGCGTCAGGGCCTTCATCAGGACCAGTGTCAGGGCTTCACGTACGGACAGCGTCAGAGCCTAACTAAGGTACGGCAACGGGGCCTAAGTGAGGCCGATCTTTAGGGCCTGAGTTAGGGGCAGTGGCAGGGCATGACTTAGGAGCCGTATAAGGGCCTCTGTAGGATCAGCATTAGGGACTTCGTTAAAGACATTCTCAGGACCTCTGTTAGGGACCGCCTCAGGGCCTCACTTAGGGACAGCGTCAGGGCTTCCTTTGGGACAGTTTCAGGACCTTGGTAAGACATGGGTCAGGATATTAGCTCGGGATAATGTCAGGACTTTAGATATTGACTGCAGCAGGGCCTTAGAGACAGTGTCTCAGCCTGACTTAGGACTAGCATCAGAGCCTTTGTTAGGTACAGTGTCAGGGACTGAGTTAGGTGTAGTGTCAGGGCCTTAGTTAGGGACAGTGTCAGGGCCTGAGTTAGGACGAGCCTCCAGGCCTCAGTTAGGGCCAGGGTCACGGCCTCGGGACTAATTTTAGGGCCTTAGTTAGGAACAGCATCAGGGATTTATTTAGCATAAGAGGCTCAACATTAGTTAAAGACAAGGTTAGGTTAAGGTCTAGGGATTGTGTCAGGGCATGACCTAGGGATAGTGTCAAGACCTTAGTTACTTAGGGCATCAGGGCCTAATTTAGGACCAGTGTCAGGGCTTCAGGTAGGGATAGCGTCAGAGGCTGACTTAGGGAGAGCGACAGGGCTTGAGTGAGGCCTAGTGTCAGAGCCTTAGCTAGGGATAGTATCAGGGCATGACTTAGGAGCAGTATAAGGGCCTTGGTAGGATCAGCCTCAGGGGCTTTGTTAAAGACATTATCAGGGCCTCTGTTAGGGACAGCCTTAGGGCCTCCCTTAGGGACAGCGTCAGGGCTTACTTAGGGACAGTTTCAGGACCTTGGTAAGACATGGGTCAGGATATTAGCTCAGGAGAATGTCAGGACTTTAGATATTGACTGCAGCAGGGCCTTAGAGACAGTGTCTCAGCCTGACGTAGGACTAGCATCAGAGCCTTTGTTAGGGACAGTGTCAGGGCGTGAGTTAGGACGAGCCTCCAGGCCTCAGTTAGGGCCAGGGTCACGGCCTCGGGACTAATTTTAGGGCCTTAGTTAGGAACAGCATCAGGGATTTATTTAGCATAAGAAGCTCAACATTAGTTAAAGACGAGGTTAGGTCAAGGTCTAGGGATTGTGTCAGGGCATGACCTAGGGATAGTGTCAAGACCTTAGTTACTTAGGGCATCAGGGCCTAATTTAGGACCAGTGTCAGGGCTTCAGGTAGGGATAGCGTCAGAGCCTGACTTAGGGAGAGCGACAGGGCTCGAGTGAAGCCTAGTGTCAGAGCCTTAGCTAGGGATAGTATCAGGGCATGACTTAGGAGCAGCATAAGGGCCTTGGTAGGATCAGCCTCAGGGGCTTTGTTAAAGATATTATCAGGGCCTCTGTTAGGGACAGCCTTAGGACCTCCCTTAGGGACAGCGTCAGGGCTTACTTAGGGACAGTTTCAGGAGCTTGGTAAGAGATGGGTCCGGAAATTACCTCAGGATAGTGTCAGGACATTAGATATTGACGGCAGCAGGGCCTTAGTTAGGGACAGTGTCAAGGCCTTAGTTAGTACTGGCATCTGGGCCTCTGTTAGGTACAGTGTCAGGGCCTGAGTTAGGAATAGTGTTAGGGCCTGAGTTAGGGACAGTATCACGGCCTTGGGACTAAATTCAGGGCCTGAGGTAGTCACAGCATAAGGGCTTTAGTTAGCATAAGAGGCAGGACATTTGCTAGGGACAGGGTTAGGGTAAAGTTTAGGGATCGTGTCAGGAAATGACCTAGGGATAGTGTCAAGAGCTTAGTTACAGTATCAGGGCCTTATTTAGGACCCGTGTCAGGGCTTCAGGTAGGGACAGCGTCAGTGCCTGACTCTGGGAGAGCAACAGGGCCTGAGTGAGGCCTAGCGTCAGGCCCATAGCTGGGGACACTGTCAGGGCATGATGTAGGAGCAGCATCAGGGCCTTTGTTGCATCAGCATTAGTGTCTTAGTTACAGACATGATCAGGGCCTGAGTTAGTCACAGCGTCAAGGCCTCAGTTAGGCATAGCTTCAGGGACTGAGTTACGGACAGCCTCAGGTCTTCACTTAGGAACAGCGACAGGGGTTTCTTAGGGACGGTGTCAGGACCTTGGTTAGAAATGGGTTAGGATATTAGCTCAGGATAGTGTCCGGATTTTAGTTATTGCCGGCAGCAGGGCCTATATTAGAGATAGATTCCGGGCCTTAGTTAGGGACAGTGTCAGGGCCTTAATTAGGACTAGTCTGGGCCTTAGTTAGGGAGAGCATTACGGCTTCGGTGAGGATAAGGGGCAGGACGTTAGCTCGGGACAGAGTCAGGTTCCAGGCCAGTGGTAGTGTCAGGATGTGAGCTAGGGATAGGGTGAAGACCTTAGTTATTGAGAGCATCAGGGCCTTAGCTAGGACCAGCGTCAGGGCCTTCATCAGGACCAGTGTCAGGGCTTCACGTACGGACAGCGTCAGAGCCTAACTAAGGTACGGCAACGGGGCCTAAGTGAGGCCGATCTTTAGGGCCTGAGTTAGGGGCAGTGGCAGGGCATGACTTAGGAGCCGTATAAGGGCCTCTGTAGGATCAGCATTAGGGACTTCGTTAAAGACATTCTCAGGACCTCTGTTAGGGACCGCCTCAGGGCCTCACTTAGGGACAGCGTCAGGGCTTCCTTTGGGACAGTTTCAGGACCTTGGTAAGACATGGGTCAGGATATTAGCTCGGGATAATGTCAGGACTTTAGATATTGACTGCAGCAGGGCCTTAGAGACAGTGTCTCAGCCTGACTTAGGACTAGCATCAGAGCCTTTGTTAGGTACAGTGTCAGGGACTGAGTTCGGTGTAGTGTCAGGGCCTTAGTTAGGGACAGTGTCAGGGCCTGAGTTAGGACGAGCCTCCAGGCCTCAGTTAGGGCCAGGGTCACGGCCTCGGGACTAATTTTAGGGCCTTAGTTAGGAACAGCATCAGGGATTTATTTAGCATAAGAGGCTCAACATTAGTTAAAGACAAGGTTAGGTTAAGGTCTAGGGATTGTGTCAGGGCATGACCTAGGGATAGTGTCAAGACCTTAGTTACTTAGGGCATCAGGGCCTAATTTAGGACCAGTGTCAGGGCTTCAGGTAGGGATAGCGTCAGAGGCTGACTTAGGGAGAGCGACAGGGCTTGAGTGAGGCCTAGTGTCAGAGCCTTAGCTAGGGATAGTATCAGGGCATGACTTAGGAGCAGTATAAGGGCCTTGGTAGGATCAGCCTCAGGGGCTTTGTTAAAGACATTATCAGGGCCTCTGTTAGGGACAGCCTTAGGGCCTCCCTTAGGGACAGCGTCAGGGCTTACTTAGGGACAGTTTCAGGACCTTGGTAAGACATGGGTCAGGATATTAGCTCAGGAGAATGTCAGGACTTTAGATATTGACTGCAGCAGGGCCTTAGAGACAGTGTCTCAGCCTGACTTAGGACTAGCATCAGAGCCTTTGTTAGGGACAGTGTCAGGGCGTGAGTTAGGACGAGCCTCCAGGCCTCAGTTAGGGCCAGGGTCACGGCCTCGGGACTAATTTTAGGGCCTTAGTTAGGAACAGCATCAGGGATTTATTTAGCATAAGAAGCTCAACATTAGTTAAAGACGAGGTTAGGTCAAGGTCTAGGGATTGTGTCAGGGCATGACCTAGGGATAGTGTCAAGACCTTAGTTACTTAGGGCATCAGGGCCTAATTTAGGACCAGTGTCAGGGCTTCAGGTAGGGATAGCGTCAGAGCCTGACTTAGGGAGAGCGACAGGGCTCGAGTGAAGCCTAGTGTCAGAGCCTTAGCTAGGGATAGTATCAGGGCATGACTTAGGAGCAGCATAAGGGCCTTGGTAGGATCAGCCTCAGGGGCTTTGTTAAAGATATTATCAGGGCCTCTGTTAGGGACAGCCTTAGGACCTCCCTTAGGGACAGCGTCAGGGCTTACTTAGGGACAGTTTCAGGAGCTTGGTAAGAGATGGGTCCGGAAATTACCTCAGGATAGTGTCAGGACATTAGATATTGACGGCAGCAGGGCCTTAGTTAGGGACAGTGTCAAGGCCTTAGTTAGTACTGGCATCTGGGCCTCTGTTAGGTACAGTGTCAGGGCCTGAGTTAGGAATAGTGTTAGGGCCTGAGTTAGGGACAGTATCACGGCCTTGGGACTAAATTCAGGGCCTGAGGTAGTCACAGCATAAGGGCTTTAGTTAGCATAAGAGGCAGGACATTTGCTAGGGACAGGGTTAGGGTAAAGTTTAGGGATCGTGTCAGGAAATGACCTAGGGATAGTGTCAAGAGCTTAGTTACAGTATCAGGGCCTTATTTAGGACCCGTGTCAGGGCTTCAGGTAGGGACAGCGTCAGTGCCTGACTCTGGGAGAGCAACAGGGCCTGAGTGAGGCCTAGCGTCAGGCCCATAGCTGGGGACACTGTCAGGGCATGATGTAGGAGCAGCATCAGGGCCTTTGTTGCATCAGCATTAGTGTCTTAGTTACAGACATGATCAGGGCCTGAGTTAGTCACAGCGTCAAGGCCTCAGTTAGGCATAGCTTCAGGGACTGAGTTACGGACAGCCTCAGGTCTTCACTTAGGAACAGCGACAGGGGTTTCTTAGGGACGGTGTCAGGACCTTGGTTAGAAATGGGTTAGGATATTAGCTCAGGATAGTGTCCGGATTTTAGTTATTGCCGGCAGCAGGGCCTATATTAGAGATAGATTCCGGGCCTTAGTTAGGGACAATGTCAGGGCCTTAATTAGGACTAGTGTGGGCCTTAGTTAGGGAGAGCATTACGGCTTCGGTGAGGATAAGGGGCAGGACGTTAGCTCGGGACAGAGTCAGGTTCCAGGCCAGTGGTAGTGTCAGGATGTGAGCTAGGGATAGGGTGAAGACCTTAGTTATTGAGAGCATCAGGGCCTTAGCTAGGACCAGCGTCAGGGCCTTCATCAGGACCAGTGTCAGGGCTTCACGTACGGACAGCGTCAGAGCCTAACTAAGGTACGGCAACGGGGCCTAAGTGAGGCCTATCTTTAGGGCCTGAGTTAGGGGCAGTGGCAGGGCATGACTTAGGAGCCGTATAAGGGCCTCTGTAGGATCAGCATTAGGGACTTCGTTAAAGACATTCTCAGGACCTCTGTTAGGGACCGCCTCAGGGCCTCACTTAGGGACAGCGTCAGGGCTTCCTTTGGGACAGTTTCAGGACCTTGGTAAGACATGGGTCAGGATATTAGCTCGGGATAATGTCAGGACTTTAGATATTGACTGCAGCAGGGCCTTAGAGACAGTGTCTCAGCCTGACTTAGGACTAGCATCAGAGCCTTTGTTAGGTACAGTGTCAGGGACTGAGTTAGGTGTAGTGTCAGGGCCTTAGTTAGGGACAGTGTCAGGGCCTGAGTTAGGACGAGCCTCCAGGCCTCAGTTAGGGCCAGGGTCACGGCCTCGGGACTAATTTTAGGGCCTTAGTTAGGAACAGCATCAGGGATTTATTTAGCATAAGAGGCTCAACATTAGTTAAAGACAAGGTTAGGTTAAGGTCTAGGGATTGTGTCAGGGCATGACCTAGGGATAGTGTCAAGATCTTAGTTACTTAGGGCATCAGGGCCTAATTTAGGACCAGTGTCAGGGCTTCAGGTAGGGATAGCGTCAGAGGCTGACTTAGGGAGAGCGACAGGGCTTGAGTGAGGCCTAGTGTCAGAGCCTTAGCTAGGGATAGTATCAGGGCATGACTTAGGAGCAGTATAAGGGCCTTGGTAGGATCAGCCTCAGGGGCTTTGTTAAAGACATTATCAGGGCCTCTGTTAGGGACAGCCTTAGGGCCTCCCTTAGGGACAGCGTCAGGGCTTACTTAGGGACAGTTTCAGGACCTTGGTAAGACATGGGTCAGGATATTAGCTCAGGAGAATGTCAGGACTTTAGATATTGACTGCAGCAGGGCCTTAGAGACAGTGTCTCAGCCTGACGTAGGACTAGCATCAGAGCCTTTGTTAGGGACAGTGTCAGGGCGTGAGTTAGGACGAGCCTCCAGGCCTCAGTTAGGGCCAGGGTCACGGCCTCGGGACTAATTTTAGGGCCTTAGTTAGGAACAGCATCAGGGATTTATTTAGCATAAGAAGCTCAACATTAGTTAAAGACGAGGTTAGGTCAAGGTCTAGGGATTGTGTCAGGGCATGACCTAGGGATAGTGTCAAGACCTTAGTTACTTAGGGCATCAGGGCCTAATTTAGGACCAGTGTCAGGGCTTCAGGTAGGGATAGCGTCAGAGCCTGACTTAGGGAGAGCGACAGGGCTCGAGTGAAGCCTAGTGTCAGAGCCTTAGCTAGGGATAGTATCAGGGCATGACTTAGGAGCAGCATAAGGGCCTTGGTAGGATCAGCCTCAGGGGCTTTGTTAAAGATATTATCAGGGCCTCTGTTAGGGACAGCCTTAGGACCTCCCTTAGGGACAGCGTCAGGGCTTACTTAGGGACAGTTTCAGGAGCTTGGTAAGAGATGGGTCCGGAAATTACCTCAGGATAGTGTCAGGACATTAGATATTGACGGCAGCAGGGCCTTAGTTAGGGACAGTGTCAAGGCCTTAGTTAGTACTGGCATCTGGGCCTCTGTTAGGTACAGTGTCAGGGCCTGAGTTAGGAATAGTGTTAGGGCCTGAGTTAGGGACAGTATCACGGCCTTGGGACTAAATTCAGGGCCTGAGGTAGTCACAGCATAAGGGCTTTAGTTAGCATAAGAGGCAGGACATTTGCTAGGGACAGGGTTAGGGTAAAGTTTAGGGATCGTGTCAGGAAATGACCTAGGGATAGTGTCAAGAGCTTAGTTACAGTATCAGGGCCTTATTTAGGACCCGTGTCAGGGCTTCAGGTAGGGACAGCGTCAGTGCCTGACTCTGGGAGAGCAACAGGGCCTGAGTGAGGCCTAGCGTCAGGCCCATAGCTGGGGACACTGTCAGGGCATGATGTAGGAGCAGCATCAGGGCCTTTGTTGCATCAGCATTAGTGTCTTAGTTACAGACATGATCAGGGCCTGAGTTAGTCACAGCGTCAAGGCCTCAGTTAGGCATAGCTTCAGGGACTGAGTTACGGACAGCCTCAGGTCTTCACTTAGGAACAGCGACAGGGGTTTCTTAGGGACGGTGTCAGGACCTTGGTTAGAAATGGGTTAGGATATTAGCTCAGGATAGTGTCCGGATTTTAGTTATTGCCGGCAGCAGGGCCTATATTAGAGATAGATTCCGGGCCTTAGTTAGGGACAGTGTCAGGGCCTTAATTAGGACTAGTCTGGGCCTTAGTTAGGGAGAGCATTACGGCTTCGGTGAGGATAAGGGGCAGGACGTTAGATCGGGACAGAGTCAGGTTCCAGGCCAGTGGTAGTGTCAGGATGTGAGCTAGGGATAGGGTGAAGACCTTAGTTATTGAGAGCATCAGGGCCTTAGCTAGGACCAGCGTCAGGGCCTTCATCAGGACCAGTGTCAGGGCTTCACGTACGGACAGCGTCAGAGCCTAACTAAGGTACGGCAACGGGGCCTAAGTGAGGCCGATCTTTAGGGCCTGAGTTAGGGGCAGTGGCAGGGCATGACTTAGGAGCCGTATAAGGGCCTCTGTAGGATCAGCATTAGGGACTTCGTTAAAGACATTCTCAGGACCTCTGTTAGGGACCGCCTCAGGGCCTCACTTAGGGACAGCGTCAGGGCTTCCTTTGGGACAGTTTCAGGACCTTGGTAAGACATGGGTCAGGATATTAGCTCGGGATAATGTCAGGACTTTAGATATTGACTGCAGCAGGGCCTTAGAGACAGTGTCTCAGCCTGACTTAGGACTAGCATCAGAGCCTTTGTTAGGTACAGTGTCAGGGACTGAGTTAGGTGTAGTGTCAGGGCCTTAGTTAGGGACAGTGTCAGGGCCTGAGTTAGGACGAGCCTCCAGGCCTCAGTTAGGGCCAGGGTCACGGCCTCGGGACTAATTTTAGGGCCTTAGTTAGGAACAGCATCAGGGATTTATTTAGCATAAGAGGCTCAACATTAGTTAAAGACAAGGTTAGGTTAAGGTCTAGGGATTGTGTCAGGGCATGACCTAGGGATAGTGTCAAGACCTTAGTTACTTAGGGCATCAGGGCCTAATTTAGGACCAGTGTCAGGGCTTCAGGTAGGGATAGCGTCAGAGGCTGACTTAGGGAGAGCGACAGGGCTTGAGTGAGGCCTAGTGTCAGAGCCTTAGCTAGGGATAGTATCAGGGCATGACTTAGGAGCAGTATAAGGGCCTTGGTAGGATCAGCCTCAGGGGCTTTGTTAAAGACATTATCAGGGCCTCTGTTAGGGACAGCCTTAGGGCCTCCCTTAGGGACAGCGTCAGGGCTTACTTAGGGACAGTTTCAGGACCTTGGTAAGACATGGGTCAGGATATTAGCTCAGGAGAATGTCAGGACTTTAGATATTGACTGCAGCAGGGCCTTAGAGACAGTGTCTCAGCCTGACTTAGGACTAGCATCAGAGCCTTTGTTAGGGACAGTGTCAGGGCGTGAGTTAGGACGAGCCTCCAGGCCTCAGTTAGGGCCAGGGTCACGGCCTCGGGACTAATTTTAGGGCCTTAGTTAGGAACAGCATCAGGGATTTATTTAGCATAAGAAGCTCAACATTAGTTAAAGACGAGGTTAGGTCAAGGTCTAGGGATTGTGTCAGGGCATGACCTAGGGATAGTGTCAAGACCTTAGTTACTTAGGGCATCAGGGCCTAATTTAGGACCAGTGTCAGGGCTTCAGGTAGGGATAGCGTCAGAGGCTGACTTAGGGAGAGCGACAGGGCTCGAGTGAAGCCTAGTGGCAGAGCCTTAGCTAGGGATAGTATCAGGGCATGACTTAGGAGCAGCATAAGGGCCTTGGTAGGATCAGCCTCAGGGGCTTTGTTAAAGATATTATCAGGGCCTCTGTTAGGGACAGCCTTAGGACCTCCCTTAGGGACAGCGTCAGGGCTTACTTAGGGACAGTTTCAGGAGCTTGGTAAGAGATGGGTCCGGAAATTACCTCAGGATAGTGTCAGGACATTAGATATTGACGGCAGCAGGGCCTTAGTTAGGGACAGTGTCAAGGCCTTAGTTAGTACTGGCATCTGGGCCTCTGTTAGGTACAGTGTCAGGGCCTGAGTTAGGAATAGTGTTAGGGCCTGAGTTAGGGACAGTATCACGGCCTTGGGACTAAATTCAGGGCCTGAGGTAGTCACAGCATAAGGGCTTTAGTTAGCATAAGAGGCAGGACATTTGCTAGGGACAGGGTTAGGGTAAAGTTTAGGGATCGTGTCAGGAAATGACCTAGGGATAGTGTCAAGAGCTTAGTTACAGTATCAGGGCCTTATTTAGGACCCGTGTCAGGGCTTCAGGTAGGGACAGCGTCAGTGCCTGACTCTGGGAGAGCAACAGGGCCTGAGTGAGGCCTAGCGTCAGGCCCATAGCTGGGGACACTGTCAGGGCATGATGTAGGAGCAGCATCAGGGCCTTTGTTGCATCAGCATTAGTGTCTTAGTTACAGACATGATCAGGGCCTGAGTTAGTCACAGCGTCAAGGCCTCAGTTAGGCATAGCTTCAGGGACTGAGTTACGGACAGCCTCAGGTCTTCACTTAGGAACAGCGACAGGGGTTTCTTAGGGACGGTGTCAGGACCTTGGTTAGAAATGGGTTAGGATATTAGCTCAGGATAGTGTCCGGATTTTAGTTATTGCCGGCAGCAGGGCCTATATTAGAGATAGATTCCGGGCCTTAGTTAGGGACAATGTCAGGGCCTTAATTAGGACTAGTGTGGGCCTTAGTTAGGGAGAGCATTACGGCTTCGGTGAGGATAAGGGGCAGGACGTTAGATCGGGACAGAGTCAGGTTCCAGGCCAGTGGTAGTGTCAGGATGTGAGCTAGGGATAGGGTGAAGACCTTAGTTATTGAGAGCATCAGGGCCTTAGCTAGGACCAGCGTCAGGGCCTTCATCAGGACCAGTGTCAGGGCTTCACGTACGGACAGCGTCAGAGCCTAACTAAGGTACGGCAACGGGGCCTAAGTGAGGCCGATCTTTAGGGCCTGAGTTAGGGGCAGTGGCAGGGCATGACTTAGGAGCCGTATAAGGGCCTCTGTAGGATCAGCATTAGGGACTTCGTTAAAGACATTCTCAGGACCTCTGTTAGGGACCGCCTCAGGGCCTCACTTAGGGACAGCGTCAGGGCTTCCTTTGGGACAGTTTCAGGACCTTGGTAAGACATGGGTCAGGATATTAGCTCGGGATAATGTCAGGACTTTAGATATTGACTGCAGCAGGGCCTTAGAGACAGTGTCTCAGCCTGACTTAGGACTAGCATCAGAGCCTTTGTTAGGTACAGTGTCAGGGACTGAGTTAGGTGTAGTGTCAGGGCCTTAGTTAGGGACAGTGTCAGGGCCTGAGTTAGGACGAGCCTCCAGGCCTCAGTTAGGGCCAGGGTCACGGCCTCGGGACTAATTTTAGGGCCTTAGTTAGGAACAGCATCAGGGATTTATTTAGCATAAGAGGCTCAACATTAGTTAAAGACAAGGTTAGGTTAAGGTCTAGGGATTGTGTCAGGGCATGACCTAGGGATAGTGTCAAGACCTTAGTTACTTAGGGCATCAGGGCCTAATTTAGGACCAGTGTCAGGGCTTCAGGTAGGGATAGCGTCAGAGGCTGACTTAGGGAGAGCGACAGGGCTTGAGTGAGGCCTAGTGTCAGAGCCTTAGCTAGGGATAGTATCAGGGCATGACTTAGGAGCAGTATAAGGGCCTTGGTAGGATCAGCCTCAGGGGCTTTGTTAAAGACATTATCAGGGCCTCTGTTAGGGACAGCCTTAGGGCCTCCCTTAGGGACAGCGTCAGGGCTTACTTAGGGACAGTTTCAGGACCTTGGTAAGACATGGGTCAGGATATTAGCTCAGGAGAATGTCAGGACTTTAGATATTGACTGCAGCAGGGCCTTAGAGACAGTGTCTCAGCCTGACTTAGGACTAGCATCAGAGCCTTTGTTAGGGACAGTGTCAGGGCGTGAGTTAGGACGAGCCTCCAGGCCTCAGTTAGGGCCAGGGTCACGGCCTCGGGACTAATTTTAGGGCCTTAGTTAGGAACAGCATCAGGGATTTATTTAGCATAAGAAGCTCAACATTAGTTAAAGACGAGGTTAGGTCAAGGTCTAGGGATTGTGTCAGGGCATGACCTAGGGATAGTGTCAAGACCTTAGTTACTTAGGGCATCAGGGCCTAATTTAGGACCAGTGTCAGGGCTTCAGGTAGGGATAGCGTCAGAGGCTGACTTAGGGAGAGCGACAGGGCTTGAGTGAGGCCTAGTGTCAGAGCCTTAGCTAGGGATAGTATCAGGGCATGACTTAGGAGCAGCATAAGGGCCTTGGTAGGATCAGCCTCAGGGGCTTTGTTAAAGACATTATCAGGGCCTCTGTTAGGGACAGCCTTAGGGCCTCCCTTAGGGACAGCGTCAGGGCTTACTTAGGGACAGTTTCAGGAGCTTGGTAAGAGATGGGTCCGGAAATTACCTCAGGATAGTGTCAGGACATTAGATATTGACGGCAGCAGGGCCTTAGTTAGGGACAGTGTCAAGGCCTTAGTTAGTACTAGCATCTGGGCCTCTGTTAGGTACAGTGTCAGGGCCTGAGTTAGGAATAGTGTTAGGGCCTTAGTTAGGGACAGTATCACGGCCTTGGGACTAAATTCAGGGCCTGAGGTAGTCACAGCATAAGGGCTTTAGTTAGCATAAGAGGCAGGACATTTGCTAGGGACAGGGTTAGGGTAAAGTTTAGGGATCGTGTCAGGAAATGACCTAGGGATAGTGTCAAGAGCTTAGTTACAGTATCAGGGCCTTATTTAGGACCCGTGTCAGGGCTTCAGGTAGGGACAGCGTCAGTGCCTGACTCTGGGAGAGCAACAGGGCCTGAGTGAGGCCTAGCGTCAGGCCCATAGCTGGGGACACTGTCAGGGCATGATGTAGGAGCAGCATCAGGGCCTTTGTTGCATCAGCATTAGTGTCTTAGTTACAGACATGATCAGGGCCTGAGTTAGTCACAGCGTCAAGGCCTCAGTTAGGCATAGCTTCAGGGACTGAGTTACGGACAGCCTCAGGTCTTCACTTAGGAACAGCGACAGGGGTTTCTTAGGGACGGTGTCAGGACCTTGGTTAGAAATGGGTTAGGATATTAGCTCAGGATAGTGTCCGGATTTTAGTTATTGCCGGCAGCAGGGCCTATATTAGAGATAGATTCCGGGCCTTAGTTAGGGACAGTGTCAGGGCCTTAATTAGGACTAGTGTGGGCCTTAGTTAGGGAGAGCATTACGGCTTCGGTGAGGATAAGGGGCAGGACGTTAGATCGGGACAGAGTCAGGTTCCAGGCCAGTGGTAGTGTCAGGATGTGAGCTAGGGATAGGGTGAAGACCTTAGTTATTGAGAGCATCAGGGCCTTAGCTAGGACCAGCGTCAGGGCCTTCATCAGGACCAGTGTCAGGGCTTCACGTACGGACAGCGTCAGAGCCTAACTAAGGTACGGCAACGGGGCCTAAGTGAGGCCGATCTTTAGGGCCTGAGTTAGGGGCAGTGGCAGGGCATGACTTAGGAGCCGTATAAGGGCCTCTGTAGGATCAGCATTAGGGACTTCGTTAAAGACATTCTCAGGACCTCTGTTAGGGACCGCCTCAGGGCCTCACTTAGGGACAGCGTCAGGGCTTCCTTTGGGACAGTTTCAGGACCTTGGTAAGACATGGGTCAGGATATTAGCTCGGGATAATGTCAGGACTTTAGATATTGACTGCAGCAGGGCCTTAGAGACAGTGTCTCAGCCTGACTTAGGACTAGCATCAGAGCCTTTGTTAGGTACAGTGTCAGGGACTGAGTTAGGTGTAGTGTCAGGGCCTTAGTTAGGGACAGTGTCAGGGCCTGAGTTAGGACGAGCCTCCAGGCCTCAGTTAGGGCCAGGGTCACGGCCTCGGGACTAATTTTAGGGCCTTAGTTAGGAACAGCATCAGGGATTTATTTAGCATAAGAGGCTCAACATTAGTTAAAGACAAGGTTAGGTTAAGGTCTAGGGATTGTGTCAGGGTATGACCTAGGGATAGTGTCAAGACCTTAGTTACTTAGGGCATCAGGGCCTAATTTAGGACCAGTGTCAGGGCTTCAGGTAGGGATAGCGTCAGAGGCTGACTTAGGGAGAGCGACAGGGCTTGAGTGAGGCCTAGTGTCAGAGCCTTAGCTAGGGATAGTATCAGGGCATGACTTAGGAGCAGTATAAGGGCCTTGGTAGGATCAGCCTCAGGGGCTTTGTTAAAGACATTATCAGGGCCTCTGTTAGGGACAGCCTTAGGGCCTCCCTTAGGGACAGCGTCAGGGCTTACTTAGGGACAGTTTCAGGAGCTTGGTAAGACATGGGTCAGGATATTAGCTCAGGAGAATGTCAGGACTTTAGATATTGACTGCAGCAGGGCCTTAGAGACAGTGTCTCAGCCTGACGTAGGACTAGCATCAGAGCCTTTGTTAGGGACAGTGTCAGGGCGTGAGTTAGGACGAGCCTCCAGGCCTCAGTTAGGGCCAGGGTCACGGCCTCGGGACTAATTTTAGGGCCTTAGTTAGGAACAGCATCAGGGATTTATTTAGCATAAGAAGCTCAACATTAGTTAAAGACGAGGTTAGGTCAAGGTCTAGGGATTGTGTCAGGGCATGACCTAGGGATAGTGTCAAGACCTTAGTTACTTAGGGCATCAGGGCCTAATTTAGGACCAGTGTCAGGGCTTCAGGTAGGGATAGCGTCAGAGCCTGACTTAGGGAGAGCGACAGGGCTCGAGTGAAGCCTAGTGTCAGAGCCTTAGCTAGGGATAGTATCAGGGCATGACTTAGGAGCAGCATAAGGGCCTTGGTAGGATCAGCCTCAGGGGCTTTGTTAAAGATATTATCAGGGCCTCTGTTAGGGACAGCCTTAGGACCTCCCTTAGGGACAGCGTCAGGGCTTACTTAGGGACAGTTTCAGGAGCTTGGTAAGAGATGGGTCCGGAAATTACCTCAGGATAGTGTCAGGACATTAGATATTGACGGCAGCAGGGCCTTAGTTAGGGACAGTGTCAAGGCCTTAGTTAGTACTGGCATCTGGGCCTCTGTTAGGTACAGTGTCAGGGCCTGAGTTAGGAATAGTGTTAGGGCCTGAGTTAGGGACAGTATCACGGCCTTGGGACTAAATTCAGGGCCTGAGGTAGTCACAGCATAAGGGCTTTAGTTAGCATAAGAGGCAGGACATTTGCTAGGGACAGGGTTAGGGTAAAGTTTAGGGATCGTGTCAGGAAATGACCTAGGGATAGTGTCAAGAGCTTAGTTACAGTATCAGGGCCTTATTTAGGACCCGTGTCAGGGCTTCAGGTAGGGACAGCGTCAGTGCCTGACTCTGGGAGAGCAACAGGGCCTGAGTGAGGCCTAGCGTCAGGCCCATAGCTGGGGACACTGTCAGGGCATGATGTAGGAGCAGCATCAGGGCCTTTGTTGCATCAGCATTAGTGTCTTAGTTACAGACATGATCAGGGCCTGAGTTAGTCACAGCGTCAAGGCCTCAGTTAGGCATAGCTTCAGGGACTGAGTTACGGACAGCCTCAGGTCTTCACTTAGGAACAGCGACAGGGCTTTCTTAGGGACGGTGTCAGGACCTTGGTTAGAAATGGGTCAGGATATTAGCTCAGGATAGTGTCCGGATTTTAGTTATTGCCGGCAGCAGGGCCTATATTAGAGATAGATTCCGGGCCTTAGTTAGGGACAGTGTCAGGGCCTTAATTAGGACTAGTGTGGGCCTTAGTTAGGGAGAGCATTACGGCTTCGGTGAGGATAAGGGGCAGGACGTTAGATTGGGACAGAGTCAGGTTCCAGGCCAGTGGTAGTGTCAGGATGTGAGCTAGGGATAGGGTGAAGACCTTAGTTATTGAGAGCATCAGGGCCTTAGCTAGGACCAGCGTCAGGGCCTTCATCAGGACCAGTGTCAGGGCTTCACGTACGGACAGCGTCAGAGCCTAACTAAGGTACGGCAACGGGGCCTAAGTGAGGCCGATCTTTAGGGCCTGAGTTAGGGGCAGTGGCAGGGCATGACTTAGGAGCCGTATAAGGGCCTCTGTAGGATCAGCATTAGGGACTTCGTTAAAGACATTCTCAGGACCTCTGTTAGGGACCGCCTCAGGGCCTCACTTAGGGACAGCGTCAGGGCTTCCTTTGGGACAGTTTCAGGACCTTGGTAAGACATGGGTCAGGATATTAGCTCGGGATAATGTCAGGACTTTAGATATTGACTGCAGCAGGGCCTTAGAGACAGTGTCTCAGCCTGACTTAGGACTAGCATCAGAGCCTTTGTTAGGTACAGTGTCAGGGACTGAGTTAGGTGTAGTGTCAGGGCCTTAGTTAGGGACAGTGTCAGGGCCTGAGTTAGGACGAGCCTCCAGGCCTCAGTTAGGGCCAGGGTCACGGCCTCGGGACTAATTTTAGGGCCTTAGTTAGGAACAGCATCAGGGATTTATTTAGCATAAGAGGCTCAACATTAGTTAAAGACAAGGTTAGGTTAAGGTCTAGGGATTGTGTCAGGGCATGACCTAGGGATAGTGTCAAGACCTTAGTTACTTAGGGCATCAGGGCCTAATTTAGGACCAGTGTCAGGGCTTCAGGTAGGGATAGCGTCAGAGGCTGACTTAGGGAGAGCGACAGGGCTTGAGTGAGGCCTAGTGTCAGAGCCTTAGCTAGGGATAGTATCAGGGCATGACTTAGGAGCAGTATAAGGGCCTTGGTAGGATCAGCCTCAGGGGCTTTGTTAAAGACATTATCAGGGCCTCTGTTAGGGACAGCCTTAGGGCCTCCCTTAGGGACAGCGTCAGGGCTTACTTAGGGACAGTTTCAGGAGCTTGGTAAGACATGGGTCAGGATATTAGCTCAGGAGAATGTCAGGACTTTAGATATTGACTGCAGCAGGGCCTTAGAGACAGTGTCTCAGCCTGACGTAGGACTAGCATCAGAGCCTTTGTTAGGGACAGTGTCAGGGCGTGAGTTAGGACGAGCCTCCAGGCCTCAGTTAGGGCCAGGGTCACGGCCTCGGGACTAATTTTAGGGCCTTAGTTAGGAACAGCATCAGGGATTTATTTAGCATAAGAAGCTCAACATTAGTTAAAGACGAGGTTAGGTCAAGGTCTAGGGATTGTGTCAGGGCATGACCTAGGGATAGTGTCAAGACCTTAGTTACTTAGGGCATCAGGGCCTAATTTAGGACCAGTGTCAGGGCTTCAGGTAGGGATAGCGTCAGAGCCTGACTTAGGGAGAGCGACAGGGCTCGAGTGAAGCCTAGTGTCAGAGCCTTAGCTAGGGATAGTATCAGGGCATGACTTAGGAGCAGCATAAGGGCCTTGGTAGGATCAGCCTCAGGGGCTTTGTTAAAGATATTATCAGGGCCTCTGTTAGGGACAGCCTTAGGACCTCCCTTAGGGACAGCGTCAGGGCTTACTTAGGGACAGTTTCAGGAGCTTGGTAAGAGATGGGTCCGGAAATTACCTCAGGATAGTGTCAGGACATTAGATATTGACGGCAGCAGGGCCTTAGTTAGGGACAGTGTCAAGGCCTTAGTTAGTACTGGCATCTGGGCCTCTGTTAGGTACAGTGTCAGGGCCTGAGTTAGGAATAGTGTTAGGGCCTGAGTTAGGGACAGTATCACGGCCTTGGGACTAAATTCAGGGCCTGAGGTAGTCACAGCATAAGGGCTTTAGTTAGCATAAGAGGCAGGACATTTGCTAGGGACAGGGTTAGGGTAAAGTTTAGGGATCGTGTCAGGAAATGACCTAGGGATAGTGTCAAGAGCTTAGTTACAGTATCAGGGCCTTATTTAGGACCCGTGTCAGGGCTTCAGGTAGGGACAGCGTCAGTGCCTGACTCTGGGAGAGCAACAGGGCCTGAGTGAGGCCTAGCGTCAGGCCCATAGCTGGGGACACTGTCAGGGCATGATGTAGGAGCAGCATCAGGGCCTTTGTTGCATCAGCATTAGTGTCTTAGTTACAGACATGATCAGGGCCTGAGTTAGTCACAGCGTCAAGGCCTCAGTTAGGCATAGCTTCAGGGACTGAGTTACGGACAGCCTCAGGTCTTCACTTAGGAACAGCGACAGGGCTTTCTTAGGGACGGTGTCAGGACCTTGGTTAGAAATGGGTCAGGATATTAGCTCAGGATAGTGTCCGGATTTTAGTTATTGCCGGCAGCAGGGCCTATATTAGAGATAGATTCCGGGCCTTAGTTAGGGACAGTGTCAGGGCCTTAATTAGGACTAGTCTGGGCCTTAGTTAGGGAGAGCATTACGGCTTCGGTGAGGATAAGGGGCAGGACGTTAGATCGGGACAGAGTCAGGTTCCAGGCCAGTGGTAGTGTCAGGATGTGAGCTAGGGATAGGGTGAAGACCTTAGTTATTGAGAGCATCAGGGCCTTAGCTAGGACCAGCGTCAGGGCCTTCATCAGGACCAGTGTCAGGGCTTCACGTACGGACAGCGTCAGAGCCTAACTAAGGTACGGCAACGGGGCCTAAGTGAGGCCGATCTTTAGGGCCTGAGTTAGGGGCAGTGGCAGGGCATGACTTAGGAGCCGTATAAGGGCCTCTGTAGGATCAGCATTAGGGACTTCGTTAAAGACATTCTCAGGACCTCTGTTAGGGACCGCCTCAGGGCCTCACTTAGGGACAGCGTCAGGGCTTCCTTTGGGACAGTTTCAGGACCTTGGTAAGACATGGGTCAGGATATTAGCTCGGGATAATGTCAGGACTTTAGATATTGACTGCAGCAGGGCCTTAGAGACAGTGTCTCAGCCTGACTTAGGACTAGCATCAGAGCCTTTGTTAGGTACAGTGTCAGGGACTGAGTTAGGTGTAGTGTCAGGGCCTTAGTTAGGGACAGTGTCAGGGCCTGAGTTAGGACGAGCCTCCAGGCCTCAGTTAGGGCCAGGGTCACGGCCTCGGGACTAATTTTAGGGCCTTAGTTAGGAACAGCATCAGGGATTTATTTAGCATAAGAGGCTCAACATTAGTTAAAGACAAGGTTAGGTTAAGGTCTAGGGATTGTGTCAGGGCATGACCTAGGGATAGTGTCAAGACCTTAGTTACTTAGGGCATCAGGGCCTAATTTAGGACCAGTGTCAGGGCTTCAGGTAGGGATAGCGTCAGAGGCTGACTTAGGGAGAGCGACAGGGCTTGAGTGAGGCCTAGTGTCAGAGCCTTAGCTAGGGATAGTATCAGGGCATGACTTAGGAGCAGCATAAGGGCCTTGGTAGGATCAGCCTCAGGGGCTTTGTTAAAGACATTATCAGGGCCTCTGTTAGGGACAGCCTTAGGGCCTCCCTTAGGGACAGCGTCAGGGCTTACTTAGGGACAGTTTCAGGACCTTGGTAAGACATGGGTCAGGATATTAGCTCAGGAGAATGTCAGGACTTTAGATATTGACTGCAGCAGGGCCTTAGAGACAGTGTCTCAGCCTGACGTAGGACTAGCATCAGAGCCTTTGTTAGGGACAGTGTCAGGGCGTGAGTTAGGACGAGCCTCCAGGCCTCAGTTAGGGCCAGGGTCACGGCCTCGGGACTAATTTTAGGGCCTTAGTTAGGAACAGCATCAGGGATTTATTTAGCATAAGAAGCTCAACATTAGTTAAAGACGAGGTTAGGTCAAGGTCTAGGGATTGTGTCAGGGCATGACCTAGGGATAGTGTCAAGACCTTAGTTACTTAGGGCATCAGGGCCTAATTTAGGACCAGTGTCAGGGCTTCAGGTAGGGATAGCGTCAGAGCCTGACTTAGGGAGAGCGACAGGGCTCGAGTGAAGCCTAGTGTCAGAGCCTTAGCTAGGGATAGTATCAGGGCATGACTTAGGAGCAGCATAAGGGCCTTGGTAGGATCAGCCTCAGGGGCTTTGTTAAAGATATTATCAGGGCCTCTGTTAGGGACAGCCTTAGGACCTCCCTTAGGGACAGCGTCAGGGCTTACTTAGGGACAGTTTCAGGAGCTTGGTAAGAGATGGGTCCGGAAATTACCTCAGGATAGTGTCAGGACATTAGATATTGACGGCAGCAGGGCCTTAGTTAGGGACAGTGTCAAGGCCTTAGTTAGTACTGGCATCTGGGCCTCTGTTAGGTACAGTGTCAGGGCCTGAGTTAGGAATAGTGTTAGGGCCTGAGTTAGGGACAGTATCACGGCCTTGGGACTAAATTCAGGGCCTGAGGTAGTCACAGCATAAGGGCTTTAGTTAGCATAAGAGGCAGGACATTTGCTAGGGACAGGGTTAGGGTAAAGTTTAGGGATCGTGTCAGGAAATGACCTAGGGATAGTGTCAAGAGCTTAGTTACAGTATCAGGGCCTTATTTAGGACCCGTGTCAGGGCTTCAGGTAGGGACAGCGTCAGTGCCTGACTCTGGGAGAGCAACAGGGCCTGAGTGAGGCCTAGCGTCAGGCCCATAGCTGGGGACACTGTCAGGGCATGATGTAGGAGCAGCATCAGGGCCTTTGTTGCATCAGCATTAGTGTCTTAGTTACAGACATGATCAGGGCCTGAGTTAGTCACAGCGTCAAGGCCTCAGTTAGGCATAGCTTCAGGGACTGAGTTACGGACAGCCTCAGGTCTTCACTTAGGAACAGCGACAGGGGTTTCTTAGGGACGGTGTCAGGACCTTGGTTAGAAATGGGTTAGGATATTAGCTCAGGATAGTGTCCGGATTTTAGTTATTGCCGGCAGCAGGGCCTATATTAGAGATAGATTCCGGGCCTTAGTTAGGGACAGTGTCAGGGCCTTAATTAGGACTAGTCTGGGCCTTAGTTAGGGAGAGCATTACGGCTTCGGTGAGGATAAGGGGCAGGACGTTAGATCGGGACAGAGTCAGGTTCCAGGCCAGTGGTAGTGTCAGGATGTGAGCTAGGGATAGGGTGAAGACCTTAGTTATTGAGAGCATCAGGGCCTTAGCTAGGACCAGCGTCAGGGCCTTCATCAGGACCAGTGTCAGGGCTTCACGTACGGACAGCGTCAGAGCCTAACTAAGGTACGGCAACGGGGCCTAAGTGAGGCCGATCTTTAGGGCCTGAGTTAGGGGCAGTGGCAGGGCATGACTTAGGAGCCGTATAAGGGCCTCTGTAGGATCAGCATTAGGGACTTCGTTAAAGACATTCTCAGGACCTCTGTTAGGGACCGCCTCAGGGCCTCACTTAGGGACAGCGTCAGGGCTTCCTTTGGGACAGTTTCAGGACCTTGGTAAGACATGGGTCAGGATATTAGCTCGGGATAATGTCAGGACTTTAGATATTGACTGCAGCAGGGCCTTAGAGACAGTGTCTCAGCCTGACTTAGGACTAGCATCAGAGCCTTTGTTAGGTACAGTGTCAGGGACTGAGTTAGGTGTAGTGTCAGGGCCTTAGTTAGGGACAGTGTCAGGGCCTGAGTTAGGACGAGCCTCCAGGCCTCAGTTAGGGCCAGGGTCACGGCCTCGGGACTAATTTTAGGGCCTTAGTTAGGAACAGCATCAGGGATTTATTTAGCATAAGAGGCTCAACATTAGTTAAAGACAAGGTTAGGTTAAGGTCTAGGGATTGTGTCAGGGCATGACCTAGGGATAGTGTCAAGACCTTAGTTACTTAGGGCATCAGGGCCTAATTTAGGACCAGTGTCAGGGCTTCAGGTAGGGATAGCGTCAGAGGCTGACTTAGGGAGAGCGACAGGGCTTGAGTGAGGCCTAGTGTCAGAGCCTTAGCTAGGGATAGTATCAGGGCATGACTTAGGAGCAGTATAAGGGCCTTGGTAGGATCAGCCTCAGGGGCTTTGTTAAAGACATTATCAGGGCCTCTGTTAGGGACAGCCTTAGGGCCTCCCTTAGGGACAGCGTCAGGGCTTACTTAGGGACAGTTTCAGGACCTTGGTAAGACATGGGTCAGGATATTAGCTCAGGAGAATGTCAGGACTTTAGATATTGACTGCAGCAGGGCCTTAGAGACAGTGTCTCAGCCTGACTTAGGACTAGCATCAGAGCCTTTGTTAGGGACAGTGTCAGGGCGTGAGTTAGGACGAGCCTCCAGGCCTCAGTTAGGGCCAGGGTCACGGCCTCGGGACTAATTTTAGGGCCTTAGTTAGGAACAGCATCAGGGATTTATTTAGCATAAGAAGCTCAACATTAGTTAAAGACGAGGTTAGGTCAAGGTCTAGGGATTGTGTCAGGGCATGACCTAGGGATAGTGTCAAGACCTTAGTTACTTAGGGCATCAGGGCCTAATTTAGGACCAGTGTCAGGGCTTCAGGTAGGGATAGCGTCAGAGGCTGACTTAGGGAGAGCGACAGGGCTCGAGTGAAGCCTAGTGGCAGAGCCTTAGCTAGGGATAGTATCAGGGCATGACTTAGGAGCAGCATAAGGGCCTTGGTAGGATCAGCCTCAGGGGCTTTGTTAAAGATATTATCAGGGCCTCTGTTAGGGACAGCCTTAGGACCTCCCTTAGGGACAGCGTCAGGGCTTACTTAGGGACAGTTTCAGGAGCTTGGTAAGAGATGGGTCCGGAAATTACCTCAGGATAGTGTCAGGACATTAGATATTGACGGCAGCAGGGCCTTAGTTAGGGACAGTGTCAAGGCCTTAGTTAGTACTGGCATCTGGGCCTCTGTTAGGTACAGTGTCAGGGCCTGAGTTAGGAATAGTGTTAGGGCCTGAGTTAGGGACAGTATCACGGCCTTGGGACTAAATTCAGGGCCTGAGGTAGTCACAGCATAAGGGCTTTAGTTAGCATAAGAGGCAGGACATTTGCTAGGGACAGGGTTAGGGTAAAGTTTAGGGATCGTGTCAGGAAATGACCTAGGGATAGTGTCAAGAGCTTAGTTACAGTATCAGGGCCTTATTTAGGACCCGTGTCAGGGCTTCAGGTAGGGACAGCGTCAGTGCCTGACTCTGGGAGAGCAACAGGGCCTGAGTGAGGCCTAGCGTCAGGCCCATAGCTGGGGACACTGTCAGGGCATGATGTAGGAGCAGCATCAGGGCCTTTGTTGCATCAGCATTAGTGTCTTAGTTACAGACATGATCAGGGCCTGAGTTAGTCACAGCGTCAAGGCCTCAGTTAGGCATAGCTTCAGGGACTGAGTTACGGACAGCCTCAGGTCTTCACTTAGGAACAGCGACAGGGGTTTCTTAGGGACGGTGTCAGGACCTTGGTTAGAAATGGGTTAGGATATTAGCTCAGGATAGTGTCCGGATTTTAGTTATTGCCGGCAGCAGGGCCTATATTAGAGATAGATTCCGGGCCTTAGTTAGGGACAATGTCAGGGCCTTAATTAGGACTAGTGTGGGCCTTAGTTAGGGAGAGCATTACGGCTTCGGTGAGGATAAGGGGCAGGACGTTAGATCGGGACAGAGTCAGGTTCCAGGCCAGTGGTAGTGTCAGGATGTGAGCTAGGGATAGGGTGAAGACCTTAGTTATTGAGAGCATCAGGGCCTTAGCTAGGACCAGCGTCAGGGCCTTCATCAGGACCAGTGTCAGGGCTTCACGTACGGACAGCGTCAGAGCCTAACTAAGGTACGGCAACGGGGCCTAAGTGAGGCCGATCTTTAGGGCCTGAGTTAGGGGCAGTGGCAGGGCATGACTTAGGAGCCGTATAAGGGCCTCTGTAGGATCAGCATTAGGGACTTCGTTAAAGACATTCTCAGGACCTCTGTTAGGGACCGCCTCAGGGCCTCACTTAGGGACAGCGTCAGGGCTTCCTTTGGGACAGTTTCAGGACCTTGGTAAGACATGGGTCAGGATATTAGCTCGGGATAATGTCAGGACTTTAGATATTGACTGCAGCAGGGCCTTAGAGACAGTGTCTCAGCCTGACTTAGGACTAGCATCAGAGCCTTTGTTAGGTACAGTGTCAGGGACTGAGTTAGGTGTAGTGTCAGGGCCTTAGTTAGGGACAGTGTCAGGGCCTGAGTTAGGACGAGCCTCCAGGCCTCAGTTAGGGCCAGGGTCACGGCCTCGGGACTAATTTTAGGGCCTTAGTTAGGAACAGCATCAGGGATTTATTTAGCATAAGAGGCTCAACATTAGTTAAAGACAAGGTTAGGTTAAGGTCTAGGGATTGTGTCAGGGCATGACCTAGGGATAGTGTCAAGACCTTAGTTACTTAGGGCATCAGGGCCTAATTTAGGACCAGTGTCAGGGCTTCAGGTAGGGATAGCGTCAGAGGCTGACTTAGGGAGAGCGACAGGGCTTGAGTGAGGCCTAGTGTCAGAGCCTTAGCTAGGGATAGTATCAGGGCATGACTTAGGAGCAGTATAAGGGCCTTGGTAGGATCAGCCTCAGGGGCTTTGTTAAAGACATTATCAGGGCCTCTGTTAGGGACAGCCTTAGGGCCTCCCTTAGGGACAGCGTCAGGGCTTACTTAGGGACAGTTTCAGGACCTTGGTAAGACATGGGTCAGGATATTAGCTCAGGAGAATGTCAGGACTTTAGATATTGACTGCAGCAGGGCCTTAGAGACAGTGTCTCAGCCTGACTTAGGACTAGCATCAGAGCCTTTGTTAGGGACAGTGTCAGGGCGTGAGTTAGGACGAGCCTCCAGGCCTCAGTTAGGGCCAGGGTCACGGCCTCGGGACTAATTTTAGGGCCTTAGTTAGGAACAGCATCAGGGATTTATTTAGCATAAGAAGCTCAACATTAGTTAAAGACGAGGTTAGGTCAAGGTCTAGGGATTGTGTCAGGGCATGACCTAGGGATAGTGTCAAGACCTTAGTTACTTAGGGCATCAGGGCCTAATTTAGGACCAGTGTCAGGGCTTCAGGTAGGGATAGCGTCAGAGGCTGACTTAGGGAGAGCGACAGGGCTTGAGTGAGGCCTAGTGTCAGAGCCTTAGCTAGGGATAGTATCAGGGCATGACTTAGGAGCAGCATAAGGGCCTTGGTAGGATCAGCCTCAGGGGCTTTGTTAAAGACATTATCAGGGCCTCTGTTAGGGACAGCCTTAGGGCCTCCCTTAGGGACAGCGTCAGGGCTTACTTAGGGACAGTTTCAGGAGCTTGGTAAGAGATGGGTCCGGAAATTACCTCAGGATAGTGTCAGGACATTAGATATTGACGGCAGCAGGGCCTTAGTTAGGGACAGTGTCAAGGCCTTAGTTAGTACTAGCATCTGGGCCTCTGTTAGGTACAGTGTCAGGGCCTGAGTTAGGAATAGTGTTAGGGCCTTAGTTAGGGACAGTATCACGGCCTTGGGACTAAATTCAGGGCCTGAGGTAGTCACAGCATAAGGGCTTTAGTTAGCATAAGAGGCAGGACATTTGCTAGGGACAGGGTTAGGGTAAAGTTTAGGGATCGTGTCAGGAAATGACCTAGGGATAGTGTCAAGAGCTTAGTTACAGTATCAGGGCCTTATTTAGGACCCGTGTCAGGGCTTCAGGTAGGGACAGCGTCAGTGCCTGACTCTGGGAGAGCAACAGGGCCTGAGTGAGGCCTAGCGTCAGGCCCATAGCTGGGGACACTGTCAGGGCATGATGTAGGAGCAGCATCAGGGCCTTTGTTGCATCAGCATTAGTGTCTTAGTTACAGACATGATCAGGGCCTGAGTTAGTCACAGCGTCAAGGCCTCAGTTAGGCATAGCTTCAGGGACTGAGTTACGGACAGCCTCAGGTCTTCACTTAGGAACAGCGACAGGGGTTTCTTAGGGACGGTGTCAGGACCTTGGTTAGAAATGGGTTAGGATATTAGCTCAGGATAGTGTCCGGATTTTAGTTATTGCCGGCAGCAGGGCCTATATTAGAGATAGATTCCGGGCCTTAGTTAGGGACAGTGTCAGGGCCTTAATTAGGACTAGTGTGGGCCTTAGTTAGGGAGAGCATTACGGCTTCGGTGAGGATAAGGGGCAGGACGTTAGATCGGGACAGAGTCAGGTTCCAGGCCAGTGGTAGTGTCAGGATGTGAGCTAGGGATAGGGTGAAGACCTTAGTTATTGAGAGCATCAGGGCCTTAGCTAGGACCAGCGTCAGGGCCTTCATCAGGACCAGTGTCAGGGCTTCACGTACGGACAGCGTCAGAGCCTAACTAAGGTACGGCAACGGGGCCTAAGTGAGGCCGATCTTTAGGGCCTGAGTTAGGGGCAGTGGCAGGGCATGACTTAGGAGCCGTATAAGGGCCTCTGTAGGATCAGCATTAGGGACTTCGTTAAAGACATTCTCAGGACCTCTGTTAGGGACCGCCTCAGGGCCTCACTTAGGGACAGCGTCAGGGCTTCCTTTGGGACAGTTTCAGGACCTTGGTAAGACATGGGTCAGGATATTAGCTCGGGATAATGTCAGGACTTTAGATATTGACTGCAGCAGGGCCTTAGAGACAGTGTCTCAGCCTGACTTAGGACTAGCATCAGAGCCTTTGTTAGGTACAGTGTCAGGGACTGAGTTAGGTGTAGTGTCAGGGCCTTAGTTAGGGACAGTGTCAGGGCCTGAGTTAGGACGAGCCTCCAGGCCTCAGTTAGGGCCAGGGTCACGGCCTCGGGACTAATTTTAGGGCCTTAGTTAGGAACAGCATCAGGGATTTATTTAGCATAAGAGGCTCAACATTAGTTAAAGACAAGGTTAGGTTAAGGTCTAGGGATTGTGTCAGGGTATGACCTAGGGATAGTGTCAAGACCTTAGTTACTTAGGGCATCAGGGCCTAATTTAGGACCAGTGTCAGGGCTTCAGGTAGGGATAGCGTCAGAGGCTGACTTAGGGAGAGCGACAGGGCTTGAGTGAGGCCTAGTGTCAGAGCCTTAGCTAGGGATAGTATCAGGGCATGACTTAGGAGCAGTATAAGGGCCTTGGTAGGATCAGCCTCAGGGGCTTTGTTAAAGACATTATCAGGGCCTCTGTTAGGGACAGCCTTAGGGCCTCCCTTAGGGACAGCGTCAGGGCTTACTTAGGGACAGTTTCAGGAGCTTGGTAAGACATGGGTCAGGATATTAGCTCAGGAGAATGTCAGGACTTTAGATATTGACTGCAGCAGGGCCTTAGAGACAGTGTCTCAGCCTGACGTAGGACTAGCATCAGAGCCTTTGTTAGGGACAGTGTCAGGGCGTGAGTTAGGACGAGCCTCCAGGCCTCAGTTAGGGCCAGGGTCACGGCCTCGGGACTAATTTTAGGGCCTTAGTTAGGAACAGCATCAGGGATTTATTTAGCATAAGAAGCTCAACATTAGTTAAAGACGAGGTTAGGTCAAGGTCTAGGGATTGTGTCAGGGCATGACCTAGGGATAGTGTCAAGACCTTAGTTACTTAGGGCATCAGGGCCTAATTTAGGACCAGTGTCAGGGCTTCAGGTAGGGATAGCGTCAGAGCCTGACTTAGGGAGAGCGACAGGGCTCGAGTGAAGCCTAGTGTCAGAGCCTTAGCTAGGGATAGTATCAGGGCATGACTTAGGAGCAGCATAAGGGCCTTGGTAGGATCAGCCTCAGGGGCTTTGTTAAAGATATTATCAGGGCCTCTGTTAGGGACAGCCTTAGGACCTCCCTTAGGGACAGCGTCAGGGCTTACTTAGGGACAGTTTCAGGAGCTTGGTAAGAGATGGGTCCGGAAATTACCTCAGGATAGTGTCAGGACATTAGATATTGACGGCAGCAGGGCCTTAGTTAGGGACAGTGTCAAGGCCTTAGTTAGTACTGGCATCTGGGCCTCTGTTAGGTACAGTGTCAGGGCCTGAGTTAGGAATAGTGTTAGGGCCTGAGTTAGGGACAGTATCACGGCCTTGGGACTAAATTCAGGGCCTGAGGTAGTCACAGCATAAGGGCTTTAGTTAGCATAAGAGGCAGGACATTTGCTAGGGACAGGGTTAGGGTAAAGTTTAGGGATCGTGTCAGGAAATGACCTAGGGATAGTGTCAAGAGCTTAGTTACAGTATCAGGGCCTTATTTAGGACCCGTGTCAGGGCTTCAGGTAGGGACAGCGTCAGTGCCTGACTCTGGGAGAGCAACAGGGCCTGAGTGAGGCCTAGCGTCAGGCCCATAGCTGGGGACACTGTCAGGGCATGATGTAGGAGCAGCATCAGGGCCTTTGTTGCATCAGCATTAGTGTCTTAGTTACAGACATGATCAGGGCCTGAGTTAGTCACAGCGTCAAGGCCTCAGTTAGGCATAGCTTCAGGGACTGAGTTACGGACAGCCTCAGGTCTTCACTTAGGAACAGCGACAGGGCTTTCTTAGGGACGGTGTCAGGACCTTGGTTAGAAATGGGTCAGGATATTAGCTCAGGATAGTGTCCGGATTTTAGTTATTGCCGGCAGCAGGGCCTATATTAGAGATAGATTCCGGGCCTTAGTTAGGGACAGTGTCAGGGCCTTAATTAGGACTAGTGTGGGCCTTAGTTAGGGAGAGCATTACGGCTTCGGTGAGGATAAGGGGCAGGACGTTAGATTGGGACAGAGTCAGGTTCCAGGCCAGTGGTAGTGTCAGGATGTGAGCTAGGGATAGGGTGAAGACCTTAGTTATTGAGAGCATCAGGGCCTTAGCTAGGACCAGCGTCAGGGCCTTCATCAGGACCAGTGTCAGGGCTTCACGTACGGACAGCGTCAGAGCCTAACTAAGGTACGGCAACGGGGCCTAAGTGAGGCCGATCTTTAGGGCCTGAGTTAGGGGCAGTGGCAGGGCATGACTTAGGAGCCGTATAAGGGCCTCTGTAGGATCAGCATTAGGGACTTCGTTAAAGACATTCTCAGGACCTCTGTTAGGGACCGCCTCAGGGCCTCACTTAGGGACAGCGTCAGGGCTTCCTTTGGGACAGTTTCAGGACCTTGGTAAGACATGGGTCAGGATATTAGCTCGGGATAATGTCAGGACTTTAGATATTGACTGCAGCAGGGCCTTAGAGACAGTGTCTCAGCCTGACTTAGGACTAGCATCAGAGCCTTTGTTAGGTACAGTGTCAGGGACTGAGTTAGGTGTAGTGTCAGGGCCTTAGTTAGGGACAGTGTCAGGGCCTGAGTTAGGACGAGCCTCCAGGCCTCAGTTAGGGCCAGGGTCACGGCCTCGGGACTAATTTTAGGGCCTTAGTTAGGAACAGCATCAGGGATTTATTTAGCATAAGAGGCTCAACATTAGTTAAAGACAAGGTTAGGTTAAGGTCTAGGGATTGTGTCAGGGCATGACCTAGGGATAGTGTCAAGACCTTAGTTACTTAGGGCATCAGGGCCTAATTTAGGACCAGTGTCAGGGCTTCAGGTAGGGATAGCGTCAGAGGCTGACTTAGGGAGAGCGACAGGGCTTGAGTGAGGCCTAGTGTCAGAGCCTTAGCTAGGGATAGTATCAGGGCATGACTTAGGAGCAGTATAAGGGCCTTGGTAGGATCAGCCTCAGGGGCTTTGTTAAAGACATTATCAGGGCCTCTGTTAGGGACAGCCTTAGGGCCTCCCTTAGGGACAGCGTCAGGGCTTACTTAGGGACAGTTTCAGGAGCTTGGTAAGACATGGGTCAGGATATTAGCTCAGGAGAATGTCAGGACTTTAGATATTGACTGCAGCAGGGCCTTAGAGACAGTGTCTCAGCCTGACGTAGGACTAGCATCAGAGCCTTTGTTAGGGACAGTGTCAGGGCGTGAGTTAGGACGAGCCTCCAGGCCTCAGTTAGGGCCAGGGTCACGGCCTCGGGACTAATTTTAGGGCCTTAGTTAGGAACAGCATCAGGGATTTATTTAGCATAAGAAGCTCAACATTAGTTAAAGACGAGGTTAGGTCAAGGTCTAGGGATTGTGTCAGGGCATGACCTAGGGATAGTGTCAAGACCTTAGTTACTTAGGGCATCAGGGCCTAATTTAGGACCAGTGTCAGGGCTTCAGGTAGGGATAGCGTCAGAGCCTGACTTAGGGAGAGCGACAGGGCTCGAGTGAAGCCTAGTGTCAGAGCCTTAGCTAGGGATAGTATCAGGGCATGACTTAGGAGCAGCATAAGGGCCTTGGTAGGATCAGCCTCAGGGGCTTTGTTAAAGATATTATCAGGGCCTCTGTTAGGGACAGCCTTAGGACCTCCCTTAGGGACAGCGTCAGGGCTTACTTAGGGACAGTTTCAGGAGCTTGGTAAGAGATGGGTCCGGAAATTACCTCAGGATAGTGTCAGGACATTAGATATTGACGGCAGCAGGGCCTTAGTTAGGGACAGTGTCAAGGCCTTAGTTAGTACTGGCATCTGGGCCTCTGTTAGGTACAGTGTCAGGGCCTGAGTTAGGAATAGTGTTAGGGCCTGAGTTAGGGACAGTATCACGGCCTTGGGACTAAATTCAGGGCCTGAGGTAGTCACAGCATAAGGGCTTTAGTTAGCATAAGAGGCAGGACATTTGCTAGGGACAGGGTTAGGGTAAAGTTTAGGGATCGTGTCAGGAAATGACCTAGGGATAGTGTCAAGAGCTTAGTTACAGTATCAGGGCCTTATTTAGGACCCGTGTCAGGGCTTCAGGTAGGGACAGCGTCAGTGCCTGACTCTGGGAGAGCAACAGGGCCTGAGTGAGGCCTAGCGTCAGGCCCATAGCTGGGGACACTGTCAGGGCATGATGTAGGAGCAGCATCAGGGCCTTTGTTGCATCAGCATTAGTGTCTTAGTTACAGACATGATCAGGGCCTGAGTTAGTCACAGCGTCAAGGCCTCAGTTAGGCATAGCTTCAGGGACTGAGTTACGGACAGCCTCAGGTCTTCACTTAGGAACAGCGACAGGGCTTTCTTAGGGACGGTGTCAGGACCTTGGTTAGAAATGGGTCAGGATATTAGCTCAGGATAGTGTCCGGATTTTAGTTATTGCCGGCAGCAGGGCCTATATTAGAGATAGATTCCGGGCCTTAGTTAGGGACAGTGTCAGGGCCTTAATTAGGACTAGTCTGGGCCTTAGTTAGGGAGAGCATTACGGCTTCGGTGAGGATAAGGGGCAGGACGTTAGATCGGGACAGAGTCAGGTTCCAGGCCAGTGGTAGTGTCAGGATGTGAGCTAGGGATAGGGTGAAGACCTTAGTTATTGAGAGCATCAGGGCCTTAGCTAGGACCAGCGTCAGGGCCTTCATCAGGACCAGTGTCAGGGCTTCACGTACGGACAGCGTCAGAGCCTAACTAAGGTACGGCAACGGGGCCTAAGTGAGGCCGATCTTTAGGGCCTGAGTTAGGGGCAGTGGCAGGGCATGACTTAGGAGCCGTATAAGGGCCTCTGTAGGATCAGCATTAGGGACTTCGTTAAAGACATTCTCAGGACCTCTGTTAGGGACCGCCTCAGGGCCTCACTTAGGGACAGCGTCAGGGCTTCCTTTGGGACAGTTTCAGGACCTTGGTAAGACATGGGTCAGGATATTAGCTCGGGATAATGTCAGGACTTTAGATATTGACTGCAGCAGGGCCTTAGAGACAGTGTCTCAGCCTGACTTAGGACTAGCATCAGAGCCTTTGTTAGGTACAGTGTCAGGGACTGAGTTAGGTGTAGTGTCAGGGCCTTAGTTAGGGACAGTGTCAGGGCCTGAGTTAGGACGAGCCTCCAGGCCTCAGTTAGGGCCAGGGTCACGGCCTCGGGACTAATTTTAGGGCCTTAGTTAGGAACAGCATCAGGGATTTATTTAGCATAAGAGGCTCAACATTAGTTAAAGACAAGGTTAGGTTAAGGTCTAGGGATTGTGTCAGGGCATGACCTAGGGATAGTGTCAAGACCTTAGTTACTTAGGGCATCAGGGCCTAATTTAGGACCAGTGTCAGGGCTTCAGGTAGGGATAGCGTCAGAGGCTGACTTAGGGAGAGCGACAGGGCTTGAGTGAGGCCTAGTGTCAGAGCCTTAGCTAGGGATAGTATCAGGGCATGACTTAGGAGCAGCATAAGGGCCTTGGTAGGATCAGCCTCAGGGGCTTTGTTAAAGACATTATCAGGGCCTCTGTTAGGGACAGCCTTAGGGCCTCCCTTAGGGACAGCGTCAGGGCTTACTTAGGGACAGTTTCAGGACCTTGGTAAGACATGGGTCAGGATATTAGCTCAGGAGAATGTCAGGACTTTAGATATTGACTGCAGCAGGGCCTTAGAGACAGTGTCTCAGCCTGACGTAGGACTAGCATCAGAGCCTTTGTTAGGGACAGTGTCAGGGCGTGAGTTAGGACGAGCCTCCAGGCCTCAGTTAGGGCCAGGGTCACGGCCTCGGGACTAATTTTAGGGCCTTAGTTAGGAACAGCATCAGGGATTTATTTAGCATAAGAAGCTCAACATTAGTTAAAGACGAGGTTAGGTCAAGGTCTAGGGATTGTGTCAGGGCATGACCTAGGGATAGTGTCAAGACCTTAGTTACTTAGGGCATCAGGGCCTAATTTAGGACCAGTGTCAGGGCTTCAGGTAGGGATAGCGTCAGAGCCTGACTTAGGGAGAGCGACAGGGCTCGAGTGAAGCCTAGTGTCAGAGCCTTAGCTAGGGATAGTATCAGGGCATGACTTAGGAGCAGCATAAGGGCCTTGGTAGGATCAGCCTCAGGGGCTTTGTTAAAGATATTATCAGGGCCTCTGTTAGGGACAGCCTTAGGACCTCCCTTAGGGACAGCGTCAGGGCTTACTTAGGGACAGTTTCAGGAGCTTGGTAAGAGATGGGTCCGGAAATTACCTCAGGATAGTGTCAGGACATTAGATATTGACGGCAGCAGGGCCTTAGTTAGGGACAGTGTCAAGGCCTTAGTTAGTACTGGCATCTGGGCCTCTGTTAGGTACAGTGTCAGGGCCTGAGTTAGGAATAGTGTTAGGGCCTGAGTTAGGGACAGTATCACGGCCTTGGGACTAAATTCAGGGCCTGAGGTAGTCACAGCATAAGGGCTTTAGTTAGCATAAGAGGCAGGACATTTGCTAGGGACAGGGTTAGGGTAAAGTTTAGGGATCGTGTCAGGAAATGACCTAGGGATAGTGTCAAGAGCTTAGTTACAGTATCAGGGCCTTATTTAGGACCCGTGTCAGGGCTTCAGGTAGGGACAGCGTCAGTGCCTGACTCTGGGAGAGCAACAGGGCCTGAGTGAGGCCTAGCGTCAGGCCCATAGCTGGGGACACTGTCAGGGCATGATGTAGGAGCAGCATCAGGGCCTTTGTTGCATCAGCATTAGTGTCTTAGTTACAGACATGATCAGGGCCTGAGTTAGTCACAGCGTCAAGGCCTCAGTTAGGCATAGCTTCAGGGACTGAGTTACGGACAGCCTCAGGTCTTCACTTAGGAACAGCGACAGGGCTTTCTTAGGGACGGTGTCAGGACCTTGGTTAGAAATGGGTCAGGATATTAGCTCAGGATAGTGTCCGGATTTTAGTTATTGCCGGCAGCAGGGCCTATATTAGAGATAGATTCCGGGCCTTAGTTAGGGACAGTGTCAGGGCCTTAATTAGGACTAGTCTGGGCCTTAGTTAGGGAGAGCATTACGGCTTCGGTGAGGATAAGGGGCAGGACGTTAGCTCGGGACAGAGTCAGGTTCCAGGCCAGTGGTAGTGTCAGGATGTGAGCTAGGGATAGGGTGAAGACCTTAGTTATTGAGAGCATCAGGGCCTTAGTTAGGACCAGCGTCAGGGCCTTCATCAGGACCAGTGTCAGGGCTTCACGTACGGACAGCGTCAGAGCCTAACTAAGGTACGGCAACAGGGCCTAAGTGAGGCCTATCTTTAGGGCCTGAGTTAGGGGCAGTGTCAGGGCATGACTTAGGAGCCGTATAAGGGCCTCTGTAGGATCAGCATTAGGGTCCTCGTTAAAGACATTCTCAGGGCCTCTGTTAGGGACCGCCTCAGGGCCTCACTTAGGGACAGCGTCAGGGCTTCCTTTGGGACAGTTTCAGGACCTTGGTAAGACATGGGTCAGGATATTAGCTCGGGATAATGTCAGGACTTTAGATATTGACTGCAGCAGGGCCTTAGAGACAGTGTCTCAGCCTGACTTAGGACTAGCATCAGAGCCTTTGTTAGGTACAGTGTCAGGGACTGAGTTCGGTGTAGTGTCAGGGCCTTAGTTAGGGACAGTGTCAGGGCCTGAGTTAGGACGAGCCTCCAGGCCTCAGTTAGGGCCAGGGTCACGGCCTCGGGACTAATTTTAGGGCCTTAGTTAGGAACAGCATCAGGGATTTATTTAGCATAAGAAGCTCAACATTAGTTAAAGACGAGATTAGGTTAAGGTCTAGGGATTGTGTCAGGGCATGACCTAGGGATAGTGTCAAGACCTTAGTTACTTAGGGCATCAGGGCCTAATTTAGGACCAGTGTCAGGGCTTCAGGTAGGGATAGCGTCAGAGGCTGACTTAGGGAGAGCGACAGGGCGTGAGTGAGGCCTAGTGTCAGAGCCTTAGCTAGGGATAGTATCAGGGCATGACTTAGGAGCAGCATAAGGGCCTTGGTAGGATCAGCCTCAGGGGCTTTGTTAAAGACATTATCAGGGCCTCTGTTAGGGACAGCCTTAGGGCCTCCCTTAGGGACAGCGTCAGGGCTTACTTAGGGACAGTTTCAGGAGCTTGGTAAGAGATGGGTCCGGAAATTACCTCAGGATAGTGTCAGGACATTAGATATTGACGGCAGCAGGGCCTTAGTTAGGGACAGTGTCAAGGCCTTAGTTAGTACTAGCATCTGGGCCTCTGTTAGGTACAGTGTCAGGGCCTGAGTTAGGAATAGTGTTAGGGCCTTAGTTAGGGACAGTATCACGGCCTTGGGACTAAATTCAGGGCCTGAGGTAGTCACAGCATAAGGGCTTTAGTTAGCATAAGAGGCAGGACATTTGCTAGGGACAGGGTTAGGGTAAAGTTTAGGGATCGTGTCAGGAAATGACCTAGGGATAGTGTCAAGAGCTTATTTACAGTATCAGGGCCTTATTTAGAACCCGTGTCAGGGCTTCAGGTAGGGACAGCGTCAGTGCCTGACTCTGGGAGAGCAACAGGGCCTGAGTGAGGCCTAGCGTCAGGCCCATAGCTGGGGACACTGTCAGGGCATGATGTAGGAGCAGCATCAGGGCCTTTGTTGCATCAGCATTAGTGTCTTAGTTACAGACATGATCAGGGCCTGAGTTAGTCACAGCGTCAAGGCCTCAGTTAGGCATAGCTTCAGGGACTGAGTTATGGACAGCCTCAGGTCTTCACTTAGGAACAGCGACAGGGCTTTCTTAGGGACGCTGTCAGGACCTTGGTTAGAAATGGGTTAGGATATTAGCTCAGGATAGTGTCCGGATTTTAGTTATTGCCGGCAGCAGGGCCTATATTAGAGATAGATTCCGGGCCTTAGTTAGGGACAGTGTCAGGGCCTTAATTAGGACTAGTCTGGGCCTTAGTTAGGGAGAGCATTACGGCTTCGGTGAGGATAAGGGGCAGGACGTTAGCTCGGGACAGAGTCAGGTTCCAGGCCAGTGGTAGTGTCAGGATGTGAGCTAGGGATAGGGTGAAGACCTTAGTTATTGAGAGCATCAGGGCCTTACTTAGGACCAGCGTCAGGGCCTTCATCAGGACCAGTGTCAGGGCTTCACGTACGGACAGCGTCAGAGCCTAACTAAGGTACGGCAACGGGGCCTAAGTGAGGCCGATCTTTAGGGCCTGAGTTAGGGGCAGTGGCAGGGCATGACTTAGGAGCCGTATAAGGGCCTCTGTAGGATCAGCATTAGGGACTTCGTTAAAGACATTCTCAGGACCTCTGTTAGGGACCGCCTCAGGGCCTCACTTAGGGACAGCGTCAGGGCTTCCTTTGGGACAGTTTCAGGACCTTGGTAAGACATGGGTCAGGATATTAGCTCGGGATAATGTCAGGACTTTAGATATTGACTGCAGCAGGGCCTTAGAGACAGTGTCTCAGCCTGACTTAGGACTAGCATCAGAGCCTTTGTTAGGTACAGTGTCAGGGACTGAGTTAGGTGTAGTGTCAGGGCCTTAGTTAGGGACAGTGTCAGGGCCTGAGTTAGGACGAGCCTCCAGGCCTCAGTTAGGGCCAGGGTCACGGCCTCGGGACTAATTTTAGGGCCTTAGTTAGGAACAGCATCAGGGATTTATTTAGCATAAGAGGCTCAACATTAGTTAAAGACAAGGTTAGGTTAAGGTCTAGGGATTGTGTCAGGGTATGACCTAGGGATAGTGTCAAGACCTTAGTTACTTAGGGCATCAGGGCCTAATTTAGGACCAGTGTCAGGGCTTCAGGTAGGGATAGCGTCAGAGGCTGACTTAGGGAGAGCGACAGGGCTTGAGTGAGGCCTAGTGTCAGAGCCTTAGCTAGGGATAGTATCAGGGCATGACTTAGGAGCAGTATAAGGGCCTTGGTAGGATCAGCCTCAGGGGCTTTGTTAAAGACATTATCAGGGCCTCTGTTAGGGACAGCCTTAGGGCCTCCCTTAGGGACAGCGTCAGGGCTTACTTAGGGACAGTTTCAGGACCTTGGTAAGACATGGGTCAGGATATTAGCTCAGGAGAATGTCAGGACTTTAGATATTGACTGCAGCAGGGCCTTAGAGACAGTGTCTCAGCCTGACGTAGGACTAGCATCAGCGCCTTTGTTAGGGACAGTGTCAGGGCGTGAGTTAGGACGAGCCTCCAGGCCTCAGTTAGGGCCAGGGTCACGGCCTCGGGACTAATTTTAGGGCCTTAGTTAGGAACAGCATCAGGGATTTATTTAGCATAAGAAGCTCAACATTAGTTAAAGACGAGGTTAGGTCAAGGTCTAGGGATTGTGTCAGGGCATGACCTAGGGATAGTGTCAAGACCTTAGTTACTTAGGGCATCAGGGCCTAATTTAGGACCAGTGTCAGGGCTTCAGGTAGGGATAGCGTCAGAGCCTGACTTAGGGAGAGCGACAGGGCTCGAGTGAAGCCTAGTGTCAGAGCCTTAGCTAGGGATAGTATCAGGGCATGACTTAGGAGCAGCATAAGGGCCTTGGTAGGATCAGCCTCAGGGGCTTTGTTAAAGATATTATCAGGGCCTCTGTTAGGGACAGCCTTAGGACCTCCCTTAGGGACAGCGTCAGGGCTTACTTAGGGACAGTTTCAGGAGCTTGGTAAGAGATGGGTCCGGAAATTACCTCAGGATAGTGTCAGGACATTAGATATTGACGGCAGCAGGGCCTTAGTTAGGGACAGTGTCAAGGCCTTAGTTAGTACTGGCATCTGGGCCTCTGTTAGGTACAGTGTCAGGGCCTGAGTTAGGAATAGTGTTAGGGCCTGAGTTAGGGACAGTATCACGGCCTTGGGACTAAATTCAGGGCCTGAGGTAGTCACAGCATAAGGGCTTTAGTTAGCATAAGAGGCAGGACATTTGCTAGGGACAGGGTTAGGGTAAAGTTTAGGGATCGTGTCAGGAAATGACCTAGGGATAGTGTCAAGAGCTTAGTTACAGTATCAGGGCCTTATTTAGGACCCGTGTCAGGGCTTCAGGTAGGGACAGCGTCAGTGCCTGACTCTGGGAGAGCAACAGGGCCTGAGTGAGGCCTAGCGTCAGGCCCATAGCTGGGGACACTGTCAGGGCATGATGTAGGAGCAGCATCAGGGCCTTTGTTGCATCAGCATTAGTGTCTTAGTTACAGACATGATCAGGGCCTGAGTTAGTCACAGCGTCAAGGCCTCAGTTAGGCATAGCTTCAGGGACTGAGTTACGGACAGCCTCAGGTCTTCACTTAGGAACAGCGACAGGGCTTTCTTAGGGACGGTGTCAGGACCTTGGTTAGAAATGGGTCAGGATATTAGCTCAGGATAGTGTCCGGATTTTAGTTACTGCCGGCAGCAGGGCCTATATTAGAGATAGATTCCGGGCCTTAGTTAGGGACAGTGTCAGGGCCTTAATTAGGACTAGTCTGGGCCTTAGTTAGGGAGAGCATTACGGCTTCGGTGAGGATAAGGGGCAGGACGTTAGATTGGGACAGAGTCAGGTTCCAGGCCAGTGGTAGTGTCAGGATGTGAGCTAGGGATAGGGTGAAGACCTTAGTTATTGAGAGCATCAGGGCCTTAGCTAGGACCAGCGTCAGGGCCTTCATCAGGACCAGTGTCAGGGCTTCACGTACGGACAGCGTCAGAGCCTAACTAAGGTACGGCAACGGGGCCTAAGTGAGGCCGATCTTTAGGGCCTGAGTTAGGGGCAGTGGCAGGGCATGACTTAGGAGCCGTATAAGGGCCTCTGTAGGATCAGCATTAGGGACTTCGTTAAAGACATTCTCAGGACCTCTGTTAGGGACCGCCTCAGGGCCTCACTTAGGGACAGCGTCAGGGCTTCCTTTGGGACAGTTTCAGGACCTTGGTAAGACATGGGTCAGGATATTAGCTCGGGATAATGTCAGGACTTTAGATATTGACTGCAGCAGGGCCTTAGAGACAGTGTCTCAGCCTGACTTAGGACTAGCATCAGAGCCTTTGTTAGGTACAGTGTCAGGGACTGAGTTAGGTGTAGTGTCAGGGCCTTAGTTAGGGACAGTGTCAGGGCCTGAGTTAGGACGAGCCTCCAGGCCTCAGTTAGGGCCAGGGTCACGGCCTCGGGACTAATTTTAGGGCCTTAGTTAGGAACAGCATCAGGGATTTATTTAGCATAAGAGGCTCAACATTAGTTAAAGACAAGGTTAGGTTAAGGTCTAGGGATTGTGTCAGGGCATGACCTAGGGATAGTGTCAAGACCTTAGTTACTTAGGGCATCAGGGCCTAATTTAGGACCAGTGTCAGGGCTTCAGGTAGGGATAGCGTCAGAGGCTGACTTAGGGAGAGCGACAGGGCTTGAGTGAGGCCTAGTGTCAGAGCCTTAGCTAGGGATAGTATCAGGGCATGACTTAGGAGCAGTATAAGGGCCTTGGTAGGATCAGCCTCAGGGGCTTTGTTAAAGACATTATCAGGGCCTCTGTTAGGGACAGCCTTAGGGCCTCCCTTAGGGACAGCGTCAGGGCTTACTTAGGGACAGTTTCAGGACCTTGGTAAGACATGGGTCAGGATATTAGCTCAGGAGAATGTCAGGACTTTAGATATTGACTGCAGCAGGGCCTTAGAGACAGTGTCTCAGCCTGACGTAGGACTAGCATCAGAGCCTTTGTTAGGGACAGTGTCAGGGCGTGAGTTAGGACGAGCCTCCAGGCCTCAGTTAGGGCCAGGGTCACGGCCTCGGGACTAATTTTAGGGCCTTAGTTAGGAACAGCATCAGGGATTTATTTAGCATAAGAAGCTCAACATTAGTTAAAGACGAGGTTAGGTCAAGGTCTAGGGATTGTGTCAGGGCATGACCTAGGGATAGTGTCAAGACCTTAGTTACTTAGGGCATCAGGGCCTAATTTAGGACCAGTGTCAGGGCTTCAGGTAGGGATAGCGTCAGAGCCTGACTTAGGGAGAGCGACAGGGCTCGAGTGAAGCCTAGTGTCAGAGCCTTAGCTAGGGATAGTATCAGGGCATGACTTAGGAGCAGCATAAGGGCCTTGGTAGGATCAGCCTCAGGGGCTTTGTTAAAGATATTATCAGGGCCTCTGTTAGGGACAGCCTTAGGACCTCCCTTAGGGACAGCGTCAGGGCTTACTTAGGGACAGTTTCAGGAGCTTGGTAAGAGATGGGTCCGGAAATTACCTCAGGATAGTGTCAGGACATTAGATATTGACGGCAGCAGGGCCTTAGTTAGGGACAGTGTCAAGGCCTTAGTTAGTACTGGCATCTGGGCCTCTGTTAGGTACAGTGTCAGGGCCTGAGTTAGGAATAGTGTTAGGGCCTGAGTTAGGGACAGTATCACGGCCTTGGGACTAAATTCAGGGCCTGAGGTAGTCACAGCATAAGGGCTTTAGTTAGCATAAGAGGGAGGACATTTGCTAGGGACAGGGTTAGGGTAAAGTTTAGGGATCGTGTCAGGAAATGACCTAGGGATAGTGTCAAGAGCTTAGTTACAGTATCAGGGCCTTATTTAGGACCCGTGTCAGGGCTTCAGGTAGGGACAGCGTCAGTGCCTGACTCTGGGAGAGCAACAGGGCCTGAGTGAGGCCTAGCGTCAGGCCCATAGCTGGGGACACTGTCAGGGCATGATGTAGGAGCAGCATCAGGGCCTTTGTTGCATCAGCATTAGTGTCTTAGTTACAGACATGATCAGGGCCTGAGTTAGTCACAGCGTCAAGGCCTCAGTTAGGCATAGCTTCAGGGACTGAGTTACGGACAGCCTCAGGTCTTCACTTAGGAACAGCGACAGGGCTTTCTTAGGGACGGTGTCAGGACCTTGGTTAGAAATGGGTCAGGATATTAGCTCAGGATAGTGTCCGGATTTTAGTTATTGCCGGCAGCAGGGCCTATATTAGAGATAGATTCCGGGCCTTAGTTAGGGACAGTGTCAGGGCCTTAATTAGGACTAGTCTGGGCCTTAGTTAGGGAGAGCATTACGGCTTCGGTGAGGATAAGGGGCAGGACGTTAGATCGGGACAGAGTCAGGTTCCAGGCCAGTGGTAGTGTCAGGATGTGAGCTAGGGATAGGGTGAAGACCTTAGTTATTGAGAGCATCAGGGCCTTAGCTAGGACCAGCGTCAGGGCCTTCATCAGGACCAGTGTCAGGGCTTCACGTACGGACAGCGTCAGAGCCTAACTAAGGTACGGCAACGGGGCCTAAGTGAGGCCGATCTTTAGGGCCTGAGTTAGGGGCAGTGGCAGGGCATGACTTAGGAGCCGTATAAGGGCCTCTGTAGGATCAGCATTAGGGACTTCGTTAAAGACATTCTCAGGACCTCTGTTAGGGACCGCCTCAGGGCCTCACTTAGGGACAGCGTCAGGGCTTCCTTTGGGACAGTTTCAGGACCTTGGTAAGACATGGGTCAGGATATTAGCTCGGGATAATGTCAGGACTTTAGATATTGACTGCAGCAGGGCCTTAGAGACAGTGTCTCAGCCTGACTTAGGACTAGCATCAGAGCCTTTGTTAGGTACAGTGTCAGGGACTGAGTTAGGTGTAGTGTCAGGGCCTTAGTTAGGGACAGTGTCAGGGCCTGAGTTAGGACGAGCCTCCAGGCCTCAGTTAGGGCCAGGGTCACGGCCTCGGGACTAATTTTAGGGCCTTAGTTAGGAACAGCATCAGGGATTTATTTAGCATAAGAGGCTCAACATTAGTTAAAGACAAGGTTAGGTTAAGGTCTAGGGATTGTGTCAGGGCATGACCTAGGGATAGTGTCAAGACCTTAGTTACTTAGGGCATCAGGGCCTAATTTAGGACCAGTGTCAGGGCTTCAGGTAGGGATAGCGTCAGAGGCTGACTTAGGGAGAGCGACAGGGCTTGAGTGAGGCCTAGTGTCAGAGCCTTAGCTAGGGATAGTATCAGGGCATGACTTAGGAGCAGCATAAGGGCCTTGGTAGGATCAGCCTCAGGGGCTTTGTTAAAGACATTATCAGGGCCTCTGTTAGGGACAGCCTTAGGGCCTCCCTTAGGGACAGCGTCAGGGCTTACTTAGGGACAGTTTCAGGACCTTGGTAAGACATGGGTCAGGATATTAGCTCAGGAGAATGTCAGGACTTTAGATATTGACTGCAGCAGGGCCTTAGAGACAGTGTCTCAGCCTGACGTAGGACTAGCATCAGAGCCTTTGTTAGGGACAGTGTCAGGGCGTGAGTTAGGACGAGCCTCCAGGCCTCAGTTAGGGCCAGGGTCACGGCCTCGGGACTAATTTTAGGGCCTTAGTTAGGAACAGCATCAGGGATTTATTTAGCATAAGAAGCTCAACATTAGTTAAAGACGAGGTTAGGTCAAGGTCTAGGGATTGTGTCAGGGCATGACCTAGGGATAGTGTCAAGACCTTAGTTACTTAGGGCATCAGGGCCTAATTTAGGACCAGTGTCAGGGCTTCAGGTAGGGATAGCGTCAGAGCCTGACTTAGGGAGAGCGACAGGGCTCGAGTGAAGCCTAGTGTCAGAGCCTTAGCTAGGGATAGTATCAGGGCATGACTTAGGAGCAGCATAAGGGCCTTGGTAGGATCAGCCTCAGGGGCTTTGTTAAAGATATTATCAGGGCCTCTGTTAGGGACAGCCTTAGGACCTCCCTTAGGGACAGCGTCAGGGCTTACTTAGGGACAGTTTCAGGAGCTTGGTAAGAGATGGGTCCGGAAATTACCTCAGGATAGTGTCAGGACATTAGATATTGACGGCAGCAGGGCCTTAGTTAGGGACAGTGTCAAGGCCTTAGTTAGTACTGGCATCTGGGCCTCTGTTAGGTACAGTGTCAGGGCCTGAGTTAGGAATAGTGTTAGGGCCTGAGTTAGGGACAGTATCACGGCCTTGGGACTAAATTCAGGGCCTGAGGTAGTCACAGCATAAGGGCTTTAGTTAGCATAAGAGGCAGGACATTTGCTAGGGACAGGGTTAGGGTAAAGTTTAGGGATCGTGTCAGGAAATGACCTAGGGATAGTGTCAAGAGCTTAGTTACAGTATCAGGGCCTTATTTAGGACCCGTGTCAGGGCTTCAGGTAGGGACAGCGTCAGTGCCTGACTCTGGGAGAGCAACAGGGCCTGAGTGAGGCCTAGCGTCAGGCCCATAGCTGGGGACACTGTCAGGGCATGATGTAGGAGCAGCATCAGGGCCTTTGTTGCATCAGCATTAGTGTCTTAGTTACAGACATGATCAGGGCCTGAGTTAGTCACAGCGTCAAGGCCTCAGTTAGGCATAGCTTCAGGGACTGAGTTACGGACAGCCTCAGGTCTTCACTTAGGAACAGCGACAGGGCTTTCTTAGGGACGGTGTCAGGACCTTGGTTAGAAATGGGTCAGGATATTAGCTCAGGATAGTGTCCGGATTTTAGTTATTGCCGGCAGCAGGGCCTATATTAGAGATAGATTCCGGGCCTTAGTTAGGGACAGTGTCAGGGCCTTAATTAGGACTAGTCTGGGCCTTAGTTAGGGAGAGCATTACGGCTTCGGTGAGGATAAGGGGCAGGACGTTAGCTCGGGACAGAGTCAGGTTCCAGGCCAGTGGTAGTGTCAGGATGTGAGCTAGGGATAGGGTGAAGACCTTAGTTATTGAGAGCATCAGGGCCTTAGTTAGGACCAGCGTCAGGGCCTTCATCAGGACCAGTGTCAGGGCTTCACGTACGGACAGCGTCAGAGCCTAACTAAGGTACGGCAACAGGGCCTAAGTGAGGCCTATCTTTAGGGCCTGAGTTAGGGGCAGTGTCAGGGCATGACTTAGGAGCCGTATAAGGGCCTCTGTAGGATCAGCATTAGGGTCCTCGTTAAAGACATTCTCAGGGCCTCTGTTAGGGACCGCCTCAGGGCCTCACTTAGGGACAGCGTCAGGGCTTCCTTTGGGACAGTTTCAGGACCTTGGTAAGACATGGGTCAGGATATTAGCTCGGGATAATGTCAGGACTTTAGATATTGACTGCAGCAGGGCCTTAGAGACAGTGTCTCAGCCTGACTTAGGACTAGCATCAGAGCCTTTGTTAGGTACAGTGTCAGGGACTGAGTTCGGTGTAGTGTCAGGGCCTTAGTTAGGGACAGTGTCAGGGCCTGAGTTAGGACGAGCCTCCAGGCCTCAGTTAGGGCCAGGGTCACGGCCTCGGGACTAATTTTAGGGCCTTAGTTAGGAACAGCATCAGGGATTTATTTAGCATAAGAAGCTCAACATTAGTTAAAGACGAGATTAGGTTAAGGTCTAGGGATTGTGTCAGGGCATGACCTAGGGATAGTGTCAAGACCTTAGTTACTTAGGGCATCAGGGCCTAATTTAGGACCAGTGTCAGGGCTTCAGGTAGGGATAGCGTCAGAGGCTGACTTAGGGAGAGCGACAGGGCGTGAGTGAGGCCTAGTGTCAGAGCCTTAGCTAGGGATAGTATCAGGGCATGACTTAGGAGCAGCATAAGGGCCTTGGTAGGATCAGCCTCAGGGGCTTTGTTAAAGACATTATCAGGGCCTCTGTTAGGGACAGCCTTAGGGCCTCCCTTAGGGACAGCGTCAGGGCTTACTTAGGGACAGTTTCAGGAGCTTGGTAAGAGATGGGTCCGGAAATTACCTCAGGATAGTGTCAGGACATTAGATATTGACGGCAGCAGGGCCTTAGTTAGGGACAGTGTCAAGGCCTTAGTTAGTACTAGCATCTGGGCCTCTGTTAGGTACAGTGTCAGGGCCTGAGTTAGGAATAGTGTTAGGGCCTTAGTTAGGGACAGTATCACGGCCTTGGGACTAAATTCAGGGCCTGAGGTAGTCACAGCATAAGGGCTTTAGTTAGCATAAGAGGCAGGACATTTGCTAGGGACAGGGTTAGGGTAAAGTTTAGGGATCGTGTCAGGAAATGACCTAGGGATAGTGTCAAGAGCTTATTTACAGTATCAGGGCCTTATTTAGAACCCGTGTCAGGGCTTCAGGTAGGGACAGCGTCAGTGCCTGACTCTGGGAGAGCAACAGGGCCTGAGTGAGGCCTAGCGTCAGGCCCATAGCTGGGGACACTGTCAGGGCATGATGTAGGAGCAGCATCAGGGCCTTTGTTGCATCAGCATTAGTGTCTTAGTTACAGACATGATCAGGGCCTGAGTTAGTCACAGCGTCAAGGCCTCAGTTAGGCATAGCTTCAGGGACTGAGTTATGGACAGCCTCAGGTCTTCACTTAGGAACAGCGACAGGGCTTTCTTAGGGACGGTGTCAGGACCTTGGTTAGAAATGGGTTAGGATATTAGCTCAGGATAGTGTCCGGATTTTAGTTATTGCCGGCAGCAGGGCCTATATTAGAGATAGATTCCGGGCCTTAGTTAGGGACAGTGTCAGGGCCTTAATTAGGACTAGTCTGGGCCTTAGTTAGGGAGAGCATTACGGCTTCGGTGAGGATAAGGGGCAGGACGTTAGCTCGGGACAGAGTCAGGTTCCAGGCCAGTGGTAGTGTCAGGATGTGAGCTAGGGATAGGGTGAAGACCTTAGTTATTGAGAGCATCAGGGCCTTACTTAGGACCAGCGTCAGGGCCTTCATCAGGACCAGTGTCAGGGCTTCACGTACGGACAGCGTCAGAGCCTAACTAAGGTACGGCAACGGGGCCTAAGTGAGGCCTATCTTTAGGGCCTGAGTTAGGGGCAGTGGCAGGGCATGACTTAGGAGCCGTATAAGGGCCTCTGTAGGATCAGCATTAGGGACTTCGTTAAAGACATTCTCAGGACCTCTGTTAGGGACCGCCTCAGGGCCTCACTTAGGGACAGCGTCAGGGCTTACTTTGGGACAGTTTCAGGACCTTGGTAAGACATGGGTCAGGATATTAGCTCGGGATAATGTCAGGACTTTAGATATTGACTGCAGCAGGGCCTTAGAGACAGTGTCTCAGCCTGACTTAGGACTAGCATCAGAGCCTTTGTTAGGTACAGTGTCAGGGACTGAGTTAGGTGTAGTGTCAGGGCCTTAGTTAGGGACAGTGTCAGGGCCTGAGTTAGGACGAGCCTCCAGGCCTCAGTTAGGGCCAGGGTCACGGCCTCGGGACTAATTTTAGGGCCTTAGTTAGGAACAGCATCAGGGATTTATTTAGCATAAGAGGCTCAACATTAGTTAAAGACAAGGTTAGGTTAAGGTCTAGGGATTGTGTCAGGGCATGACCTAGGGATAGTGTCAAGGCCTTAGGTACTTAGGGCATCAGGGCCTAATTTAGGAGCAGTGTCAGGGCTTCAGGTAGGGATAGCGTCAGAGCCTGACTTAGGGAGAGCGACAGGGCTTGAGTGAGGCCTAGTGTCAGAGCCTTAGCTAGGGATAGTATCAGGGCATGACTTAGGAGCAGTATAAGGGCCTTGGTAGGATCAGCCTCAGGGGCTTTGTTAAAGACATTATCAGCTCCTCTGTTAGGGACAGCCTTAGGGCCTCCCTTAGGGACAGCGTCAGGGCTTACTTAGGGACAGTTTCAGGACCTTGGTAAGACATGTGTCAGGATATTAGCTCAGGAGAATGTCAGGACTTTAGATATTGACTGCAGCAGGGCCTTAGAGACAGTGTCTCAGCCTGACTTAGGACTAGGTTCAGAGACTTTGTTAGGGACAGTGTCAGGGCCTGAGTTAGGACGAGCCTCCAGGCCTCAGTTAGGGCCAGGTTCACGGCCTCGGGACTAATTTTAGGGCCTTAGTTAGGAACAGCATCAGGGATTTATTTAGCATAAGAAGCTCAACATTAGTTAAAGACGAGGTTAGGTCAAGGTCTAGGGATTGTGTCAGGGCATGACCTAGGGATAGTGTCAAGGCCTTAGTTACTTAGGGCATCAGGGCCTAATTTAGGACCAGTGTCAGGGCTTCAGGTAGGGATAGCGTCAGAGCCTGACTTAGGGAGAGCGACAGGGCTCGAGTGAAGCCTAGTGTCAGAGCCTTAGCTAGGGATAGTATCAGGGCATGACTTAGGAGCAGCATAAGGGCCTTGGTAGGATCAGCCTCAGGGGCTTTGTTAAAGATATTATCAGGGCCTCTGTTAGGGACAGCCTTAGGACCTCCCTTAGGGACAGCGTCAGGGCTTACTTAGGGACAGTTTCAGGAGCTTGGTAAGAGATGGGTCCGGAAATTACCTCTGGATAGTGTCAGGACATTAGATATTGACGGCAGCAGGGCCTTAGTTAGGGACAGTGTCAAGGCCTTAGTTAGTACTGGCATCTGGGCCTCTGTTAGGTACAGTGTCAGGGCCTGAGTTAGGAATAGTGTTAGGGCCTGAGTTAGGGACAGTATCACGGCCTTGGCACTAAATTCAGGGCCTGAGGTAGTCACAGCATAAGGGCTTTAGTTAGCATAAGAGGCAGGACATTTGCTAGGGACAGGGTTAGGGTAAAGTTTAGGGATCGTGTCAGGAAATGACCTAGGGATAGTGTCAAGAGCTTAGTTACAGTATCAGGGCCTTATTTAGGACCCGTGTCAGGGCTTGAGGTAGGGACAGCGTCAGTGCCTGACTCTGGGAGAGCAACAGGGCCTGAGTGAGGCCTAGCGTCAGGCCCATAGCTCTGGACACTGTCAGGGCATGATGTAGGAGCAGCATCAGGGCCTTTGTTGCATCAGCATTAGTGTCTTAGTTACAGACATGATCAGGGCCTGAGTTAGTCACAGCGTCAAGGCCTCAGTTAGGCATAGCTTCAGGGACTGAGTTACGGACAGCCTCAGGTCTTCACTTAGGAACAGCGACAGGGCTTTCTTAGGGACGGTGTCAGGACCTTGGTTAGAAATGGGTCAGGATATTAGCTCAGGATAGTGTCCGGATTTTAGTTATTGCCGGCAGCAGGGCCTATATTAGAGATAGATTCCGGGCCTTAGTTAGGGACAGTGTCAGGGCCTTAATTAGGACTAGTCTGGGCCTTAGTTAGGGAGAGCATTACGGCTTCGGTGAGGATAAGGGGCAGGACGTTAGCTCGGGAGAGAGTCAGGTTCCAGGCCAGTGGTAGTGTCAGGATGTGAGCTAGGGATAGGGTGAAGACCTTAGTTATTGAGAGCATCAGGGCCTTAGTTAGGACCAGCGTCAGGGCCTTCATCAGGACCAGTGTCAGGGCTTCACGTACGGACAGCGTCAGAGCCTAACTAAGGTACGGCAACAGGGCCTAACTGAGGCCTATCTTTAGGGCCTGAGTTAGGGGCAGTGTCAGGGCATGACTTAGGAGCAGTATAAGGGCCTCTGTAAGATCAGCATTAGGGTCTTCGTTAAAGGCATTCTCAGGGCCTCTGTTAGGGACCGCCTCAGGGCTTCACTTAGGGACAGCGTCAGGGCTTACTTTGGGACAGTTTCAGGACCTTGGTAAGATATGGGTCAGGATATTAGCTCGGGATAATGTCAGGACTTTAGATATTGAATGCAGCAGGGCCTTAGAGACAGTGTCTCAGCCTGACTTAGGACTAGCATCAGAGCCTTTGTTAGGTACAGTGTCAGGGACTGAGTTCGGTGTAGTGTCAGGGCCTTAGTTAGGGACAGTGTCAGGGCCTGAGTTAGGACGAGCCTCCAGGCCTCAGTTAGGGCCAGGGTCACAGCCTCAGGACTAATTTTAGGGCCTTAGTTAGGAACAGCATCAGGGATTTATTTAGCATAAGAAGCTCAACATTAGTTAAAGACGAGGTTAGATTAAGGTCTAGGGATTGTGTCAGGGCATGACCTAGGGATAGTGTCAAGACCTTAGTTACTTAGGGCATCAGGGCCTAATTTAGGAGCAGTGTCAGGGCTTCAGGTAGGGATAGCGTCACAGCCTGACTTAGGGAGAGCGACAGGGCTTGAGTGAGGCCTAGTGTCAGAGCCTTAGCTAGGGAAAGTATCAGGGCATGACTTAGGAGCAGTATAAGGGCCTTGGTAGGATCAGCCTCAGGGGCTTTGTTAAAGACATTATCAGGGCCTCTGTTAGGGACAGGCTTAGGGCCTCCCTTAGGGACAGCTTCAGGGCTTACTTAGGGACAGTTTCAGGACCTTGGTAAGACATGGGTCAGGATATTAGCTCAGGAGAATGTCAGGACTTTAGATATTGACTGCAGCAGGGCCTTCGAGACAGTGTCTCAGCCTGACTTAGGACTAGCATCAGAGCCTTTGTTAGGGACAGTGTCACGGCCTGAGTTAGGACGAGCCTCCAGGCCTCAGTTAGGGCCAGGGTCACGGCCTCGGGACTAATTTTAGGGCCTTAGTTAGGAACAGCATCAGGGATTTATTTAGCATAAGAAGCTCAACATTAGTTAAAGACGAGGTTAGGTTAAGGTCTAGGGATTGTGTCAGGGCATGACCTAGGGATAGTGTCAAGACCTTAGTTACTTAGGGCATCAGGGCCTAATTTAGGACCAGTGTCAGGGCTTCAGGTAGGGATAGCGTCAGAGCCTGACTTAGGGAGAGCGACAGGGCTTGAGTGAGGCCTAGTGTCAGAGCCTTAGCTAGGGATAGTATCAGGGCATGACTTAGGAGCAGCATAAGGGCCTTGGTAGGATCAGCCTCAGGGGCTTTGTTAAAGACATTATCAGGGCCTCTGTTAGGGACAGCCTTAGGGCCTCCCTTAGGGACAGCGTCAGGGCTTACTTAGGGACAGTTTCAGGAGCTTGGTAAGAGATGGGTCCGGAAATTACCTCAGGATAGTGTCAGGACATTAGATATTGACGGCAGCAGGGCCTTAGTTAGGGACAGTGTCAAGGCCTTAGTTAGTACTAGCATCTGGGCCTCTGTTAGGTACAGTGTCAGGGCCTGAGTTAGGAATAGTGTTAGGGCCTTAGTTAGGGACAGTATCACGGCCTTGGGACTAAATTCAGGGCCTGAGGTAGTCACAGCATAAGGGCTTTAGTTAGCATAAGAGGCAGGACATTTGCTAGGGACAGGGTTAGGGTAAAGTTTAGGGATCGTGTCAGGAAATGACCTAGGGATAGTGTCAAGAGCTTAGTTACAGTATCAGGGCCTTATTTAGAACCCGTGTCAGGGCTTCAGGTAGGGACAGCGTCAGTGCCTGACTCTGGGAGAGCAACAGGGCCTGAGTGAGGCCTAGCGTCAGGCCCATAGCTGGGAACACTGTCAGGGCATGATGTAGGAGCAGCATCAGGGCCTTTGTTGCATCAGCATTAGTGTCTTAGTTACAGACATGATCAGGGCCTGAGTTAGTCACAGCGTCAAGGCCTCAGTTAGGCATAGCTTCAGGGACTGAGTTACGGACAGCCTCAGGTCTTCACTTAGGAACAGCGACAGGGCTTTCTTAGGGACGGTGTCAGGACCTTGGTTAGAAATGGGTCAGGATATTAGCTCAGGATAGTGTCCGGATTTTAGTTATTGCCGGCAGCAGGGCCTATATTAGAGATAGATTCCGGGCCTTAGTTAGGGACAGTGTCAGGGCCTTAATTAGGACTAGTCTGGGCCTTAGTTAGGGAGAGCATTACGGCTTCGGTGAGGATAAGGGGCAGGACGTTAGCTCGGGAGAGAGTCAGGTTCCAGGCCAGTGGTAGTGTCAGGATGTGAGCTAGGGATAGGGTGAAGACCTTAGTTATTGAGAGCATCAGGGCCTTAGTTAGGACCAGCGTCAGGGCCTTCATCAGGACCAGTGTCAGGGCTTCACGTACGGACAGCGTCAGAGCCTAACTAAGGTACGGCAACGGGGCCTAAGTGAGGCCTATCTTTAGGGCCTGAGTTAGGGGCAGTGGCAGGGCATGACTTAGGAGCCGTATAAGGGCCTCTGTAGGATCAGCATTAGGGACTTCGTTAAAGACATTCTCAGGACCTCTGTTAGGGACCGCCTCAGGGCCTCACTTAGGGACAGCGTCAGGGCTTACTTTGGGACAGTTTCAGGACCTTGGTAAGACATGGGTCAGGATATTAGCTCGGGATAATGTCAGGACTTTAGATATTGACTGCAGCAGGGCCTTAGAGACAGTGTCTCAGCCTGACTTAGGACTAGCATCAGAGCCTTTGTTAGGTACAGTGTCAGGGACTGAGTTAGGTGTAGTGTCAGGGCCTTAGTTAGGGACAGTGTCAGGGCCTGAGTTAGGACGAGCCTCCAGGCCTCAGTTAGGGCCAGGGTCACGGCCTCGGGACTAATTTTAGGGCCTTAGTTAGGAACAGCATCAGGGATTTATTTAGCATAAGAAGCTCAACATTAGTTAAAGACAAGGTTAGGTTAAGGTCTAGGGATTGTGTCAGGGCATGACCTAGGGATAGTGTCAAGACCTTAGTTACTTAGGGCATCAGGGCCTAATTTAGGAGCAGTGTCAGGGCTTCAGGTAGGGATAGCGTCAGAGCCTGACTTAGGGAGAGCGACAGGGCTTGAGTGAGGCCTAGTGTCAGAGCCTTAGCTAGGGATAGTATCAGGGCATGACTTAGGAGCAGCACAAGGTTCTTGGTAGGATCAGCCTCAGGGGCTTTGTTAAAGACATTATCAGGGCCTCTGTTAGGGGCAGCCTTAGGGCCTCCCTTAGGGACAGCGTCAGGGCTTACTTAGGGACAGTTTCAGGAGCTTGGTAAGAGATGGGTCCGGAAATTACCTCAGGATAGTGTCAGGACATTAGATATTGACGGCAGCAGGGCCTTAGTTAGGGACAGTGTCAAGGCCTTAGTTAGTACTGGCATCCGGGCCTCTGTTAGGTACAGTGTCAGGGCCTGAGTTAGGAATAGTGTTAGGGCCTGAGTGAGGGACAGTATCACGGCCTTGGGACTAAATTCAGGGCCTGAGGTAGTCACAGCATAAGGGCTTTAGTTAGCATAAGAGGCAGGACATTTGCTAGGGACAGGGTTAGGGTAAAGTTTAGGGATCGTGTCAGGAAATGACCTAGGGATAGTGTCAAGAGCTTAGTTACAGTATCAGGGCCTTATTTAGGACCCGTGTCAGGGCTTCAGGTAGGGACAGCGTCAGTGCCTGACTCTGGGAGAGCAACAGGGCCTGAGTGAGGCCTAGCGTCAGGCCCATAGCTGGGGACACTGTCAGGGCATGATGTAGGAGCAGCATCAGGGCCTTTGTTGCATCAGCATTAGTGTCTTAGTTACAGACATGATCAGGGCCTGAGTTAGTCACAGCGTCAAGGCCTCAGTTAGGCATAGCTTCAGGGACTGAGTTACGGACAGCCTCAGGTCTTCACTTAGGAACAGCGACAGGGCTTTCTTAGGGACGGTGTCAGGACCTTGGTTAGAAATGGGTCAGGATATTAGCTCAGGATAGTGTCCGGATTTTAGTTATTGCCGGCAGCAGGGCCTATATTAGAGATAGATTCTGGGCCTTAGTTAGGGACAGTGTCAGGGCCTTAATTAGGACTAGTCTGGGCCTTAGTTAGGGAGAGCATTTCGGCTTCGCTGAGGATAAGGGGCAGGACGTTAGCTCGGGACAGAGTCAGGTTCCAGGCCAGTGGTAGTGTCAGGATGTGAGCTAGGGATAGGGTGAAGACCTTAGTTATTGAGAGCATCAGGGCCTTAGTTAGGACCAGCGTCAGGGCCTTCATCAGGACCAGTGTCAGGGCTTCACGTACGGACAGCGTCAGAGCCTAACTAAGGTACGGCAACAGGGCCTAAGTGAGGCCTATCTTTAGGGCCTGAGTTAGGGGCAGTGTCAGGGCATGACTTAGGAGCCGTATAAGGGCCTCTGTAGGATCAGCATTAGGGTCTTCGTTAAAGACATTCTCAGGGCCTCTGTTAGGCACCGCCTCAGGGCCTCACTTATGGACAGCGTCAGGGCTTCCTTTGGGACAGTTTCAGGACCTTGGTAAGACATGGGTCAGGATATTAGCTCGGGATAATGTCAGGACTTTAGATATTGACTGCAGCAGGGCCTTAGAGACAGTGTCTCAGCCTGACTTAGGACTAGCATCAGAGCCTTTGTTAGGTACAATGTCAGGGACTGAGTTCGGTGTAGTGTCAGGGCCTTAGTTAGGGACAGTGTCAGGGCCTGAGTTAGGACGAGCCTCCAGGCCTCAGTTAGGGCCAGGGTCACAGCCTCGGGACTAATTTTAGGGCCTTAGTTACGAACAGCATCAGGGATTTATTTAGCATAAGAAGCTCAACATTAGTTAAAGACGAGTTTAGGTTAAGGTCTAGGGATTGTGTCAGGGCATGACCTAGGGATAGTGTCAAGACCTTAGTTACTTAGGGCATCAGGGCCTAATTTAGGAGCAGTGTCAGGGCTTCAGGTAGGGATAGCGTCAGAGCCTGACTTAGGGAGAGCGACAGGGCTTGAGTGAGGCCTAGTGTCAGAGCCTTAGCTAGGGATAGTATCAGGGCATGACTTAGGAGCAGCATAAGGGCCTTGGTAGCATCAGCTTCAGGGGCTTTGTTAAAGATATTATCAGGGCCTCTGTTAGGGACAGCCTTAGGACCTCCCTTAGGGACAGCGTCAGGGCTTACTTAGGGACAGTTTCAGGAGCTTGGTAAGAGACGGGTCCGGAAATTACCTCAGGATAGTGTCAGGACATTATATATTGACGGCAGCAGGGCCTTAGTTAGGGACAGTGTCAAGGCCTTAGTTAGTACTGGCATCCGGGCCTCTGTTAGGTACAGTGTCAGGGCCTGAGTTAGGAATAGTGTTAGGGCCTGAGTTAGGGACAGTATCACGGCCTTGGGACTAAATTCAGGGCCTGAGGTAGTCACAGCATAAGGGCTTTAGTTAGCCTAAGAGGCAGGACATTTGCTAGGGACAGGGTTAGGGTAAAGTTTAGGGATCGTGTCAGGAAATGACCTAGGGATAGTGTCAAGAGCTTAGTTACAGTATCAGGGCCTTATTTAGGACCCGTGTCAGGGCTTGAGGTAGGGACAGCGTCAGTGCCTGACTCTGGGAGAGCAACAGGGCCTGAGTGAGGCCTAGCGTCAGGCCCATAGCTGGGGACACTGTCAGGGCATGATGTAGGAGCAGCATCAGGGCCTTTGTTGCATCAGCATTAGTGTCTTAGTTACAGACATGATCAGGGCCTGAGTTAGTCACAGCGTCAAGGCCTCAGTTAGGCATAGCTTCAGGGACTGAGTTACGGACAGCCTCAGGTCTTCACTTAGGAACAGCGACAGGGCTTTCTTAGGGACGGTGTCAGGACCTTGGTTAGAAATGGGTCAGGATATTAGCTCAGGATAGTGTCCGGATTTTAGTTATTGCCGGCAGCAGGGCCTATATTAGAGATAGATTCCGGGCCTTAGTTAGGGACAGTGTCAGGGCCTTAATTAGGACTAGTCTGGGCCTTAGTTAGGGAGAGCATTACGGCTTCGGTGAGGATAAGGGGCAGGACGTTAGCTCGGGACAGAGTCAGGTTCCAGGCCAGTGGTAGTGTCAGGATGTGAGCTAGGGATAGGGTGAAGACCTTAGTTATTGAGAGCATCAGGGCCTTAGTTAGGACCAGCGTCAGGGCCTTCATCAGGACCAGTGTCAGGGCTTCACGTACGGACAGCGTCAGAGCCTAACTAAGGTACGGCAACGGGGCCTAAGTGAGGCCTATCTTTAGGGCCTGAGTTAGGGGCAGTGTCAGGGCATGACTTAGGAGCCGTATAAGGGCCTCTGTAGGATCCGCATTAGGGACTTCGTTAAAGAGATTCTCAGGGCCTCTGTTAGGGACCGCCTCAGGGCCTCACTTAGGGACAGCGTCAGGGCTTACTTTGGGACAGTTTCAGGACCTTGGTAAGACATGGGTCAGGATATTAGCTTGGGATAATGTCAGGACTTTAGATATTGACTGCAGCAGGGCCTTAGAGACAGTGTCTCAGCCTGACTTAGGACTAGCATCAGAGCCTTTGTTAGGTACAGTGTCAGGGACTGAGTTAGGTGTAGTGTCAGGGCCTTAGTTAGGGACAGTGTCAGGGCCTGAGTTAGGACGAGCCTCCAGGCCTCAGTTAGGGCCAGGGTCACGGCCTCGGGACTAATTTTAGGGCCTTAGTTACGAACAGCATCAGGGATTTATTTAGCATAAGAAGCTCAACATTAGTTAAAGACGAGTTTAGGTTAAGGTCTAGGGATTGTGTCAGGGCATGACCTAGGGATAGTGTCAAGACCTTAGTTACTTAGGGCATCAGGGCCTAATTTAGGAGCAGTGTCAGGGCTTCAGGTAGGGATAGCGTCAGAGGCTGACTTAGGGAGAGCGACAGGGCTTGAGTGAGGCCTAGTGTCAGAGCCTTAGCTAGGGATAGTATCAGGGCATGACTTAGGAGCAGCATAAGGGCCTTGGTAGCATCAGCTTCAGGGGCTTTGTTAAAGATATTATCAGGGCCTCTGTTAGGGACAGCCTTAGGACCTCCCTTAGGGACAGCGTCAGGGCTTACTTAGGGACAGTTTCAGGAGCTTGGTAAGAGACGGGTCCGGAAATTACCTCAGGATAGTGTCAGGACATTATATATTGACGGCAGCAGGGCCTTAGTTAGGGACAGTGTCAAGGCCTTAGTTAGTACTGGCATCCGGGCCTCTGTTAGGTACAGTGTCAGGGCCTGAGTTAGGAATAGTGTTAGGGCCTGAGTTAGGGACAGTATCACGGCCTTGGGACTAAATTCAGGGCCTGAGGTAGTCACAGCATAAGGGCTTTAGTTAGCATAAGAGGCAGGACATTTGCTAGGGACAGGGTTAGGGTAAAGTTTAGGGATCGTGTCAGGAAATGACCTAGGGATAGTGTCAAGAGCTTAGTTACAGTATCAGGGCCTTATTTAGGACCCGTGTCAGGGCTTGAGGTAGGGACAGCGTCAGTGCCTGACTCTGGGAGAGCAACAGGGCCTGAGTGAGGCCTAGCGTCAGGCCCATAGCTGGGGACACTGTCAGGGCCTGATGTAGGAGCAGCATCAGGGCCTTTGTTGCATCAGCATTAGTGTCTTAGTTACAGACATGATCAGGGCCTGAGTTAGTCACAGCGTCAAGGCCTCAGTTAGGCATAGCTTCAGGGACTGAGTTACGGACAGCCTCAGGTCTTCCCTTAGAAACAGCGACAGGGCTTTCTTAGGGACGGTGTCAGGACCTTGGTTAGAAATGGGTCCGGATATTAGCTCAGGATAGTGTCCGGATTTTAGTTATTGCCGGCAGCAGGGCCTATATTAGAGATAGATTCCGGGTCTTAGTTAGGGACAGTATCAGGGCCTTAATTAGGACTAGTCTGGGCCGTAGTTAGGGAGAGCATTACGGCTTCGGTGAGGATAAGGGGCAGGACGTTAGCTCGGGACAGAGTCAGGTTCCAGGCCAGTGGTAGTGTCAGGATGTGAGCTAGGGATAGGGTGAAGACCTTAGATATTGAGAGCATCAGGGCCTTAGTTAGGACCAGCGTCAGGGCCTTCATCAGGACCAGTGTCAGGGCTTCACGTACGGACAGCGTCAGAGCCTAACTAAGGTACGGCAACAGGGCCTAAGTGAGGCCTATCTTTAGGGCCTGAGTTAGGGGCAGTGTCAGGGCCTGACTTAGGAGCCGTATAAGGGCCTCTGTAGGATCAGCATTAGGGTCCTCGTTAAAGACATTCTCAGGGCCTCTGTTAGGGACCGCCTCAGGGCCTCACTTAGGGACAGCGTCAGGGCTTCCTTTGGGACAGTTTCAGGACCTTGGTAAGACATGGGTCAGGATATTAGCTCAGGAGAATGTCAGGACTTTAGATATTGACTGCAGCAGGGCCTTAGAGACAGTGTCTCAGCCTGACTTAGGACTAGCATCAGAGCCTTTGTTAGGTACAGTGTCAGGGACTGAGTTAGGTGTAGTGTCAGGGCCTTAGTTAGGGACAGTGTCAGGGCCTGAGTTAGGACGAGCCTCCAGGCCTCAGTTAGGGCCAGGGTCACGGCCTCGGGACTAATTTTAGGGCCTTAGTTAGGAACAGCATCAGGGATTTATTTAGCATAAGAAGCTCAACATTAGTTAAAGACAAGGTTAGGTTAAGGTCTAGGGATTGTGTCAGGGCATGACCTAGGGATAGTGTCAAGACCTTAGTTACTTAGGGCATCAGGGCCTAATTTAGGAGCAGTGTCAGGGCTTCAGGTAGGGATAGCGTCACAGCCTGACTTAGGGAGAGCGACAGGGCTTGAGTGAGGCCTAGTGTCAGAGCCTTAGCTAGGGATAGTATCAGGGCATGACTTAGGAGCAGCATAAGGGCCTTGGTAGGATCAGCCTCAGGGGCTTTGTTAAAGACATTATCAGGGCCTCTGTTAGGGACAGCCTTAGGACCTCCCATAGGGACAGCGTCAGGGCTTACTTAGGGACAGTTTCAGGAGCTTGGTAAGAGATGGGTCCGGAAATTACCTCAGGATAGTGTCAGGACATTATATATTGACGGCAGCAGGGCCTTAGTTAGGGACAGTGTCAAGGCCTTAGTTAGTACTGGCATCTGGGCCTCTGTTAGGTACAGTGTCAGGGCCTGAGTTAGGAATAGTGTTAGGGCCTGAGTTAGGGACAGTATCACGGCCTTGGGACTAAATTCAGGGCCTGAGGTAGTCACAGCATAAGGGCTTTAGTTAGCATAAGAGGCAGGACATTTGCTAGGGACAGGGTTAGGGTAAAGTTTAGGGATCGTGTCAGGAAATGACCTAGGGATAGTGTCAAGAGCTTAGTTACAGTATCAGGGCCTTATTTAGGACCCGTGTCAGGGCTTGAGGTAGGGACAGCGTCAGTGCCTGACTCTGGGAGAGCAACAGGGCCTGAGTGAGGCCTAGCGTCAGGCCCATAGCTGGGGACACTGTCAGGGCATGATGTAGGAGCAGCATCAGGGCCTTTGTTGCATCAGCATTAGTGTCTTAGTTACAGACATGATCAGGGCCTGAGTTAGTCACAGCGTCAAGGCCTCAGTTAGGCATAGCTTCAGGGACTGAGTTACGGACAGCCTCAGGTCTTCACTTAGGAACAGCGACAGGGCTTTCTTAGGGACGGTGTCAGGACCTTGGTTAGAAATGGGTCAGGATATTAGCTCAGGATAGTGTCCGGATTTTAGTTATTGCCGGCAGCAGGGCCTATATTAGAGATAGATTCCGGGCCTTAGTTAGGGACAGTGTCAGGGCCTTAATTAGGACTAGTCTGGGCCTTAGTTAGGGAGAGCATTACGGCTTCGGTGAGGATAAGGGGCAGGACGTTAGCTCGGGACAGAGTCAGGTTCCAGGCCAGTGGTAGTGTCAGGATGTGAGCTAGGGATAGGGTGAAGACCTTAGTTATTGAGAGCATCAGGGCCTTAGTTAGGACCAGCGTCAGGGCCTTCATCAGGACCAGTGTCAGGGCTTCACGTACGGACAGCGTCAGAGCCTAACTAAGGTACGGCAACAGGACCTAAGTGAGGCCTATCTTTAGGGCCTGAGTTAGGGGCAGTGGCAGGGCATGACTTAGGAGCCGTATAAGGGCCTCTGTAGGATCAGCATTAGGGTCTTCGTTAAAGAGATTCTCAGGACCTCTGTTAGGGACCGCCTCAGGGCCTCACTTAGGGACAGCGTCAGGGCTTACTTTGGGACAGTTTCAGGACCTTGGTAAGACATGGGTCAGGATATTAGCTCGGGATAATGTCAGGACTTTAGATATTGACTGCAGCAGGGCCTTAGAGACAGTGTCTCAGCCTGACTTAGGACTAGCATCAGAGCCTTTGTTAGGTACAGTGTCAGGGACTGAGTTCGGTGTAGTGTCAGGGCCTTAGTTAGGGACAGTGTCAGGGCCTGAGTTAGGACGAGCCTCCAGGCCTCAGTTAGGGCCAGGGTCACGGACTCGGGACTAATTTTAGGGCCTTAGTTAGGAACAGCATCAGGGATTTATTTAGCATAAGAAGCTCAACATTAGTTAAAGACGAGATTAGGTTAAGGTCTAAGGATTGTGTCAGGGCATGACCTAGGGATAGTGTCAAGACCTTAGTTACTTAGGGCATCAGGGCCTAATTTAGGAGCAGTGTCAGGGCTTCAGGTAGGGATAGCGTCAGAGGCTGACTTAGGGAGAGCGACAGGGCTTGAGTGAGGCCTAGTGTCAGAGCCTTAGCTAGGGATAGTATCAGGGCATGACTTAGGAGCAGCATAAGGGCCTTGGTAGGATCAGCCTCAGGGGCTTTGTTAAAGACATTATCAGGGCCTCTGTTAGGGACAGCCTTAGGGCTTCCCTTAGGGACAGCGTCAGGGCTTACTTAGGGACAGTTTCAGGAGCTTGGTAAGAGATGGGTCCGGAAATTACCTCAGGATAGTGTCAGGACATTAGATATTGACGGCAGCAGGGCCTTAGTTAGGGACAGTGTCAAGGCCTTAGTTAGTACTAGCATCTGGGCCTCTGTTAGGTACAGGGTCAGGGCCTGAGTTAGGAATAGTGTTAGGGCCTTAGTTAGGGACAGTATCACGGCCTTGGGACTAAATTCAGGGCCTGAGGTAGTCACAGCATAAGGGCTTTAGTTAGCATAAGAGGCAGGACATTTGCTAGGGACAGGGTTAGGGTAAAGTTTAGGGATCGTGTCAGGAAATGACCTAGGGATAGTGTCAAGAGCTTATTTACAGTATCAGGGCCTTATTTAGAACCCGTGTCAGGGCTTCAGGTAGGGACAGCGTCAGTGCCTGACTCTGGGAGAGCAACAGGGCCTGAGTGAGGCCTAGCGTCAGGCCCATAGCTGGGGACACTGTCAGGGCATGATGTAGGAGCAGCATCAGGGCCTTTGTTGCATCAGCATTAGTGTCTTAGTTACAGACATGATCAGGGCCTGAGTTAGTCACAGCGTCAAGGCCTCAGTTAGGCATAGCTTCAGGGACTGAGTTACGGACAGCCTCAGGTCTTCACTTAGGAACAGCGACAGGGCTTTCTTAGGGACGGTGTCAGGACCTTGGTTAGAAATGGGTTAGGATATTAGCTCAGGATAGTGTCCGGATTTTAGTTATTGCCGGCAGCAGGGCCTATATTAGAGATAGATTCCGGGCCTTAGTTAGGGACAGTGTCAGGGCCTTAATTAGGACTAGTCTGGGCCTTAGTTAGGGAGAGCATTACGGCTTCGGTGAGGATAAGGGGCAGGACGTTAGATCGGGACAGAGTCAGGTTCCAGGCCAGTGGTAGTGTCAGGATGTGAGCTAGGGATAGGGTGAAGACCTTAGTTATTGAGAGCATCAGGGCCTTAGCTAGGACCAGCGTCAGGGCCTTCATCAGGACCAGTGTCAGGGCTTCACGTACGGACAGCGTCAGAGCCTAACTAAGGTACGGCAACGGGGCCTAAGTGAGGCCTATCTTTAGGGCCTGAGTTAGGGGCAGTGGCAGGGCATGACTTAGGAGCCGTATAAGGGCCTCTGTAGGATCAGCATTAGGGTCCTCGTTAAAGACATTCTCAGGGCCTCTGTTAGGGACCGCCTCAGGGCCTCACTTAGGGACAGCGTCAGGGCTTCCTTTGGGACAGTTTCAGGACCTTGGTAAGACATGGGTCAGGATATTAGCTCGGGATAATGTCAGGACTTTAGATATTGACTGCAGCAGGGCCTTAGAGACAGTGTCTCAGCCTGACTTAGGACTAGCATCAGAGCCTTTGTTAGGTACAGTGTCAGGGACTGAGTTCGGTGTAGTGTCAGGGCCTTAGTTAGGGACAGTGTCAGGGCCTGAGTTAGGACGAGCCTCCAGGCCTCAGTTAGGGCCAGGGTCACGGCCTCGGGACTAATTTTAGGGCCTTAGTTAGGAACAGCATCAGGGATTTATTTAGCATAAGAAGCTCAACATTAGTTAAAGACGAGGTTAGGTTAAGGTCTAGGGATTTTGTCAGGGCATGACCTAGGGATAGTGTCAAGACCTTAGTTACTTAGGGCATCAGGGCCTAATTTAGGACCAGGGTCAGGGCTTCAGGTAGGGATAGCGTCAGAGCCTGACTTAGGGAGAGCGACAGGGCTCGAGTGAAGCCTAGTGTCAGAGCCTTAGCTAGGGATAGTATCAGGGCATGACTTAGGAGCAGCATAAGGGCCTTGGTAGGATCAGCCTCAGGGGCTTTGTTAAAGATATTATCAGGGCCTCTGTTAGGGACAGCCTTAGGACCTCCCTTAGGGACAGCGTCAGGGCTTACTTAGGGACAGTTTCAGGAGCTTGGTAAGAGATGGGTCCGGAAATTACCTCAGGATAGTGTCAGGACATTAGATATTGACGGCAGCAGGGCCTTAGTTAGGGACAGTGTCAAGGCCTTAGTTAGTACTGGCATCTGGGCCTCTGTTAGGTACAGTGTCAGGGCCTGAGTTAGGAATAGTGTTAGGGCCTGAGTTAGGGACAGTATCACGGCCTTGGGACTAAATTCAGGGCCTGAGGTAGTCACAGCATAAGGGCTTTAGTTAGCATAAGAGGCAGGACATTTGCTAGGGACAGGGTTAGGGTAAAGTTTAGGGATCGTGTCAGGAAATGACCTAGGGATAGTGTCAAGAGCTTAGTTACAGTATCAGGGCCTTATTTAGGACCCGTGTCAGGGCTTGAGGTAGGGACAGCGTCAGTGCCTGACTCTGGGAGAGCAACAGGGCCTGAGTGAGGCCTAGCGTCAGGCCCATAGCTGGGGACACTGTCAGGGCATGATGTAGGAGCAGCATCAGGGCCTTTGTTGCATCAGCATTAGTGTCTTAGTTACAGACATGATCAGGGCCTGAGTTAGTCACAGCGTCAAGGCCTCAGTTAGGCATAGCTTCAGGGACTGAGTTACGGACAGCCTCAGGTCTTCACTTAGGAACAGCGACAGGGCTTTCTTAGGGACGGTGTCAGGACCTTGGTTAGAAATGGGTCAGGATATTAGCTCAGGATAGTGTCCGGATTTTAGTTATTGCCGGCAGCAGGGCCTATATTAGAGATAGATTCCGGGCCTTAGTTAGGGACAGTGTCAGGGCCTTAATTAGGACTAGTCTGGGCCTTAGTTAGGGAGAGCATTACGGCTTCGGTGAGGATAAGGGGCAGGACGTTAGCTCGGGACAGAGTCAGGTTCCAGGCCAGTGGTAGTGTCAGGATGTGAGCTAGGGATAGGGTGAAGACCTTAGTTATTGAGAGCATCAGGGCCTTAGTTAGGACCAGCGTCAGGGCCTTCATCAGGACCAGTGTCAGGGCTTCACGTACGGACAGCGTCAGAGCCTAACTAAGGTACGGCAACAGGACCTAAGTGAGGCCTATCTTTAGGGCCTGAGTTAGGGGCAGTGGCAGGGCATGACTTAGGAGCCGTATAAGGGCCTCTGTAGGATCAGCATTAGGGTCTTCGTTAAAGAGATTCTCAGGACCTCTGTTAGGGACCGCCTCAGGGCCTCACTTAGGGACAGCGTCAGGGCTTACTTTGGGACAGTTTCAGGACCTTGGTAAGACATGGGTCAGGATATTAGCTCGGGATAATGTCAGGACTTTAGATATTGACTGCAGCAGGGCCTTAGAGACAGTGTCTCAGCCTGACTTAGGACTAGCATCAGAGCCTTTGTTAGGTACAGTGTCAGGGACTGAGTTCGGTGTAGTGTCAGGGCCTTAGTTAGGGACAGTGTCAGGGCCTGAGTTAGGACGAGCCTCCAGGCCTCAGTTAGGGCCAGGGTCACGGACTCGGGACTAATTTTAGGGCCTTAGTTAGGAACAGCATCAGGGATTTATTTAGCATAAGAAGCTCAACATTAGTTAAAGACGAGATTAGGTTAAGGTCTAAGGATTGTGTCAGGGCATGACCTAGGGATAGTGTCAAGACCTTAGTTACTTAGGGCATCAGGGCCTAATTTAGGAGCAGTGTCAGGGCTTCAGGTAGGGATAGCGTCAGAGGCTGACTTAGGGAGAGCGACAGGGCTTGAGTGAGGCCTAGTGTCAGAGCCTTAGCTAGGGATAGTATCAGGGCATGACTTAGGAGCAGCATAAGGGCCTTGGTAGGATCAGCCTCAGGGGCTTTGTTAAAGACATTATCAGGGCCTCTGTTAGGGACAGCCTTAGGGCTTCCCTTAGGGACAGCGTCAGGGCTTACTTAGGGACAGTTTCAGGAGCTTGGTAAGAGATGGGTCCGGAAATTACCTCAGGATAGTGTCAGGACATTAGATATTGACGGCAGCAGGGCCTTAGTTAGGGACAGTGTCAAGGCCTTAGTTAGTACTAGCATCTGGGCCTCTGTTAGGTACAGGGTCAGGGCCTGAGTTAGGAATAGTGTTAGGGCCTTAGTTAGGGACAGTATCACGGCCTTGGGACTAAATTCAGGGCCTGAGGTAGTCACAGCATAAGGGCTTTAGTTAGCATAAGAGGCAGGACATTTGCTAGGGACAGGGTTAGGGTAAAGTTTAGGGATCGTGTCAGGAAATGACCTAGGGATAGTGTCAAGAGCTTATTTACAGTATCAGGGCCTTATTTAGAACCCGTGTCAGGGCTTGAGGTAGGGACAGCGTCAGTGCCTGACTCTGGGAGAGCAACAGGGCCTGAGTGAGGCCTAGCGTCAGGCCCATAGCTGGGGACACTGTCAGGGCATGATGTAGGAGCAGCATCAGGGCCTTTGTTGCATCAGCATTAGTGTCTTAGTTACAGACATGATCAGGGCCTGAGTTAGTCACAGCGTCAAGGCCTCAGTTAGGCATAGCTTCAGGGACTGAGTTACGGACAGCCTCAGGTCTTCACTTAGGAACAGCGACAGGGCTTTCTTAGGGACGGTGTCAGGACCTTGGTTAGAAATGGGTTAGGATATTAGCTCAGGATAGTGTCCGGATTTTAGTTATTGCCGGCAGCAGGGCCTATATTAGAGATAGATTCCGGGCCTTAGTTAGGGACAGTGTCAGGGCCTTAATTAGGACTAGTCTGGGCCTTAGTTAGGGAGAGCATTACGGCTTCGGTGAGGATAAGGGGCAGGACGTTAGATCGGGACAGAGTCAGGTTCCAGGCCAGTGGTAGTGTCAGGATGTGAGCTAGGGATAGGGTGAAGACCTTAGTTATTGAGAGCATCAGGGCCTTAGCTAGGACCAGCGTCAGGGCCTTCATCAGGACCAGTGTCAGGGCTTCACGTACGGACAGCGTCAGAGCCTAACTAAGGTACGGCAACGGGGCCTAAGTGAGGCCTATCTTTAGGGCCTGAGTTAGGGGCAGTGGCAGGGCATGACTTAGGAGCCGTATAAGGGCCTCTGTAGGATCAGCATTAGGGTCCTCGTTAAAGACATTCTCAGGGCCTCTGTTAGGGACCGCCTCAGGGCCTCACTTAGGGACAGCGTCAGGGCTTCCTTTGGGACAGTTTCAGGACCTTGGTAAGACATGGGTCAGGATATTAGCTCGGGATAATGTCAGGACTTTAGATATTGACTGCAGCAGGGCCTTAGAGACAGTGTCTCAGCCTGACTTAGGACTAGCATCAGAGCCTTTGTTAGGTACAGTGTCAGGGACTGAGTTCGGTGTAGTGTCAGGGCCTTAGTTAGGGACAGTGTCAGGGCCTGAGTTAGGACGAGCCTCCAGGCCTCAGTTAGGGCCAGGGTCACGGCCTCGGGACTAATTTTAGGGCCTTAGTTAGGAACAGCATCAGGGATTTATTTAGCATAAGAAGCTCAACATTAGTTAAAGACGAGGTTAGGTTAAGGTCTAGGGATTTTGTCAGGGCATGACCTAGGGATAGTGTCAAGACCTTAGTTACTTAGGGCATCAGGGCCTAATTTAGGACCAGGGTCAGGGCTTCAGGTAGGGATAGCGTCAGAGCCTGACTTAGGGAGAGCGACAGGGCTCGAGTGAAGCCTAGTGTCAGAGCCTTAGCTAGGGATAGTATCAGGGCATGACTTAGGAGCAGCATAAGGGCCTTGGTAGGATCAGCCTCAGGGGCTTTGTTAAAGATATTATCAGGGCCTCTGTTAGGGACAGCCTTAGGACCTCCCTTAGGGACAGCGTCAGGGCTTACTTAGGGACAGTTTCAGGAGCTTGGTAAGAGATGGGTCCGGAAATTACCTCAGGATAGTGTCAGGACATTAGATATTGACGGCAGCAGGGCCTTAGTTAGGGACAGTGTCAAGGCCTTAGTTAGTACTGGCATCTGGGCCTCTGTTAGGTACAGTGTCAGGGCCTGAGTTAGGAATAGTGTTAGGGCCTGAGTTAGGGACAGTATCACGGCCTTGGGACTAAATTCAGGGCCTGAGGTAGTCACAGCATAAGGGCTTTAGTTAGCATAAGAGGCAGGACATTTGCTAGGGACAGGGTTAGGGTAAAGTTTAGGGATCGTGTCAGGAAATGACCTAGGGATAGTGTCAAGAGCTTAGTTACAGTATCAGGGCCTTATTTAGGACCCGTGTCAGGGCTTGAGGTAGGGACAGCGTCAGTGCCTGACTCTGGGAGAGCAACAGGGCCTGAGTGAGGCCTAGCGTCAGGCCCATAGCTGGGGACACTGTCAGGGCATGATGTAGGAGCAGCATCAGGGCCTTTGTTGCATCAGCATTAGTGTCTTAGTTACAGACATGATCAGGGCCTGAGTTAGTCACAGCGTCAAGGCCTCAGTTAGGCATAGCTTCAGGGACTGAGTTACGGACAGCCTCAGGTCTTCACTTAGGAACAGCGACAGGGCTTTCTTAGGGACGGTGTCAGGACCTTGGTTAGAAATGGGTTAGGATATTAGCTCAGGATAGTGTCCGGATTTTAGTTATTGCCGGCAGCAGGGCCTATATTAGAGATAGATTCCGGGCCTTAGTTAGGGACAGTGTCAGGGCCTTAATTAGGACTAGTGTGGGCCTTAGTTAGGGAGAGCATTACGGCTTCGGTGAGGATAAGGGGCAGGACGTTAGATCGGGACAGAGTCAGGTTCCAGGCCAGTGGTAGTGTCAGGATGTGAGCTAGGGATAGGGTGAAGACCTTAGTTATTGAGAGCATCAGGGCCTTAGCTAGGACCAGCGTCAGGGCCTTCATCAGGACCAGTGTCAGGGCTTCACGTACGGACAGCGTCAGAGCCTAACTAAGGTACGGCAACGGGGCCTAAGTGAGGCCGATCTTTAGGGCCTGAGTTAGGGGCAGTGGCAGGGCATGACTTAGGAGCCGTATAAGGGCCTCTGTAGGATCAGCATTAGGGACTTCGTTAAAGACATTCTCAGGACCTCTGTTAGGGACCGCCTCAGGGCCTCACTTAGGGACAGCGTCAGGGCTTCCTTTGGGACAGTTTCAGGACCTTGGTAAGACATGGGTCAGGATATTAGCTCGGGATAATGTCAGGACTTTAGATATTGACTGCAGCAGGGCCTTAGAGACAGTGTCTCAGCCTGACTTAGGACTAGCATCAGAGCCTTTGTTAGGTACAGTGTCAGGGACTGAGTTAGGTGTAGTGTCAGGGCCTTAGTTAGGGACAGTGTCAGGGCCTGAGTTAGGACGAGCCTCCAGGCCTCAGTTAGGGCCAGGGTCACGGCCTCGGGACTAATTTTAGGGCCTTAGTTAGGAACAGCATCAGGGATTTATTTAGCATAAGAGGCTCAACATTAGTTAAAGACAAGGTTAGGTTAAGGTCTAGGGATTGTGTCAGGGCATGACCTAGGGATAGTGTCAAGACCTTAGTTACTTAGGGCATCAGGGCCTAATTTAGGACCAGTGTCAGGGCTTCAGGTAGGGATAGCGTCAGAGGCTGACTTAGGGAGAGCGACAGGGCTTGAGTGAGGCCTAGTGTCAGAGCCTTAGCTAGGGATAGTATCAGGGCATGACTTAGGAGCAGTATAAGGGCCTTGGTAGGATCAGCCTCAGGGGCTTTGTTAAAGACATTATCAGGGCCTCTGTTAGGGACAGCCTTAGGGCCTCCCTTAGGTACAGCGTCAGGGCTTACTTAGGGACAGTTTCAGGACCTTGGTAAGACATGGGTCAGGATATTAGCTCAGGAGAATGTCAGGACTTTAGATATTGACTGCAGCAGGGCCTTAGAGACAGTGTCTCAGCCTGACGTAGGACTAGCATCAGAGCCTTTGTTAGGGACAGTGTCAGGGCGTGAGTTAGGACGAGCCTCCAGGCCTCAGTTAGGGCCAGGGTCACGGCCTCGGGACTAATTTTAGGGCCTTAGTTAGGAACAGCATCAGGGATTTATTTAGCATAAGAAGCTCAACATTAGTTAAAGACGAGGTTAGGTCAAGGTCTAGGGATTGTGTCAGGGCATGACCTAGGGATAGTGTCAAGACCTTAGTTACTTAGGGCATCAGGGCCTAATTTAGGACCAGTGTCAGGGCTTCAGGTAGGGATAGCGTCAGAGCCTGACTTAGGGAGAGCGACAGGGCTTGAGTGAGGCCTAGTGTCAGAGCCTTAGCTAGGGATAGTATCAGGGCATGACTTAGGAGCAGCATAAGGGCCTTGGTAGGATCAGCCTCAGGGGCTTTGTTAAAGACATTATCAGGGCCTCTGTTAGGGACAGCCTTAGGGCCTCCCTTAGGGACAGCGTCAGGGCTTACTTAGGGACAGTTTCAGGAGCTTGGTAAGAGATGGGTCCGGAAATTACCTCAGGATAGTGTCAGGACATTAGATATTGACGGCAGCAGGGCCTTAGTTAGGGACAGTGTCAAGGCCTTAGTTAGTACTAGCATCTGGGCCTCTGTTAGGTACAGGGTCAGGGCCTGAGTTAGGAATAGTGTTAGGGCCTTAGTTAGGGACAGTATCACGGCCTTGGGACTAAATTCAGGGCCTGAGGTAGTCACAGCATAAGGGCTTTAGTTAGCATAAGAGGCAGGACATTTGCTAGGGACAGGGTTAGGGTAAAGTTTAGGGATCGTGTCAGGAAATGACCTAGGGATAGTGTCAAGAGCTTAGTTACAGTATCAGGGCCGTATTTAGAACCCGTGTCAGGGCTTCAGGTAGGGACAGCGTCAGTGCCTGACTCTGGGAGAGCAACAGGGCCTGAGTGAGGCCTAGCGTCAGGCCCATAGCTGGGGACACTGTCAGGGCATGATGTAGGAGCAGCATCAGGGCCTTTGTTGCATCAGCATTAGTGTCTTAGTTACAGACATAATCAGGGCCTGAGTTAGTCACAGCGTCAAGGCCTCAGTTAGGCATAGCTTCAGGGACTGAGTTACGGACAGCCTCAGGTCTTCACTTAGGAACAGCGACAGGGGTTTCTTAGGGACGGTGTCAGGACCTTGGTTAGAAATGGGTTAGGATATTAGCTCAGGATAGTGTCCGGATTTTAGTTATTGCCGGCAGCAGGGCCTATATTAGAGATAGATTCCGGGCCTTAGTTAGGGACAGTGTCAGGGCCTTAATTAGGACTAGTCTGGGCCTTAGTTAGGGAGAGCATTACGGCTTCGGTGAGGATAAGGGGCAGGACGTTAGATCGGGACAGAGTCAGGTTCCAGGCCAGTGGTAGTGTCAGGATGTGAGCTAGGGATAGGGTGAAGACCTTAGTTATTGAGAGCATCAGGGCCTTAGCTAGGACCAGCGTCAGGGCCTTCATCAGGACCAGTGTCAGGGCTTCACGTACGGACAGCGTCAGAGCCTAACTAAGGTACGGCAACGGGGCCTAAGTGAGGCCGATCTTTAGGGCCTGAGTTAGGGGCAGTGGCAGGGCATGACTTAGGAGCCGTATAAGGGCCTCTGTAGGATCAGCATTAGGGACTTCGTTAAAGACATTCTCAGGACCTCTGTTAGGGACCGCCTCAGGGCCTCACTTAGGGACAGCGTCAGGGCTTCCTTTGGGACAGTTTCAGGACCTTGGTAAGACATGGGTCAGGATATTAGCTCGGGATAATGTCAGGACTTTAGATATTGACTGCAGCAGGGCCTTAGAGACAGTGTCTCAGCCTGACTTAGGACTAGCATCAGAGCCTTTGTTAGGTACAGTGTCAGGGACTGAGTTAGGTGTAGTGTCAGGGCCTTAGTTAGGGACAGTGTCAGGGCCTGAGTTAGGACGAGCCTCCAGGCCTCAGTTAGGGCCAGGGTCACGGCCTCGGGACTAATTTTAGGGCCTTAGTTAGGAACAGCATCAGGGATTTATTTAGCATAAGAGGCTCAACATTAGTTAAAGACAAGGTTAGGTTAAGGTCTAGGGATTGTGTCAGGGCATGACCTAGGGATAGTGTCAAGACCTTAGTTACTTAGGGCATCAGGGCCTAATTTAGGACCAGTGTCAGGGCTTCAGGTAGGGATAGCGTCAGAGGCTGACTTAGGGAGAGCGACAGGGCTTGAGTGAGGCCTAGTGTCAGAGCCTTAGCTAGGGATAGTATCAGGGCATGACTTAGGAGCAGTATAAGGGCCTTGGTAGGATCAGCCTCAGGGGCTTTGTTAAAGACATTATCAGGGCCTCTGTTAGGGACAGCCTTAGGGCCTCCCTTAGGGACACCGTCAGGGCTTACTTAGGGACAGTTTCAGGACCTTGGTAAGACATGGGTCAGGATATTAGCTCAGGAGAATGTCAGGACTTTAGATATTGACTGCAGCAGGGCCTTAGAGACAGTGTCTCAGCCTGACGTAGGACTAGCATCAGAGCCTTTGTTAGGGACAGTGTCAGGGCGTGAGTTAGGACGAGCCTCCAGGCCTCAGTTAGGGCCAGGGTCACGGCCTCGGGACTAATTTTAGGGCCTTAGTTAGGAACAGCATCAGGGATTTATTTAGCATAAGAAGCTCAACATTAGTTAAAGACGAGGTTAGGTCAAGGTCTAGGGATTGTGTCAGGGCATGACCTAGGGATAGTGTCAAGACCTTAGTTACTTAGGGCATCAGGGCCTAATTTAGGACCAGTGTCAGGGCTTCAGGTAGGGATAGCGTCAGAGCCTGACTTAGGGAGAGCGACAGGGCTCGAGTGAAGCCTAGTGTCAGAGCCTTAGCTAGGGATAGTATCAGGGCATGACTTAGGAGCAGCATAAGGGCCTTGGTAGGATCAGCCTCAGGGGCTTTGTTAAAGATATTATCAGGGCCTCTGTTAGGGACAGCCTTAGGACCTCCCTTAGGGACAGCGTCAGGGCTTACTTAGGGACAGTTTCAGGAGCTTGGTAAGAGATGGGTCCGGAAATTACCTCAGGATAGTGTCAGGACATTAGATATTGACGGCAGCAGGGCCTTAGTTAGGGACAGTGTCAAGGCCTTAGTTAGTACTGGCATCTGGGCCTCTGTTAGGTACAGTGTCAGGGCCTGAGTTAGGAATAGTGTTAGGGCCTGAGTTAGGGACAGTATCACGGCCTTGGGACTAAATTCAGGGCCTGAGGTAGTCACAGCATAAGGGCTTTAGTTAGCATAAGAGGCAGGACATTTGCTAGGGACAGGGTTAGGGTAAAGTTTAGGGATCGTGTCAGGAAATGACCTAGGGATAGTGTCAAGAGCTTAGTTACAGTATCAGGGCCTTATTTAGGACCCGTGTCAGGGCTTCAGGTAGGGACAGCGTCAGTGCCTGACTCTGGGAGAGCAACAGGGCCTGAGTGAGGCCTAGCGTCAGGCCCATAGCTGGGGACACTGTCAGGGCATGATGTAGGAGCAGCATCAGGGCCTTTGTTGCATCAGCATTAGTGTCTTAGTTACAGACATGATCAGGGCCTGAGTTAGTCACAGCGTCAAGGCCTCAGTTAGGCATAGCTTCAGGGACTGAGTTACGGACAGCCTCAGGTCTTCACTTAGGAACAGCGACAGGGGTTTCTTAGGGACGGTGTCAGGACCTTGGTTAGAAATGGGTTAGGATATTAGCTCAGGATAGTGTCCGGATTTTAGTTATTGCCGGCAGCAGGGCCTATATTAGAGATAGATTCCGGGCCTTAGTTAGGGACAGTGTCAGGGCCTTAATTAGGACTAGTCTGGGCCTTAGTTAGGGAGAGCATTACGGCTTCGGTGAGGATAAGGGGCAGGACGTTAGATCGGGACAGAGTCAGGTTCCAGGCCAGTGGTAGTGTCAGGATGTGAGCTAGGGATAGGGTGAAGACCTTAGTTATTGAGAGCATCAGGGCCTTAGCTAGGACCAGCGTCAGGGCCTTCATCAGGACCAGTGTCAGGGCTTCACGTACGGACAGCGTCAGAGCCTAACTAAGGTACGGCAACGGGGCCTAAGTGAGGCCGATCTTTAGGGCCTGAGTTAGGGGCAGTGGCAGGGCATGACTTAGGAGCCGTATAAGGGCCTCTGTAGGATCAGCATTAGGGACTTCGTTAAAGACATTCTCAGGACCTCTGTTAGGGACCGCCTCAGGGCCTCACTTAGGGACAGCGTCAGGGCTTCCTTTGGGACAGTTTCAGGACCTTGGTAAGACATGGGTCAGGATATTAGCTCGGGATAATGTCAGGACTTTAGATATTGACTGCAGCAGGGCCTTAGAGACAGTGTCTCAGCCTGACTTAGGACTAGCATCAGAGCCTTTGTTAGGTACAGTGTCAGGGACTGAGTTAGGTGTAGTGTCAGGGCCTTAGTTAGGGACAGTGTCAGGGCCTGAGTTAGGACGAGCCTCCAGGCCTCAGTTAGGGCCAGGGTCACGGCCTCGGGACTAATTTTAGGGCCTTAGTTAGGAACAGCATCAGGGATTTATTTAGCATAAGAGGCTCAACATTAGTTAAAGACAAGGTTAGGTTAAGGTCTAGGGATTGTGTCAGGGCATGACCTAGGGATAGTGTCAAGACCTTAGTTACTTAGGGCATCAGGGCCTAATTTAGGACCAGTGTCAGGGCTTCAGGTAGGGATAGCGTCAGAGGCTGACTTAGGGAGAGCGACAGGGCTTGAGTGAGGCCTAGTGTCAGAGCCTTAGCTAGGGATAGTATCAGGGCATGACTTAGGAGCAGTATAAGGGCCTTGGTAGGATCAGCCTCAGGGGCTTTGTTAAAGACATTATCAGGGCCTCTGTTAGGGACAGCCTTAGGGCCTCCCTTAGGGACAGCGTCAGGGCTTACTTAGGGACAGTTTCAGGACCTTGGTAAGACATGGGTCAGGATATTAGCTCAGGAGAATGTCAGGACTTTAGATATTGACTGCAGCAGGGCCTTAGAGACAGTGTCTCAGCCTGACGTAGGACTAGCATCAGAGCCTTTGTTAGGGACAGTGTCAGGGCGTGAGTTAGGACGAGCCTCCAGGCCTCAGTTAGGGCCAGGGTCACGGCCTCGGGACTAATTTTAGGGCCTTAGTTAGGAACAGCATCAGGGATTTATTTAGCATAAGAAGCTCAACATTAGTTAAAGACGAGGTTAGGTCAAGGTCTAGGGATTGTGTCAGGGCATGACCTAGGGATAGTGTCAAGACCTTAGTTACTTAGGGCATCAGGGCCTAATTTAGGACCAGTGTCAGGGCTTCAGGTAGGGATAGCGTCAGAGCCTGACTTAGGGAGAGCGACAGGGCTCGAGTGAAGCCTAGTGTCAGAGCCTTAGCTAGGGATAGTATCAGGGCATGACTTAGGAGCAGCATAAGGGCCTTGGTAGGATCAGCCTCAGGGGCTTTGTTAAAGATATTATCAGGGCCTCTGTTAGGGACAGCCTTAGGACCTCCCTTAGGGACAGCGTCAGGGCTTACTTAGGGACAGTTTCAGGAGCTTGGTAAGAGATGGGTCCGGAAATTACCTCAGGATAGTGTCAGGACATTAGATATTGACGGCAGCAGGGCCTTAGTTAGGGACAGTGTCAAGGCCTTAGTTAGTACTGGCATCTGGGCCTCTGTTAGGTACAGTGTCAGGGCCTGAGTTAGGAATAGTGTTAGGGCCTGAGTTAGGGACAGTATCACGGCCTTGGGACTAAATTCAGGGCCTGAGGTAGTCACAGCATAAGGGCTTTAGTTAGCATAAGAGGCAGGACATTTGCTAGGGACAGGGTTAGGGTAAAGTTTAGGGATCGTGTCAGGAAATGACCTAGGGATAGTGTCAAGAGCTTAGTTACAGTATCAGGGCCTTATTTAGGACCCGTGTCAGGGCTTCAGGTAGGGACAGCGTCAGTGCCTGACTCTGGGAGAGCAACAGGGCCTGAGTGAGGCCTAGCGTCAGGCCCATAGCTGGGGACACTGTCAGGGCATGATGTAGGAGCAGCATCAGGGCCTTTGTTGCATCAGCATTAGTGTCTTAGTTACAGACATGATCAGGGCCTGAGTTAGTCACAGCGTCAAGGCCTCAGTTAGGCATAGCTTCAGGGACTGAGTTACGGACAGCCTCAGGTCTTCACTTAGGAACAGCGACAGGGGTTTCTTAGGGACGGTGTCAGGACCTTGGTTAGAAATGGGTTAGGATATTAGCTCAGGATAGTGTCCGGATTTTAGTTATTGCCGGCAGCAGGGCCTATATTAGAGATAGATTCCGGGCCTTAGTTAGGGACAGTGTCAGGGCCTTAATTAGGACTAGTCTGGGCCTTAGTTAGGGAGAGCATTACGGCTTCGGTGAGGATAAGGGGCAGGACGTTAGATCGGGACAGAGTCAGGTTCCAGGCCAGTGGTAGTGTCAGGATGTGAGCTAGGGATAGGGTGAAGACCTTAGTTATTGAGAGCATCAGGGCCTTAGCTAGGACCAGCGTCAGGGCCTTCATCAGGACCAGTGTCAGGGCTTCACGTACGGACAGCGTCAGAGCCTAACTAAGGTACGGCAACGGGGCCTAAGTGAGGCCGATCTTTAGGGCCTGAGTTAGGGGCAGTGGCAGGGCATGACTTAGGAGCCGTATAAGGGCCTCTGTAGGATCAGCATTAGGGACTTCGTTAAAGACATTCTCAGGACCTCTGTTAGGGACCGCCTCAGGGCCTCACTTAGGGACAGCGTCAGGGCTTCCTTTGGGACAGTTTCAGGACCTTGGTAAGACATGGGTCAGGATATTAGCTCGGGATAATGTCAGGACTTTAGATATTGACTGCAGCAGGGCCTTAGAGACAGTGTCTCAGCCTGACTTAGGACTAGCATCAGAGCCTTTGTTAGGTACAGTGTCAGGGACTGAGTTAGGTGTAGTGTCAGGGCCTTAGTTAGGGACAGTGTCAGGGCCTGAGTTAGGACGAGCCTCCAGGCCTCAGTTAGGGCCAGGGTCACGGCCTCGGGACTAATTTTAGGGCCTTAGTTAGGAACAGCATCAGGGATTTATTTAGCATAAGAGGCTCAACATTAGTTAAAGACAAGGTTAGGTTAAGGTCTAGGGATTGTGTCAGGGCATGACCTAGGGATAGTGTCAAGACCTTAGTTACTTAGGGCATCAGGGCCTAATTTAGGACCAGTGTCAGGGCTTCAGGTAGGGATAGCGTCAGAGGCTGACTTAGGGAGAGCGACAGGGCTTGAGTGAGGCCTAGTGTCAGAGCCTTAGCTAGGGATAGTATCAGGGCATGACTTAGGAGCAGTATAAGGGCCTTGGTAGGATCAGCCTCAGGGGCTTTGTTAAAGACATTATCAGGGCCTCTGTTAGGGACAGCCTTAGGGCCTCCCTTAGGGACAGCGTCAGGGCTTACTTAGGGACAGTTTCAGGACCTTGGTAAGACATGGGTCAGGATATTAGCTCAGGAGAATGTCAGGACTTTAGATATTGACTGCAGCAGGGCCTTAGAGACAGTGTCTCAGCCTGACGTAGGACTAGCATCAGAGCCTTTGTTAGGGACAGTGTCAGGGCGTGAGTTAGGACGAGCCTCCAGGCCTCAGTTAGGGCCAGGGTCACGGCCTCGGGACTAATTTTAGGGCCTTAGTTAGGAACAGCATCAGGGATTTATTTAGCATAAGAAGCTCAACATTAGTTAAAGACGAGGTTAGGTCAAGGTCTAGGGATTGTGTCAGGGCATGACCTAGGGATAGTGTCAAGACCTTAGTTACTTAGGGCATCAGGGCCTAATTTAGGACCAGTGTCAGGGCTTCAGGTAGGGATAGCGTCAGAGCCTGACTTAGGGAGAGCGACAGGGCTCGAGTGAAGCCTAGTGTCAGAGCCTTAGCTAGGGATAGTATCAGGGCATGACTTAGGAGCAGCATAAGGGCCTTGGTAGGATCAGCCTCAGGGGCTTTGTTAAAGATATTATCAGGGCCTCTGTTAGGGACAGCCTTAGGACCTCCCTTAGGGACAGCGTCAGGGCTTACTTAGGGACAGTTTCAGGAGCTTGGTAAGAGATGGGTCCGGAAATTACCTCAGGATAGTGTCAGGACATTAGATATTGACGGCAGCAGGGCCTTAGTTAGGGACAGTGTCAAGGCCTTAGTTAGTACTGGCATCTGGGCCTCTGTTAGGTACAGTGTCAGGGCCTGAGTTAGGAATAGTGTTAGGGCCTGAGTTAGGGACAGTATCACGGCCTTGGGACTAAATTCAGGGCCTGAGGTAGTCACAGCATAAGGGCTTTAGTTAGCATAAGAGGCAGGACATTTGCTAGGGACAGGGTTAGGGTAAAGTTTAGGGATCGTGTCAGGAAATGACCTAGGGATAGTGTCAAGAGCTTAGTTACAGTATCAGGGCCTTATTTAGGACCCGTGTCAGGGCTTCAGGTAGGGACAGCGTCAGTGCCTGACTCTGGGAGAGCAACAGGGCCTGAGTGAGGCCTAGCGTCAGGCCCATAGCTGGGGACACTGTCAGGGCATGATGTAGGAGCAGCATCAGGGCCTTTGTTGCATCAGCATTAGTGTCTTAGTTACAGACATGATCAGGGCCTGAGTTAGTCACAGCGTCAAGGCCTCAGTTAGGCATAGCTTCAGGGACTGAGTTACGGACAGCCTCAGGTCTTCACTTAGGAACAGCGACAGGGGTTTCTTAGGGACGGTGTCAGGACCTTGGTTAGAAATGGGTTAGGATATTAGCTCAGGATAGTGTCCGGATTTTAGTTATTGCCGGCAGCAGGGCCTATATTAGAGATAGATTCCGGGCCTTAGTTAGGGACAGTGTCAGGGCCTTAATTAGGACTAGTCTGGGCCTTAGTTAGGGAGAGCATTACGGCTTCGGTGAGGATAAGGGGCAGGACGTTAGATCGGGACAGAGTCAGGTTCCAGGCCAGTGGTAGTGTCAGGATGTGAGCTAGGGATAGGGTGAAGACCTTAGTTATTGAGAGCATCAGGGCCTTAGCTAGGACCAGCGTCAGGGCCTTCATCAGGACCAGTGTCAGAGCTTCACGTTCGGACAGCGTCAGAGCCTAACTAAGGTACGGCAACGGGGCCTAAGTGAGGCCGATCTTTAGGGCCTGAGTTAGGGGCAGTGGCAGGGCATGACTTAGGAGCCGTATAAGGGCCTCTGTAGGATCAGCATTAGGGACTTCGTTAAAGACATTCTCAGGACCTCTGTTAGGGACCGCCTCAGGGCCTCACTTAGGGACAGCGTCAGGGCTTCCTTTGGGACAGTTTCAGGACCTTGGTAAGACATGGGTCAGGATATTAGCTCGGGATAATGTCAGGACTTTAGATATTGACTGCAGCAGGGCCTTAGAGACAGTGTCTCAGCCTGACTTAGGACTAGCATCAGAGCCTTTGTTAGGTACAGTGTCAGGGACTGAGTTAGGTGTAGTGTCAGGGCCTTAGTTAGGGACAGTGTCAGGGCCTGAGTTAGGACGAGCCTCCAGGCCTCAGTTAGGGCCAGGGTCACGGCCTCGGGACTAATTTTAGGGCCTTAGTTAGGAACAGCATCAGGGATTTATTTAGCATAAGAGGCTCAACATTAGTTAAAGACAAGGTTAGGTTAAGGTCTAGGGATTGTGTCAGGGCATGACCTAGGGATAGTGTCAAGACCTTAGTTACTTAGGGCATCAGGGCCTAATTTAGGACCAGTGTCAGGGCTTCAGGTAGGGATAGCGTCAGAGGCTGACTTAGGGAGAGCGACAGGGCTTGAGTGAGGCCTAGTGTCAGAGCCTTAGCTAGGGATAGTATCAGGGCATGACTTAGGAGCAGTATAAGGGCCTTGGTAGGATCAGCCTCAGGGGCTTTGTTAAAGACATTATCAGGGCCTCTGTTAGGGACAGCCTTAGGGCCTCCCTTAGGGACAGCGTCAGGGCTTACTTAGGGACAGTTTCAGGACCTTGGTAAGACATGGGTCAGGATATTAGCTCAGGAGAATGTCAGGACTTTAGATATTGACTGCAGCAGGGCCTTAGAGACAGTGTCTCAGCCTGACGTAGGACTAGCATCAGAGCCTTTGTTAGGGACAGTGTCAGGGCGTGAGTTAGGACGAGCCTCCAGGCCTCAGTTAGGGCCAGGGTCACGGCCTCGGGACTAATTTTAGGGCCTTAGTTAGGAACAGCATCAGGGATTTATTTAGCATAAGAAGCTCAACATTAGTTAAAGACGAGGTTAGGTCAAGGTCTAGGGATTGTGTCAGGGCATGACCTAGGGATAGTGTCAAGACCTTAGTTACTTAGGGCATCAGGGCCTAATTTAGGACCAGTGTCAGGGCTTCAGGTAGGGATAGCGTCAGAGCCTGACTTAGGGAGAGCGACAGGGCTCGAGTGAAGCCTAGTGTCAGAGCCTTAGCTAGGGATAGTATCAGGGCATGACTTAGGAGCAGCATAAGGGCCTTGGTAGGATCAGCCTCAGGGGCTTTGTTAAAGATATTATCAGGGCCTCTGTTAGGGACAGCCTTAGGACCTCCCTTAGGGACAGCGTCAGGGCTTACTTAGGGACAGTTTCAGGAGCTTGGTAAGAGATGGGTCCGGAAATTACCTCAGGATAGTGTCAGGACATTAGATATTGACGGCAGCAGGGCCTTAGTTAGGGACAGTGTCAAGGCCTTAGTTAGTACTGGCATCTGGGCCTCTGTTAGGTACAGTGTCAGGGCCTGAGTTAGGAATAGTGTTAGGGCCTGAGTTAGGGACAGTATCACGGCCTTGGGACTAAATTCAGGGCCTGAGGTAGTCACAGCATAAGGGCTTTAGTTAGCATAAGAGGCAGGACATTTGCTAGGGACAGGGTTAGGGTAAAGTTTAGGGATCGTGTCAGGAAATGACCTAGGGATAGTGTCAAGAGCTTAGTTACAGTATCAGGGCCTTATTTAGGACCCGTGTCAGGGCTTCAGGTAGGGACAGCGTCAGTGCCTGACTCTGGGAGAGCAACAGGGCCTGAGTGAGGCCTAGCGTCAGGCCCATAGCTGGGGACACTGTCAGGGCATGATGTAGGAGCAGCATCAGGGCCTTTGTTGCATCAGCATTAGTGTCTTAGTTACAGACATGATCAGGGCCTGAGTTAGTCACAGCGTCAAGGCCTCAGTTAGGCATAGCTTCAGGGACTGAGTTACGGACAGCCTCCGGTCTTCACTTAGGAACAGCGACAGGGGTTTCTTAGGGACGGTGTCAGGACCTTGGTTAGAAATGGGTTAGGATATTAGCTCAGGATAGTGTCCGGATTTTAGTTATTGCCGGCAGCAGGGCCTATATTAGAGATAGATTCCGGGCCTTAGTTAGGGACAGTGTCAGGGCCTTAATTAGGACTAGTCTGGGCCTTAGTTAGGGAGAGCATTACGGCTTCGGTGAGGATAAGGGGCAGGACGTTAGATCGGGACAGAGTCAGGTTCCAGGCCAGTGGTAGTGTCAGGATGTGAGCTAGGGATAGGGTGAAGACCTTAGTTATTGAGAGCATCAGGGCCTTAGCTAGGACCAGCGTCAGGGCCTTCATCAGGACCAGTGTCAGGGCTTCACGTACGGACAGCGTCAGAGCCTAACTAAGGTACGGCAACGGGGCCTAAGTGAGGCCGATCTTTAGGGCCTGAGTTAGGGGCAGTGGCAGGGCATGACTTAGGAGCCGTATAAGGGCCTCTGTAGGATCAGCATTAGGGACTTCGTTAAAGACATTCTCAGGACCTCTGTTAGGGACCGCCTCAGGGCCTCACTTAGGGACAGCGTCAGGGCTTCCTTTGGGACAGTTTCAGGACCTTGGTAAGACATGGGTCAGGATATTAGCTCGGGATAATGTCAGGACTTTAGATATTGACTGCAGCAGGGCCTTAGAGACAGTGTCTCAGCCTGACTTAGGACTAGCATCAGAGCCTTTGTTAGGTACAGTGTCAGGGACTGAGTTAGGTGTAGTGTCAGGGCCTTAGTTAGGGACAGTGTCAGGGCCTGAGTTAGGACGAGCCTCCAGGCCTCAGTTAGGGCCAGGGTCACGGCCTCGGGACTAATTTTAGGGCCTTAGTTAGGAACAGCATCAGGGATTTATTTAGCATAAGAGGCTCAACATTAGTTAAAGACAAGGTTAGGTTAAGGTCTAGGGATTGTGTCAGGGCATGACCTAGGGATAGTGTCAAGACCTTAGTTACTTAGGGCATCAGGGCCTAATTTAGGACCAGTGTCAGGGCTTCAGGTAGGGATAGCGTCAGAGGCTGACTTAGGGAGAGCGACAGGGCTTGAGTGAGGCCTAGTGTCAGAGCCTTAGCTAGGGATAGTATCAGGGCATGACTTAGGAGCAGTATAAGGGCCTTGGTAGGATCAGCCTCAGGGGCTTTGTTAAAGACATTATCAGGGCCTCTGTTAGGGACAGCCTTAGGGCCTCCCTTAGGGACAGCGTCAGGGCTTACTTAGGGACAGTTTCAGGACCTTGGTAAGACATGGGTCAGGATATTAGCTCAGGAGAATGTCAGGACTTTAGATATTGACTGCAGCAGGGCCTTAGAGACAGTGTCTCAGCCTGACGTAGGACTAGCATCAGAGCCTTTGTTAGGGACAGTGTCAGGGCGTGAGTTAGGACGAGCCTCCAGGCCTCAGTTAGGGCCAGGGTCACGGCCTCGGGACTAATTTTAGGGCCTTAGTTAGGAACAGCATCAGGGATTTATTTAGCATAAGAAGCTCAACATTAGTTAAAGACGAGGTTAGGTCAAGGTCTAGGGATTGTGTCAGGGCATGACCTAGGGATAGTGTCAAGACCTTAGTTACTTAGGGCATCAGGGCCTAATTTAGGACCAGTGTCAGGGCTTCAGGTAGGGATAGCGTCAGAGCCTGACTTAGGGAGAGCGACAGGGCTCGAGTGAAGCCTAGTGTCAGAGCCTTAGCTAGGGATAGTATCAGGGCATGACTTAGGAGCAGCATAAGGGCCTTGGTAGGATCAGCCTCAGGGGCTTTGTTAAAGATATTATCAGGGCCTCTGTTAGGGACAGCCTTAGGACCTCCCTTAGGGACAGCGTCAGGGCTTACTTAGGGACAGTTTCAGGAGCTTGGTAAGAGATGGGTCCGGAAATTACCTCAGGATAGTGTCAGGACATTAGATATTGACGGCAGCAGGGCCTTAGTTAGGGACAGTGTCAAGGCCTTAGTTAGTACTGGCATCTGGGCCTCTGTTAGGTACAGTGTCAGGGCCTGAGTTAGGAATAGTGTTAGGGCCTGAGTTAGGGACAGTATCACGGCCTTGGGACTAAATTCAGGGCCTGAGGTAGTCACAGCATAAGGGCTTTAGTTAGCATAAGAGGCAGGACATTTGCTAGGGACAGGGTTAGGGTAAAGTTTAGGGATCGTGTCAGGAAATGACCTAGGGATAGTGTCAAGAGCTTAGTTACAGTATCAGGGCCTTATTTAGGACCCGTGTCAGGGCTTCAGGTAGGGACAGCGTCAGTGCCTGACTCTGGGAGAGCAACAGGGCCTGAGTGAGGCCTAGCGTCAGGCCCATAGCTGGGGACACTGTCAGGGCATGATGTAGGAGCAGCATCAGGGCCTTTGTTGCATCAGCATTAGTGTCTTAGTTACAGACATGATCAGGGCCTGAGTTAGTCACAGCGTCAAGGCCTCAGTTAGGCATAGCTTCAGGGACTGAGTTACGGACAGCCTCAGGTCTTCACTTAGGAACAGCGACAGGGCTTTCTTAGGGACGGTGTCAGGACCTTGGTTAGAAATGGGTCAGGATATTAGCTCAGGATAGTGTCCGGATTTTAGTTATTGGCGGCAGCAGGGCCTATATTAGAGATAGATTCCGGGCCTTAGTTAGGGACAGTGTCAGGGCCTTAATTAGGACTAGTCTGGGCCTTAGTTAGGGAGAGCATTACGGCTTCGGTGAGGATAAGGGGCAGGACGTTAGCTCGGGACAGAGTCAGGTTCCAGGCCAGTGGTAGTGTCAGGATGTGAGCTAGGGATAGGGTGAAGACCTTAGTTATTGAGAGCATCAGGGCCTTAGTTAGGACCAGCGTCAGGGCCTTCATCAGGACCAGTGTCAGGGCTTCACGTACGGACAGCGTCAGAGCCTAACTAAGGTACGGCAACAGGGCCTAAGTGAGGCCTATCTTTAGGGCCTGAGTTAGGGGCAGTGTCAGGGCATGACTTAGGAGCCGTATAAGGGCCTCTGTAGGATCAGCATTAGGGTCCTCGTTAAAGACATTCTCAGGGCCTCTGTTAGGGACCGCCTCAGGGCCTCACTTAGGGACAGCGTCAGGGCTTCCTTTGGGACAGTTTCAGGACCTTGGTAAGACATGGGTCAGGATATTAGCTCGGGATAATGTCAGGACTTTAGATATTGACTGCAGCAGGGCCTTAGAGACAGTGTCTCAGCCTGACTTAGGACTAGCATCAGAGCCTTTGTTAGGTACAGTGTCAGGGACTGAGTTCGGTGTAGTGTCAGGGCCTTAGTTAGGGACAGTGTCAGGGCCTGAGTTAGGACGAGCCTCCAGGCCTCAGTTAGGGCCAGGGTCACGGCCTCGGGACTAATTTTAGGGCCTTAGTTAGGAACAGCATCAGGGATTTATTTAGCATAAGAAGCTCAACATTAGTTAAAGACGAGATTAGGTTAAGGTCTAGGGATTGTGTCAGGGCATGACCTAGGGATAGTGTCAAGACCTTAGTTACTTAGGGCATCAGGGCCTAATTTAGGAGCAGTGTCAGGGCTTCAGGTAGGGATAGCGTCAGAGCCTGACTTAGGGAGAGCGACAGGGCTTGAGTGAGGCCTAGTGTCAGAGCCTTAGCTAGGGATAGTATCAGGGCATGACTTAGGAGCAGCATAAGGGCCTTGGTAGGATCAGCCTCAGGGGCTTTGTTAAAGACATTATCAGGGCCTCTGTTAGGGACAGCCTTAGGGCCTCCCTTAGGGACAGCGTCAGGGCTTACTTAGGGACAGTTTCAGGAGCTTGGTAAGAGATGGGTCCGGAAATTACCTCAGGATAGTGTCAGGACATTAGATATTGACGGCAGCAGGGCCTTAGTTAGGGACAGTGTCAAGGCCTTAGTTAGTACTAGCATCTGGGCCTCTGTTAGGTACAGTGTCAGGGCCTGAGTTAGGAATAGTGTTAGGGCCTTAGTTAGGGACAGTATCACGGCCTTGGGACTAAATTCAGGGCCTGAGGTAGTCACAGCCTAAGGGCTTTAGTTAGCATAAGAGGCAGGACATTTGCTAGGGACAGGGTTAGGGTAAAGTTTAGGGATCGTGTCAGGAAATGACCTAGGGATAGTGTCAAGAGCTTAGTTACAGTATCAGGGCCTTATTTAGGACCCGTGTCAGGGCTTCAGGTAGGGACAGCGTCAGTGCCTGACTCTGGGAGAGCAACAGGGCCTGAGTGAGGCCTAGCGTCAGGCCCATAGCTGGGGACACTGTCAGGGCATGATGTAGGAGCAGCATCAGGGCCTTTGTTGCATCAGCATTAGTGTCTTAGTTACAGACATGATCAGGGCCTGAGTTAGTCACAGCGTCAAGGCCTCAGTTAGGCATAGCTTCAGGGACTGAGTTACGGACAGCCTCAGGTCTTCACTTAGGAACAGCGACAGGGCTTTCTGAGGGACGGTGTCAGGACCTTGGTTAGAAATGGGTTAGGATATTAGCTCAGGATAGTGTCCGGATTTTAGTTATTGCCGGCAGCAGGGCCTATATTAGAGATAGATTCCGGGCCTTAGTTAGGGACAGTGTCAGGGCCTTAATTAGGACTAGTCTGGGCCTTAGTTAGGGAGAGCATTACGGCTTCGGTGAGGATAAGGGGCAGGACGTTAGCTCGGGACAGAGTCAGGTTCCAGGCCAGTGGTAGTGTCAGGATGTGAGCTAGGGATAGGGTGAAGACCTTAGTTATTGAGAGCATCAGGGCCTTAGCTAGGACCAGCGTCAGGGCCTTCATCAGGACCAGTGTCAGGGCTTCACGTACGGACAGCGTCAGAGCCTAACTAAGGTACGGCAACGGGGCCTAAGTGAGGCCTATCTTTAGGGCCTGAGTTAGGGGCAGTGGCAGGGCATGACTTAGGAGCCGTATAAGGGCCTCTGTAGGATCAGCATTAGGGACTTCGTTAAAGACATTCTCAGGACCTCTGTTAGGGACCGCCTCAGGGCCTCACTTAGGGACAGCGTCAGGGCTTACTTTGGGACAGTTTCAGGACCTTGGTAAGACATGGGTCAGGATATTAGCTCGGGATAATGTCAGGACTTTAGATATTGACTGCAGCAGGGCCTTAGAGACAGTGTCTCAGCCTGACTTAGGACTAGCATCAGAGCCTTTGTTAGGTACAGTGTCAGGGACTGAGTTAGGTGTAGTGTCAGGGCCTTAGTTAGGGACAGTGTCAGGGCCTGAGTTAGGACGAGCCTCCAGGCCTCAGTTAGGGCCAGGGTCACGGCCTCGGGACTAATTTTAGGGCCTTAGTTAGGAACAGCATCAGGGATTTATTTAGCATAAGAGGCTCAACATTAGTTAAAGACAAGGTTAGGTTAAGGTCTAGGGATTGTGTCACGGCATGACCTAGGGATAGTGTCAAGGCCTTAGTTACTTAGGGCATCAGGGCCTAATTTAGGAGCAGTGTCAGGGCTTCAGGTAGGGATAGCGTCAGAGCCTGACTTAGGGAGAGCGACAGGGCTTGAGTGAGGCCTAGTGTCAGAGCCTTAGCTAGGGATAGTATCAGGGCATGACTTAGGAGCAGTATAAGGGCCTTGGTAGGATCAGCCTCAGGGGCTTTGTTAAAGACATTATCAGCTCCTCTGTTAGGGACAGCCTTAGGGCCTCCCTTAGGGACAGCGTCAGGGCTTACTTAGGGACAGTTTCAGGACCTTGGTAAGACATGTGTCAGGATATTAGCTCAGGAGAATGTCAGGACTTTAGATATTGACTGCAGCAGGGCCTTAGAGACAGTGTCTCAGCCTGACTTAGGACTAGGTTCAGAGACTTTGTTAGGGACAGTGTCAGGGCCTGAGTTAGGACGAGCCTCCAGGCCTCAGTTAGGGCCAGGTTCACGGCCTCGGGACTAATTTTAGGGCCTTAGTTAGGAACAGCATCAGGGATTTATTTAGCATAAGAAGCTCAACATTAGTTAAAGACGAGGTTAGGTCAAGGTCTAGGGATTGTGTCAGGGCATGACCTAGGGATAGTGTCAAGACCTTAGTTACTTAGGGCATCAGGGCCTAATTTAGGACCAGTGTCAGGGCTTCAGGTAGGGATAGCGTCAGAGCCTGACTTAGGGAGAGCGACAGGGCTCGAGTGAAGCCTAGTGTCAGAGCCTTAGCTAGGGATAGTATCAGGGCATGACTTAGGAGCAGCATAAGGGCCTTGGTAGGATCAGCCTCAGGGGCTTTGTTAAAGATATTATCAGGGCCTCTGTTAGGGACAGCCTTAGGACCTCCCTTAGGGACAGCGTCAGGGCTTACTTAGGGACAGTTTCAGGAGCTTGGTAAGAGATGGGTCCGGAAATTACCTCAGGATAGTGTCAGGACATTAGATATTGACGGCAGCAGGGCCTTAGTTAGGGACAGTGTCAAGGCCTTAGTTAGTACTGGCATCTGGGCCTCTGTTAGGTACAGTGTCAGGGCCTGAGTTAGGAATAGTGTTAGGGCCTGAGTTAGGGACAGTATCACGGCCTTGGCACTAAATTCAGGGCCTGAGGTAGTCACAGCATAAGGGCTTTAGTTAGCATAAGAGGCAGGACATTTGCTAGGGACAGGGTTAGGGTAAAGTTTAGGGATCGTGTCAGGAAATGACCTAGGGATAGTGTCAAGAGCTTAGTTACAGTATCAGGGCCTTATTTAGGACCCGTGTCAGGGCTTCAGGTAGGGACAGCGTCAGTGCCTGACTCTGGGAGAGCAACAGGGCCTGAGTGAGGCCTAGCGTCAGGCCCATAGCTCTGGACACTGTCAGGGCATGATGTAGGAGCAGCATCAGGGCCTTTGTTGCATCAGCATTAGTGTCTTAGTTACAGACATGATCAGGGCCTGAGTTAGTCACAGCGTCAAGGCCTCAGTTAGGCATAGCTTCAGGGACTGAGTTACGGACAGCCTCAGGTCTTCACTTAGGAACAGCGACAGGGCTTTCTTAGGGACGGTGTCAGGACCTTGGTTAGAAATGGGTCAGGATATTAGCTCAGGATAGTGTCCGGATTTTAGTTATTGCCGGCAGCAGGGCCTATATTAGAGATAGATTCCGGGCCTTAGTTAGGGACAGTGTCAGGGCCTTAATTAGGACTAGTCTGGGCCTTAGTTAGGGAGAGCATTACGGCTTCGGTGAGGATAAGGGGCAGGACGTTAGCTCGGGACAGAGTCAGGTTCCAGGCCAGTGGTAGTGTCAGGATGTGAGCTAGGGATAGGGTGAAGACCTTAGTTATTGAGAGCATCAGGGCCTTAGTTAGGACCAGCGTCAGGGCCTTCATCAGGACCAGTGTCAGGGCTTCACGTACGGACAGCGTCAGAGCCTAACTAAGGTACGGCAACAGGGCCTAAGTGAGGCCTATCTTTAGGGCCTGAGTTAGGGGCAGTGTCAGGGCATGACTTAGGAGCAGTATAAGGGCCTCTGTAAGATCAGCATTAGGGTCTTCGTTAAAGGCATTCTCAGGGCCTCTGTTAGGGACCGCCTCAGGGCTTCACTTAGGGACAGCGTCAGGGCTTACTTTGGGACAGTTTCAGGACCTTGGTAAGATATGGGTCAGGATATTAGCTCGGGATAATGTCAGGACTTTAGATATTGACTGCAGCAGGGCCTTAGAGACAGTGTCTCAGCCTGACTTAGGACTAGCATCAGAGCCTTTGTTAGGTACAGTGTCAGGGACTGAGTTCGGTGTAGTGTCAGGGCCTTAGTTAGGGACAGTGTCAGGGCCTGAGTTAGGACGAGCCTCCAGGCCTCAGTTAGGGCCAGGGTCACAGCCTCAGGACTAATTTTAGGGCCTTAGTTAGGAACAGCATCAGGGATTTATTTAGCATAAGAAGCTCAACATTAGTTAAAGACGAGGTTAGATTAAGGTCTAGGGATTGTGTCAGGGCATGACCTAGGGATAGTGTCAAGACCTTAGTTACTTAGGGCATCAGGGCCTAATTTAGGAGCAGTGTCAGGGCTTCAGGTAGGGATAGCGTCAGAGCCTGACTTAGGGAGAGCGACAGGGCTTGAGTGAGGCCTAGTGTCAGAGCCTTAGCTAGGGATAGTATCAGGGCATGACTTAGGAGCAGTATAAGGGCCTTGGTAGGATCAGCCTCAGGGGCTTTGTTAAAGACATTATCAGGGCCTCTGTTAGGGACAGGCTTAGGGCCTCCCTTAGGGACAGCTTCAGGGCTTACTTAGGGACAGTTTCAGGACCTTGGTAAGACATGGGTCAGGATATTAGCTCAGGAGAATGTCAGGACTTTAGATATTGACTGCAGCAGGGCCTTCGAGACAGTGTCTCAGCCTGACTTAGGACTAGCATCAGAGCCTTTGTTAGGGACAGTGTCACGGCCTGAGTTAGGACGAGCCTCCAGGCCTCAGTTAGGGCCAGGTTCACGGCCTCGGGACTAATTTTAGGGCCTTAGTTAGGAACAGCATCAGGGATTTATTTAGCATAAGAAGCTCAACATTAGTTAAAGACGAGGTTAGGTTAAGGTCTAGGGATTGTGTCAGGGCATGACCTAGGGATAGTGTCAAGACCTTAGTTACTTAGGGCATCAGGGCCTAATTTAGGAGCAGTGTCAGGGCTTCAGGTAGGGATAGCGTCAGAGCCTGACTTAGGGAGAGCGACAGGGCTTGAGTGAGGCCTAGTGTCAGAGCCTTAGCTAGGGATAGTATCAGGGCATGACTTAGGAGCAGCATAAGGGCCTTGGTAGGATCAGCCTCAGGGGCTTTGTTAAAGACATTATCAGGGCCTCTGTTAGGGACAGCCTTAGGGCCTCCCTTAGGGACAGCGTCAGGGCTTACTTAGGGACAGTTTCAGGAGCTTGGTAAGAGATGGGTCCGGAAATTACCTCAGGATAGTGTCAGGACATTAGATATTGACGGCAGCAGGGCCTTAGTTAGGGACAGTGTCAAGGCCTTAGTTAGTACTAGCATCTGGGCCTCTGTTAGGTACAGTGTCAGGGCCTGAGTTAGGAATAGTGTTAGGGCCTTAGTTAGGGACAGTATCACGGCCTTGGGACTAAATTCAGGGCCTGAGGTAGTCACAGCATAAGGGCTTTAGTTAGCATAAGAGGCAGGACATTTGCTAGGGACAGGGTTAGGGTAAAGTTTAGGGATCGTGTCAGGAAATGACCTAGGGATAGTGTCAAGAGCTTAGTTACAGTATCAGGGCCTTATTTAGAACCCGTGTCAGGGCTTCAGGTAGGGACAGCGTCAGTGCCTGACTCTGGGAGAGCAACAGGGCCTGAGTGAGGCCTAGCGTCAGGCCCATAGCTGGGAACACTGTCAGGGCATGATGTAGGAGCAGCATCAGGGCCTTTGTTGCATCAGCATTAGTGTCTTAGTTACAGACATGATCAGGGCCTGAGTTAGTCACAGCGTCAAGGCCTCAGTTAGGCATAGCTTCAGGGACTGAGTTACGGACAGCCTCAGGTCTTCACTTAGGAACAGCGACAGGGCTTTCTTAGGGATGGTGTCAGGACCTTGGTTAGAAATGGGTCAGGATATTAGCTCAGGATAGTGTCCGGATTTTAGTTATTGCCGGCAGCAGGGCCTATATTAGAGATAGATTCCGGGCCTTAGTTAGGGACAGTGTCAGGGCCTTAATTAGGACTAGTCTGGGCCTTAGTTAGGGAGAGCATTACGGCTTCGGTGAGGATAAGGGGCAGGACGTTAGCTCGGGAGAGAGTCAGGTTCCAGGCCAGTGGTAGTGTCAGGATGTGAGCTAGGGATAGGGTGAAGACCTTAGTTATTGAGAGCATCAGGGCCTTAGTTAGGACCAGCGTCAGGGCCTTCATCAGGACCAGTGTCAGGGCTTCACGTACGGACAGCGTCAGAGCCTAACTAAGGTACGGCAACGGGGCCTAAGTGAGGCCTATCTTTAGGGCCTGAGTTAGGGGCAGTGTCAGGGCATGACTTAGGAGCCGTATAAGGGCCTCTGTAGGATCAGCATTAGGGACTTCGTTAAAGACATTCTCAGGACCTCTGTTAGGGACCGCCTCAGGGCCTCACTTAGGGACAGCGTCAGGGCTTACTTTGGGACAGTTTCAGGACCTTGGTAAAACATGGGTCAGGATATTAGCTCGGGATAATGTCAGGACTTTAAATATTGACTGCAGCAGGGCCTTAGAGACAGTGTCTCAGCCTGACTTAGGACTAGCATCAGAGCCTTTGTTAGGTACAGTGTCAGGGACTGAGTTAGGTGTAGTGTCAGGGCCTTAGTTAGGGACAGTGTCAGGGCCTGAGTTAGGACGAGCCTCCAGGCCTCAGTTAGGGCCAGGGTCACGGCCTCGGGACTAATTTTAGGGCCTTAGTTAGGAACAGCATCAGGGATTTATTTAGCATAAGAAGCTCAACATTAGTTAAAGACAAGGTTAGGTTAAGGTCTAGGGATTGTGTCAGGGCATGACCTAGGGATAGTGTCAAGACCTTAGTTACTTAGGGCATCAGGGCCTAATTTAGGACCAGTGTCAGGGCTTCAGGTAGGGATAGCGTCAGAGCCTGACTTAGGGAGAGCGACAGGGCTTGAGTGAGGCCTAGTGTCAGAGCCTTAGCTAGGGATAGTATCAGGGCATGACTTAGGAGCAGCACAAGGTTCTTGGTAGGATCAGCCTCAGGGGCTTTGTTAAAGACATTATCAGGGCCTCTGTTAGGGGCAGCCTTAGGGCCTCCCTTAGGGACAGCGTCAGGGCTTACTTAGGGACAGTTTCAGGAGCTTGGTAAGAGATAGGTCCGGAAATTACCTCAGGATAGTGTCAGGACATTAGATATTGACGGCAGCAGGGCCTTAGTTAGGGACAGTGTCAAGGCCTTAGTTAGTACTGGCATCCGGGCCTCTGTTAGGTACAGTGTCAGGGCCTGAGTTAGGAATAGTGTTAGGGCCTGAGTGAGGGACAGTATCACGGCCTTGGGACTAAATTCAGGGCCTGAGGTAGTCACAGCATAAGGGCTTTAGTTAGCATAAGAGGCAGGACATTTGCTAGGGACAGGGTTAGGGTAAAGTTTAGGGATCGTGTCAGGAAATGACCTAGGGATAGTGTCAAGAGCTTAGTTACAGTATCAGGGCCTTATTTAGGACCCGTGTCAGGGCTTGAGGTAGGGACAGCGTCAGTGCCTGACTCTGGGAGAGCAACAGGGCCTGAGTGAGGCCTAGCGTCAGGCCCATAGCTGGGGACACTGTCAGGGCATGATGTAGGAGCAGCATCAGGGCCTTTGTTGCATCAGCATTAGTGTCTTAGTTACAGACATGATCAGGGCCTGAGTTAGTCACAGCGTCAAGGCCTCAGTTAGGCATAGCTTCAGGGACTGAGTTACGGACAGCCTCAGGTCTTCACTTAGGAACAGCGACAGGGCTTTCTTAGGGACGGTGTCAGGACCTTGGTTAGAAATGGGTCAGGATATTAGCTCAGGATAGTGTCCGGATTTTAGTTATTGCCGGCAGCAGGGCCTATATTAGAGATAGATTCCGGGCCTTAGTTAGGGACAGTGTCAGGGCCTTAATTAGGACTAGTCTGGGCCTTAGTTAGGGAGAGCATTTCGGCTTCGCTGAGGATAAGGGGCAGGACGTTAGCTCGGGACAGAGTCAGGTTCCAGGCCAGTGGTAGTGTCAGGATGTGAGCTAGGGATAGGGTGAAGACCTTAGTTATTGAGAGCATCAGGGCCTTACTTAGGACCAGCGTCAGGGCCTTCATCAGGACCAGTGTCAGGGCTTCACGTACGGACAGCGTCAGAGCCTAACTAAGGTACGGCAACAGGGCCTAAGTGAGGCCTATCTTTAGGGCCTGAGTTAGGGGCAGTGTCAGGGCATGACTTAGGAGCCGTATAAGGGCCTCTGTAGGATCAGCATTAGGGTCTTCGTTAAAGACATTCTCAGGGCCTCTGTTAGGCACCGCCTCAGGGCCTCACTTAGGGACAGCGTCAGGGCTTCCTTTGGGACAGTTTCAGGACCTTGGTAAGACATGGGTCAGGATATTAGCTCGGGATAATGTCAGGACTTTAGATATTGACTGCAGCAGGGCCTTAGAGACAGTGTCTCAGCCTGACTTAGGACTAGCATCAGAGCCTTTGTTAGGTACAATGTCAGGGACTGAGTTCGGTGTAGTGTCAGGGCCTTAGTTAGGGACAGTGTCAGGGCCTGAGTTAGGACGAGCCTCCAGGCCTCAGTTAGGGCCAGGGTCACAGCCTCGGGACTAATTTTAGGGCCTTAGTTACGAACAGCATCAGGGATTTATTTAGCATAAGAAGCTCAACATTAGTTAAAGACGAGTTTAGGTTAAGGTCTAGGGATTGTGTCAGGGCATGACCTAGGGATAGTGTCAAGACCTTAGTTACTTAGGGCATCAGGGCCTAATTTAGGAGCAGTGTCAGGGCTTCAGGTAGGGATAGCGTCAGAGCCTGACTTAGGGAGAGCGACAGGGCTTGAGTGAGGCCTAGTGTCAGAGCCTTAGCTAGGGATAGTATCAGGGCATGACTTAGGAGCAGCATAAGGGCCTTGGTAGCATCAGCTTCAGGGGCTTTGTTAAAGATATTATCAGGGCCTCTGTTAGGGACAGCCTTAGGACCTCCCTTAGGGACAGCGTCAGGGCTTACTTAGGGACAGTTTCAGGAGCTTGGTAAGAGACGGGTCCGGAAATTACCTCAGGATAGTGTCAGGACATTATATATTGACGGCAGCAGGGCCTTAGTTAGGGACAGTGTCAAGGCCTTAGTTAGTACTGGCATCCGGGCCTCTGTTAGGTAAAGTGTCAGGGCCTGAGTTAGGAATAGTGTTAGGGCCTGAGTTAGGGACAGTATCACGGCCTTGGGACTAAATTCAGGGCCTGAGGTAGTCACAGCATAAGGGCTTTAGTTAGCCTAAGAGGCAGGACATTTGCTAGGGACAGGGTTAGGGTAAAGTTTAGGGATCGTGTCAGGAAATGACCTAGGGATAGTGTCAAGAGCTTAGTTACAGTATCAGGGCCTTATTTAGGACCCGTGTCAGGGCTTGAGGTAGGGACAGCGTCAGTGCCTGACTCTGGGAGAGCAACAGGGCCTGAGTGAGGCCTAGCGTCAGGCCCATAGCTGGGGACACTGTCAGGGCATGATGTAGGAGCAGCATCAGGGCCTTTGTTGCATCAGCATTAGTGTCTTAGTTACAGACATGATCAGGGCCTGAGTTAGTCACAGCGTCAAGGCCTCAGTTAGGCATAGCTTCAGGGACTGAGTTACGGACAGCCTCAGGTCTTCACTTAGGAACAGCGACAGGGCTTTCTTAGGGACGGTGTCAGGACCTTGGTTAGAAATGGGTCAGGATATTAGCTCAGGATAGTGTCCGGATTTTAGTTATTGGCGGCAGCAGGGCCTATATTAGAGATAGATTCCGGGCCTTAGTTAGGGACAGTGTCAGGGCCTTAATTAGGACTAGTCTGGGCCTTAGTTAGGGAGAGCATTACGGCTTCGGTGAGGATAAGGGGCAGGACGTTAGCTCGGGACAGAGTCAGGTTCCAGGCCAGTGGTAGTGTCAGGATGTGAGCTAGGGATAGGGTGAAGACCTTAGTTATTGAGAGCATCAGGGCCTTAGTTAGGACCAGCGTCAGGGCCTTCATCAGGACCAGTGTCAGGGCTTCACGTACGGACAGCGTCAGAGCCTAACTAAGGTACGGCAGCGGGGCCTAAGTGAGGCCTATCTTTAGGGCCTGAGTTAGGGGCAGTGTCAGGGCATGACTTAGGAGCCGTATAAGGGCCTCTGTAGGATCAGCATTAGGGTCTTCGTTAAAGAGATTCTCAGGGCCTCTGTTAGGGACCGCCTCAGGGCCTCACTTAGGGACAGCGTCAGGGCTTACTTTGGGACAGTTTCAGGACCTTGGTAAGACATGGGTCAGGATATTAGCTCGGGATAATGTCAGGACTTTAGATATTGACTGCAGCAGGGCCTTAGAGACAGTGTCTCAGCCTGACTTAGGACTAGCATCAGAGCCTTTGTTAGGTACAGTGTCAGGGACTGAGTTAGGTGTAGTGTCAGGGCCTTAGTTAGGGACAGTGTCAGAGCCTGAGTTAGGACGAGCCTCCAGGCCTCAGTTAGGGCCAGGGTCACGGCCTCGGGACTAATTTTAGGGCCTTAGTTACGAACAGCATCAGGGATTTATTTAGCATAAGAAGCTCAACATTAGTTAAAGACGAGTTTAGGTTAAGGTCTAGGGATTGTGTCAGGGCATGACCTAGGGATAGTGTCAAGACCTTAGTTACTTAGGACATCAGGGCCTAATTTAGGAGCAGTGTCAGGGCTTCAGGTAGGGATAGCGTCAGAGCCTGACTTAGGGAGAGCGACAGGGCTTGAGTGAGGCCTAGTGTCAGAGCCTTAGCTAGGGATAGTATCAGGGCATGACTTAGGAGCAGCATAAGGGCCTTGGTAGCATCAGCTTCAGGGGCTTTGTTAAAGATATTATCAGGGCCTCTGTTAGGGACAGCCTTAGGACCTCCCTTAGGGACAGCGTCAGGGCTTACTTAGGGACAGTTTCAGGAGCTTGGTAAGAGACGGGTCCGGAAATTACCTCAGGATAGTGTCAGGACATTATATATTGACGGCAGCAGGGCCTTAGTTAGGGACAGTGTCAAGGCCTTAGTTAGTACTGGCATCCGGGCCTCTGTTAGGTACAGTGTCAGGGCCTGAGTTAGGAATAGTGTTAGGGCCTGAGTTAGGGACAGTATCACGGCCTTGGGACTAAATTCAGGGCCTGAGGTAGTCACAGCATAAGGGCTTTAGTTAGCATAAGAGGCAGGACATTTGCTAGGGACAGGGTTAGGGTAAAGTTTAGGGATCGTGTCAGGAAATGACCTAGGGATAGTGTCAAGAGCTTAGTTACAGTATCAGGGCCTTATTTAGGACCCGTGTCAGGGCTTGAGGTAGGGACAGCGTCAGTGCCTGACTCTGGGAGAGCAACAGGGCCTGAGTGAGGCCTAGCGTCAGGCCCATAGCTGGGGACACTGTCAGGGCCTGATGTAGGAGCAGCATCAGGGCCTTTGTTGCATCAGCATTAGTGTCTTAGTTACAGACATGATCAGGGCCTGAGTTAGTCACAGCGTCAAGGCCTGAGTTAGGCATAGCTTCAGGGACTGAGTTACGGACAGCCTCAGGTCTTCCCTTAGAAACAGCGACAGGGCTTTCTTAGGGACGGTGTCAGGACCTTGGTTAGAAATGGGTCAGGATATTAGCTCAGGATAGTGTCCGGATTTTAGTTATTGCCGGCAGCAGGGCCTATATTAGAGATAGATTCCGGGTCTTAGTTAGGGACAGTGTCAGGGCCTTAATTAGGAATAGTCTGGGCCGTACTTAGGGAGAGCATTACGGCTTCGGTGAGGATAAGGGGCAGGACGTTAGCTCGGGACAGAGTCAGGTTCCAGGCCAGTGGTAGTGTCAGGATGTGAGCTAGGGATAGGGTGAAGACCTTAGATATTGAGAGCATCAGGGCCTTAGTTAGGACCAGCGTCAGGGCCTTCATCAGGACCAGTGTCAGGGCTTCACGTACGGACAGCGTCAGAGCCTAACTAAGGTACGGCAACAGGGCCTAAGTGAGGCCTATCTTTAGGGCCTGAGTTAGGGGCAGTGTCAGGGCCTGACTTAGGAGCCGTATAAGGGCCTCTGTAGGATCAGCATTAGGGTCCTCGTTAAAGACATTCTCAGGGCCTCTGTTAGGGACCGCCTCAGGGCCTCACTTAGGGACAGCGTCAGGGCTTACTTTGGGACAGTTTCAGGACCTTGGTAAGACATGGGTCAGGATATTAGCTCAGGAGAATGTCAGGACTTTAGATATTGACTGCAGCAGGGCCTTAGAGACAGTGTCTCAGCCTGACTTAGGACTAGCATCAGAGCCTTTGTTAGGTACAGTGTCAGGGACTGAGTTCGGTGTAGTGTCAGGGCCTTAGTTAGGGACAGTGTCAGGGCCTGAGTTAGGACGAGCCTCCAGGCCTCAGTTAGGGCCAGGGTCACGGCCTCGGGACTAATTTTAGGGCCTTAGTTAGGAACAGCATCAGGGATTTATTTAGCATAAGAAGCTCAACATTAGTTAAAGACAAGGTTAGGTTAAGGTCTAGGGATTGTGTCAGGGCATGACCTAGGGATAGTGTCAAGACCTTAGTTACTTAGGGCATCAGGGCCTAATTTAGGACCAGTGTCAGGGCTTCAGGTAGGGATAGCGTCAGAGCCTGACTTAGGGAGAGCGACAGGGCTTGAGTGAGGCCTAGTGTCAGAGCCTTAGCTAGGGATAGTATCAGGGCATGACTTAGGAGCAGCATAAGGGCCTTGGTAGGATCAGCCTCAGGGGCTTTGTTAAAGACATTATCAGGGCCTCTGTTAGGGACAGCCTTAGGGCCTCCCTTAGGGACAGCGTCAGGGCTTACTTAGGGACAGTTTCAGGACCTTGGTAAGACATGTGTCAGGATATTAGCTCAGGAGAATGTCAGGACTTTAGATATTGACTGCAGCAGGGCCTTAGAGACAGTGTCTCAGCCTGACTTAGGACTAGGTTCACAGTCTTTGTTAGGGACAGTGTCAGGGCCTGAGTTAGGATGAGCCTCCAGGCCTCAGTTAGGGCCAGGTTCACGGCCTCGGGACTAATTTTAGGGCCTTAGTTAGGAACAGCATCAGGGATTTATTTAGCATAAGAAGCTCAACATTAGTTAAAGACGAGGTTAGGTCAAGGTCTAGGGATTGTGTCAGGGCATGACCTAGGGATAGTGTCAAGACCTTAGTTACTTAGGGCATCAGGGCCTAATTTAGGACCAGTGTCAGGGCTTCAGGTAGGGATAGCGTCAGAGCCTGACTTAGGGAGAGCGACAGGGCTCGAGTGAAGCCTAGTGTCAGAGCCTTAGCTAGGGATAGTATCAGGGCATGACTTAGGAGCAGCATAAGGGCCTTGGTAGGATCAGCCTCAGGGGCTTTGTTAAAGATATTATCAGGGCCTCTGTTAGGGACAGCCTTAGGACCTCCCTTAGGGACAGCGTCAGGGCTTACTTAGGGACAGTTTCAGGAGCTTGGTAAGAGATGGGTCCGGAAATTACCTCTGGATAGTGTTAGGACATTAGATATTGACGGCAGCAGGGCCTTAGTTAGGGACAGTGTCAAGGCCTTAGTTAGTACTGGCATCTGGGCCTCTATTAGGTACAGTGTCAGGGCCTGAGTTAGGAATAGTGTTAGGGCCTGAGTTAGGGACAGTATCACGGCCTTGGGACTAAATTCAGGGCCTGAGGTAGTCACAGCATAAGGGCTTTAGTTAGCATAAGAGGCAGGACATTTGCTAGGGACAGGGTTAGGGTAAAGTTTAGGGATCGTGTCAGGAAATGACCTAGGGATAGTGTCAAGAGCTTAGTTACAGTAAGTATCAGGGCCTTATTTAGGACCCGTGTCAGGGCTTCAGGTAGGGACAGCGTCAGTGCCTGACTCTGGGAGAGCAACAGGGCCTGAGTGAGGCCTAGCGTCAGGCCCATAGCTGGGGACACTGTCAGGGCATGATGTAGGAGCAGCATCAGGGCCTTTGTTGCATCAGCATTAGTGTCTTAGTTACAGACATGATCAGGGCCTGAGTTAGTCACAGCGTCAAGGCCTCAGTTAGGCATAGCTTCAGGGACTGAGTTACGGACAGCCTCAGGTCTTCACTTAGGAACAGCGACAGGGCTTTCTTAGGGACGGTGTCAGGACCTTGGTTAGAAATGGGTCAGGATATTAGCTCAGGATAGTGTCCGGATTTTAGTTATTGCCGGCAGCAGGGCCTATATTAGAGATAGATTCCGGGCCTTAGTTAGGGACAGTGTCAGGGCCTTAATTAGGACTAGTCTGGGCCTTAGTTAGGGAGAGCATTACGGCTTCGGTGAGGATAAGGGGCAGGACGTTAGCTCGGGACAGAGTCAGGTTCCAGGCCAGTGGTAGTGTCAGGATGTGAGCTAGGGATAGGGTGAAGACCTTAGTTATTGAGAGCATCAGGGCCTTAGTTAGGACCAGCGTCAGGGCCTTCATCAGGACCAGTGTCAGGGCTTCACGTACGGACAGCGTCAGAGCCTAACTAAGGTACGGCAACAGGGCCTAAGTGAGGCCTATCTTTAGGGCCTGAGTTAGGGGCAGTGTCAGGGCATGACTTAGGAGCAGTATAAGGGCCTCTGTAAGATCAGCATTAGGGTCTTCGTTAAAGGCATTCTCAGGGCCTCTGTTAGGGACCGCCTCAGGGCTTCACTTAGGGACAGCGTCAGGGCTTACTTTGGGACAGTTTCAGGACCTTGGTAAGATATGGGTCAGGATATTAGCTCGGGATAATGTCAGGACTTTAGATATTGACTGCAGCAGGGCCTTAGAGACAGTGTCTCAGCCTGACTTAGGACTAGCATCAGAGCCTTTGTTAGGTACAGTGTCAGGGACTGAGTTCGGTGTAGTGTCAGGGCCTTAGTTAGGGACAGTGTCAGGGCCTGAGTTAGGACGAGCCTCCAGGCCTCAGTTAGGGCCAGGGTCACGGCCTCGGGACTAATTTTAGGGCCTTAGTTAGGAACAGCATCAGGGATTTATTTAGCATAAGAAGCTCAACATTAGTTAAAGACAAGGTTAGGTTAAGGTCTAGGGATTGTGTCAGGGCATGACCTAGGGATAGTGTCAAGACCTTAGTTACTTAGGGCATCAGGGCCTAATTTAGGAGCAGTGTCAGGGCTTCAGGTAGGGATAGCGTCAGAGCCTGACTTAGGGAGAGCGACAGGGCTTGAGTGAGGCCTAGTGTCAGAGCCTTAGCTAGGGATAGTATCAGGGCATGACTTAGGAGCAGCACAAGGGCCTTGGTAGGATCAGCCTCAGGGGCTTTGTTAAAGACATTATCAGGGCCTCTGTTAGGGGCAGCCTTAGGGCCTCCCTTAGGGACAGCGTCAGGGCTTACTTAGGGACAGTTTCAGGAGCTTGGTAAGAGATGGGTCCGGAAATTACCTCAGGATAGTGTCAGGACATTAGATATTGACGGCAGCAGGGCCTTAGTTAGGGACAGTGTCAAGGCCTTAGTTAGTACTGGCATCCGGGCCTCTGTTAGGTACAGTGTCAGGGCCTGAGTTAGGAATAGTGTTAGGGCCTGAGTGAGGGACAGTATCACGGCCTTGGGACTAAATTCAGGGCCTGAGGTAGTCACAGCATAAGGGCTTTAGTTAGCATAAGAGGCAGGACATTTGCTAGGGACAGGGTTAGGGTAAAGTTTAGGGATCGTGTCAGGAAATGACCTAGGGATAGTGTCAAGAGCTTAGTTACAGTATCAGGGCCTTATTTAGGACCCGTGTCAGGGCTTCAGGTAGGGACAGCGTCAGTGCCTGACTCTGGGAGAGCAACAGGGCCTGAGTGAGGCCTAGCGTCAGGCCCATAGCTGGGGACACTGTCAGGGCATGATGTAGGAGCAGCATCAGGGCCTTTGTTGCATCAGCATTAGTGTCTTAGTTACAGACATGATCAGGGCCTGAGTTAGTCACAGCGTCAAGGCCTCAGTTAGGCATAGCTTCAGGGACTGAGTTACGGACAGCCTCAGGTCTTCACTTAGGAACAGCGACAGGGCTTTCTTAGGGACGGTGTCAGGACCTTGGTTAGAAATGGGTCAGGATATTAGCTCAGGATAGTGTCCGGATTTTAGTTATTGCCGGCAGCAGGGCCTATATTAGAGATAGATTCCGGGCCTTAGTTAGGGACAGTGTCAGGGCCTTAATTAGGACTAGTCTGGGCCTTAGTTAGGGAGAGCATTACGGCTTCGGTGAGGATAAGGGGCAGGACGTTAGCTCGGGAAAGAGTCAGGTTCCAGGCCAGTGGTAGTGTCAGGATGTGAGCTAGGGATAGGGTGAAGACCTTAGTTATTGAGAGCATCAGGGCCTTAGTTAGGACCAGCGTCAGGGCCTTCATCAGGACCAGTGTCAGGGCTTCACGTACGGACAGCGTCAGAGCCTAACTAAGGTACGGCAACGGGGCCTAAGTGAGGCCTATCTTTAGGGCCTGAGTTAGGGGCAGTGTCAGGGCATGACTTAGGAGCCGTATAAGGGCCTCTGTGGGATCAGCATTAGGGTCTTCGTTAAAGACATTCTCAGGGCCTCTGTTAGGGACCGCCTCAGGGCCTCACTTAGGGACAGCGTCAGGGCTTCCTTTGGGACAGTTTCAGGACCTTGGTAAGACATGGGTCAGGATATTAGCTCGGGATAATGTCAGGACTTTAGATATTGACTGTAGCAGGGCCTTAGAGACAGTGTCTCAGCCTGACTTAGGACTAGCATCAGAGCCTTTGTTAGGTACAGTGTCAGGGACTGAGTTCGGTGTAGTGTCAGGGCCTTAGTTAGGGACAGTGTCAGGGCCTGAGTTAGGACGAGCCTCCAGGCCTCAGTTAGGGCCAGGGTCACAGCCTCAGGACTAATTTTAGGGCCTTAGTTACGAACAGCATCAGGGATTTATTTAGCATAAGAAGCTCAACATTAGTTAAAGACAAGGTTAGGTTAAGGTCTAGGGATTGTGTCAGGGCATGACCTAGGGATAGTGTCAAGACCTTAGTTACTTAGGGCATCAGGGCCTAATTTAGGAGCAGTGTCAGGGCTTCAGGTAGGGATAGCGTCAGAGCCTGACTTAGGGAGAGCGACAGGGCTTGAGTGAGGCCTAGTGTCAGAGCCTTAGCTAGGGATAGTATCAGGGCATGACTTAGGAGCAGTATAAGGGCCTTGGTAGGATCAGCCTCAGGGGCTTTGTTAAAGACATTATCAGGGCCTCTGTTAGGGACAGGCTTAGGGCCTCCCTTAGGGACAGCTTCAGGGCTTACTTAGGGACAGTTTCAGGACCTTGGTAAGACATGGGTCAGGATATTAGCTCAGGAGAATGTCAGGACTTTAGATATTGACTGCAGCAGGGCCTTCGAGACAGTGTCTCAGCCTGACTTAGGACTAGCATCAGAGCCTTTGTTAGGGACAGTGTCAGGGCCTGAGTTAGGACGAGCCTCCAGGCCTCAGTTAGGGCCAGGTTCACGGCCTCGGGACTAATTTTAGGGCCTTAGTTAGGAACAGCATCAGGGATTTATTTAGCATAAGAAGCTCAACATTAGTTAAAGACGAGGTTAGGTTAAGGTCTAGGGATTGTGTCAGGGCATGACCTAGGGATAGTGTCAAGACCTTAGTTACTTAGGGCATCAGGGCCTAATTTAGGACCAGTGTCAGGGCTTCAGGTAGGGATAGCGTCAGAGCCTGACTTAGGGAGAGCGACAGGGCTTGAGTGAGGCCTAGTGTCAGAGCCTTAGCTAGGGATAGTATCAGGGCATGACTTAGGAGCAGCATAAGGGCCTTGGTAGGATCAGCCTCAGGGGCTTTGTTAAAGACATTATCAGGGCCTCTGTTAGGGACAGCCTTAGGACCTCCCTTAGGGACAGCGTCAGGGCTTACTTAGGGACAGTTTCAGGAGCTTGGTAAGAGATGGGTCCGGAAATTACCTCAGGATAGTGTCAGGACATTAGATATTGACGACAGCAGGGCCTTAGTTAGGGACAGTGTCAAGGCGTTAGTTAGTACTAGCATCTGGGCCTCTGTTAGGTACAGTGTCAGGGCCTGAGTTAGGAATAGGGTTAGGGCCTTAGTTAGGGACAGTATCACGGCCTTGGGACTAAATTCAGGGCCTGAGGTAGTCACAGCATAAGGGCTTTAGTTAGCATAAGAGGCAGGACATTTGCTAGGGACAGGGTTAGGGTAAAGTTTAGGGATCGTGTCAGGAAATGACCTAGGGATAGTGTCAAGAGCTTAGTTACAGTATCAGGGCCTTATTTAGAACCCGTGTCAGGGCTTCAGGTAGGGACAGCGTCAGTGCCTGACTCTGGGAGAGCAACAGGGCCTGAGTGAGGCCTAGCGTCAGGCCCATAGCTGGGAACACTGTCAGGGCATGATGTAGGAGCAGCATCAGGGCCTTTGTTGCATCAGCATTAGTGTCTTAGTTACAGACATGATCAGGGCCTGAGTTAGTCACAGCGTCAAGGCCTCAGTTAGGCATAGCTTCAGGGACTGAGTTACGGACAGCCTCAGGTCTTCACTTAGGAACAGCGACAGGGCTTTCTTAGGGACGGTGTCAGGACCTTGGTTAGAAATGGGTCAGGATATTAGCTCAGGATAGTGTCCGGATTTTAGTTATTGGCGGCAGCAGGGCCTATATTAGAGATAGATTCCGGGCCTTAGTTAGGGACAGTGTCAGGGCCTTAATTAGGACTAGTCTGGGCCTTAGTTAGGGAGAGCATTACGGCTTCGGTGAGGATAAGGGGCAGGACGTTAGCTCGGGAGAGAGTCAGGTTCCAGGCCAGTGGTAGTGTCAGGATGTGAGCTAGGGATAGGGTGAAGACCTTAGTTATTGAGAGCATCAGGGCCTTAGTTAGGACCAGCGTCAGGGCCTTCATCAGGACCAGTGTCAGGGCTTCACGTACGGACAGCGTCAGAGCCTAACTAAGGTACGGCAACGGGGCCTAAGTGAGGCCTATCTTTAGGGCCTGAGTTAGGGGCAGTGTCAGGGCATGACTTAGGAGCCGTATAAGGGCCTCTGTAGGATCAGCATTAGGGACTTCGTTAAAGACATTCTCAGGACCTCTGTTAGGGACCGCCTCAGGGCCTCACTTAGGGACAGCGTCAGGGCTTACTTTGGGACAGTTTCAGGACCTTGGTAAAACATGGGTCAGGATATTAGCTCGGGATAATGTCAGGACTTTAAATATTGACTGCAGCAGGGCCTTAAAGACAGTGTCTCAGCCTGACTTAGGACTAGCATCAGAGCCTTTGTTAGGTACAGTGTCAGGGACTGAGTTAGGTGTAGTGTCAGGGCCTTAGTTAGGGACAGTGTCAGGGCCTGAGTTAGGACGAGCCTCCAGGCCTCAGTTAGGGCCAGGGTCACGGCCTCGGGACTAATTTTAGGGCCTTAGTTAGGAACAGCATCAGGGATTTATTTAGCATAAGAAGCTCAACATTAGTTAAAGACAAGGTTAGGTTAAGGTCTAGGGATTGTGTCAGGGCATGACCTAGGGATAGTGTCAAGACCTTAGTTACTTAGGGCATCAGGGCCTAATTTAGGAGCAGTGTCAGGGCTTCAGGTAGGGATAGCGTCAGAGCCTGACTTAGGGAGAGCGACAGGGCTTGAGTGAGGCCTAGTGTCAGAGCCTTAGCTAGGGATAGTATCAGGGCATGACTTAGGAGCAGCACAAGGGCCTTGGTAGGATCAGCCTCAGGGGCTTTGTTAAAGACATTATCAGGGCCTCTGTTAGGGGCAGCCTTAGGGCCTCCCTTAGGGACAGCGTCAGGGCTTACTTAGGGACAGTTTCAGGAGCTTGGTAAGAGATGGGTCCGGAAATTACCTCAGGATAGTGTCAGGACATTAGATATTGACGGCAGCAGGGCCTTAGTTAGGGACAGTGTCAAGGCCTTAGTTAGTACTGGCATCCGGGCCTCTGTTAGGTACAGTGTCAGGGCCTGAGTTAGGAATAGTGTTAGGGCCTGAGTGAGGGACAGTATCACGGCCTTGGGACTAAATTCAGGGCCTGAGGTAGTCACAGCATAAAGGCTTTAGTTAGCATAAGAGGCAGGACATTTGCTAGGGACAGGGTTAGGGTAAAGTTTAGGGATCGTGTCAGGAAATGACCTAGGGATAGTGTCAAGAGCTTAGTTACAGTATCAGGGCCTTATTTAGGACCCGTGTCAGGGCTTGAGGTAGGGACAGCGTCAGTGCCTGACTCTGGGAGAGCAACAGGGCCTGAGTGAGGCCTAGCGTCAGGCCCATAGCTGGGGACACTGTCAGGGCATGATGTAGGAGCAGCATCAGGGCCTTTGTTGCATCAGCATTAGTGTCTTAGTTACAGACATGATCAGGGCCTGAGTTAGTCACAGCGTCAAGGCCTCAGTTAGGCATAGCTTCAGGGACTGAGTTACGGACAGCCTCAGGTCTTCACTTAGGAACAGCGACAGGGCTTTCTTAGGGACGGTGTCAGGACCTTGGTTAGAAATGGGTCAGGATATTAGCTCAGGATAGTGTCCGGATTTTAGTTATTGCCGGCAGCAGGGCCTATATTAGAGATAGATTCCGGGCCTTAGTTAGGGACAGTGTCAGGGCCTTAATTAGGACTAGTCTGGGCCTTAGTTAGGGAGAGCATTTCGGCTTCGCTGAGGATAAGGGGCAGGACGTTAGCTCGGGACAGAGTCAGGTTCCAGGCCAGTGGTAGTGTCAGGATGTGAGCTAGGGATAGGGTGAAGACCTTAGTTATTGAGAGCATCAGGGCCTTAGTTAGGACCAGCGTCAGGGCCTTCATCAGGACCAGTGTCAGGGCTTCACGTACGGACAGCGTCAGAGCCTAACTAAGGTACGGCAACAGGGCCTAAGTGAGGCCTATCTTTAGGGCCTGAGTTAGGGGCAGTGTCAGGGCATGACTTAGGAGCCGTATAAGGGCCTCTGTAGGATCAGCATTAGGGACTTCGTTAAAGACATTCTCAGGGCCTCTGTTAGGCACCGCCTCAGGGCCTCACTTAGGGACAGCGTCAGGGCTTCCTTTGGGACAGTTTCAGGACCTTGGTAAGACATGGGTCAGGATATTAGCTCGGGATAATGTCAGGACTTTAGATATTGACTGCAGCAGGGCCTTAGAGACAGTGTCTCAGCCTGACTTAGGACTAGCATCAGAGCCTTTGTTAGGTACAATGTCAGGGACTGAGTTCGGTGTAGTGTCAGGTCCTTAGTTAGGGACAGTGTCAGGGCCTGAGTTAGGACGAACCTCTAGGCCTCAGTTAGGGCCACGGTCACAGCCTCGGGACTAATTTTAGGGCCTTAGTTACGAACAGCATCAGGGATTTATTTAGCATAAGAAGCTCAACATTAGTTAAAGACGAGTTTAGGTTAAGGTCTAGGGATTGTGTCAGGGCATGACCTAGGGATAGTGTCAAGACCTTAGTTACTTAGGGCATCAGGGCCTAATTTAGGACCAGTGTCAGGGCTTCAGGTAGGGATAGCGTCAGAGCCTGACTTAGGGAGAGCGACAGGGCTTGAGTGAGGCCTAGTGTCAGAGCCTTAGCTAGGGATAGTATCAGGGCATGACTTAGGAGCAGCATAAGGGCCTTGGTAGTATCAGCATCAGGGGCTTTGTTAAAGATATTATCAGGGCCTCTGTTAGGGACAGCCTTAGGACCTCCCTTAGGGACAGCGTCAGGGCTTACTTAGGGACAGTTTCAGGAGCTTGGTAAGAGATGGGTCCGGAAATTACCTCAGGATAGTGTCAGGACATTAGATATTGACGGCAGCAGGGCCTTCGAGACAGTGTCTCAGCCTGACTTAGGACTAGCATCAGAGCCTTTGTTAGGGACAGTGTCAGGGCCTGAGTTAGGACGAGCCTCCAGGCCTCAGTTAGGGCCAGGTTCACGGCCTCGGGACTAATTTTAGGGCCTTAGTTAGGAACAGCATCAGGGATTTATTTAGCATAAGAAGCTCAACATTAGTTAAAGACGAGGTTAGGTTAAGGTCTAGGGATTGTGTCAGGGCATGACCTAGGGATAGTGTCAAGACCTTAGTTACTTAGGGCATCAGGGCCTAATTTAGGACCAGTGTCAGGGCTTCAGGTAGGGATAGCGTCAGAGCCTGACTTAGGGAGAGCGACAGGGCTTGAGTGAGGCCTAGTGTCAGAGCCTTAGCTAGGGATAGTATCAGGGCATGACTTAGGAGCAGCATAAGGGCCTTGGTAGGATCAGCCTCAGGGGCTTTGTTAAAGACATTATCAGGGCCTCTGTTAGGGACAGCCTTAGGACCTCCCTTAGGGACAGCGTCAGGGCTTACTTAGGGACAGTTTCAGGAGCTTGGTAAGAGATGGGTCCGGAAATTACCTCAGGATAGTGTCAGGACATTAGATATTGACGACAGCAGGGCCTTAGTTAGGGACAGTGTCAAGGCCTTAGTTAGTACTAGCATCTGGGCCTCTGTTAGGTACAGTGTCAGGGCCTGAGTTAGGAATAGGGTTAGGGCCTTAGTTAGGGACAGTATCACGGCCTTGGGACTAAATTCAGGGCCTGAGGTAGTCACAGCATAAGGGCTTTAGTTAGCATAAGAGGCAGGACATTTGCTAGGGACAGGGTTAGGGTAAAGTTTAGGGATCGTGTCAGGAAATGACCTAGGGATAGTGTCAAGAGCTTAGTTACAGTATCAGGGCCTTATTTAGAACCCGTGTCAGGGCTTCAGGTAGGGACAGCGTCAGTGCCTGACTCTGGGAGAGCAACAGGGCCTGAGTGAGGCCTAGCGTCAGGCCCATAGCTGGGAACACTGTCAGGGCATGATGTAGGAGCAGCATCAGGGCCTTTGTTGCATCAGCATTAGTGTCTTAGTTACAGACATGATCAGGGCCTGAGTTAGTCACAGCGTCAAGGCCTCAGTTAGGCATAGCTTCAGGGACTGAGTTACGGACAGCCTCAGGTCTTCACTTAGGAACAGCGACAGGGCTTTCTTAGGGACGGTGTCAGGACCTTGGTTAGAAATGGGTCAGGATATTAGCTCAGGATAGTGTCCGGATTTTAGTTATTGGCGGCAGCAGGGCCTATATTAGAGATAGATTCCGGGCCTTAGTTAGGGACAGTGTCAGGGCCTTAATTAGGACTAGTCTGGGCCTTAGTTAGGGAGAGCATTACGGCTTCGGTGAGGATAAGGGGCAGGACGTTAGCTCGGGAGAGAGTCAGGTTCCAGGCCAGTGGTAGTGTCAGGATGTGAGCTAGGGATAGGGTGAAGACCTTAGTTATTGAGAGCATCAGGGCCTTAGTTAGGACCAGCGTCAGGGCCTTCATCAGGACCAGTGTCAGGGCTTCACGTACGGACAGCGTCAGAGCCTAACTAAGGTACGGCAACGGGGCCTAAGTGAGGCCTATCTTTAGGGCCTGAGTTAGGGGCAGTGTCAGGGCATGACTTAGGAGCCGTATAAGGGCCTCTGTAGGATCAGCATTAGGGACTTCGTTAAAGACATTCTCAGGACCTCTGTTAGGGACCGCCTCAGGGCCTCACTTAGGGACAGCGTCAGGGCTTACTTTGGGACAGTTTCAGGACCTTGGTAAAACATGGGTCAGGATATTAGCTCGGGATAATGTCAGGACTTTAAATATTGACTGCAGCAGGGCCTTAAAGACAGTGTCTCAGCCTGACTTAGGACTAGCATCAGAGCCTTTGTTAGGTACAGTGTCAGGGACTGAGTTAGGTGTAGTGTCAGGGCCTTAGTTAGGGACAGTGTCAGGGCCTGAGTTAGGACGAGCCTCCAGGCCTCAGTTAGGGCCAGGGTCACGGCCTCGGGACTAATTTTAGGGCCTTAGTTAGGAACAGCATCAGGGATTTATTTAGCATAAGAAGCTCAACATTAGTTAAAGACAAGGTTAGGTTAAGGTCTAGGGATTGTGTCAGGGCATGACCTAGGGATAGTGTCAAGACCTTAGTTACTTAGGGCATCAGGGCCTAATTTAGGAGCAGTGTCAGGGCTTCAGGTAGGGATAGCGTCAGAGCCTGACTTAGGGAGAGCGACAGGGCTTGAGTGAGGCCTAGTGTCAGAGCCTTAGCTAGGGATAGTATCAGGGCATGACTTAGGAGCAGCACAAGGGCCTTGGTAGGATCAGCCTCAGGGGCTTTGTTAAAGACATTATCAGGGCCTCTGTTAGGGGCAGCCTTAGGGCCTCCCTTAGGGACAGCGTCAGGGCTTACTTAGGGACAGTTTCAGGAGCTTGGTAAGAGATGGGTCCGGAAATTACCTCAGGATAGTGTCAGGACATTAGATATTGACGGCAGCAGGGCCTTAGTTAGGGACAGTGTCAAGGCCTTAGTTAGTACTGGCATCCGGGCCTCTGTTAGGTACAGTGTCAGGGCCTGAGTTAGGAATAGTGTTAGGGCCTGAGTTAGGGACAGTATCACGGCCTTGGGACTAAATTCAGGGCCTGAGGTAGTCACAGCATAAGGGCTTTAGTTAGCATAAGAAGCAGGACATTTGCTAGGGACAGGGTTAGGGTAAAGTTTAGGGATCGTGTCAGGAAATGACCTAGGGATAGTGTCAAGAGCTTAGTTACAGTATCAGGGCCTTATTTAGGACCCGTGTCAGGGCTTCAGGTAGGGACAGCGTCAGTGCCTGACTCTGGGAGAGCAACAGGGCCTGAGTGAGGCCTAGCGTCAGGCCCATAGCTGGGGACACTGTCAGGGCATGATGTAGGAGCAGCATCAGGGCCTTTGTTGCATCAGCATTAGTGTCTTAGTTACAGACATGATCAGGGCCTGAGTTAGTCACAGCGTCAAGGCCTCAGTTAGGCATAGCTTCAGGGACTGAGTTACGGACAGCCTCAGGTCTTCCCTTAGGAACAGCGACAGGGCTTTCTTAGGGACGGTGTCAGGACCTTGGTTAGAAATGGGTCAGGATATTAGCTCAGGATAGTGTCCGGATTTTAGTTATTGCCGGCAGCAGGGCCTATATTAGAGATAGATTCCGGGCCTTAGTTAGGGACAGTGTCAGGGCCTTAATTAGGACTAGTCTGGGCCGTAGTTAGGGAGAGCATTACGGCTTCGGTGAGGATAAGGGGCAGGACGTTAGCTCAGGACAGAGTCAGGTTCCAGGCCAGTGGTAGTGTCAGGATGTGAGCTAGGGATAGGGTGAAGACCTTAGATATTGAGAGCATCAGGGCCTTAGTTAGGACCAGCGTCAGGGCCTTCATCAGGACCAGTGTCAGGGCTTCACGTACGGACAGCGTCAGAGCCTAACTAAGGTACGGCAACAGGGCCTAAGTGAGGCCTATCTTTAGGGCCTGAGTTAGGGGCAGTGTCAGGGCCTGACTTAGGAGCCGTATAAGGGCCTCTGTAGGATCAGCATTAGGGTCCTCGTTAAAGACATTCTCAGGGCCTCTGTTAGGGACCGCCTCAGGGCCTCACTTAGGGACAGCGTCCGGGCTTACTTTGGGACAGTTTCAGGACCTTGGTAAGACATGGGTCAGGATATTAGCTCAGGAGAATGTCAGGACTTTAGATATTGACTGCAGCAGGGCCTTAGAGACAGTGTCTCAGCCTGACTTAGGACTAGCATCAGAGCCTTTGTTAGGTACAGTGTCAGGGACTGAGTTCGGTGTAGTGTCAGGGCCTTAGTTAGGGACAGTGTCAGGGCCTGAGTTAGGACGAGCCTCCAGGCCTCAGTTAGGGCCAGGGTCACGGCCTCGGGACTAATTTTAGGGCCTTAGTTAGGAACAGCATCAGGGATTTATTTAGCATAAGAAGCTCAACATTAGTTAAAGACAAGGTTAGGTTAAGGTCTAGGGATTGTGTCAGGGCATGACCTAGGGATAGTGTCAAGACCTTAGTTACTTAGGGCATCAGGGCCTAATTTAGGACCAGTGTCAGGGCTTCAGGTAGGGATAGCGTCAGAGCCTGACTTAGGGAGAGCGACAGGGCTTGAGTGAGGCCTAGTGTCAGAGCCTTAGCTAGGGATAGTATCAGGGCATGACTTAGGAGCAGCATAAGGGCCTTGGTAGGATCAGCCTCAGGGGCTTTGTTAAAGACATTATCAGGGCCTCTGTTAGGGACAGCCTTAGGGCCTCCCTTAGGGACAGCGTCAGGGCTTACTTAGGGACAGTTTCAGGAGCTTGGTAAGAGATGGGTCCGGAAATTACCTCAGGATAGTGTCAGGACATTAGATATTGACGGCAGCAGGGCCTTAGTTAGGGACAGTGTCAAGGCCTTAGTTAGTACTAGCATCTGGGCCTCTGTTAGGTACAGTGTCAGGGCCTGAGTTAGGAATAGTGTTAGGGCCTTAGTTAGGGACAGTATCATGGCCTTGGGACTAAATTCAGGGCCTGAGGTAGTCACAGCATAAGGGCTTTAGTTAGCATAAGAGGCAGGACATTTGCTAGGGACAGGGTTAGGGTAAAGTTTAGGGATCGTGTCAGGAAATGACCTAGGGATAGTGTCAAGAGCTTAGTTACAGTATCAGGGCCTTATTTAGGACCCGTGTCAGGGCTTCAGGTAGGGACAGCGTCAGTGCCTGACTCTGGGAGAGCAACAGGGCCTGAGTGAGGCCTAGCGTCAGGCCCATAGCTGGGGACACTGTCAGGGCATGATGTAGGAGCAGCATCAGGGCCTTTGTTGCATCAGCATTAGTGTCTTAGTTACAGACATGATCAGGGCCTGAGTTAGTCACAGCGTCAAGGCCTCAGTTAGGCATAGCTTCAGGGACTGAGTTACGGACAGCCTCAGGTCTTCACTTAGGAACAGCGACAGGGCTTTCTTAGGGACGGTGTCAGGACCTTGGTTAGAAATGGGTCAGGATATTAGCTCAGGATAGTGTCCGGATTTTCGTTATTGCCGGCAGCAGGGCCTATATTAGAGATAGATTCCGGGCCTTAGTTAGGGACAGTGTCAGGGCCTTAATTAGGACTAGTCCGGGCCTTAGTTAGGGAGAGCATTACGGCTTCGGTGAGGATAAGGGGCAGGACGTTAGCTCGGGACAGAGTCAGGTTCCAGGCCAGTGGTAGTGTCAGGATGTGAGCTAGGGATAGGGTGAAGACCTTAGTTATTGAGAGCATCAGGGCCTTAGTTAGGACCAGCGTCAGGGCCTTCATCAGGACCAGTGCCAGGGCTTCACGTACGGACAGCGTCAGAGCCTAACTAAGGTACGGCAACGGGGCCTAAGTGAGGCCTATCTTTAGGGCCTGAGTTAGGGGCAGTGTCAGGGCATGACTTAGGAGCCGTATAAGGGCCTCTGTAGGATCAGCATTAGGGTCCTCGTTAAAGACATTCTCAGGGCCTCTGTTAGGGACCGCCTCAGGGCCTCACTTAGGGACAGCGTCAGGGCTTACTTTGGGACAGTTTCAGGACCTTGCTAAGACATGGGTCAGGATATTAGCTCAGGATAATGTCAGGACTTTAGGTATTGACTGCAGCAGGGCCTAAGATGGTCCTTTTTTCTGATTCGAAGCGATACCTCTTTGTAGTGTTGATTTGCATTGCCTGCTTCCTTGGTTGGTCAAAAAGGGCGTATGCGTTTTTCCTGAATATATTCTGGAAGTTAAATTTGAGAGACAGCTTTTCTTTTTAATTGATTAATTAATTAATTTATTTTTGGCTGTGTTGGGTCTTCGTTTCTGTGCGAAGGCTTTCTCTAGTTGTGGCAAGCGGGGGCCACTCTTCATCGCGGTGCGCGGGCCTCTCACTATCGCGGCCTCTCTTGTTACGGAGCACAGGCTCCAGACGCGCAGGCTCAGTAGTTGTGGCTCACGGGCCTAGTTGCTCCACGGCATGTGGGATCTTCCCAGACCAGGGCTCGAACCCGTGTCCCCTGCATTAGCAGGCAGATTCTCAACCACTGCGCCACCAGGGAAGCCCCTTGAATAGTTTTGTATTTAACGTTTGTCTGTGGGGACTTCCCTGGTGACGCAGTGGTTAAGAGTCCGCCTGCCAATGCAGGGGACACGGGCTCGAGCCCTGGTCCGGGAAGATCCCACACGCCGCAGAGCAACCAAGCCTGCGCGGCACAACTACTGAAGCCTGCGCGCCTAGAGCCCATGCTCGCCCAAAAGAGAAGCCACCGCAATGAGAAGCCCGTGCACCGCAACGAAGAGTAGCCCCGCTCGACGCAACTAGAGAAAGCCCACATGCAGCAACGAAGACCCAACGCAGCCAAACATAAATTATAAACTAAAATAAAATTTGCCTCTGAATAACTTTGAGTGAATTTGATATAAGTTGTAAAGTTTGCATCTACATTCACTTCATTCCAAATGGTTTCCAATTAATTGTTCCTTAACTACTTTTAGAAAACTTTTGGGATAGAGACTCCATTTTCGTTTGAATTTCCAGTTTAATGGATTCAGCAGTCCTGTCAGTAGGGCACGCTGCCCCCAGTGACCTGTGAGGGAGGCGCGGCCTGCACTTCCTGCACTGCCCTCAGGGTGGCGCCGAGTTCGCCTCTCTGACCCACAGCGCATGCTCGTTCCATGGAACTCCATTGAGAGGGCAGCTGAGAGGAGTTGAGCCACCTCAGGCGCGGGGGCGGGGGCGGGGGCCTTCGGGTAGGACGCCCGGCTCAGCGTCTCTGCTGAGAGGAGCTTGGTCTCCGTCTCCTTAGGACTCGCTGGGGTTTCGGCTTCAGGACAAAGTGGGGCTGCGTCCACGCTGACTAGGGAACTAGGTTTCCTGAGGACCCAGGTGATGCCTGAGGAAAAGGTGAAGAGACGGTGAGGAAAAGTGGGGAGAAGCTTCCTGTGGGCGACTGACCGTTGAGGGGGTCCGTCTTCGTGTGAGCGAGGGAGGGCTTGGCGTGGAAAGCTGGGTGTTTGGTCAGGTTTGTGTGCAGGGTAGCCAGCGTGAGTTATGGGGCGTCCAGTTTTCCCAGCACCATTTATCGTGGGGAGTGTCGTGCTCCTTGGTGTGTCCTTGGTCCCTGTGTCATAAATTCACCGACCCCGTCCGTGTGGGTTGAATTCTGGTCTCTCTGTCCTGTTCCTCTGGTCCCTGTGCCCGTTTTGAGCCAGTTCCACACTGTTTTGGTGACTGTAGCTTCTCAGCAGAGTGTGACGTCAGGGAGGGAGATGCCTCCAGCCCGTTCTCTTTTTTCAGGGTTTCTTTGGCTATTTGGGGTCCTTTGTGGTTCCCCACAGATATTAGGAGGATTTGCTCTATTTTGGGGGAAAATACCATGGAATTTTGGGAGGGATTGCATTCACTGTGTCCACTGCTTTGGGTAGCATGGATATTTTAACAATATTAATTGTTCCATTCCATGAGAACAGGATATCTTTCCATTTATTGGTGTGTCTTGCAATGTCTTCATCAATGTCTTCAAGTTTTCAGTGTGCGGGTCTTTCACCTCCTTGGTTGACTTTATTCCCAGGTATTTTGTTCTTTTTGATGCAGTTGTAAATAGGGTTGCTTTCTTTCTCTTTCTGATGGTTCATTATTAGTGTTTAGAAAGGCAACTGATTTCTGTGTATTGATTTTGCAACTTTACTGAATTGATTTATTAGTTCTAATAGTTTTTTTGTGGAATGAAGTGGAAAATTGGAATTCAAAAATCCCACTGTTTCTACCATATCCAGGTCGTCCACAACACGGAGGACAGCGGCTCCTAATATAACCTTCCCACAGTGCCTCTAAATGACATGTGGACTTTGGGTGAACTGGATCTGGGTAAGGCTTGGCTTCTATATGGAAGTTTGATGTTTTCTCTGCTTTTCTGGCATGCTGTTGACATACATGATCTTTTGAAAAGTAATTGACTTCCCAGTAATTTCAAACATACAACTTTACATACATAAAAACAAGTCTTGTACCTTGATTAAATATACTCCTAAATATTGATGTTGACATTATTAGAAATGGAATTGTTCTCATAAATTCTTTTTCAGATTATTTTTTGCCAGCGTATGCATATAAGATAGATTTTCATGAATTGATATTTTGTTCTATAACTTTGCTTATTAATTAGTTGATTAGCTCCAATAATTTCTTTGCTGATTATAGGTAGTCTTATATATAAGATGATGTGACCTATGTTCTGTGAAGAGACACGGTTTTAATTTTTCCATTCACCCATGGATGCCTTTTATTTCTTTCCTCAAGATTCTGGGTAGAACTTCCAGTACACTACTGAGTAACGGTGATGAAGGCCAGCTTCCTGGCCCTGTTACTGATTTCAGGAGTAAATCTTTCAGTCTTTAACGTTGAGCATGATGTTTGCTGTGGCTTTTTGTACTACTCTTTTCCATATTGAGCAAATTTCCTTTTATTCCTGCTTTCTTGAGTGTTTGTCATGAAATAACACTGGACTTTCATTGTAGATTTTTTGCATTAATTGATATGATTATGTGTTTTTACTTCACACCACTATTGTGGTTGAATACATTGCTTACTTTTCATATGTTGAGCAACCTGAAATTCCTGGTGTAGAGATACTTGGCTTATGGCATTATCCATTTAAAGTTCTGTTGGTTTCATGTTGCTATTATTGTGTGATAGATTTTTACATTCCTATTTATAAGTTGTACTGGGGTAGTTTTCTTGTTTTTTTCCTTTATTTTTAAAATCTTTTTTAAAATAGTGGTTTTATTTCATTTTAATTATTTATTTACTTTGGCCACGTCCCATGGCTTGTGGGATCTTAGTTCCCCAGTCAGGGATCGAACCCGAGCCCTTGGCAGTGAAAGCACAGAGTCCTACCCACTGGGCCACCAGAGAATTCCCCAGTTTTCTCTTTCAAGATGTAGTTGTATAATCTGATTAGACTTGGCTTGGTGTAAGTGGTTTGGAGGGTTAGCATTAGGGCTGGGGCTGGTGTGAGGCTTGGGGCTGTGTATGGTTTATGGTTGCTGTTATGGTTTAAGTTTTATGGTTAATGAGTTATTTATGGGTATGGTTAATGAATATATTTTATGGTTTGGTTATGGTTTTGCTTATTGGTTAAGGTTTATGGTTTTGGTCTCAGGGTGTTAGGGTTCTGTGTTAGAGTGGGTGTTAGGGTATGGGTGAGAATTGGGGTACAGGTAGGATGCGGGTAGAGTTTGGGTTAGGGTAAGGTACAGGTTTAGGGTACGGGTTAGGCTAAGGTTAGGTCAGGGCTTAGGGTCAGGATCAGAGTTTAGGGTTAGGGTCCATGTCAGGATTAGCGTCAAGGTTGAGCGAGGCCATTGTTTTCTGCTCCTCCAGTGCTGGATTCTCATTGATAGATGAATGAAATGTCTGCTCTGGTCACCCACTGTTTCAAATTGAGCTCAGCCTTAGTCAAGGGTTCTTAGGGCCTCAGAGGTCATGCAGGGTTTCCCTCCACCCTCCCTCCTGGGAAGGGTGATGCAGGCCCCACTCTGTCTGGGCAGCCCCAGGTCCAGCATGGCCCTGACATGCAGGATACTAACTAGACGTGATGTAAGACTTGGTGCCTCAGTCTGCCAGCCCCCAGGTGCTGCCTTTTTTTTTTTTTTTTCTTAATTAATTAATTAATTAATTTTGGGCTGTGTTGGGTCTGCATTGCTGCCCGGAGGCTTTCTCTAGTTGCGGCGAGTGGGGCCTTCTCATTGCGGTGGCTTCTCTTGTTGCAGGGCACAGGCTCTAAGCGCGTGGGCTTCAGCAGTTGGGACTCGCGGGTTCTAGAGCGCAGGCTCAGTAGTTGTGGTGCACGGGCTTAGTTGCTCCACAGCATGTGGGATCTTCCCTGACCAGGGCTCAAACCCGTGTCCCCTCCATTGGCAGGTGAATTCTTAACCACTGCGCCACCAGGGAAGTCTGGTGTTGCGTTCGTGAGGGCTGGTGGGGCCCTCTTGGGACTGGGCGGATCGTTTGTTCCATCTGCACGGGTGTCCAAGCAGGTCTCAGGACAGCCCTTGGCCTCTGAGCATCCAGGCAGGCACCCACGTTCCTCCAGCTCAGGTTAGCCTTGGCCCCTCCAGCCCCCGTGGCCAATTACTGAGCTGATTGTGTCTTTAGTCTTTCAAATTAAATCACTCTCTCCAGGTGGGCGAGAAGTTTACTTGTGAACTTGGTTAGGGTTAGGGGTTAGGGGTTAAGGGTTAGGGGTTAGGGTCAGGGTTAGGGCTAGGGCTAGGGGTTAGGGTTAGGCTTAGGGTTGGGTTAGGGTTAGGGGTTAGGGTTAGGGTTTAGGTTTAGGGTTAGGGTTAGTGTTGGGTTAGGGTTAGGGTTAAGGTAGGGTTAGAGTTTAGGGTTAGGGTGTCCAGCCTTACGTCCCATTCAGCTGTGAGTGTAGATGTGGTCAGTCCAGTTGCCTCACAGCCCCTGTTTGAATTTTGTAAGAATTCCTCTCTCTCTCACTGTCTTTCTCTTTTTATAATTAATTTTTATAATGGGGTGTAGCTGATTTGCAATGTTGTGTTTCTTGGTGCTGTACATCCACTTGAGTCACTTACAGAGAGACATCAATAAATTCTTTTCTAGTTTCTAGTAGTCAGATATATGTTTTTTCTGTGAATAGAGTGTGCTGAGTCCAGTTCCTTGAACAATGAGTATGTCTTGGCGATTACATTATTGGCGTATGGAACGGTATCTGTGCCAATTTCAACCTCCTGGTTTATGCATCAACGCACCACACTTTTCCCCTTAAGCAGCCATAAGTGTGTTTTGTAAATGTGTGATGGTGTTCTGTTTGTAATTCAGTTCACGGTTGGCGATTTTTAGATTCCCTTTATAAGTGATATCTTATGATAAGTTTCTCTTGCTGTCTAACTTATTTCACTCTCAATGACCATACATAAGTCCCCCGGCGTCGCTGCAACTGGCCTCATTTCATTGATTTCAGGGCTGAGTAATATTCCGTTGTGCTTAAGTATCAAATTTTCTTTCACCATTTTTTCCTTCCAAGGACTATGAAGTTGTACCCAAGTCGAGGCTGTTGTAAACATAGCAGCAGTAAACGGGGTGCCTGCGTCCTGTGGATTTTTGGATTTTCCAACATATAGGCCCATGAGTGGAAGCGCCCTATGCTTTGTAGCTCTGTTTTTTAGATGTTTTAGGAAACACAGCACACTTCTCCAGAGGGGCCGTTGGCAATTTACCTTCCCCCCTTCAGCATAACGAGGCTCCCTTTTCTCCTCTCCTTGTCCTGCATCTCTGGTTTTTACCCTTTGTGAGGATGGTCCTTTTTTCTGATTCGAAGTGATACCTCTCTGTAGTGTTGATTTGCATTGGCCGCTTCTTTGGTTGGCCAAAAAGGGCGTATGCGTTTTTCCTGAATATATTCTGGAAGTTAAATTTGAGAGACAGCTTTTTTTTTTAATTGATTAATTAATTAATTTATTTTTGGCTGTGTTGGGTCTTCGTTTCTGTGCGAAGGCTTTCTCTAGTTGTGGCAAGCGGGGGCCCCTCTTCATCGCGGTGCGCGGGCCTCTCGCTATCGCGGCCTCTCTTGTTGCGGAGCACAGGCTCCAGACGCGCAGGCTCAGGAGTTGTGGCTCACGGGCCTAGTTGCTCCGCGGCATGTGGGATCTTCCCAGACCAGGGCTCGAACCCGTGTCCCCTGCATTAGCAGGCAGATTCTCAACCACTGCGCCACCAGGGAAGCCCCTTGAATAGTTTTGTATTTAAAGTTTGTCTGTGGGGACTTCCCTGGTGACGCAGTGGTTAAGAGTCCGCCTGCCAATGCAGGGGACACGGGCTCGAGCCCTGGTCCGGGAAGATCCCACATGCCGCAGAGCAACCAAGCCTGCACGGCACAACTACTGAAGCCTGCGCGCCTAGAGCCCGTGCTCGCCCACAAGAGAAGCCACCGCAATGAGAAGCCCGTGCACCGCAACGAAGAGTAGCCCCGCTCGACGCAACTAGAGGAAGCCCACATGCAGCAACGAAGACCCAACGCAGCCAAACATAAATTATAAACTAAAATAAAATTTGCCTCTGAATAACTTTGAGTGAATTTGGTATAAGTTGTAAAGTTTGCATCTACATTCACTTCATTCCAAATGGTTTCCAATTAATTGTTCCTTAACTACTTTTAGAAAACTTTTGGGATATAGACTCCATTTTAGTTTGAATTTCCAGTTGAATGGATTCAGCAGTCCTGTCAGTAGGGCACGCTGCCCCCAGTGACCTGTGAGGGAGGGGCGGCCTGCACTTCCTGCACTGACCACAGGGTGGCGCCGAGTTCGCCTCTCTGACCCACAGCGCATGCTCGTTCCATGGAACTCGATTGTGAGGGCAGCTGAGAGGAGTTGAGCCGCCTCAGGCGCGGGGGCGGGGGCGGGGGCCTTCGGGTAGGACGCCCGGCTCAGCGTCTCTGCTGAGAGGAGCTTGGTCTCCGTCTCCTTAGGACTCGCTGGGGTTTCGGCTTCAGGACAAAGTGGGGCTGCGTCCACGCTGACTAGGGAACTAGGTTTCCTGAGGACCCAGGTGATGCCTGAGGAAAAGGTGAAGAGACGGTGAGGAAAAGTGGGGAGAAGCTTCCTGTGGGCGACTGACCGTTGAGGGGGTCCCTCTTCGTGTGAGCGAGGGAGGGCTTGGCGTGGAAAGCTGGGTGTTTGGTCAGGTTTGTGTGCAGGGTAGCCAGCGTGAGTTATGGGGCGTCCAGTTTTCCCAGCACCATTTATCGTGGGGCGTGTCGTGCTCCTTGGTGTGTCCTTGGTCCCTGTGTCATAAATTCACCGACCCCGTCCGTGTGGGTTGAATTCTGGTCTCTCTGTCCTGTTCCTCTGGTCCCTGTGCCCGTTTTGAGCCAGTTCCACACTGTTTTGGTGACTGTAGCTTCTCAGCAGAGTGTGACGTCAGGGAGGGAGATGCCTCCAGCCCGTTCTCTTTTTTCAGGGTTTCTTTGGCTATTTGGGGTCCTTTGTGGTTCCCCACAGATATTAGGAGGATTTTCTCTATTTGGGGGGAAAATACCATGGAATTTTGGGAGGGATTGCATTCACTGTGTCCACTGCTTTGGGTAGCATGGATATTTTAACAATATTAATTGTTCCATTCCATGAGAACAGGATATCTTTCCATTTCTTGGTGTGTTTTGCAATGTCTTCATCAATGTCTTCAAGTTTTCAGTGTGCAGGTCTTTCACCTCCTTGGTTGACTTTATTCCCAGGTATTTTGTTCTTTTTGAATGCAGTTGTAAATAGGGTTGCTTTCTTTCTCTTTCTGATGGTTCATTATTAGTGTTTAGAAAGGCAACTGATCTCTGTGTATTGATTTTGCAACTTTACTGAATTGATTTATTAGTTCTAATAGTTTTTTTGTGGAATGAAGTGGAAAATTGGAATTCAAAACTCCCACTGTTTCTACCATATCCAGGTCGTCCACAACACGGAGGACAGCGGCTCCTAATATAACCTTCCCACAGTGCCTCTAAATGACATGTGGACTTTGGGTGAACTGGATCTGGGTAAAGCTTGGCTTCTATATGGAAGTTTGATGTTTTCTCTGCTTTTCTGGCATGCTGTTGACATACATGATGTTTTGAAAAGTAATTGACTTTCCAGTAATTTCAAACATACAACTTTACATACATAAAAACAAGTCTTGTACCTTGATTAAATATACTCCTAAATATTGATGTTGACATTATTAAAAATGGAATTGTTCTCATAAATTCTTTTTCAGATTATTTTTTGCCAGCGGATGCATATAAGATAGATTTTCATGACTTGATATTTTGTTCTGTAACTTTGCTTATTAATTAGTTGATTAGCTCAAATAATTTCTTTGCTGATTATAGGTAGTTTTATATATAAGATGATGTGACCTATGTTCTGTGAAGAGACCCGGTTTTAATTTTTCCATTCACCCATGGATGCCTTTTCTTTCTTTCCTCAAGATTCTGGGTAGAACTTCCAGTACACTATTGAGTAACGGTGATGAAGGCCAGCTTCCTGGCCCTGTTCCTGATTTCAGGAGTAAATCTTTCAGTCTTTAACGTTGAGCATGATGTTTGCTGTGGCTTTTTGTACTACTCTTTTCCATATTGAACAACTTTCCTTTTATTCCTGCTTTCTTGAGTGTTTTTCATGAAATAACACTGGATTTTCATTGTAGATTTTTTGCATTAATTGATATGATTATGTGTTTTTACTTCACACCATTATTGTGGTTGAATACATTGCTTACTTTTCATATGTTGAGCAACCTGAAATTCCTGGTGTAGAGATACTTGCTTATGGCATTATCCATTTAAAGTTCTGTTGGTTTCATGTTGCTATTATTGTGTGATAGATTTTTACATTCCTATTTATAAGTTGTACTGGGGTAGTTTTCTTGTTTTTTTCCTTTATTTTTAAAATCTTTTTTAAAATAGTGGTTTTATTTCATTTTAATTATTTATTTACTTTGGCCACATCCCATGGCTTGTGGGATCTTAGTTCCCCAGTCAGGGATCGAACCCGAGCCCTTGGCAGTGAAAGCACAGAGTCCTAACCACTGGGCCACCAGAGAATTCCCCAGTTTTCTTTTTCAAGATGTATTTGTATAATCTGATTAGACTTGGCTTGGTGTAAGTGGTTTGGAGGGTTAGCATTAGGGCTGGGGCTGGTGTGAGGGTTGGGGCTGTGTATGGTTTATGGTTGCTGTTATGGTTTAAGTTTTATGGTTAATGAGTTATTTATGGGTATGGTTAATGACTATATTTTATGGTTTGGTTATGGTTATGGTTTTGCTTACTGGTTAAGGTTTATGGTTTTGGTCTCAGGGTGGTTGGGTTCTGTGTTAGAGTGGGTGTTAGGGTATGGGTTAGAATTGGGGTACAGGTAGGATACGGGTAGAGCATGGGTTAGGGTAAGGTACAGGTTTAGGGTACGGGTTAGGCTAAGGTTAGGTCAGGGCTTAGGGTCAGGATCAGAGTTTAGGGTTAGGGTCCATGTCAGGATTAGCATCAAGGTTGAGCGAGGCCATTGTTTTCTGCTCCTCCAGTGCTGGATTCTCATTGATAGATGAATGAAATGTCTGCTCTGGTCACCCACTGTTTCAAATTGAGCTCAGCCTTAGTCAAGGGTTCTTAGGGCCTCAGAGGTCATGCAGGGTTTCCCTCCACCCTCCCTCCTGGGAAGGGTGATGCAGGCCCCACTCTGTCTGGGCAGCCCCAGGTCCAACATGGCCCTGACATGCAGGATACTAAGTAGACGTGATGTAAGACTTGGTGCCTCAGTCTGCCAGCCCCCAGGTGCTGCCTTTTTTTTTTCTTAATTAATTAATTAATTAATTTTGGGCTGTGTTGGGTCTGCATTGCTGCCCGGAGGCTTTCTCTAGTTGCGGCGAGTGGGGGCTTCTCATTGCGGGGGCTTCTCTTGTTGCAGAGCACAGGCTCTAAGCGCGTGGGCTTCAGCAGTCGGGGCTCGCGGGTTCTAGAGCGCAGGCTCAGTAGTTGTGGTGCACGGGCTTAGTTGCTCCACAGCATGTGGGATCTTCCCGGACCAGGGCTCAAACCCGTGTCCCCTGCATTGGCAGGTGAATTCTTAACCACTGCGCCACCAGGGAAGTCTGGTGTTGCGTTCGTGAGGGCTGGTGGGGCCCTCTTGGGACTGGGCGGATCCTTTGTTCCATCTGCACGGGTGTCCAAGCAGGTCTCAGAACAGCCCTTGGCCTCTGAGCATCCAGGCAGGCACCCACGTTCCTCCAGCTCAGGTTAGCCTTGGCCCCTCCAGCCCCCGTGGCCAATTACTGAGCTGATTGTGTCTTTACTCTTTAAAATTAAATCACTCTCTCCAGGTGGGCGAGAAGTTTACTTGTGAACTTGGTTAGGGTTAGGGGTTAGGGGTTAAGGGTTAGGGTCAGGGTTAGGGCTAGGGCTAGGGGTTAGGGTTAGGCTTAGGGTTGGGTTAGGGTTAGGGGTTAGGGTTAGGGTTTAGGTTTAGGGTTAGGGTTAGTTTTGGGTTAGGGTTAGGGTTAAGGTAGGGTTAGGGTTGGGTTAGGGTTAGGGTTTAGGGTTAGGGTGTCCAGCCTTACGTCCCATTCAGCTGTGAGTGTAGATGTGGTCAGTCCAGTTGCCTCACAGCCCCTGATTGAATTTTGTAAGAATTCCTCTCTCTCTCTCACTGTCTTTCTCTTTTTATAATTAATTTTTATAATGGGCTGGAGCTGATTTGCAATGTTGTGTTTCTTGGTGCTGTACATCCACTTGAGTCACTTACAGAGAGACATCAGTAAATTCTTTTCTAGTTTCTAGTAGTCAGATATATGTTTTTTCTGTGAATAGAGTGTGCTGAGTCCAGTTCCTTGAACAATGAGTATGTCTTGGCGATTACATTATTGGCGTATGGAATGGTATCTGTGCCAATTTCAACCTCCTGGTTTATGCATCAACGCACCACACTTTTCCCCTTAAGCAGCCGTAAGTGTGTTTTGTAAATGTGTGATGGTGTTCTGTTTGTAATTCAGTTCACGGTTGGCGATTTTTAGATTCCCTTTATAAGTGATATCTTATGATAAGTTTCTCTTGCTGTCTAACTTATTTCACTCTCAATGACCATACATAAGTCCCCCTGAGTCGCTGCAACTGGCCTCATTTCATTGATTTCAGGGCTGAGTAATATTCCGTTGTGCTTAAGTATCAAATTTTCTTTCACCATTTTTTCCTTCCAAGGACTATGAAGTTGTACCCAAGTCGAGGCTGTTGTAAGCATAGCAGCAGTAAACGGGGTGCCTGCGTCCTGTGGATTTTTGGATTTTCCAACATATAGGCCCATGAGTGGAAGCGCCCTATGCTTTGTAGCTCTGTTTTTTAGATGTTTTAGGAAACACAGCACACTTCTCCAGAGTGGCCGTTGGCAATTTACATTCCCCCCTTCAGCGTAACGAGGCTCCCTTTTCTCCTCTCCTTGTCCTGCATATCTGGTTTTTACCCTTTGTGAGGATGGTCCTTTTTTCTGATTCGAAGTGATACCTCTCTGTAGTGTTGATTTGCATTGCCCGCTTCTTTGGTTGGCCAAAAAGGGCGTATGCGTTTTTCCTGAATATATTCTGGAAGTTAAATTTGAGAGACAGCTTTTCTTTTTAATTGATTAATTAATTTATTTTTGGCTGTGTTGGGTCTTCGTTTCTGTGCGAAGGCTTTCTCTAGTTGTGGCAAGCGGGGGCCCCTCTTCATCGCGGTGCACGGGCCTCCCACTATCGCGGCCTCTCTTGTTGCGGAGCACAGGCTCCAGACGCGCAGGCTCAGTAGTTGTGGCTCACGGGCCTAGTTGCTCCGCGGCATGTGGGATCTTCCCAGACCAGGGCTCGAACCCGTGTCCCCTGCATTAGCAGGCAGATTCTCAACCACTGCGCCACCAGGGAAGCCCCTTGAATAGTTTTGTATTTAAAGTTTGTCTGTGGGGACTTCCCTGGTGACGCAGTGGTTAAGAGTCCGCCTGCCAATGCAGGGGACACGGGCTCGAGCCCTGGTCCGGGAAGATCCCACATGCCGCAGAGCAACCAAGCCTGCACGGCACAACTACTGAAGCCTGCGCGCCTAGAGCCCGTGCTCGCCCACAAGAGAAGCCACCGCAATGAGAAGCCCGTGCACCGCAACGAAGAGTAGCTCCGCTCGACGCAACTAGAGCAAGCCCACATGCAGCAACGAAGACCCAACGCAGCCAAACATAAATTATAAACTAAAATAAAATTTGCCTCTGAATGACTTTGAGTGAATTTGGTATAAGTTGTAAAGTTTGCATCTACATTCACTTCATTCCAAATGGTTTCCAATTAATTGTTCCTTAACTACTTTTAGAAAACTTTTGGGATAGAGACTCCATTTCAGTTTGAATTTCCAGTTGAATGGATTCAGCAGTCCTGTCAGTAGGGCACGCTGCCCCCAGTGACCTGTGAGGGAGGCGCGGCCTGCACTTCCTGCACTGACCACAGGGTGGCGCCGAGTTCGCCTCTCTGACCCACAGCGCATGCTCGTTCCATGGAACTCGATTGTGAGGGCAGCTGAGAGGAGTTGAGCCGCCTCAGGCGCGGGGGCGGGGGCGGGGGCCTTCGGGTAGGACGCCCGGCTCAGCGTCTCTGCTGAGAGGAGCTTGGTCTCCGTCTCCTTAGGACTCGCTGGGGTTTCGGCTTCAGGACAAAGTGGGGCTGCGTCCACGCTGACTAGGGAACTAGGTTTCCTGAGGACCCAGGTGATGCCTGAGGAAAAGGTGAAGAGACGGTGAGGAAAAGTGGGGAGAAGCTTCCTGTGGGCGACTGACCGTTGAGGGGGTCCCTCTTCGTGTGAGCGAGGGAGGGCTTGGCGTGGAAAGCTGGGTGTTTGGTCAGGTTTGTGTGCAGGGTAGCCAGCGTGAGTTATGGGGCGTCCAGTTTTCCCAGCACCATTTATCGTGGGGCGTGTCGTGCTCCTTGGTGTGTCCTTGGTCCCTGTGTCATAAATTCACCGACCCCGTCCGTGTGGGTTGAATTCTGGTCTCTCTGTCCTGTTCCTCTGGTCCCTGTGCCCGTTTTGAGCCAGTTCCACACTGTTTTGGTGACTGTAGCTTCTCAGCAGAGTGTGACGTCAGGGAGGGAGATGCCTCCAGCCCGTTCTCTTTTTTCAGGGTTTCTTTGGCTATTTGGGGTCCTTTGTGGTTCCCCACAGATATTAGGAGGATTTGCTCTATTTGGGGGGAAAATACCATGGAATTTTGGGAGGGATTGCATTCACTGTGTCCACTGCTTTGGGTAGCATGGATATTTTAACAATATTAATTGTTCCATTCCATGAGAACAGGATATCTTTCCATTTCTTGGTGTGTTTTGCAATGTCTTCATCAATGTCTTCAAGTTTTCAGTGTGCAGGTCTTTCACCTCCTTGGTTGACTTTATTCCCAGGTATTTTGTTCTTTTTGATGCAGTTGTAAATAGGGTTGCTTTCTTTCTCTTTCTGATGGTTCATTATTAGTGTTTAGAAAGGCAACTGATTTCTGTGTATTGATTTTGCAACTTTACTGAATTGATTTATTAGTTCTAATAGTTTTTTTGTGGAATGAAGTGGAAAATTGGAATTCAAAAATCCCCCTGTTTCTACCATATCCAGGTCGTCCACAACACGGAGGACAGCGGCTCCTAATATAACCTTCCCACAGTGCCTCTGAATGACATGTGGACTTTGGGTGAACTGGATCTGGGTAAGGCTTGGCTTCTATATGGAAGTTTGATGTTTTCTCTGCTTTTCTGGCATGCTGTTGACATACATGATGTTTTGAAAAGTAATTGACTTTCCAGTAATTTCAAACATACAACTTTACATACATTAAAAACAAGTCTTGTACCTTGATTAAATATACTCCTAAATATTGATGTTGACATTATTAAAAATGGAATTGTTCTCATAAATTCTTTTTCAGATTATTTTTTGCCAGCGGATGCATATAAGATAGATTTTCATGACTTGATATTTTGTTCTGTAACTTTGCTTATTAATTAGTTGATTAGCTCAAATAATTTCTTTGCTGATTATAGGTAGTTTTATATATAAGATGATGTGACCTATGTTCTGTGAAGAGACCCGGTTTTAATTTTTCCATTCACCCATGGATGCCTTTTCTTTCTTTCCTCAAGATTCTGGGTAGAACTTCCAGTACACTATTGAGTAACGGTGATGAAGGCCAGCTTCCTGGCCCTGTTCCTGATTTCAGGAGTAAATCTTTCAGTCTTTAACGTTGAGCATGATGTTTGCTGTGGCTTTTTGTACTACTCTTTTCCATATTGAACAACTTTCCTTTTATTCCTGCTTTCTTGAGTGTTTTTCATGAAATAACACTGGATTTTCATTGTAGATTTTTTGCATTAATTGATATGATTATGTGTTTTTACTTCACACCATTATTGTGGTTGAATACATTGCTTACTTTTCATATGTTGAGCAACCTGAAATTCCTGGTGTAGAGATACTTGGCTTATGGCATTATCCATTTAAAGTTCTGTTGGTTTCATGTTGCTATTATTGTGTGATAGATTTTTACATTCCTATTTATAAGTTGTACTGGGGTAGTTTTCTTGTTTTTTTCCTTTATTTTTAAAATCTTTTTTAGGGATAGCATCAGGGTGTTAGTTAGGGAAAGAGTCATGCCATTATTATAGATAGTGTCAGTGCCTTAGGTAGAGAGAGCATCAGGGCCTTAGTTAAGGACAGCGTCAGAGACATACTTAGGGACATATTCAGGGCCTTAGTTATGAACAGGATCAGGGCATTATTGAGAGATACATGAGGCTATTAGGGGCAGCATCAGGGTGTTAGGGAAAGAGTCGGCCGTTATTATAGACAGTGTCAGTGCTTCAGGTAGAGACGTCATCACAGCCTTAGTTAGGAAGAGGGTCAGGGCCTTGGTTAGGGACAGGGTCAGGCCAACAGTGAGGGACATTTAAGGCTATTAGGGACATCGTCAAGGCCTTAGATTCGGTCAGCATCAGGGCTGTAGTGTCGACCAGTGTCAGGGCATTAATGAGGGACAAAATTAGGGTGTTAGTTAGGGAAAGAGTCAGGTCATTAGTTACAGACAGTTTTAGGGCCTCAGGTAGAATCGGCATCAAGGCCTTAGTTAGGAAGAGCATCAGGGCCTCAGGTTCAGCATCAGGACATTAGTTAGGGCCAGCAACAGGGCCTTAGGGACAGTGTTGTTAGGCCCTCAGAGATAACGTGAGGGCCTTAGTAAGAGACAGTTTAGGCCGTTAGTTAGGGACACTTCAGAGACTTTCTTAGGGATATATTCAGGGCCTTAGTAATAGAATCAGGGTGTTATTTTGTCACCGCTTAGGCACTAAGGGGCAGCATCAAAGCCTAAGTTAGGAAGGGTGTCAGCATCTTGGGGATAGTGTTAGGGACTTTGTAAGTTATAGCTTAGGCCATTAGCTAGGGACAGTGTCGGGCTTATTAAGGGCAGTGTCAGAGACTTAATGAGGGACATCTTCAGGGGCTTAGTTATGGACAGGATCAGGTCCATACTTGGGACCAGTGTCAGGCCGTTATTTAGGGGCAGTGTCAGGGCCTTCTGTAGAGACAGCGTCAAGGCCCTTAGTTAGGAAGAGGGTCAGGGCCTTAGGACAGGGTCAGAGACGTACTTAGGCACATCTTCAGGGCCTTAGTAATGGACAGGATCAGGACCACAGTGAGGGACATCTAAGTCTATTAGGGACATCGTCAGGGCCTTAGATAGGTTCAGCATCAGGGCCGTAGTTAGGACCAGTGTCAGGGTGTTATTTAGGGGCAAAATTAGGATGTTAGTTAAGGAAAAAGTCAGGAAATCAGTTACAGACAGTGTCAGCTTCTCAGGTAGAGACTTCAGGGTCTTAGTGAGAGCATCAACATCTCAGGTAGGAACTGCATCAGGCCATTACTTAAAGACAGTGTCAAGGCCTTAATTAGGGAGAGTGTCAGGGCCTCAGAGAAAACTTGAGGACTTTAGTAAGAGACACTTCAGGCTGTTCATTAGGGACATCATCAGTGCGTTAGTTATGGACAGGGTCAGGGTATTAGTGAAAGACAGCTCAGGCAATTAGGCATACCGTCAGGGCCTTGGTTAGGGGCAGCGTCAGGGAGTAGTTGGGGAAAGAGTGAGGCCATTAGGTAAAGACAGACTCAGGGCCTTAGTTAGAGACAGTGTCAAGTTCTTTGTTAGGGACACTGTCATGGCCTCAGTTAAAGATAACTTGAGGGTCTTAGTTAGAGATAGTGTCAGGGACTTAGTTATGGACATCTTTAGGGCCTCAGAGGTAATTTGAGGGCCTTAGTAAGAGACATTTTGGGTCATTAGTGACATCGTCTGGACCTTAAGTGCCGTCTTCAGTACATCATTTATGGGCCGCATCAGGGCATTAATGAGGGACAGCTCATGTTATTAAGGACCGTGTCAGGGCCTTAGTTAGGGACTGTGTCAGGGCCTTTGTTAGGGAAAGAATGAGGCCATTAGTTAAAGACAGACTCAGAGCCTTAGATAGAGACAGCCTCAATCCTTAGTGAGGGAGAGTGTCAGGGCCTCAGTTAAAGATAAGTTGAGGGCCTTTGTTAAGGACAGCCTCCAGGCCTCAGTTAGGGACAGGGTCATGGCCTCGGGACTAATTTCAGGGCCTTAGTTAGGGACAGCATCAGGGATTGAGTTAGCATAAGAGGCAAGACATTAGCTAGGGACAAGGTGAAGTTAAGGTCTAGGGATAGTGTCAGGAAATGAGCTAGGGATAGTGTCAAGACCTTAGTTACTGAGAGTATCAGGGCCTTATTTAGAACCAGTGTCAGGGCTTCAGGTAGGGCCAGCATCAGAGGCTGACTTAGGGAGAGTGACAAGTACTGAGTGAGGCCTAGCATCAGGGCCTTAGCTGGGGACCCTGTCAGGTCATGACTTAGTAGCAGCATCAGGGCCTTGGCTGAATAAGCATTAGGGTATCTTTAGACATGATCAGGGCCTGAGTTAGTCACAGTGTCAAGGCCTCAGTTAGGGATAGTTTGAGGGCCTGAGTTAGGGACAGCGACAGGGCTTTCTTAGGGACGGTGTCAGGACCTTGGTTAGAGATGGGTCAGGATATTAGCTCAGGATAGTGTCAGGGTTTTAGTTATTGCCGGCAGCAGGGCCTATATTAGAGATAGATTCCGGGCCTTAGTTAGGGACAGTGTCAGGGCCTTAGTTAGGACTAGTCAGGGCCTTAGTTATCGAGAGCATTAGGGTTTCAGTTAGGATAAGAAGCAGGACATTAGCTCCAGACACAGTCAGGTTCAAGGCCAGGGAAAGTGTCAGGAAATGAGCGAGGGATAGCGTGAAGGCCTTAGTTATTGAGAACATCAGGGCCTTAGTTAGGAACAGCGTCAGGGCCTTAATCAGAACCAGTGTCGGGGCTTCACGAACGGACAGTGTCAGAGCCTAACTAAGGTACGGCAACAGGGCCTAAGTGAGGCCTATCTTTAGGGCCTGAGTTAGGGACAGTGTCAGGGCATGACTTAGGAGCCGTATAAGGGCCTCTGTAGGATCAGCATTAGGGTATTCGTTAAAGACATCAGGGCCTCTGTTAGGGACAGCCTCAGGGCCTCACTTAGGGACAGCATCAGGGCTTACTTTGGGACAGTTTCAGGACCTTGGTAAGACATCAGTCAGGATATTAGCTCAGGATAATGTCAGGACTTTAGATATTGACGGCAGCAAGGCCTTAGTTAGAGACAGCGCCAGGGCCTGAGTTAGGACTAACGTCAGAGCCTTTCTTAGGTACAGTGTCAGAGACTGAGTGAGGAGTAGTGTCAGGACCTTAGGGACAGTGTCAGGGACTGAGTTAGGTGTAGTGTCAGGGCCTTAGTTAGGGACAGCGTCAGGGATTTAGTTAGCATAGGAGGCTCGACATTACCTAAAGACAAGATTAGGTTAAGGTCTAGGGATAGTGTCAGGACATGACCTAGGGATAGTGTCAAGACCTTAGTTACTTAGGGCATCAGGGCCTAATTTAGGACCAGTGTCAGGGCTTCAGGTAGGGATAGCGTCAGAGCCTGACGTAGGGAGAGCGACAGGGCCTGAGTGAGGCCTAGCATCAGGACCTTACCTAGGGACAGTGTCAGGGCATGACTTAGGAGCAGCATAAGGGCCTCTGTAGGATCAGCATTCGGGTCTTCGTTAAAGACATTCTCAGGGCCTCTGTTAGGGGCAGCCTTAGGGCCTCCCTTAGGGACAGCGTCAGGGTTTACTTTGGGACAGTTTCAGGACATTAGCAAGACATGGGTGAGGATATTAGCTCAGGATAATGTCAGGACTTTAGATATTGACGGCAGCAGGGCCTTAGTTAGAGACAGTGTCAGGGCCTGCGTTAGGACTAGCATCAGAGCCTCTGTTAGGTACCGTGTCAGGGCCTGAGTTAGGAATAGTGTTAAGGCATTAGTTAGGGACAGTTCTGGGCCAGATTTAGGACGAGCATCTAGGCCTTAGTTACGGACAGTGTCACGGCCTTGGGACTAAATTCAGGGCCTGAGTTAGGCACAGCATAAGGGCTTCAGTTAGCATAAGAGGCAGGACATTTGCTAGGGACAGGGTTAGGGTAAAGTCCAGGTATCGTGTTAGGAAATGACCTAGGGATAGTGTCAAGAGCTTAGTTACAGTATCAGGGCCTTATTTAGGACCAGTGTCAGGGCTTCAGGTAGGGACAGCGTCAGTGCCTGACTCTGGGAGAGCGACAGGGCCTGAGTGAGGCCTAGCGTCAGGCCCTTAGCTGGGGACCCTGTCAGGGCATGATGTAGGAGCAGCATCACGGCCTTTGTTGCATCAGCTTTAGTGTCTTAGTTACAGACATGATCAGGGCCTGAGTTAGTCACAGCGTCAAGGCCTCAGTTAGGCATAGCTTTAGGGTCTGAGTTACGGACAGCCTCAGGTCTTCACTTAGGGACAGCGACAGGGCTTTCTTAGGGATGGTGTCAGGACCTTGGTTAGAAATGGGTCAGGATATTAGCTCAGGATAGTGTCCGGATTTTAGTTATTGGCGGCAGCAGGGCCTATATTAGAGATAGATTCCGGGCCTTAGTTAGGGACAGTGTCAGGGCCTTAATTAGGACTAGTCTGGGCCTTAGTTAGGGAGAGCATTACGGCTTCGGTGAGGATACGGGGCAGGACATTAGCTCGGGACAGAGTCAGGTTCCAGGCCAGTGGTAGTGTCAGGATGTGAGCTAGGGATAGGGTGAAGACCTTAGTTATTGAGAGCATCAGGGCCTTAGTTAGGACCAGCGTCAGGGCCTTCATCAGGACCAGTGTCAAGGCTTCACGTACGGACAGCGTCAGAGCCTAACTAAGTTATGGCAACAGGGCCTAAGTGAGGCTTATCTTTAGGGCCTGAGTGAGTGACAGTGTCAGGGCATGACCTAGGAGCAGCATAAGGGCCTCTGTAGGATCAGCCTTAGGGTCTTCGTTAAAGACATTATCAGGGCCTCTGTTAGGGACAGCCTCAGGGTCTCACTTAGGGACGGCACCAGGGGCTTAGTTTGGGACAGTTTCAGTACCTTGGTAAGATCAGGGTCAGGGTATTAGCTCAGGATAATGTCAGGACTTAAATATTGACGGCAGCAGGGCCTTAGTTAGAGACAGTGTCAGGGCCTGAGTTAGGATTTGCATCAGAGCCTTTGTTAGGTACAGTGTCAGTGGCTGAGTTAGGAGTAGTGTCAGGGCCTTAGTTAGGCTTGAGACTCCAGGACCTTCCCTGAGTTCCAAAGGGCAGATTCGAATAGTTGCTAATCAGGGAAGGGAGGGGATGCAGAGACAAGGGAGGAAGAGTCAAGAAACAGCAGTGCAACCTTGGGGCAGGATCCTGGTTTTGCCTCAAGGGATACGCTTAAGAGTATCTTTGGGCGCTTTACCAACCTAAAACCCCCGCAAAATAGAAGATTTTCGTGTTCTTCATTCCAGAGAAGCTCATCAAGAGACCATCTGAGGCCAGATTAAAGTGAGTTAAGGCCCTGTGCACACACTACTGCTTAGGATCAACTGTGTCCTTAAACCATTTCTGTTAAATTCCTCACCAGATCCTCCTGCATTGGGACGCTCGGTTTTTGAGGGCATGAGTTTTCTGTGTCCCCCTTTGGCTGCCAAAGCAGTAAAGCTATTCTTTTCTACTTCCTCCAAACCTCTCTCTCTGAGATTCAATTTGGCACTGGTGCACAGAGGCCGAGTTTTCGACATCAAATTTAGTACCCAGTGTGGGACTGACTTGGGGATGGCCCCTGTGGGTCCCCTGACTTGATTGGACACTGAGATTTTCTCCACGCCAGCCTCTTTCGAGAGAGTGTAGGGTTGGAGAATTCCTTTAGAGGCCAGACCACGTGGGACCCTTGCCTGGAAAGGCCGAGCCCCAGTCATCCCAGCAGTTAGAACTGTGGGGCAGGAGTCGATGGTGGAAGAGGGACCACCCTAGCAGCTGCCGAGGCCATCTTTGCCTGAGGACATTCCTCTCTTCCTCCTGCCTGGACTGCCCCGAATGTCCTACTCCAAGGGATTATTTGGGGGAACCAGAAAAATAGCATTTGGGATGTTGCAGCACCTCAGCCAGCATGTGGTAACTCCCCTGGCATGCAGTCTGAGGTCCTTTTAGCCCTGTACATTTGGGGGAACCTTGGTTCCCATTTGGGTGACTTTTCATTCCAGGAAATCTCATTTGGAAGGTGCACCACTTGGACAGAGGTCACAGGCTAAGTTGAGACTTGGAAGCTGATTTGAGTCTTGTGCTGTTTGGTTTTTGGTTTCTGTTGGGTTTCTGGTTCCTTTGGTTTGAGGCTTCCATTGGTGGTTAGGATTTTGTTTTGTTCTTAGCCCACATTTGAGTGTTCTATGGTTCAGACATAAGAAGTGCTTCTTCTTCAGTTCCAGATGATAGCCAGTGGGCAAAATCCTGGCAGACTGGTCAACCTATAGTTGTAAACCTAAGACTAAGAAAAGAATGAAATTCTATTGTAATTGTGTCTGGCCAGTGTATGGATACATTCTTGAAAAATGCGGAAAGGTGGTCTTTGAATGGTAGCCTAAATGACTATACTATCCTTCAGCTAGTTATTTTGTCACAGGACGAGAAAGACAGAAGTTCTGTATGTTCAAGCATTTATGAAGCTACGTAATAAAGAAAGTGAGCAGCTAGGTAACAGGCTGATGGTACAAAGAGAAAGGAAAGTCACTTTGCACTAGAGCTGGTTGTGTCTGAATGTGGAAAAAAATAAGGGGCAACATAAGATGGATACAGAAGTGATGAACATTTGTGAAAAGGGAACACTGAGGAAAGAGTTGTGCATGACCGGGATTTTCTAAGATGGATTTTGTTGGAAGTGGGTTAGGGCAAGCCTGGATTTGGTTTCTCCCTCCAAAGTTTTCTTGGAATGCTGTTTTTGATTGTGGACAGCTTGTGAGTTTTTTTGCCTGTGTCTGTGATCTGTATTTTTGTTTGAAATCTCTTTACTTTGGTTCAGTGAATGAGTGTTGTTTGGCCAATTCTAACAGTTCTTCTGATCTCCAGCTAACTTGGAGATGCTTTAGAAGGCCCTTGAGCCATCTCAGAGAGAAATGTTTGATTAGTATGTTAAATTACATGGAATTCCTAAAAATCTAGTATGTCCTGGTAAAATTTGATCAGTCATAATTCTAGTCATTTTTAAATGTTGTACGTCACAGCAATAATGGTTTCTTTTGTCATTTACATTGTGATCAAATGTTTAACCATGACGTTTTAAGTCTTTATGTGATTTATAGATAGTTACTGTTGTGCTCTAACACTTTGCAAAACTGCTCCATCTTCAAGAAGATCTATGTGAAGGACCTTTTGGCAAGCACAGGTCTCTGATAAATTTCATATGATAATGCCAAACTGGGTAAGAAATGAAAAATCTTAGTGGAGAATCGGATGGCTTCATAAAAAGTTAACAAAAGGATTGGTTACTGAGTGAACTGGTGAATATGGTTATAGTGTTTTTGTTTTTTTGTTACTGGCTTTGATCTGTGTTTCCCAGACACAGGGAAGTCCTTCACCTGAAGCTACTTAGGACTTGGAGCAATTGGGTAAATGACACCTCTGTACTGAAGTGTGTATTTATGAAAGTTACTGTGTTGGCTTCATTTTGCCCTGATGTTTAAGAGGAAAGGAAAATTACCTAGTGAAGTTATCAGAATGTAATTACTCATGATGTATCACTGTTTGCTTTAGGTCTACTGCTAAAAGCACATGTACAATGCTTGTGTGACAATTGGGTATGAATAATAAAATGTATGGCCTATATAAAGCATTTTCTCATTAACATACCTCTGAGCATGTTCATGATACCTGATCAGTATTCCCCCAATGTGGATTAACTAGGCAAATATAAAGGAGGCCTAGCGCTGAGGGCCATGATCTACACCTGGGCCAAACAGCTGAATCATTCTGGCACTGACTGATTGACATTTTGATCATCAATGCTTTCTATTGAAAGACTTGTAATCAAAAGGGAAAAAAACTCTTCACGTATTGAGGTGTGAGGAAGTCACTCTGGCTTCTACATGGTTTAACTTAAATTTTACTGACCAAAGTGGCCTGTTTTTTGGCCTTTTGGATATGAATTGTACATCTGCTTTGGCATTGAGGAGGGGAATGCATTTGACAGTCAAAAAGTAACTATGGTTCAGACATCCAAGATAAACCTAAGTGACCATTGTAGATGTGATTTAGATGCGTTCCTGTATTTTTTTTGTTTGTTTTTAAGTTTTTTTTTTTGGATGTGGACCAGTTTTTAAGTCTATTGAATTTGTTACAATATTGTTTCTGTTTCATGTTTTGGTTTTTAGGCCACGAGGCATGTGGTATCTTAGCTTCCTGCCCAGGGATCAAACCGGCACCCCCTGCGTTGGAAGGCGAAGTCTTAACCACTGAACCACCAGGTAAGTCCCCGCGTTCCTGTATTGTTGAAATTGAATTTCTGAGCTATATCAGACTCAGGATGCCACTAGCCATTCTCAAAACAATGTCTGCTGGTAGCTGCAACCGTACGTTTTCAAGGACTCCTCTCTTAACGATTAAATTTCAAACAATGACGTTAGATCAGATACTAATAGAAAGATGAGACATATGTGTAGTGGTCAATAGCTCCTGTTATGGATACATCAATACTACATCAGAAGTTAAAACCTACTTAGGTAGAATTAGACAACTGGCTGCGAAGCCTCTCTGAAGTGCCAGTTCCAGACCAGGTTTCAGACTTATTCTCCTGAATTCCTAAGGGAATGAGATCTATTTTTACTATTAAAATTTCAGTTGTTACCCCTCCTATTTTAACTGGATTGGTTGCACCAAAATGGGGGACCAAGGGACTGAGATCTTAATCATACGAGTCTCAGGTACAGGACTTGGAACTCAAATATTTCTAACTTGGTATCCATTCCCCTAGATTTAGGCAGGACTGCGCCCCATTTCAGCGAGAAGTAGCCAGAGCGGTCATCACCCTGTTCCTTGAAGGATGTGGGGAAAGATAAAAGTGAAGTGGGGATTAAAACCGAGTCCCCTGAAAACCGAGTTCTTGTGCCAAGTTTATGATTAATGTCTCAATCTGAAATGATTATTCCTTTTCTTGTCAAAAATCTGTTCTCCTCAATATTGAGGAGTATCCAGAAGAGGAGGAGTGAAACTGAGAGGGACTCTGTGGTCTCCTGGGCACAGAAGCCTTTCTGTGTGCCTCCTAACTTGTTTGTAGGGAATAGACTAGAGACTCCAGGACCTTCCCTGAGTTCCAAAGGGCAAATTCGAACAGTTGCTAATCAGGGAAGTGAGGGGATGCAGAGACAGGGAGGAAGAGTCAAGAAACAATAGTGCAGCCTTGTGGCAGGATCCTGGTTCTGCCTCAAGGGATACACATAACAATATCTTTGAGCTCCTTAAAGAACTAAAACCCCCAACAAGTGGAAGATGTTAGCATTCTTCATTCCAGAGGAGCTCATCAAGAAACTATCTGAGACCAGATTAAAGGAGTGCAGGCCCTGCATACACACTGATCCTTATGAGCAACCACACCCTTGAACCATCGCTCTAAAACACCAAATCTTCCTGCATTGGGACACACAGCTGTTGAGGGCACGAGCCTGCTGTGTCCTCCATTGGCTGGCAGAGTGATAAAACTAATCTTTTCTATTTTTCCAAAACACTGTTCTCAAGATTTGATTCGGAACCGGTGCAGAGAGGCTGATTATTCAGTATCAGTTAGGTCCAGAGTCAGGCAGTTAGTTAGAAACAGTGTCAGGTCTATAGTTATGGAAAGCCTCAGGGAATTAGGGAGGGAGAGACCAAGATATAACAGACAGCATCAGATCCTGAGCTGGGGAGAGTGTCAGGGCATGACGTAGGACCAGCATCAGGACTGTAGTTAGGATCAGCATCACGGTCTTAGTTAAAGTTATTGCCAGGACCTGAGTTAGGCAAAGTGTCAGGGCCTGAGTTAGGCAAAGTGTCAGGACCTGAGTTAGGCAAAGTGTCAGGGCCTGAGTTAGGGACAGAGTCAGGACCTGAGTTAGGGACAGTGTCAGGGACTGAGTGAGGCCTAGCGTCAGGGTCTTAGCTAGGATCAGCATCAGGGCCTTAGTTAAAGACATTATCAGAGCCTGAGTTAGGTACAGCAACAGGGCTTCAAAGGGACAGCCTCAGGGCCACACTTTGGGACGGCATCAGGACTTTTGTCAGGACAGTGTCAGGACCATGGTAAGAGATGGATCAAGATACTAGCTTAGGATAGTGTCAGCACATTGGTTATTGACGGCAGCAAGGCTGACGTTAGGGACAGCTTCAGGGCCTTAGTTAGGGACAGCGTCAGAACCTGAGTTAGACCAAACATCAGGGCCTAAGGTAAGAATAGGGTCAGGGCCTTTGTTAGGGACAATGTCAGGGCCAGGGTTAGGCCTAGCATGAGGGCCTGAGTTAGGCTGGGCGTCAGGGCCTTAGTTAGGGACAGCCTCAGGGCCTCACTTAGGGACAGCGTCAGGGCTTACTTAGGGACAGTGTCAGTACATTGGTAAGAGATAGGTCAGGATATTAGCTCAGGATAGAGTCTGGACTTTAGTTATCGACAGCAGCAGGGCCTTAGTTAGGGACAGTGTCAGGAGCTTAGTTAGGACTAGCATCAGAGCCTTTGCTAGGTACAGTGTGAGGGACTGAGTTAGGAGTAGTGTCAGGGCCTTAGTTAGGGACAGTGTGAGGGCCTGAGTTAGGACAAGCCTCCAGGCCGTAGTTAGGGACAGTGTCAGGGCCTTGGGACTAATTTCAGGGCCTTAGTTAGGGAGAGCATCAGGACTTTAGTTAGCATAAGAGGCAAGACATTAGCTAGGGACAGGGTTAGGTTAAGGTCTAGGAATAGTGTCAGGAAATGAGCTAGGGAGAGTGTCAAGACCTTACTTACAGAGAGTATCAGGGCCTTACTTAGGGCTAGTGTCAGGGCTTCAGGTAGGGACAGCGTCAGAGCCTGACTTAGGGAGAGCGACGGAACCTGAGTAAGACCTAGCGTCAGGGCCTTAGCTAGGGACAGTGTCAGGGCATGATTTAGGAAGAGCATCAGGGTCTCAAAGACATTTTGAGGGTCTGAGTTAGGTACTGCATCTGGGCCTGAGTTAGGGACAGACTCAGGGCTTCACTTAGGGACAGTATCAGGGCTTACATAGGGACAGTGTCAGGACCTTGGTAAGAGATGGGTCAGGATATTAGCTCAGGATACTGTCAGGCCTTTAGTTATTGCCGGCCGCAGGGTCTGTATTTGGGACAGCTTCCGGGCCTTAGCTAGAGAGAGTGTCACGGCCTTAGTGAGGACTAGTCAGGGCCTTAGTTAGGCAGAGCAATAGGGCTTCAGTTAGGATGGGAGGCAGGATATTAGCTAGGGACAGGATGAGGTTAAGGTCTAGGGATAGTGTCAGGAAATGACCTAGGGATAGTGTCAAGACCTTACTGACAGTATCAGGGCCTTATTTAGGACCAACGTCAGGGCTTCGGGTAGGGACAATGTCAGAGCCTGACTTAGGGAGAGCGACAGGGCCTGAGTGAGGCCGAGCATCAGGGACTTAGCTAGGGACAGTATCGGCATGACTTACGAGTAGCATCAGGGCCTTCGTAGGATCCACATTAGGTTCTTAGTTAGGATAAGAGGCAGGACACTAGCTAGGGACAGAGCCAAGTTACGGGCTAGGGATAGTGTGAAGACCTTAGTTATTGAGAGCATCAGGGCCTTATATAGGAGCAGCGTCATGGCCTTATTCAGGACCAGTTTCAGGGCTTGATGTAGGGACAGCTTCAGAGACTGACTAAGGTACAGCGACAGGGAATACCTGAGGACTCTCTCAGTTAGCACCTGAGTTAGGGACTGTGTCAGGGCAGGACTTACGAGGAGCATAACGGCCTCGTTAGGATCAGCATCAGGGTCTTTGTTAAAGACATTATTAGGGCTTCTGTTAGAGACAACCTCAGGGCTTCACTTAGGGAGAGCGTCAGGGCTTATTTAGGGACAATTTCAGGAACTTGGTAAGAGATGGGTGCAGAAATTAGCTCAGGATAGTGTCAGGACTTTAGATATTGACAGCAGCAGGGCCTTAGTTAGGAACAGTGTCAGGAGCTTAGTTAGGACTAGCATCAGAGCCTTTGCTAGGTACAGTGTGAGGGACTGAGTTAGGAGTAGTGTCAGGGCGTTAGTTAGTGACAGTGTCAGGGCCTTAGTTAGGACTAGTCAGGGCCTTAGTTAGGGAGAGCATTAGGGACTCAGGGAGGATAAGGGGCAGGACATTCCAGGCCAGGGATAGTGTCAGGAAATGAGCTAGGGATAGCGTGAAGACCTTAGTTATTGAGAGCATCAGGGACATAGTTAGGACCAGCGTCAGGGCCTTCATCAGGACCAGTGTCAGGGCTTCACGTACGGACAGCGTCAGAGCCTAACTAAGGTACAGCAACAGGGCCTAAGTGAGGCCTATCTTTAGGGCCTGAGTTAGGGACAGTGTCAGGGCATGACTTAGGAGCAGCATAAAGGCCTCTGTAGGATCAGCATTTGGGTCTTCGGTAAAGACATTATTAGGGTCTCTGTTATGGACAGCCTCAGGGCCTCACTTAGGGACAGTGTCAAGGCTCACTTAGGGACAGTTTCAGGACCTTAGTACGAGATGGGTCAGGAGATAAGCACAGGATAGTGTCAGGACTTTAGATATTGATGGCAGCAGGGCCTTTGTTAGGGACAGTGTCAGGACCTGAGCTAGGTGGAGTGTCACGGCCTTAGTTAGGGACAGGTTCACGGCCTTAGTTAGGGCTAGCATCAGAGCCTTTGTTAGGTATCATGTCAGAGCCTGAGTTAGGAGTAATGTCAAGAACTTAGTTCGGGACAGTGTCAGGGCCTTAGTTACGCCTAGCATCAGAGCCTTCGTTAGGTATCCTGTCAGTGCCTGGGATAGGAGTAGTATTCAGGGCCTTAGTTAGGGCCACTGTCAGGGCCTGAGTTAGGAGTAATGTCAGGGCCTTAGTTAGGGCCATGTCAGGGCCATAGTTAGGACTAGCATCATGGCTCCTCTTGTTGTGGAGCAGAGGCTCTAGGCACATGGACTTCAGTAGTTGTGGCATGCGGGCTCAGTAGTTGTGGCTCCCGGACTCTAGAGCGCAGGCTCAGTCGTTGTGGAGCACGGGCTTAGTTCCTCTGCAGCATGTGAGATATTGGTGGACCAGGGCTCGAACCCATGTCCCCTACATCGGCAGGTGGATTCCCAACCACTGCACCACAAGCGAAGCCCCTTCTCTGCATTATTTTAACGTCAGTACGCTTTGCAGGACATCTAGGAGCCTCGCGTGGGCACCCTATTCCCTGCAAGAACACTGAGTACCCTCAAGCCCCCATGGGCCTGCTAAGCCACATCCAGGCCCGTAGCCCTTCGGAGCCACTCTGTGTATGCCGAGTGTAGGGCAACAGACTGCACTCTTTCTCGGGACAGCTCGATTTCCTCAACACTCCCACTGGTCGACGAACACCTTTCTAGCTGGTCCAACATACCGTGCAAGTGTGACTCATTACCCTAGTCTGAGCTGCACTGAGAATAACACTCGGCTTCGCATTCGATCTGGGACCCCCTGCCTGAAGTCACCCTGCCTCCAGGAAAATGTCGGCTTGCGTTCCGATTGCAACTAATGCCCAGTTCCTCGTGTAACACTGCAGGCTTCGAAGAGCCATGGTCCTGGAAGCCTAGCTGGGGATTTCCTTGGTTTAGGCAGTTTGCTGTTTGCAGAACACCCTGCTTTGAGGAGTTGATTCAGGGAAGGAACCACTGGGTAACCAGTGTCTCTTTGGACTTGTTAGAAAGCACAGGGATGTATGCTGTGTGTGCCCGTAAAATGGGGGCCTGATGGAACTAGCCTTGCTTTCCCATTTGGAAAGCTCCATTCATGCTGCCTTGAAGCTACTTGAAATTGACTGCTGTTGACAGGCCACTAGCCACTGTATGCATGGCTCTGGGAAGAAAATGAGTTTTCTCCAGGTTAGCCGGTTGCTTTGATGGCCAGGGTGGAGCTCATTCTGCCACACTCTAGAGCTAAAGGGAAACTCAACGTGAGTACTGGCCTCGAGGTAAGTCCCTGAGTAGCCGTGCAGAAAGGGAGGCATGCAGCTCTTTCCATGAGGTCTTAGTCGCTGTTCTGCTTTATTATTATTATTTTTTTATTTTTTATTGTTTTTTTAAGACTTACTGATTGATTGATTGATTGCTATGTTGGGTCTTCGTTTCTGTGCTAGGGCTCTCTCCAATTGCGGTAAGTAGGGGCCACTCTTCATCGCGGTGCATAGGCCTCTCATTATGGCGGCCTCTCTTGTTGCGGAGCACAGGCTCCAGCGGCACAGGCTCAGTAGTTGTGGCTCACGGGCCCAGTTGCTCCACGGCCTGTGGGATCCTCCCAGACCAGGGCTCGAACCCGTGTACCCTGCGTTGGCAGACAGATTCTCAACCACTGCGCCACCAGGGAAGCCCCTGTTCTGCTTTATTTTAAAGGAAGTACCCTTTTCAGGACTCCTAGGCCCCTCGGGTGTGCATCATTTTCCCTCCAAGATCAGTGAGTACCTCCAGACCCCTGTGGGTCTGCTGAGCAACATCGAGGCCCAAAGGTCGGGCCTTCGGAGGCCCTCTGTGTATGCCGAGTGATGGGCAACACACTGCTCGTTCCTTAAGGAGAGCTACATTTCCAGAGCACTGGAACAGCCTCAGGACCACATTTCTAGCCAGTGCGACATGCCATGGAAGTGTTCGTCATGGCCCCCGTTTGAGCTGCCATGAGAAAACACTCTGCTTAGGATTCTTTGAGGACCTCGTACCTGAAGTCTCTCTGCTCGAGGAGAAAGTCAGCATCCTACCATGCTGTGTTCCTAACGGGACACTCAGCGTGAGCAGTTGTCTCGAGGCAAGGCCCTGAGTTGCCATGCAGAAGCGGAGGCGTGCAGCAGTGTCCAGGAGGCCGTAGCCGCTGCTCTGCATTGTTTTAACGTCAGTACGCTTTGCAGGACATCTAGGAACCCCGCGTGGGCACCCTATTCCCTGCAAGAACACTGAGTACCCTCAGGCCCCCATGGGCCTGCTAAGCCACATCCAGGCCCGTAGCCCTTCGGAGCCACTCTGGGTATACCGAGTGTAGGGCAACAGACTGCACTCTTTCTTGGGAGAGCGTGATTTCCTCAACACTCCCACAGGTCGACGAACACCTTTCTAGCAGGTCCAACATACCGTGCAAGTGTGACTCATTGCCCTAGTCTGAGCTGCACTGAGAAGAACCCTCGGCTTCGCATTCGATCTGGGACCCCCTGCCTGAAGTCACCCTGCCTCCAGGAAAATGTCGGCTTGCGTTCCGACTGCAACTAAAGCCCAGTTCCTCATGTAACACTGCAGGCTTCGAAGAGCCATGGTCCTGCAAGCCTAGCTGGGGATTTCCTTGGTTTAGGCAGTTTGCTGTTTGCAGAACACCCTGCTTTGAGGAGTTGATTCAGGGAAGGAACCACTGGGTAACCAGTGTCTCTTTGGACTTGATAGAAAGCACAGGGATGTATGCTGCGTGTGCCCGTTAAATGGGGGCCTGATGGAACTAGCCTTCCTTTCCCATTTTTTTTTTTAAAGAATTCCTAAGTTATTTATTTATTTATTTATGGCTGTGTTGGGTCTTCCTTTCTGTGCGGGGGCTTTCTCTAGTTGCGGCAAGCGGGGGCCACTCTTCATCGCAGTGCGCGGGACTCTCACTATGGCGGCCTCTCTTGTTTCGGAGCACAGGTTCTGGACGCGCAGGCTCAGTACTTGTGGCTCACCGGCCTAGTTGCTCCGCGGCATGTGGGATCTTCCCAGACCAGGGCTCGAACCCGTGTGCCCTGCATTGGCAGGCAGATTCTCAACCACTGCACCACCAGGGAAGACATGCTTTCCCATTTTGAAAGCACCATTCATGCTGCCTTGAAGCTACTTGAAATTGACTGCTGTTGACAGGCCACTAGCCACTGTAGGCATGTCTCTAAGAAGAAAATTAGTTTTCTCTAGGTAAGCCGGGTGCTTCGATGGCCGGGGTGGAGCTCATCCTGCCACGCTCTAGAGCTAAAGGGAAACTCAACGTGAGTACTGGCCTCGAGGTAAGTCCCTGAGTAGCCGCGCAGAAAGGGAGGCATGCAGCTCTTTCCATGAAGTCTTAGTCGCTGTTCTGCTTTATTTTATTTTATTTTTATCATTTTTTATTGTTTTTTTAAATTTTATTTATTGATTGATTGATTGTTATGTTGGGTCTTCGTTTCTGTGCTAGGGCCCTCTACAGTTGCGGTAAGTGGGGGCCATTCTTCATCGCGGTGCGTAGGCCTCTCACTATCGCGGCCTCTCTTTTTGCGGAGCACAGGCTCCAGCGGCGCAGGCTCAGTAGTTGTGGCTCACGCGCCCTGTTGATCCGCGGCCTGTGGGATCCTCCCAGACCAGGGCTCGAACCCATGTACCCTGCGTTGGCAGGCAGATTCTGAACCACTGCACCACCAGGGAAGCCCCTGTTCTACTTTATTTTAAAGGAAGGACCCTTTTCAGGACTCCTAGGCCCCTCGGGTGTGCATCATTTTCCCTCCAAGATCAGTGAGTACCTCCAGACCCCTGTGGGCCTGCTGAGCAACATCGAGGCCCAAGGGTCGGTCCCTCGGAGGCCCTCTGTGTATGCCGAGTGATGGGTAACACACTGCTCGTTCCTTAAGGAGAGCTACATTTCCAGAGCACTGGAACAGCCTCAGGACCACATTTCTAGCCAGTGCGACATGCCATGGAAGTGTTCGTCATGGCCCCCGTCTGAGCTGCCATGAGAAAACACTCTGCTTAGGATTCTTTGAGGACCTCATACCTGAAGTCACTCTGCTCGAGGAGAAAGTCAGCATCCTACCATGATGTGTCGCTAACGGGACACTCAGCGTGAGCAGTTGTCTCGAGGTAAGGCCCTGAATTGCCATGCAGAAGCGGAGGCGTGCAGCAGTGTCCAGGAGGCCGTAGCCGCTGCTCTGCATTGTTTTAACGTCAGTACGCTTTGCAGGACATCTAGGAACCCCGCGTGGGCACCCTATTCCCTGCAAGAACACTGAGTACCCTCAGGCCCCCATGGGCCTGCTAAGCCACATCCAGGCCCGTAGCCCTTTGGAACCACTCTGTGTATGCCGAGTGTAGGGCAACAGTCTGCATTCTTTCTTGGGACAGCTTGAATATCTCAACACTCCCACAGGTCGACGAACACCTTTCTAGCAGGTCCAACATACAGTGCAAGTGTGACTCATTGCCCTAGTCTGAGCTGCACTGAGAACAACCCTCGGCTTCGCATTCGATCTGGGACCCCCTGCCTGAAGTCACCCTGCCTCCAGGAGAATGTCGGCTTGCGTTCCATCTACAACTAAAGCCCAGTTCCTCGTGTAACTCTGCAGGCTATTGAAGAGCCACGGGCCCAGAAGCTTAGCTGGGGCGTTCCTTGGTTGAGGCAGTTTGCTGTTTGCAGAACACCCTGCTTCGAGGAGTTGATTCAGGGAAGGAACCACTGGGTAACCTGTGTCTGTTTGGACTTGTTAGAAAGCACAGGGATGTATGCTGCGTGTGCCCGTGGAAATGGGGGCCTGATGGAACTAGCCTTGCTTTCCCATTTTGAAAGCTCCATTCATGCTGCCTTGAAGCTTCTTGAAATTGACTGCTGTTGACAGGCCACTAGCCACTGTAGGCATGGCTCTGGGAAGAAAATGAGTTTTCTCTAGGTAAGCCGGGTGCTTCTGTGGCCGGGGTTGTGCTCATCCTGCCACGCTCTAGAGCTAAAGGGAAACTCAACGTGAGTACTGGCCTCCAGGTAAGTCCCTGTGTAGCCGTGCAGAAAGGGAGGCATGCAGCTGTTTCCATGAGGTCTTAGTCGCTGTTCTGCTTTATTTTATTTTTTTTATTTTTTATTGATTTCTTACGACTTATTGATTGATTGATTGATTGTTATGTTGGGTCTTCGTTTCTGTGCTAGGGCCCTCTACAGTTGCGGTAAGTGGGGGCCAATTTTCACCGTGGTTCATAGGCCTCTCACTATCACGGCCTCTCTTGTTGCGGAGCACAGGCTCCAGAGGCGCAGGCTCAGTGCTTGTGGCTCACGGGCCCAGTTGTTCCGCGGCCTTTGGGATCCTCCCAGACCAGGGCTCAAACCCGTGTACCCTGCGTTAGCAGGCAGATTCTCAAAAACTGCGCCACCAGGGAAGCCCCTGTTCTGCTTTATTTTAAAGGAAGTACCCTTTTCAGGACTCCTAGGCCCCTCGGGTGTGCATCATTTTCCCTCCAAGATCAGTGAGTACCTCCAGACCCCTGTGGGCCTGCTAGGCAACATCGAGGCCCAAAGGTCGGTCCCTCGGAGGCCCTCTGTGTATGCCGAGTGAAGGGCAACACACTGCTCGTTTCTTAAAGAGAGCTACATTTCCAGAGCACTGGAACAGCCTCAGGACCACATATCTATCCAGTGCGATGTGCCATGGAAGTGTTCGTCATGTCCCCCGTCAGAGCTGCCATGAGAAAACACTCTGCTTAGGATTCTTCGAGGACATCATATGTGAAGTCACTCTGCTCGAGGAGAACGTCAGCATCCTACCATACTGTGTTGCTAACGGGACTCTCAGCGTGAGCAGTTGTCTCGAGGTAAGGCCCGGAATTGCCATGCAGAAACGGAGGCGTGCAGCAGTTTCCAGGAGGCCGTAGCCGCTGCTCTGCATTGTTTTAACCTCAGTACGCTTTGCAGGACATCTAGGAACCCCGCGTGGGCACCCTATTCCCTGCAAGAACACTGAGTACCCTCAGGCCCCCATGGGCCTGCTAAGCCACATCCAGGCCCGTAACCCTTTGGAACCACTCTGTGTATGCCGACTGTAGGGCAACAGTCTGCATTCTTTCTTGGGAGAGCTCGATTTCCTCAACACTCCCACTGGTCGACAAACACCTTTCTAGCCGGTCCAACATACCGTGCAAGTGTGACTCATTGCCCTAGTCTGAGCTGCACTGAGAAGAACCCTCGGCTTCGCATTCGATCTGGGACCCCCTGCCTGAAGTCACCCTGCCTCCAGGAGAATGTCAGCTTGCGTTCCGACTGCAACTAAAGCCCAGTTCCTCGTGTAACACTGCAGGCTTTTGAAGAGCCACGGGCCTGGAGGCTTAGCTGGGGCGATCCTTGGTTGAAGCAGTTTGCTGTTCGCAGAACACCCTGCTTGGACGAGTTGATTCAAGGAAGGAACCACTGTGTAACCTGTGTCTCTTTGGACTTGTTAGAAAGCACAGGGCTGTATGCTGCGTGTGCCCGTGGAAATGGGGGCCTGATGGGACTAGCCTTGCTTTGCCATTTTTTTTTTTTTTTAAAGAAATCCTAAGTTATTTATTTATGGCAGTGTTGGGTCTTCGTTTCTGTGCAGGGGCTTTTTCTAGTTGCGGCAAGCGTGGGCCACTCTTCATCGCACTGCGCGGGCCTTTCACTATGGCGGCCTCTCTTCTTGCGGAGCACAGGCTCCGGACGCGCAGGCTCAATAGTTGTGACTCACGGGCCTAGTTGCCCCGCGGCATGTGGGATCTTCCCAGACCAGGGCTCGAACCCGTGTCCCCTGCATTGGCAGGCAGATTCTCAACCACTGCACCACCAGGGAAGCCCTGCTTTCCCATTTGGAAAGCTCCATTCATGCTGCCTTGAAGCTACTTGAAATTGACTGCTGTTGACAGGCCACTAGCCACTGTAGGCATGGCTCTGGGAAGAAAATGAGTTTTCTCCAGGTTAGCCGGGTGCTTCGATGGCTGGGGTGGAGCTCATCCTGCCACGCTCTAGAGCTAAAGGGAAAGTCAACGTGAGTACTGGCCTCGAGGTAAGTCCCTGAGTAGCCGCGCAGAAAGGGAGGCATGCAGCTCTTTCCATGAGGTCTTATTCGCTCTTCTGCTTTATTATTATTATTTTTTTATTTTTTATTGTTTTTTTAAGACTTATTGATTGATTGATTGATTGATTGCTATGTTGGGTCTTCGTTTCTGTGCTAGGGCTCTCTCCAATTGCGGTAAGTAGGGGCCACTCTTCATCGCGCTGCATAGGCCTCTCATTATCGCGGCCTCTCTTGTTGTGGAGCACAGGCTCCAGCGGCGCAGGCTCAGTAGTTGTGGCTCACGGGCCCAGTTGCTCCACGGCCTGTGGGATCCTCCCAGACCAGGGCTCGAACCCGTGTACCCTGCGTTGGCAGACAGATTCTCAACCACTGCGCCACCAGGGAAGCCCCTGTTCTGCTTTATTTTAAAGGAAGTACCCTTTTCAGGACTCCTAGGCCCCTTGGGTGTGCATCATTTTCCCTCCAAGTTCAGTGAGTACCTCCAGACCCCTGTGGGCCTGCTGAGCAAAATCGAGGCCCAAAGGTCGGGCCTTTGGAGGCCCTCTGTGTATGCCGAGTGATGGGCAACACACTGCTCATTCCTTAAGGAGAGCTACATTTCCAGAGCACTGGAACAGCCTCAGGACCACATTTCTAACCAGTGCGACGTGCCATGGAAGTGTTCGTCATGGTCCCCGTCTGAGCTGCCATGAGAAATCACTCTGCTTAGGATTCTTCGACGACCTCGTACCTGAAGTCACTCTGCTCGAGGAGAAAGTCAGCATCCTACCATGCTGTGTCGCTAACGGGACACTCAGCGTGAGCAGTTGTCTCGAGGTAAGGCCCTGAATTGCCATGCAGAAGCGGAGGCGGCGTGCAGCATTTTCCATGAGGCCGTAGCCGCTGCTCTGCATTGTTTTAACCTCAGTACGCTCTGCAGGACATCTAGGAACCCCGCGTGGGCACCCTATTCCCTGCAAGAACACTGAGTACCCTCAGGCCCCCATGGGCCTGCTAAGCCACATCCAGGCCCGTAGCCCTTTGGAACCACTCTGTGTATGCCGAGTGTAGGGCAACAGTCTGCATTCTTTCTTGGGACAGCTTGAATATCTCAACACTCCCACTGGTCGACGAACACCTTTCTAGCCGGTCCAACATACCGTGCAAGTGTGACTCATTGCCCTAGTCTGAGCTGCACTGAGAAGAACCCTCGGCTTCGCATTCGATCTGGGACCCCCTGCCTGAAGTCACCCTGCCTCCAGGAGAATGTCAGCTTGCGTTCCGACTGCAACTAAAGCCCAGTTCCTCGTGTAACACTGCAGGCTTTTGAAGAGCCACGGGCCCGGAGGCTTAGCGGGGGCATTCCTTGGTTGAGGCAGTTTGCTGTTCGCAGAACACCCTGCTTGGACGAGTTGATTCAAGGAAGGAACCACTGTGTAACCTGTGTCTGTTTGGACTTGTTAGAAAGCACAGGGATGTATGCTGCGTGTGCCCGTGGAAATGGGGGCCTGATGGAACTAGCCTTGCTTTCCCATTTGGAAAGCTCCATTCATGCTGCCTTGAAGCTACTTGAAATTGACTGCAGTTGACAGGCCACTAGCCACTGTAGGCATGGCTCTGGGAAGACAATGAGTTTTCTCCAGGTTAGCCGGGTGCTTCGATGGCCGGGGTGGAGCTCATCCTGCCACGCTCTAGAGCTAAAGGGAAAGTCAACGTGAGTACTGGCCTCGAGGTAAGTCCCTGAGTAGCCGCGCAGAAAGGGAGGCATGCAGCTCTTTCCATGAGGTCTTATTCGCTGTTCTGCTTTATTATTATTATTTTTTTTATTTTTTATTGTTTTTTTAAGACTTATTGATTGATTGATTGATTGCTATGTTGGGTCTTCGTTTCTGTGCTAGGGCTCTCTCCAATTGCGGTAAGTAGGGGCCACTTTTCATCGCGGTGCATAGGCCTCTCATTATGGCGGCCTCTCTTGTTGCGGAGCACAGGCTCCAGCGGCGCAGGCTCAGTAGTTGTGGCTCACGGGCCCAGTTGCTCCACGGCTTGTGGGATCCTCCCAGACCAGGGCTTGAACCCGTGTACCCTGCGTTGGCAGACAGATTCTCAACCACTGCGCCACCAGGGAAGCCCGTTCTGCTTTATTTTAAAGGAAGTACCCTTTTCAGGACTCCTAGGCTCCTTGGGTGTGCATCATTTTCCCTCCAAGATCAGTGAGTACCTCCAGACCCCAGTGGGCCTGCTGAGCAACATCGAGGCCAAAAGGTCGGGCCTTCGGAGGCCCTCTGTGTATGCCGAGTGATGGGCAACACACTGTTCGTTCCTTAAGGAGAGCTACATTTCCAGAGCTCTGGAACAGCCTCAGGACCACATATCTAGCCAGTGCGACGTGCCATGGAAGTGTTCATCATGGCCCTCGTCTGAGCTGCCATGAGAGAACACTCTGCTTAGAATTCTTCGAGGACCTCGTACCTGAAGTCACTCTGCTCGAGGAGATAGTTAGCATCCTACCATGCTGTGTCGCTAACGGGACACTTAGCATGAGCAGTTGTCTCGAGGAAAGGCCCTGATTTGCCATGCAGAAGCGGAGGCGTGCATCAGTGTCCAGGAGGCCGTAGCCGGTGTTCTGCATTGTTGTAACGTCAGTACTCTTTGCAGGACATCTACGAACCCCGCGTGGGCACCCTATTCCCTGCAAGAACACTGAGTACCCTCAGGCCCCCATGGGCCTGCTAAGCCACATCCAGGCCCGTAGCCCTTCGGAGCCACTCTGTGTATGCCGAGTGTAGGGCAACAGACTGCACTCTTTCTCGGGACAGCTCGATTTCCTCAACACTCCCACTGGTCGACGAACACCTTTCTAGCTGGTCCAACATACCGTGCAAGTGTGACTCATTACCCTAGTCTGAGCTGCACTGAGAATAACACTCGGCTTCGCATTCGATCTGGGACCCCCTGCCTGAAGTCACCCTGCCTCCAGGAAAATGTCGGCTTGCGTTCCGATTGCAACTAAAGCCCAGTTCCTCGTGTAACACTGCAGGCTTCGAAGAGCCATGGTCCTGGAAGCCTAGCTGGGGATTTCCTTGGTTTAGGCAGTTTGCTGTTTGCAGAACACCCTGCTTTGAGGAGTTGATTCAGGGAAGGAACCACTGGGTAACCAGTGTCTCTTTGGACTTGTTAGAAAGCACAGGGATGTATGCTGTGTGTGCCCGTAAAATGGGGGCCTGATGGAACTAGCCTTGCTTTCCCATTTGGAAAGCTCCATTCATGCTGCCTTGAAGCTACTTGAAATTGACTGCTGTTGACAGGCCACTAGCCACTGTATGCATGGCTCTGGGAAGAAAATGAGTTTTCTCCAGGTTAGCCGGTTGCTTCGATGGCCAGGGTGGAGCTCATTCTGCCACACTCTAGAGCTAAAGGGAAACTCAACGTGAGTACTGGCCTCGAGGTAAGTCCCTGAGTAGCCGTGCAGAAAGGGAGGCATGCAGCTCTTTCCATGAGGTCTTAGTCGCTGTTCTGCTTTATTATTATTATTTTTTTATTTTTTATTGTTTTTTTAAGACTTACTGATTGATTGATTGATTGCTATGTTGGGTCTTCGTTTCTGTGCTAGGGCCCTCTCCAATTGCGGTAAGTAGGGGCCACTCTTCATCGCGGTGCATAGGCCTCTCATTATGGCGGCCTCTCTTGTTGCGGAGCACAGGCTCCAGCGGCACAGGCTCAGTAGTTGTGGCTCACGGGCCCAGTTGCTCCACGGCCTGTGGGATCCTCCCAGACCAGGGCTCGAACCCGTGTACCCTGCGTTGGCAGACAGATTCTCAACCACTGCGCCACCAGGGAAGCCCCTGTTCTGCTTTATTTTAAAGGAAGTACCCTTTTCAGGACTCCTAGGCCCCTCGGGTGTGCATCATTTTCCCTCCAAGATCAGTGAGTACCTCCAGACCCCTGTGGGCCTGCTGAGCAACATCGAGTCCCAAAGGTCGGTCCCTCGGAGGCCCTCTGTGTATGCCGAGTGATGGGCAACACACTGCTCGTTCCTTAAGGAGAGCTACATTTCCAGAGCACTGGAACAGCCTCAGGACCACATTTCTAGCCAGTGCGACATGCCATGGAAGTGTTCGTCATGGCCCCCGTCTGAGCTGCCATGAGAAAACACTCTGCTTAGGATTCTTTGAGGACCTCATACCTGAAGTCACTCTGCTCGAGGAGAAAGTCAGCATCCTACCGTGATGTGTCGCTAACGGGACACTCAGCGTGAGCAGTTGTCTCGAGGTAAGGCCCTGAATTGCCATGCAGAAGCGGAGGCGTGCAGCAGTTTCCAGGAGGCCGTAGCCGCTGCTCTGCATTGTTTTAACGTCAGTACGCTTTGCAGGACATCTAGGAACCCTGCGTGGGCACCCTATTCCCTGCAAGAACACTGAGTACCCTCAGGCCCCCATGGGCCTGCTAAGCCACATCCAGGCCCGTAGCCCTTCGGAGCCACTCTGGGTATACCGAGTGTAGGGCAACAGTCTGCATTCTTTCTTGGGAGAGCTCGATTTCCTCAACACTCCCACTGGTCGACAAACACCTTTCTAGCCGGTCCAACATACCGTGCAAGTGTGACTCATTGCCCTAGTCTGAGCTGCACTGAGAAGAACCCTCGGCTTCGCATTCGATCTGGGACCCCCTGCCTGAAGTCACCCTGCCTCCAGGAGAATGTCAGCTTGCGTTCCGACTGCAACTAAAGCCCAGTTCCTCGTGTAACACTGCAGGCTTTTGAAGAGCCACGGGCCCGGAGGCTTAGCTGGGGCGTTCCTTGGTTGAGGCAGTTTGCTGTTTGCAGAACACCCTGCTTCGACGAGTTGATTCAAGGAAGGAACCACTGGGTAACCTGTGTCTCTTTGGACTTGTTAGAAAGCACAGGGATGCATGCTGCGTGTGCCCTTGGAAATGGGGGTCTGATGGAACTAGCCTTGCTTTCCCATTTTGAAAGCTCCATTCATGCTGCCTTGAAGCTTCTTGAAATTGACTGCTGTTGACAGGCCACTAGCCACTGTAGGCATGTCTCTAAGAAGAAAATTAGTTTTCTCTAGGTAAGCCGGGTGCTTCGATGGCCGGGGTGGAGCTTATCCTGCCGCGCTCTAGATCTAAAGGGAAACTCAACGTGAGTACTGGCCTCGAGGTAATGCTGTGAGTAGCCGTGCAGAAAGGGAGTCTTGCAGCTTCTTCCATGATGTCTTAGTCACTCTTCTGCTTTATTTTATAGGAAGTACCCTTTTCAGGAGTCCTAAGCCCCCTGTTTGGCAACCTTTTCCCTACAGATCCCTGAGTACCCCCAGACCCCTCTGTGTTTGCTGAGCAACAGCCAGGTCAGTTGGCCCTTCAGATGCCTTCTGTGTATGCCGAGCAAAGGGCAACATGCTACACTCTTACTTGAGAGAACTAGATTTCTTCAGCACTCCAGCAGCTTTAGGAAAACGTTTCTACCCCATCTAACATGCCATGGAATTGTGCCTCATTGCCCTATTGTGAGCTCTACTGAAAAAGCACTCTGCTAAGCATTCCTTCTAGGACTTACTACCTGAAGTCACCCTGCCTCCAAGGGAACGTCGGCTGGTGTTCCAGCTGTGAGTAAAGCACATTTCTTCGTGTTACAGTGCAGGCTTTTGGAGCAAGCACAGGCCCAGAGGTCTAACTCAGGCATTCCTTAGTTGAGGCAGTTCGCTACACACAGAACACCCCGTGTAGAGATGCTGATTCAGGGAAGTGCCCAGGGTGTAGCTCGTGTCTCTTTTCACTTGTTAGGAAGCACGTGTAAGTGTGCTACGTGTCCGCTGGGAAATGGGGGCCTGACGGCAGAAGCCATCTCATCAGAGGTGTTGGGAGTGTGTAGAGGCCTTATATTCCTGTTGTGTGTCCTGCAGGCATCCCATGAAAGACCAGAATCTAGGTCAACTTGGGCAAGCCACTTAAGTGAGCCTCAGCTTTCTTTATTTGTAAGGTGGGCACCACAGCGCTACCCTCCCGTATGCATGGCGAAATCCTGGCAACAAACGTACACCATGTGGCCCCACTTTGAAATCTTTAAAGAGGTCTGCCAATAAAAGTGTCTGTAGGTTGTACCTTCCCTGCAATGCGACACCTGGTCCAAGGTGGAGAGGTTCAGGGGTGAGCAGTTTGCCCTTCACATGAACGGACAGAGCTCAGCCAGCGGCGTCCCTTCACTGAGATCCTGGCTGCCGAGGTCCACACTGTCCATGTATCCAGGCTAGTTTCAGATGGAGACTGAGAGGGAAAATAGGCAGGTGTAAGGATGCAATCCTCAAATCTTTGGCTTCAAATAACCCATCCCAAACTGCTACCCGAGCCCCCCAGTATCAAAAAGGAAACATGTTATAGACCCAGAAAAATGTGTTTCCCAAAAGGCCTAGGTTTGCCCTCATAGTCATCAGTATCTAAAATAGAAGTAGCAGTACACTTAAAATCTTAAACTTCTATGTATTTAGGGACCAAAGGCATTTTCATCAGAAAGAAAAGGGATTTAATAATGAAACCACAGAGAGATAAATTGTTTTCAAGCCCCTGATAAGAGAGGGGAGAAATGTCAACCTCATTCGGAGTTGCAGAATCAGCAGTTAGGATTTTTGGATGCCAACTCTGGTGGAGAAGAGACTCCAGCCTGTACCCTCCCCGCCCCCCCTCCCCGGTATGCCTGGTTAGGAGGTGAGTCCTGCAGGCGCGGTGGCCCCTGGGCTGGCCAGAGCGGCAGGATGAGTGCAGGGGTCCCTGAACAGAACAGTTTACCCTCCCTCCCCAGAGACACCTGGCAATGTCTGGAGGGTGGGCTAGTGGCAGGTGGCCAGGGACGCTGCTAAACACACTGCAATGCCCAGGACAAAGCCCACCACAGGGAGCGATTCAGCCCAGAATGTCAGCAGTGCTGAGGGTGAGAAACCTATGCACGTGGCAATGCTGGCCTCCAGGAGAAGCTCAGGAGACAGCCCAACCCCCTTCCTGCCCACAAGGGGGCGATGGTCCTCTCCTGTAGCTTGCTCCGATTTAAGGGCCTTTTGCTGTCCGCTGCTGGTGAGTGACCCGGTGCCCTGGCTTTAGGGGTCGGGGCCTGAGGGCCTCGTTAGCTCCCCGAATTCTGTGCACTCAGAGTGCGCTTCGCCCCCACGCTCCCCGCTGTTGTAGAGCAGGGTCTGCAAAGCCAGGAGGGGGGATTGCTGGATTTGGCGCTAGCAGGCGTGGTCTTGGCGGCACTGGTAATGCACAGGGTGGTATTTGGGGTAGAAAGAGACGAATCAGGCCGATTAGTAGCGAGGTGGCGGCTGCTGTGCGGAGCGCTCCTGAGTCGCGAGGCTCCGGGACCCGCTGGTCAGCAGCAGAGGTGTGACCAAGACACAGCCTCACACCGTGCCCCGCGGCCTGGGCCTTTCGGAGCTGCCCTCTTCAGAGGGCTCTCCCAGGCGCAGACCACCCCATCCCCAAGCCCCAGCACGCTGGCCACTCCGCACTGGACATCGAGAAGTCGTGCGGGGTGTGGTGTCCACGCCAGACTGACATCCAGGTCAGAGGGGCTCAGCCTGAGGCTGAAAGGAGATGGATGGATCAGTAGGTTAGTGGCGGTAATATCTCTTGGGAGGGAATCACAGGGAATTTTTACTTCTCAGTTATCTTCTGCATTTTAAAAACTTCTGCCATGCATATGCATTTCTGTAACCAAAACCTTATTAGAGTGGAAGCTTAGCGAGGCAGCTTTGCAAAAGGACCCTGCCTGACTCTTGACCCACCTGTGTGCCTAAATGCGCATGCAGCTGGGGCTTGGTCAGCAGTGGTGACCTCCTGAAGCTATTTACAACCTGTAAACGGTGTGTGCTCCTCCATGGGATACCTCAGTTCTCTGACTCCCAGGTTCTTCTTCTGTGGAGAAAAAGGGCAGATATGTTCTACAAATGTCCACAGTTCCCCGTGGAGAAGGTACCTCTGGGCATGAACATGTGCTGGAGTGGCATGATGCTGGGGTCTGCCCCTCGCAGCTCAATCTCAAAGACTCCAAGCAGAGCCGCCTACTTTATATTTTTCTTCCCTTCTGAAGACATTGGCTGGCACTTGGCCTTGGTCTAGGGTGTACGCCTTCTTCAACCTGTTGACTGCAGAGTCCTCACATTGCTTTGGGCTTGGTCCAAGTCTGTGCTTGAGTGGAGGACGGGGCTTTGAGAGGGTCCACACGCCCCTCCTTCCCAGCCACGCACCTTCTTTTCCTTGCCAAGCTCTCCCTTCTCCTACTGTGCCAACGAAGCAGCTGCTTCAACCTCTTCTGTAACCTGGGCTCTCCCATCTGTCTTCAGTTTTTCCCTTGCTCATAGCTGGTTAGAAGCCTGCGGGGGGGGGTGTTTTTCAGATGAACTTGAGTAACTTGCCCTCGTAGATTAGTTAAGAGCCTGTAGGTGTCGAAGGGATTTGTGGAAAAGACCCAGCAGAGTCTGCGAGAACCCGAGGCGGCTGTGGCTGGAGCCAGGTGAGCCACAGGTTAGGGGCGTCTGGGCCTCATCCTGTGTGAGGGTGGATGCGCTACTGCTGTCCTCTGCCTCGGGCCCTCATCTGTGAAATGGGGGAACAGTGAGGACTGCCCTCCCGAGGTCGTCATGAGGCTTAATGTGTGAACGCACCGACCACTCAGAGCAGCCGTCACTGCAGGGAGCAGTGTGTGTGTGTGTGTGTGTGTGTGTGTGTGTGTGTGTGTGTGTGTGTGTGTGTGTGTGTGTGTGTGTGTGTGTGTGTGTGTGTGTGTGTGTGTGTGTGTGTGTGTGTGTGTGTGTGTGTGTGTGTGTGTGTGTGTGTGTGTGTGTGTGTGTGTGTGTGTGTGTGTCATTGTAGCCGCTGGGCTTCGCTTTTCTCCACCAGCTCCTTCTTCACGGGGGAGCAAGGAGAGGCATGGGAGGGAGAAGACTAGAAAAAGGAGGCAGAGGGAGGTCCCTGGGGAAGGGTTTCTGCCACTCATGCATAGGTGGCCTGGGGTCCAAACTTGGGGTTTTACACCAGGGCGTGTGAGCAAGGGGCTGCGGCCAGGGGCAGAGCATTTGCAGACCGCGCGCAGGTCTGGACAGAGCAGGAAGACGCCAAGGTTCTGCCTCCTCCCAGCTGTCAAGGCCCGAGGCAACAGGTCACCCCTTCTGAGTCCCTGAGAAATTGGGAGGTGCTAGTCCAAGGGCACAAAGTTTCAGTTATGCCAGATGAACAAGTTCTGGAGTTCTGCTGTATACCTCAAATATGGTGCCTGTAGTTAACAATACTGTATTGTGTGCTTAAAATTTACTGAGGATGGCTCCTATCTTAAGTGTTCTTACCATACACACAAAGAATGATGATAATAGGAATAATAATAAATAAAGGAATGAATAGGTCGGGAAGACACCTTTGGAATGACACATATGTTTACGGTGTAGATTGTGGTGATGGTTTCATGGGTGTAATCTGTCTCCATACTCACAAAGTTGCATGTATTAATCATGTACAGCTTTCTGTATGTCAATGATACCTTCATAAAGTGGTTTAAAACAATCAAATGGGGGGGAATATAGTCACTCCAAGTACTGAGCACGTTGCCTGTCACAGTAAATAAGTAAATAAATGTAATTATGGTTTAAGCTTAGCTCAGGACTGAGAGTGGGTACTTGGCAGGTGGTGCCTGTGGCCAGCTGCTCCGCCCTGGCTCAGCACTGCTTCTGTGAAGCACAAGGGCTGCCCAAACGCAGAGACCAGCTCCAGGTGCAGCTCCTGACAGAGAAGGTGGGCTGGTCGCAGACACCTTGTTTTGGTTACTTGCTATTCCTTCCCCCACACACCCTTTCATTGTCCTGGTCCTTAACCTTTAACTCCTGTAAGAAGCTGGGTTTGCAGATTTCTGAAGACATTTTGCAGTGTGCAGACCTGTTTCACCTTTGTTCCCCATCCTTGGGTCTGGAGATAAAGGCAGGAATACAGTACTCTATGAAAGGAACAATCATAAACCTCAGGTGCCTCAGACTTCAAAGAAATGGCAAACTAGGCATCTCATTTTATACATGGTCCTCTTTAAGTACACTTGTATGTACATAAAATGAAATTGTACTGAAGTAAATCTTATTGCTGAACGTTTGCTTTCCGGAAGATACTTTGGTGTAATAGTTCCTAAGAAAATTTGTTTTTTTAAAGGACCAAAAGTGGGGTGAATGTTTCATGGGTAAAGACCTTTTTCGTAACGAGTGAAGGTGAAATGAGCAGACTGTGCGACTCAGATTCCAGCTGCGTCCCCATCACTCCCCTCGGGAGTGTGCCGGAAGGACCCCAGAGAGCTGGCCCACTGGGGTGAGCTTATAGCCTTGGGGCCCCAAACTGCAAGGATGGTCAGCATTCCTGGTGCTCTGGGTTCAGCAAGACCTGACTGAGGTGGGTGGGAGGTCAGTGGGGACACAGTTTTGCCGAGAGCTATCTTGTTGGCCTGTATTAGAGGGGGAACAGAAGGTCAGAGCAGGCCTGGGTGAACCCCAGGTGCTGGCTGAATGTCTTTTTTCTTCTTTTTTTTAATAAAGGGACTCTCTTTTCTGGTTGTTGGCTGAGTATGTAATGTCCACTCTGGGTCATCTAAGGGCCGAGACCAAGTACTCTGTTCCTGCTGTGACCCGTGCTTCTGCTACCACGTGCTGCACAAGGTAGGTACCTCAGAGTCCTAGCTGAACAGCTCATAGAGAGACAGGTCTCACCCTTGCTTCTCCACCTGCATCTTACAGAGCTGGAAAGTAGGAACTGCAGCCCGGCAAGCCACGGACCCAGGCAATCCTAAAACTGCAAAGTCACCTGTGTTGATTCCAGCCAGCTTTTAGTAAGTAAATCCGTGACTCTTGTAAGAAGAGATTTCAGAAGATGTGTACCTTCTAGAGAATTCACATTTAGTGAGGGGCGTGTGAAAAGGTGTACACAATTTTAATCTTTTTATTTTACTAATAGTGTATCTTAATGATTGAAAAATAGAAATTCCTGTAAATATAAAGAAAACCAGAAAGTACTCATACTTTACACACCTAGTGTTCACGATCTAATGGGCCTGCTTCGCCTTCCCCTCTCTCTTCTATCTGAGCCTGCACGATGGACGGGACTCACCTGGTACAAGTGACGCGGGGTCGAGCTGGACTGTTGGTTTTCTGCTCTGCCTCTGCTTCCTCTCCGCATCCTGGACTTTAAAGAAGATGAATGAAATGTCTGCTCTGGTTGCTGGCTGTTTCATCTCCAACTTAACCTCAGTCTGTGGTTGTGGAGGGCCTCAGAAGTCAGGAAGGTCCCCCGCCGCCAACATGGGGAGGGTGGGGCCGGACCCAGGTTCCAGCCCAGCCCTGACACGCAGTGCGCTCAGTGGGACATGTTGGCACGCATGCAAGGCTGTAGCGCTGCCAGCCCCCATATGCTGCCTTCTTGAGGGCTGGCGGTGCCCTTCAGGACTGGCTGCATCCTTCGTCCCATTTGAGTGGGCAGTAGTAGATAATAAAATCTCAGAATATCCCTTGACCCCTGACCATCCAGGCAGGCATCTGTGGTCCTCCAGCTTAGGCCTGCCTGGGCCCTGTCAAGCCCCTGTGGCCAATCGCTGTGCTGACTTTGCTGCTGGGCAATTGAACAGCTACCTGGGCAGCGTAGACGGCCCCTTGGGATGTTTCAGTTCCCTACATCCATGTGATTGAGAAAAGGGCCTCCTCCCTCATAGCCTCTCAGCCTTCCGAGAGGACGTAACCCTCCAGACATTGAGTGTGGCCCTGGCCACAAGCAGCATACAGCAGACCGTGGCCCTGCAATCCTCTGGCCTTCGGGTTGTTGCAAACCTTTGACATTCATACTCATTAAAAATCAAAGGTATGGGAGCAAGTGGCTTCCCAGCTGGTGTTTTCACTCTGAGGCCACGTGGTCTCCAGGAGCCACGTGCATCCGGGCCCAGTCCCTGCGGCCTCCGGAAAGCCAGCCAACTGTGGATTCCACGGTATAGAATCATCCTTGAGACACTGCTCCGCTGAGTAACAGTTTCCTTACCACCTACCGTTTGGTTTCTGTTCTCTGTAAAGGAGAGAGCAGAGACTGGGAAATGAGCAAATGTGTTCTGTGGAGGTGGGTGATTAATATAGTCAGAGGGCAGGTGTGACTCCTGGGCTCCCACCTCCCAGGGACACAAATGAAGTCTGTGTGCCTTTTGAGGTACACTGGCAATCAGGGCCAGCCTCTGATGTGAGGCCCCAATGCCCAAAGCAAGAGTCTTGAGTTTACCACCAACAGCAAAGTTGCTATTTTAGCTAGTGGAAGAGCTTCCTGCCATCAAGGGAGGACAGCAAGAGCCCTGGATGGGTGACCACAGCCCCTGACCTTAACTGAACCTCTTCTTTTCTGTTAAAATGGACATTGAGTGGGTGTCGCCTGCAGTTTCTGGAAGCCCTGGATGCAGTGAGAGAGAGTGTTCCTGTGCATGGGGCCACCCAAAGGCATTTAGCAGCACAAAGGATTGGAGGGAGACCAGATCACACTGCAAGAGAGTGAGCCACCAGAACTGCCAGGTCCAAATCCACTCTTAAACCTGTCTCTTGCAGTTATTAATTTATTTCTATCGTTTAAAAATAATGTTTTATTTTACTTTAGTAGGTGTGTCCAGTCCATTGGAATCAAAAAAGTCATAGCTGATACATCAGAACGAATAATCCCTGAGACTCCCTTGGGTGCCCTACTGGATGGGGCATGGCTGGGAGAGATGAAGACACTGAGCAGGGTCCGAACTTAGGGGAACTGCCAGACTGCTGTGTCTCTGTTCCTTCCCTGTCCCAGGAGAGCGAAATCCCGGAACAATGGAAGGACAAGCAAAAGGGGGAAGAGGTCTTTTGGTGGCTTAACTGTTGTGTTTGTATTTTCCTTTGTTATGTTCCGTTTTGTTAATGTGTGTTTTTACTGGGAAGTTACCCATTTCCTCTAGATTTCTAGTGTGATGCAATAGGTTTCTCATTCTAGTTTTCATCTGAATTGTCACTTATTAACTGACATCCATATTTCATTTGGGTTTCCTTCATTCTAAGTTTTTCTCTTCCAGGATGCCATCCAGTGTATCATGTGACATTTAGTCATCATGTCTGTTTAGGCTCTTCTGGGCTTTCACAGTTTCTCAGACTGTCCTTGTTTCTATGACTTTGACATTGGTGAGGAGTACTGGTCAGATACTTTGTTGACTGTCCCGCATTGGAATTTACTTGGTGTTTTTCTCAGGATTAGGCTTGAGTTATGCGTTTTGAGTAAGCAGATCACAGAGGTAAAGTGCTTTCTCATCACTTTATATCAAGGGAACAGGCTCTCAGGGCAACTTATCACTGTTACTATTAACTTTGGTCACCTGGCTGAGGTAGTTTGTCAGATTTCCCCACAATGAAGTTAAGTTTTTCCCACTTCCGTACTGTGTGTCTTCTTCAGGAGGAAGCTACTTTGGGAAGCAGCACTTATGGAGACAGGAGTTATCTCCACCTCCACAATCCATGAATGGCTGAGTGTCCACATCAATTATTGGGACTTCCACATAGGAGATTTCTATTCAACCTTATTGATTAAAACAAACAAACAAACAAAACCCTATGCAGTTACTTATTTTTACCAGCATGGACACCTGTGGACAGGTTTTTTTGTTTGTTTTCTTTGTTTTTTTTAACTTTTTGTTATAATCCAGCAGTCCAGATTTTGTTGCTAAGTTCATTCCTACTTTGGCTATTGAGAGCTCTTTCCATTGGCTCCTGTTTTCCTTTGACACCATTCCACTCTGTGGATTTTTTTTTCTTGATACTTCCTTATTTTCTGATATAAGATTCAAGATTGTCCTGGCTCATATATTTACTGTGTCAGTCCTAGTGTCAGCCATAATTTCAAAGAGCTCTGGTTCCTTTTACTAGAGAATGTTATGAAAAAGTTACATATAGGAGCTGAAAGTGCTCAGCTGATAATGCAAGGAAATATATGCATGTATTCCCACCTCTGTGTATTGTTGGGTCTCAGGGAGGGGTGCTCCACAATGGCATATCAATTATTTTGAATTACAGTTCCTTAATAAATGGCTGATGCAAGAGGGACACTCTGACTCTCTGTCTCCTTGAAAGCAGGAAATAAGTCTCTCATGTGAAAGGTGCAGAAGCCTATATGAACAACACTTGGTACTTCTTTAATTTACTGCTCCAAGCCCAAACTCTGTTTAGATTCTTCACTAATTGAGTATCCCAAACCTAAGTTTCTTTGGCCTGTAAATTCCTCATAACTTTATTCTATGATGAAATTAAGCCTCACTTTCTGTTACAGTTGGGGAGGGATCTGTAAAGCACCTTGGTTTTTAAAGCAAAGGTTTGTTACTGGAACAAAGTGTCCCCCCAAAATAGTCTGATGCTCAAGATGTCTGTGTTCCCTTCATGTGATAGTTCAGGGCAGGTGGGGGTCGGGGCCCAGGCTCTGTCCTCCTTGTTTCTCTTCCCTGCTTTCAGGTGGAGGGCTCCAACCAGCAGGGGATGGGGTGACCACATGGCACCATGCCCTCCATCCTAGGACACAGGCTGGCCAAGGTCCTCACCACCTCCATCACTTCCATTTGGAGCTGCAATGGGTGGGAAGGCTGGGAGGTGCAGGCTGGCTGTGAACAGGAGAAAGGGACGTGGGTTCTGGTGGACAGCTGGGCGGCTCTGCTGTGGCAGGGTCACCCGGAAGCTGGCGCACAGCCTCTGGTCCTGTGAAACATGATTACACAGCAGCATGCAGTCTCTGATGCTTTGTGGTTCTGGAAATCCTATAGGAGGTGGTTCAGAGCAGATTAAGGTAATGCTCTCAGTGGAGGTGGTGAAGACAAAGGTCTGCCCTTGAGACTGAAGGTGCTAATGTGGGTGTATATACAGGACAAAACCATCTCGTGTGAATGTAGATCAGGCTCGTTTAAGATCAGTGCAGTCATGGGGCTTCCCTGATGGTGTAGTGGTTGATAATCTGCCTGCGGATGCAGGGCACACGGGTTCGAGACCTGGTCCGGGAAAATCCCACATGCTGCAGAGCAGCTATGCCCGTGTGCCACAACTACTGAGCCCCCACGCCTAGAGCCCGTGCTCCGCAACAAGAGAAGCCACCGCAATGAGAAGCCCGCGCACCGCAGTGAAGAGAAGCCCCCCTCGCCGCAACTAGAGAAATCCCGTGTGCAGCAATGAAGACCTAACGCAGCCAAAAATAAATTAAATAAAGATTTTAAAAATCTTTAAAGAAGGAAAAAAAGATATCAGTGCAGTCGTGTTATGCCTAAAATCTCATATCTTGTGCCTTTCCTCGGGCACACCTTCCTCAGTTCCTGAGGCTACTGTAACTCACATACAGGGGAATGGAGAGTGGGCTATCTAGTGTGAGACCTTCTTTACCCTGTGTGTGAGTCTGCTCGGGGCTGCCATAACAAACACCACAGACCGGGGAGCTTGAACAACAGACCTACCTCCTAGTCCTGGATGCCGTCTGAGATCAAGGTGTCTGCAGGCTGGTTTTTCCTTGAGGCTTCTCTTCTTGGTGTGTAGACAGCCATCTTCTCACATGATCTTCTGTGTCCTAATCTCTTCTGGTAGGACATCAGTCTTATTGGATTAGGATCCACCCTAGTGACCTCATTTTACCTTGATCACCTCTTTAAAAACCCCATCTCCAAATACAGCCACATCCTGGGGTCCCAGGGTTTAGGGATTCAGCATGTGAATTTGGGGGGATGTGACTGAGCCTATCCCATCCTCCTTAGGAACCAAGTGTGCCTCAGTCCTTCCTTCCCTCAGGTCCCATGGGGATCATGCGATAGCTAAGGGAGAGGCCACTTGTGCAGTGTTTGTGTCCCAGTTGGGGAACCCTTCTCTGCTCTCTTTGATCAGGCAGCGGCCGTGCCAGTCCCATCCTGAGGTGAGCAGTTCTGGGGTTTCCTGCCGTGTCTCCTGGCCTGCTGAGGTGCTCAGTATCAGGGAACCCAGGAGCCACCAGCCCAGTAGGGATGCCGGGGACTCTCAGGGCCTTGGCAGATGTCTCTCCCAGCAGATACCCTAGCGAAAGTGGGGAAACATTTGGGGATTACATGTGGGAGAGAGTCACAGTCTCGTTTATGCTTCAGAAAGACCACGTTGGGGTGGGATGTGAGACGCACTGTGGGGGCAGGGAGATTTGCCAGGGCCTGATGGAGGAACCAGGCACTAGATCGGGCTTGGGCCAGGGCTGTGGGTGTAGAGGGGAATTAGTGTGAATTTGGAGGAGGGGGTCGCAGGGTATGAGATCAGCTGGTGCACAATTCTCTGGTTGGTTGATGGTGAGGTAACAGGGTGGTGAACAGTATCAATGCTTAGGTGCCAGTAGGTCTGGGGGCTCTTGATCATCAAGTACAGTAGTTAATGTCTTCCATCTGGTAGAAGTCTGTAAAACAACTCAGGAAGCGTGCATCAGATGCTGTTATCCAGGTACTTCAGAGAGGAGCTACAGCAGAGGATATGGGGGGGGTGGGTCTGTCCTGGGAAGGCCCCGTAGGGTCCTGCTCGGTTACACCCGGTGTCTGGGCTCAGCAACCAGGGAAGGTGGGGCTGCTCCTGGGTGTGGGGAGCTGCAGGATCCCGGTCCCCTGAGGGCCCTGTTAGCCCCCAAGGTGAGATGGGGGTGCAGTGACTGGACAGAGGCGTCTGGCCTGGGAGAGGGGTCCGGGCTGGAAATGTCACGGGACTCATCGCAGGGAGGGAGAGGAAAGACCAGGCTGGGGAAGGTGGGTTACAGCAGACTCCACGGATGTGTCTGTGGGCCTGACAGAAGCAACTCAGAGCCAGAAAGGAGTGGCCGTCAGGGGCTCAGCTCCATTCTCGTGTTCCTTTGTAAAACCGCTGTGTCAGAGTTTGAGACGCTGCCAGGAGACGTCTGGGGCCAGTGCTGCCATGGCTTCATCAAAGGGGTCCAGGGGGAGCACAGAACCACTGCAGACCCCGCCCATGTCCTCACTGGGAATGAATCCCATCGGGGCTCCTGGGCTCACAGACTTGAGGGAACCTCTGTCCTCAGGACTGGTCTTCCTCCTTCCTCTCACCTGTTGGTCAGAGGCCCAGGAACCCCCAACCTGGCTCCACCCCCAGGGCCTGGATTCTGGGACAGCTTAGGGGTAAGCAAGACCCTCATTCTCCTTTATCTGCCTGGGGGCAAGAATGTCTTAAACGCTGCAATTGACTGATGATGGAGGGCTGAGTGTTTCCAGCAGGTATGGGTGGAAAGATGGGGCGTGAAGTTCCTGTGTCTACAGGGTCTTCCCAGCATGAAGATCTGTGTGTTTCCCCTGGCCAGTCAACATCCTCCCAGGAAGCCCAGATCCAGGATTATGAGGGCAGAGGCTCTCCCCTTGCTTATCTGTAACTTCCCACTCCCACAGCAAGGAGCCTGGCTCCCACCATCTGCCGTTTATGTATGCATTGCTCCTTTCCAGGTTACACGTGCAGAGGTTCCAGAATTGTTAGCTACTACACCCTGGAAAGAACTTCGTAAAATAAAGCCCACTGTATATGTACGGTCCAGTTTGCCTTTAGTCTACAGATTCCATTCATTTCCAAAGGTAACTTAGGTCAGCACCTTTTATCCCATCCCCTACAGTGAGTTGTTTCCATATATTTCTAATACATTTAGATTCTGTCACATTATGTATTCCATCGTGCAATACTCCTACATCCCAAATAAGTAAATTTGAATAGATTATGATTGGTCCCTTGGGCTACAGACATCTGTGGGCTTAGACAAATGCACAGTGACAGGTATCCATCCTAGAGTGTCACATGGAACGCTTCACACCCCCACCCCATGATCTGCTTATCATCTGTGTAGCTTTGCCTTTCCCAGAGTGTCACCAATGGGGTCATACTGTGTGCAGCCTCCTCAGCCTGGATGCTTTCACTTAACAATATATACTGAGGATTTATCCATGTCTTTCCATGGGCTGATGGTGCATTCCTTCCTGCTGAGTAGTATTCCACTGCATGTGTATGGAAGGAAAAACAATTTTCACTCTGTCCTTCTAGGTTCTTGGTTGAGCCCCACCCCCGCCGTCTAATAAAAGCCAGATTAACAGTAGAAAAACAGAAGTTTAACAGCATGTATACCTCCTGTATACAGGGGAGCTACCCAGAAAAATTGAGTCAGTCCCTGAAATGGCCAAAGCCATCACCTTAAATACCAAATACCATCTTCAGATAAAAACAAAAGACCTTGGGGAAGGGGGGAAGCCAATAGTGGCAGGTTATCATGCAAAGCACAGTAAACAAAGGTATTGTATGCAGATTTAAGTCGGGACTTCTCCGTTGATAAGAGTGACTTGAGATTTAATCATCCTTCTATTTCTGGTGCAAAGAGGAAAACGCGTTACAAATGGAGATTTCCTTATAAATGTCCTTCATAAAAGGTCAGTCTCTACTCAGTTTTTTCTATCTTTCTTTTTTTGAATGAGACTGAAATAATCCTTATGCCAGAGAGACATATATTGGCGTGGTGTATTCTGCTCGCCTTGACATGGATGTCCTCCACTTTGCTTATGCAGTCATCTAGTGAAGGATATCCCGGTTTCTTCAGGTTTTTAGCCATTACGAATAGTGCTGCTGTGCATGACTGCATCCTTTTCTGCTTTTAGACATAGATTTTCAAAGCAGTGCCTATATACTGGACGCATAATTGTTGGACCCCGAGGGGAGGCTTGATTAGTTGTGGAAAAAGCTGCGGAACTGTCTTGCCAGGTGGCTGTGCCTGCACCCCAGCCATGAGGAGGGGTTGCTCCTCACCCTCCAGCAGTCGGTGTTGCCATGGTTTTGTTGGAGTTTAGCCATCCTAGTAGGTGTGCTGTGATGGCTCACGATTTTAATTTGGAAATCCCTAATAGTATATGATTTTTTGTATAATTTTTGTATGATTTTTATTAGCTGTATATCTTTTTTGGCCAGGTGTGTGTTCAAATCCTTACCCATTTTTAAAATGGGGTTGTTCTAGAGGTCTTTGTCCATTTTGAGTCCAAGTCGTTTACTGGATATGTGGTTTACAAGTATTTTTCTCCCAGTTTGTGGCTTGTCTTTTTTATCTTGGAGAGGCAGCAGTGAGTGGTGGCATGAAGCGAGATCTTCATTGCCTGCGCAGGAATTGAACCTGGGTAGCCTGGATGAAAACCAGGAATCCTAGCCACCACCCCCGCTAGCTCTTGCCCCCAGTGAAAAATGCATTTCTCATAGAGGTAAAAACTGTAAAAACAGGTACAAAGTTTATTATTAGAGACATAGCACAGCAACAAGTGGGAGAGCACACAGAGAAACCGTTTGTTTAGTTCAGACAGAAGCAAGGCAGAGATGCACACCCGGAGAGAAAGGGTGTGGACACCCTCCCTAATGAGGAGGAGTGCAGTAGAGAGGCGGTTAAGTCACTTATATAGGGCAGTTCTTCCGGGTCTCTGTTCACCTCTGGCCAATTATCTGGTTTCTTTTTCCACACCTGCCCTGCCCTAGGACCCTCCCCAACATGCGTGCGCAACTTTTTTCCAACATGGATTACCACCCAGAGGCCTGTGGGACGACCTTAGCATCACCTATTTTGGGGTGGTGCCCCTTCCTTTTTGACCCCCAAGGAACCTTTCTGCACATGTGCAATGTTTCCCTTGCCCCAAGGATGAGAAATGTATGACCTCTTGATCTTTTAACAGGGTTTAGTCCCACTCTGTCCCTCCCATAAAAATGTCCAATGTCTGGTTATTTACCCTATTTCTGTTGCTGGTTTTCATATCGAGGTGCAGACCTCGAAATATAGACAGGAGTCCGGTCATAAATATGTAGTCCTAGAGCCCGTTTGTCTCTTGCTTCAGGAAAAGTAAACAGGGGGTTGGTAATGAATGTCCAGCCAGGAGCCCATTTTTTTCTCATCCCAGGAAGTGTGAACCGGAGGCCAGTTGTAAATGCATAGGCTGGAGACCATTTATCTCCTGCCTCATTTTGACTGTGTGAATAAGGTCTTTGAGAGTAGAAATCTTTAATTTTATAAAGTCCACCATAGTTTTTTCTTTTGTGATTGGCCTTGTATGTTAAAACTCAAAGCTCGTGATCTATAGACGAAACCCAAGGTCATGTAGATTTTCTTCTATGTTTCTCTGCAATTTTCATAGCCTTGCATTTGAAATGTCTGTGAATAAATTTGTGTGAATTTGGCATAAGTTCTAAAGTTTGTGTCTAGGGACTTCCCTGGTGGTCCTGTGGCTAAGGCTCCGTGCTCCCAATGCAGGGGGCCTGGGTTCCATCCCTGGTCAGGGAACTAGACCCCACGTGCCTCAACTAAGAGTTCGCATGCTGCAACTTAAAAAAGAAAAAGGTCCCGTGTGACACAGCTAAGACCCAGCGAAGCTAAATAAATAAATATTAAAAAAAAAAAATAAGTCTGTGTCTATAATCATTTCATTTCTTACGGTTTCTAGTTAACTGCTCCTTAACTATTTTGGAGAATTCATGGGTCATTTGGCTCTATTTCAATTTGAATTTCCACAGCAGAATGGATGTAGCAGAAGCCGGGTCTCTTCAGGACCCACTGGGGCTTTGGGACACTGTGGGGTCCAGTTCACGCTGACAGGAGGCAGGTCTCCTCTGGACCTGCTGGGAGGTGACGCTGCTAAAAGAAAAGGTGAGGAAAAGTGGGGGAGAAGGTTCTTGTGTCTAGTTGAGTGCTGAGGGTGTCTGTCCTCAGAGGACCCAGGAGAGGAAGGGCTTCATGTGGAACACTGGGTTTTTAGCCAGTTTTTGTGTGGTGTAGACAGAGTGCAGTGTTCTTTGGTGTGTGGTGTCCAGTTTTGCCAGCACCATTTATTGAGGGGACTGTTGTTTCCCCAGTGTATGTTCTTGGCTCTTTTCTTGTGAATTAACTTACCGCATAACCGTAGGTTTATTTCTTGGGTCTCTGTCCTGTTCCTCTGGTCTGTGTGCCTGTTTTTGTGCCAATTGCACACTTTTTGGTGACTGTAGCTTCGTAATGTAGTGTGAAGTCAGGGAGCGAGATGCCTCCAACCTGTTCTCCTTTCTCAAACTCCCTTTGGCTATTCAGGGGCCTTTGTGTTTCCACACAAATGTTAGGAACGTTTGCTATATTTCTGTGAAGAATGCCATTGGAGTTCTGACCAGGCTTGCTTTGCATTTGAACATTGCTTTTGGTAGAATGGACATTTTAACAGTGTTCTTTGCATCCATGAGCATGGGATAGCTTTCCATTCATTTGTGTCTGTTCAGTTTCTTTTATCAGTGTTTTACAGTTTTCAGTGTGCTTTCACATCCTTGGTTCAATTTATTCCCAGTTATTTTTTAGATGCAATTGTAAATGGGATTGTTTTCTTCATTTCTCTTTCTGATGGCACATTATTAGTGTATAGAAAGACAAGTGGTTTTTAGGGCTTCCTTTGTGGCTCAGTGGTTAAGAATCTGCCTGCCAATACAGGGAACACGGGTTCGAGCCCTGGTCTGGGAAGATCCCACATGCTTTGGAACAACTAAGCCCGTGCGCCACAACTACTGAGCCTGTGCTCTGGAGCCCGCGAGCGACAACTGCTGAGGTCGTGTGCCACAACTACTGAAGCCTGCTGTCTTACAGCCCTTGCTCCACAACAAGAGAAGCCACCGCAATGAGAAGCCTGTGCACCACAACGAAGAGTAGCCCCTGCTTGCCGCAGCTAGAGAAAGTCCGTGCACAGCAACGAAGACCCAATGCAGCCAAAGATAAATAAAGAAATAAATATTTTTTTAAAAATTTATAAAAAAAAAGAAAGAGAAGTGATTTTTGTGTACTGATTTTTTACGCTGCAGCTTTACTGAATTCGTTTATTAGTTCTAACAGGGTTTTGGTGGTTTGATGTGGGAAACTAGAATTCAGAAATCCCACTGTTTCTACTACAACCAGGTCATCCACAGCACCCAAGACACAGTGGCTCCTAATATAACCTTCCCATGGTGCCTGTTAATAACGCGTGGACCCTACAAGAATGATGAGCGTCACCACTTTAGGTGAACCGCATCTGGTTAAGGTTTGGCCTCTATTATGAAGTTTGATGTCTTCTCTGCTTTTTTTGGGCATGGTTTTGACCTGGTTCTTTTGAAAAGTAATGTACTCCCCAGTAATTTCAAGTGTATAAAAAAACTATAAGTAGCAGTACAAAATACACCACCTCACGTAAACTACTCAAGTGTGTTTTATGCAATACTGGGGTCCTCTCCCAGGGAACCAGAACATAAAGACCCAAAGACGAAATTTTATGGTTCCACCTTATAATCCTATCCACGGGCCCACTTCAACATTCACCATCTCCGCAACTCTATGGAAATGTCTTTTCCCATTCTGATCCAGTTTTCTTTTTCTGAAACCATTATTGAGACTTTCCCTCATTTTCAAAACCTTTATGGGTTTAAAACACATGAGCTAAGTATGATCTGGGTGACCTTTTCTGCATGACCTCTTTGACTTAGAATGTTTTCAGTGTTCATCCATGTTCTAACATGTATCATCAGTGCTTCATTCATTCTTTTCATTGTGCTTAAAAGTAACATTTACCATTTAAACCATTTTGAGTATACAGTTCTGTGGCATTAACTACATTCACACTGTTGTACAAATATTCTCACCATCCATCTCCTGGACCGATTCATTTTCCCCATGGGAAACTCTGTATCAATGTCTCTACATTTTTGCCAAAATTTGTTATTTTTAATTCTCTTGATTATAGGCCTTCTAGTGTTTGTGGAGGGGTATGGCGTTGTGGTATTAATGTGCATTTCCATCGTGACTAACGATGTTTAACATCTCTTCAGGGGTTTGTTGACCATTTGTATGTCTTATCTGGAGAAGGGTCTTTTCAAGTCCTTTTTCCATTTAAAAAACTGGGTTGTTTGCGGGGGCCTGCAGCTCCGCCGCCCGAGCCGGGTCCCGGCAAGCGCTCGTCCTGGCGGCCTTGGCCTCGCTGAGTCCAGCCTGGAGCGGTCTCCGCGCCGCAGGGGCCCGCGCGCCGGGGCATCGTTAGCGGCCTCGCAGGGGCGCCGCTTCCTGCCTCGCGCTCGCAGGAGAGGGGACGCCCGGCCCCAGGCGCCCGTGCCCGGAGTGCCGAGACCGTGCTGTGCCGCGCGGACGCGGCGCCGGCGGGGCGGGTCTTGCTCGGCATTGGCTGCGGCTCACCTGAGCGCACCGGCGGTCTGCGCGCCTTTCCCGGAAGTGGGCATCCCGGCCAGAGCGCACCTGGCGCGGGGCGTCCTCGGGGGCTCGTGGGGGTGGGTGGAGGAGGGAACCACAACTCACACCAGAGCTGTTCGGCACAGTCGCGGAGCCCCCTAACCTGGCGGCCGCAGGAAGGGCTCGCCTTTGAGTAGAGGCTTTGAGGACAGGCCCGAGCCTACCCCGTCCAATTTTACAAAACATCTGCTGGTGTAAAGCTCGCTCCCGCGCGGTTTTCCCAAGTAGCCAAGTGCCCCACGTGAGGTATCTGCAAGGAGAACCTGAGAGGGCCCGTAGCCCTGAGAGACTTGCCCTTGGCTTATGGCAAGGCCAAGGGATTTATCCTGCATGGTGATTTCTCCTGCTGAGAACCCCCAAACCCCACTCTGGCCAGCTGGCCCAGCTCTGCTTCCTGCACGTCTCCAGCCCGGGCCGGCCCTTGGCCACCTGCTGGGATGGGAAAGGGAAGGGTCTCAGAATTGCACCTTAGAAACTTGCCAGGGGGCATGGATTGAAAAACATGGGGGCCATCCAGGCAGCAGAGAAGGGAGAAGGGCACCTTGCTGCCCTTTCATTGTGGAATCGGTGGCGCTTCTGCTGAGAGGGGCCTTTCCATGGGGACCGCATGCAGTGTGTTTGGTGTCTTGGAACTGAAGAATTAGAACCTGTACAATTTTCAAATTATGTGGTCCTTTAATTTAAAAACAAAACCCCTAGAACCTTTGCTTTATAAATTGAAGTCTGAAAATTGAAGGTCTGTTTTGCTTCCACTGTGACACTATATTAAGAAATGTGGATTTATTGAGAAAAGAGTCAGAATAGAGAAGGAAACAGAGAACTCAGAGGTAACACTGTAGTTTGGCAAAGGCTGGGGGGAGTTAATTTGTCAATGCTGTTGGCTTTCAGTAGCCTGCAGCCATTCTCCTCCTGCGGCTGAGGGGGTATAAAGCTGTACTGGGTTGCTCTACTCTTCTTTTGTAGAATTCCAGCTCAGAGCCATCTCTTGATGTATAAGTATTTCGCAGACTAGGTTCCCAGGCAACTCCTGGAGGGCCAGAGGGGTTCCTTCCTTCATTATACCTGTCTGTTTGAATGAAAACCAGCAACGACATATTTTTCTTTAAATCTGGTTTATGGTCTATCATCCAAAAACCAGATTAGCTATTTCCGCACTCTCTCAACAGGCTCGAGTTCCTGGAAACTGAAACCTAGAGAGGGTGGAAGAGTGCCCGTGGGAGAACGGGAGAGCCTGCCGGGAACCGTGACTCCTGGGTTTTTAATGAGCTTCCTAAACAGCATGGTCATTAATTGGCAAGTGATGACCTTACGGAGAAACTACTGGTGAAAATGTAAAAGCCTTCTGTTAACAATGTGCCCACCAGGTGCGCATCTTATGGAGTATTTTCATTGCATTTCCAACACCTGGGAGGGTGTTGGGCAGAGGGCAGATGTTTAATAGATTTATTGAATAAGTTCAATTACATACAATTATATCAATGGAAGGGTCAGCAACACTATGAGGTTAGGGTTAGGGTTAGGCTTAGGGCCAGGGCCAGGGTCAGGGTCAGGGTCAGGGTCTTAGGGTTAGGGTTAAAATGCAAGTTCTGGGGTTGGGCAGATCTGGGTTCAGACCGTCGTTTACAAACTGTCTTCGTGCAAATCGTGTGTTTTTTTCCTAAGACTCAGCTTCTACCTTTATGAAACGGGGGTAGCAGTGGTGCTGATCCCAGAGGTTTTGTTGAGGCAAAACTCTTTTCTCAGTTCCTAGCATGCGTGAGTGCTCAATGCACTCAGTTAATATTATGGTTATTGACCCTGGAGATACTCCCCAAAGCTAAAGGCCAGAGGCCTGACAGGTGTGTTGAGGAGGTGGGTGCCTACTGTGAGCCCGAGGTGGCAGATAGCCAGAGGAATGGAACGGCTGATGCAGAGCGGGACTGTTTTCTCCTGCTTTAGACTTTTCTGTATTTTCTAGATTTTCTTAAAAGAACCATGTAGATGGTTTTGTACCCTGAAAACTTCCAACAAAATCCTTAAAGACCTTATCCATGCAAACATTTACTCTAAAAAGCTGGAGAATGGAACTGAAGACCTATTTTGGAGAACTTTCTGTAATCCCATTTCCTGGAATCTTCTGAAATGGAAGCAAGTGGGGGAGGGGTGTGATCTGTACTAATTCTCTGAGCTCTTGGGTCTAATCACTGAGCATCCCTGCATCCCAGCTTCCTCCTGAGATCATGGGTACCTCTCAGTTCATAAATTCAACAATTCCTTATGTAAGTAAATAAACACACAAAATACATCAGTGGCCAACAATTCCTCACTGTCATCAATACTGGCCACGGTGACCTCTCCTTGGCTCACAAAGGGGAAGTCAAAGGGGTTGGTTGAAATGAGAAGCAGGTCTGTGAAGCAGAAGGATCCCTTTAGCATCTTATGGACAACTGACTCTGAGTTTTTTTCCAATGTGATCGATTTGGAAGATGAGAATGATAACCAAGGAACTTACCCATAAGTTCCGGCTTCTTGTTTGACATGATTTGGTAAAAAATATGATAGCCTCTCTCACGGGATAACTGAAATGCCACCCTGGATTTTTCTAAGAGATCTAAGATAACAAAAAACGATGTGATTTTAGGGTCCCCAGGAGATGCCTCTGTGGCTAAATCCAAGGTGCCAGATAGAGTGTTTGGACTCACAGGTTTCAATGTCCGCTGACACCAGCTTTCCTGTGGCTCCAAAGTGAATGCAAATGAACGTCCCATGTCCAAAGACAGATTGAAAAACACAGTTATTTTCTTTCTATGGTACTGTAGCCAGCTTCTGTTAGGTACTACTGAGGATGGGTGGGCTGTGTAGGCTCACGGAGGAGGTGATGCCAGAAGCATGAGGACCTTCCTCCTCTCTGTTTGCTTGGCATCTGGTCCCCACGCTGGCTCAGCCAAGACTCAGGTAGCTCTGCCCAAAGCACCTGGCCCTGTTCCCACAGCTCTGGGGATGCCTGCAGGCTCCCTCTCAAGTCTCTGTTTGGAACCACCTCACACCTGACTGTCTCCTTGGTCTTTATCCTGCTCAAACTCTTTGTAACACCTTTGAACTGATAACCTGCTTGGACTATCTGACTTCTTTTTTGCCTCTGGATGTTACTTCTGACATTTCTTGCCTCAGTTTTCCTTACTACTTACTACATGCAAACCTAGCTCCCAGGCCAGGCCTCCTGGCTCCCCAGAGACCCACTCAGCACTTGGGTTCCCCCAATCTTGGAGAGTGAGGGGTGAAATTATATATAGTATATATGTGTGTGTGTATACTCCCTTCTTACATCATCTGCTTAATTGGTCGCTACCACTCTGTGAGCCAATTGGAGGGCAAAAATATTGCCTTGCTTGTTCACCCACAGACCCTGGAATGTAGTACATCCTCAGTAGTATTCTCAGTATTCTCTGAATGAAGCCTAAGGAGAGTTAATGAAGGACCAGTGTAGGTTTATGTGAATTATGTGTTCGCTCTTCAGGAGTTCTAGCTGCTGAATGCAAGTGCCTCTGGGTGCTTGCTCTACTGGCCAGTGAAATTAGATAGGAGACTGGATACTTGTTTATTTGCCAGTGTCGGAAGTAAATGCCTCTTTGGTTGAGCTAATCCTAAGTGAAACATTGAAGGATGGGACATATCCTTCAGTATCTTCAGTTTCAACTTCTTCCCAACTTTTGAGCTCTGCTGCTTCCACCAGGTTTTCCCTCCTCCCAGCACCTCCTGACTTGGAGAAGGTCAGATCTGCTAACTAACTTCACACTAAGGTTTTCATGGCTAATAAGTCAGTGGATACTGTTCAATGGACTTATGTATTTTAAAATGCTTCCACCTGAAGAGACCAATTTTAGCATAGAGAAGTCATTTTGTACTTGTGGAATTTGAATCTTGAATCCTTGTGACTTCAGGAGGCTCTGAGGTGATGCTGATTAGTTAGGGAAGGACAGCTAAATCTTCCTTCGGCTGGGAATAAGACAAAATGTTCTTTGAAGGGTTATCAGAATATCCCGGTTGGGCAGCTTGATCTGAAGCGCTTGGGGGTAGACTAAGGCCAGGTATATCCTAGTTTATGTGGCCATTTTTCATATTCAGCATTGGAGGAGAGGGTTTTCTTTCTGGGGGTCATTGACAATTGGGCTGAGTCTTAACGAATCCCAAAGAGTTGTCATTCCTCACGGTCTTGGCATTTCCAGAGGCCTCCAGGAGGGGGTTGGCCTGGATGATCTGGTCTTCCAGGGTTCCCTAATAATATGTGAGAAGAGGAAAAGAGAGGACTTTGGACGTCTTCCGAAGTAACTTCCCAGTGACTCAAAAGTGTGGATGCTCTGGAAAGGTCCCAGGGAGAGATGTCGCCCAGCTCAGGCTGGTGGCAGGTACAGTTGTGCTGGGTACCCACAGGCTCATCCCCACCCCACCCAAGGAGGCTTCAAGGTCCCATCGTAGAAGGAGTCTTAGCACAGCATCAAAGTGGCTTCTGGCCACACCAGATTCCAGGTTGGAGCCCTACCCGCTACCTCTCAATCTCCCAGATGGCCTTTCTTCTCTGATAACATTTTATTATAAATTATGGATTTGTAAAATATAGACCTCTGTTCCTGCATGCACCAGGACCCATTTATACAGATATTCGGGTTCAGAAGTAGAAACAGACTGTGAGCAATGAAAGTGACCCATATGATAGAAACAGTGGTTCTCAAAAAAATGTTTAAGTTGCATAAAATATTTTGTGAGAATTATTACGTAGAAATCCACTTATAGAAAGCAGAGTTTTTACCTTTTCCCCTTCCCCACATGATTGCTTGCCTTTCTGACTTCAGAGCTTTTTGGAAACTACTGTCCAGCCCAGTGGTTCTCAAAGTGTGATCCCTGGACAGGGCATGAACAATGGGAACATGACAGAAATGCAACATGCCAGGATTTTGAATGTGAGACAGGAATTTCAGTCAGAAATTCTGGGCCTGGGGACCAGCAATCCGTTGTTAACGAACCCTCCTGGTGATTCTGACGTGCACTCCAGTTTGAGAACCACTGGCCTAAACCATTCCTTCGCCAAAGGAGGATGTGGAGTTGTTCAAGGTCACTCGGCTGTTGCTGATGGAGCTGGTGCTAGAGCCCGAGTCCACAAGGTGGAGCCATTTCCTGCCTTGCCCCGTAAACACCCCCTGGGGCAGGACCTCGTGCTGTGCACAAAGCCCTGCAGACACTTGGGGCTCACCTGGGGTTTCAGTTATACTCATTCCAGCAAGCCTTCCAGGTGCAGGAAGCTGCTCACCTGCATCTTGCCCGGCCGCTGCGCCTTCCTCTTCTCTCCAGTGACCGCAATTGCTGCAAAGTGCTGGATCACACGCTTGGTGTTCACTGTCTTCCCAGCCCCGGATTCTCCACTGTTGATTTAAAAGTAAGTGAGAGGGACTTCCCTGGTGGTCCAGTGGTAAAGAACCCGCCTTGCAATGCAAGGGACGCGGGTTCAATCCCTGGTCAGGGAACTAAGATCCCACATGCCGCGGGGCAACCGAGCCCGCACGCCATAACTACTGAGCTTGCGCGCCTCAATCTGAGCCCACGTGCCACAAACTACAGAGCCCACGTGCTCTGGAGCCTGCGTGCCACAACTAGAGAAGAGAAAACCCGCCCGCCACAACTAGAGAGAAGCCTGTACACCACAGCGAAGAGCCCACGCGCCCCAACAAAAGATCCCGAGTGCTGCAACTAAGACCCGATGCACCCAAAAATAAATAAAATATAATAAAGTAAAATAAAATAAAATAAAGTGAGATACACAGACATAGAGAACAGACTTGTAATTGCCAAGGGGACCAAGGAAAGGGGGAATGGAGGACAAATGGATTGAGAGTTTGGGATGAGTAGATGCAAACTATTAGATATAGAATGCATAACCAACAAGGTCCTACTGCATTGCACAGGGAACTATATTCAATACCTTGTGATAAAACAAAATGGAAAGGAATATGAAAAGGAATATATATGTATAACTGAATCACTTTGCTGTACAGCAGACATTAATACAACATTGTAAATCAAGTATACTTCAATAAAATAAATTTTTTTAAAAAAGTAAGTGAGCTAAAGGAGAGCAGAAGGAATGGACAGCCCCTTCCAAGTCATCATGGCAACAACACAGGTTACTGACGCGATGAGGACGGACTGGTTGTCTCGATCTAGAAATGCAGAAGGAAGCAGGACAGAATAAATAAACAACATACAGGCAGGATATACAAATCAGGTAACATTGGGGGTAGACAGAGCCCATGAGTTCTAGTTCTGGCTTTGCCATTAACTAGTGGTGTGATGATTTGGGCATGTCGAATCTTCTTGGAGGCAATTTGTGCAGATTTCCCAAATGCTGGATGTGTAACGTGGGCAGCATGGGAAGTGAACGGTGAGTCCCACAGTGTGGAAGTTATTCGTGTTCACAGATCTTTACCTCCTCAATAGCGCTTTCTTATCTCCCTTTTCAACAAAGAAAGCAAGTCTCAGACTTAGAACTTGCAAGAAGCCACAGCTTCTAATTAGAATTTATGGACACTGATTTGTTGTCATTGCCTTTTTCTTTCACCTTTACTTTCTACTTGTGGACAGTGACCGTGGTTTTCCATTTACAAGAGTGTTATAGGTTGAATTGTGTTCCCCCCAACAAACTAATATGTTGAGGCCCTAACTAACCCCCAGTACCTCAAAATGTGACCTTATTTGGAAATAGGGTCATTGCAGATGTAATTAGTGAAGATGAGGTCATACTGGAGGAGGTGGGCCCCTAATCCAATATGACTGGTGTCCTTATAAAAAGAGAAATTTGGAGACAGATGAGAACACAATGTGAAGATGAAAGTGCAGATCAAGGTGATGATTCTATAAGCCAAGGGATGGCAAGGATGGCCAGCAAACCACCGGAAGCTGGGAGAGTGGCCTGGACCACATTCTCCCTCTCGGCCCTCAGAGGGAACCAACCCTGCTGACACCTTGATCTCAGACTTCCAGGCTCCAGAGCTGTGACACAATGCATTTCTGTTGCTTAGGCCACCCAGTGTGTAGTACTTGGTTACGGCAGTCCTAAGAAACTAATACTAATAGTGATATTATTCTTCCTTTTTTTAAAAAATAGTTTTCCTCCAGATCAAAGGGCAGATTTGTTCGGTTCCTATTTTGTTTTTATTTTTGGCCACGCCACGTGGCATGTGGGATCTTAGTTCCCTGACCAGGTATCGAATCCGTGTCCCCTGCAGTGGAAGCACAGAGTCTTAACCATTGGACCGCCAGGGAATTCCCTATTCTTCCTTTTTGAAATGGACGGAACTTCAGTCACTATAAGGAAAGATTTTAAATATGCAGAAATGGCCAGGATTGCGAATGTGACATTGGAATGGCTGAAGTTTGGGCAACATTGTCCTGGATGACTTTTAAGCATCTTCAGATCTCAGATGCTTGCTTCTACTTCTTCTCTCTGCACCAAGTCAAATCAGGTGAAAGTGGAACAGACCGAAGTGATGTTAGGCATGACAAGGGTGACAGTATTACCACATCTCTGCTATTTCATCTGCTATTCTGGAAATTTAAGGAGGAGAAAGAGGGAGCCTGAGAAAACAGGTGAAGGGAAGTTGCTGTGCCCATTTCTCCAACTTTGCATTCCTAAGTGGCTACTAATATAGTCTCTCTTCCAAGTGTGCTCCTGTTGGGGGTTTCTTTGGAGTTGGGGGCAGCGCATCTCCTTGTGCTTCACATCCACCCCCAGAGAAGCATGTACTTAGTGTGGCTTCAGTCCCAAGCTCTGGCTTAAGAACCGTGACTGGTAATGGAAGATACTGCGCCCCTGGCTTTCCATCCTGACATCCTCTGAATCTACTGAGGTCACTTTGGTCATTGCACCGTTTGGATGACCAAAGCCTGTGAAGGGCTCGAGTAATTAACTAAGAACCAGTGCAGTTAAAGGACTTGAATACTTCACTAAAACTATTTTTTAAAATATGGATTAAAGAAATTACTCACCAGTCAACATGAACTGATAGGCGTTGTCAGAGATGGAGAAGATGTGCGGCGGGGCCTCCTGGTGCTTTTTTCCTCTGTAGGCCGTCACCACCTCAGGGTTGTACACCGGCAGCCACTGGTAGGTGTTGACGGTGACACAGAAGAGGCCTGAGTAGGTCTGAGAAAATCAGAAAATTCAACCTATGGATCTTGACTTTACTAAGAGAAGGAAATGGAATAAAGAGAGGTTGAAGGGTACTCACGTAGATCATCCAGGCTGCGTAATGCTCTTTGAGGTTGTACAACACTCCTGGCTCGTGTAGGTGGGTCATCATGGCCATGTCCTCGATCTTGTCAAATTTGGGAGGGTTCATGGGGAAGACTTGGTCACTGTTCGGAGTGAGTGTCTGGATATTGAGAGGAAAATCACATGATGAGTGGGAGAGCCGATGTGGTGACCTACCAGTGGGGTGAAAATGGTGAGATATTGTGGTGAGATTACCCCATTACCGTGGTTAACGTTATGGATCATTTCTGTGCCCAGAGATGATCCGTAAATAACTGTTCTTGATAAATCTAAGACTGGTCAAACTGTATAACGAATTCTGGTCTGATGCCCCCAAGTCAGCATGCCATTCTGTGTGCCAGAAGAGGGTTACAGGTGTGCAAAGTTATAGAGCCCTTCAGCCTCAGGGTGGCCAGGTGGAACTCAGGATGGCCAAGGCCACAGCAGCTTGCCTCTGTTTACCCCATTTGCTATGAGTGCTGCAAAGAGATCAAGCTTGGAAGATTGGAAAAAACTCTTCCAGTGTATTCTGTAAATCTCCACCTCAATACCTCTGCTCATGTGGGTCCCTTTGTCTGGAATATATCTACATTGAAATTACATCTAGCAACCTTCAAAGCTCTTCTGAAGTGCCACCTCTTCCATGACCTGTTTCTTCTCTCCCCTGTCTTTTCAAGGCTTCCAGAATTCCTTGCACCGCTGCCCTAATAGTTAAAACATTTGGACTTGAAGCATGGTCCATGCCTGAACAGTATTTTGAGACTATTACCTAATTTTCCCCTCTCTGTTTTCCCTCCCCTTTAAGCATACAACTGGCACTCCATTACTCAGGAAAGGTAGAAAATAGGGCATAAAAGCGAGAGAGCCTGTAAGCCTTTCTAGCGTTTGTTTTCCAAAAGCCCGAATCCTCAGAAGAGCTTTGAGGGTTTTACCGAAAAGATAAAAGGGAGGAGATTTGTTGATATAGACCAAATCTCTTGAGGAAAGGAAGCCCTTCTGCCCCACCGCCCTAAACTAGAGAGAGAGGGACATCCAAAATAGCATAAGGAAGATGGAAAAATCTGTGTGTCCTGAAGGTTCAGAAACTGGGGCGCTCCTTCCACTTCCGGGACTGCAGGGCCTGCGGTCTCCCGGGCTCCCGCACGCACCGACTTGCCAACGAGACAAAGGACGGGGGCGCGCTGCCAACGGCGACGCGTGGCGTCATGCGTCGCGGGGCGCGCCTCGGCCTGCGCGCTTGCACGCGTCCTGGGAGCCGCTGACGGGCCTGCGCGCCGGTGCGGAGCCGGAGGCGGGCCGCGGGGGCCCAAAGACGGAGAGGGCGGGGCCGGCTCCGGGACCGAGGCGGCAACACGCCGAGCGAGCGCCTGTGCCCGAGGGCAGCGATGCTGTGGTTCCAGGGCGCCATTCCGGCCGCCATCGCGTCGGCCAAGAGGAGCGGCGCGGTCGTCGTGGTGTTCGTGGCAGGTGATGATGAACAGGCTACACAGATGGCTGCAAGTTGGGAAGATGAGAAAGTGACAGAAGCATCTTCCAACAGTTTTGTTGCTGTGAAAATCGATACCAAAAGTCAAGCCTGCCTACAGTTTTCACAGATCTATCCTGTAGTGTGTGTTCCATCCAGTTTCTTTATTGGAGACAGTGGAATTCCCTTGGAAGTAATAGCAGGAAGTGTTCCTGCAGATGAACTTGTTACCAGAATCCACAAAGTCCGGCAGATGCACTCGTTAAAAGGTGAAATATCAGTGGCAAATAGTGGCCAGTGAGAAAGTTCAGTCTCTACTCCATCCACCTCATTTGATCAGAACAACACTTCTGAAAACTGTCAGTCCAGAAATGTAGAGCTCTGTGAGACACCACCCACTTCTGATACAAAGTCAGATTCTGCAACAGGAGGAGAAATTTCAGGCCAGGCCACTGTGTCTCCAGAGCCTGGTGGATGTTCAAATCAGAGACCTACAGAGGAGCTCACCGTCAGAGTGGAAAGACTAACCAAAAAACTTGAAGAAAAGAGAGAAGAGAAAAGGAAAGAGGAAGAACAGAGAGAGATTAAGGAGGAAATTGAGAGGAGGAAAACTGGAAAAGAAATGTTGGATTATAAAAGAAAGCAAGAAGAAGAATTAACAAAAAGAGTGTTAGAGGAAAGGAACAGAGAAAAGGCAGAAGATAGGGCAGCTCGAGAGCGTATAAAACAGAAGATTGCACTGGACCATGCAGAGAGAGCTGCTCGTTTTGCAAAGACAAAGGAAGAAGTAGAAGCTGCTAAAGCTGCTGCCCTGCTGGCCAAACAGGCAGAAATGGAAGTCAAGAGAGACTCTTCCACAACAGAAGGAAGCAGTGTTGCGAGAATTCAATTCCGTCTTCCTGATGGTTCTTCCTTCACAAATCAGTTCCCTTCTGATGCTCCTCTAGAAGCAGCAAGGCAGTTTGCTGCACAGACTGTTGGCAACACTTACGGTAATTTTTCATTAGCGACAATGTTTCCCAGGAGGGAATTTACCAAAGAAGATTATAAAAAGAAATTACTGGATTTGGAACTTGCCACAAGTGCTTCAGTGGTACTGTTGCCAGCAGGAAGACCAACTACATCCATGGTACATTCTTCCAGTGGCGACTTTTGGACATTCTTGGGGACAGTACTTTACCCATTCCTTGCCATCTGGAGATTGATTAGCAACTTCTTATTTAGTAATCCTCCTCCTGCACAGACCTCGGTGAGAGCAGCATCATTGGAATCCTCAAACCTTGCATCCTCTAGCAACTCAGAAAAAAGGGAACCAGTCAGAAAAAGAGTGCTGGAGAAACGGGGGGAAGACTTTAAAAAGGAGGGCAAGATATATAGATTGAGGACTCAAGACGATGGTGAAGATGAAAACAACACTTGGAATGGAAATTCTACTCAACAGATGCAGTGTGACAAGGACAATATGTGCAGTAATCATTGTTTCTCTTATGATTTAAGTCAACTAAAACTCTACTGGAGAAGTGGGACTGCTTTATGTTTTCCAACTCATCTACAAAGTGTCTCTTTATTCCTGCTTAGTGGGTTAAAGTTGTTTAACCTCAGATAAGTCAAGAGATAAAATAACTGGCTGCTAGGTCCTTGTATATGGTAAGCAACTGCTAGAAGCCTAAAATAGCAAAAGGTCTGCGACAGCCTCCCTTTATCAGCTTTCTTGTTTAGTATTTCATATGCCCATTAGCCCTGTGCTCTCAGATGATATGTTTTGTTTAGGGCTGTTTTGCTCCAGAACTCCTCAGCCCACACAAAGTAACTGGTGTGTCACTGAATAATTTGATCTTGAGTCAGAGCGTTTTAACTAGCCAATCAGATGATAATTTGGGTTTAACTTTTCTCTTCTTGCTCATCAGCTGCAAGCAAAATCTTGTAGTTTTTAATCTTACTTAAACACTGGATAAAAAAATCTTTTCCAAAAAAAAAAGAAACTGGGGCTTGTTTCTTAGCAATCCTTCAGGGGGGGCAGTGACACCCCATGTGGTATTACTGAAAATGTGGCATGGCTCTGGGGAGGGGACCCCAATAGTAACTCCAGAAAATTTATTTCCGGCCCTGTGAAAAGAGGCTGACACCAGAGGTTAAGTTTAATAATAACAATCATCATCATCATCATCGTCATCATCATCTGTCTTGTATGCTTGAATTTGTGAACTGCGATTCATACCTACCATGTACTCTTTTTTAAAAAAATTATTTTATTTATTTATTTTTGGCTGCGTTGGGTCTTCCTTACTGCACACGGGCTTTTCTCTAGTTGTGGCGAGTGGGGGCTACTCTTCGTTGCGGTGCACGGTCTTCTCATTGTCATGGCTTCTCTTGTTGCAGAGCACAGGCTCTAGGCACACGGGCTTCAGTAGTTGTGGCGCACGGGCTGAGTAGTTGTGGCTCGCGGGCTCTAGAGTGCAGGCTCAGTAGTTGTGGCGCACGGGCTTAGTTGCTCCGCGGCATGTGGGATCTTCTGGGACCGGGGATTGACCCCGTGTCCCCTGCATCGGCAGGCGGATTCTTAACCTCTGTGCCACCAGGGAAGTCCCCATACCCGCCGTGTACTCTTGATTCCTACACTAGATGATAAACTTTGGGGAAGCGGGACTGAGATTTGCTCATATTTGCAGAGTGATAGACACTGTGACCTAGACATGGTGCGTGTCCAGTAAGGATTGAATTGAATGGTGCTCTGTAATTCTCTGCATTAAATTAGGCATTGCCTCTGGAGCTCCCTCTGTAAGTCACTCTGCAGCCTAGAGAGTTCTATTTGGTATATTCGCCCATCCAGCAGCAATCTGTATCAATCTCTCCCTTAAACAGTCCAAACTCTTCCACCGCCACCTTGCCCTTTCTCCAAAGCAAACATCATAAAAACTCTCAAAGCCCAAGTCCTCGAAGGAAAGAGCCAGAGGAAAGGTATGTGCCATGGCAGTTTTTACCTGCGACTTCACTCAGAGTAGATCAATGTGAGTCTTGTTCTATCTTCAGATTCCTATGGGCCAGCATGCAATTTCTACTATTCTACTCCAAAGGCAAAGGGGGATGCCCATGTTAGCAAGGACATCTGAGATCAACACTTACCCGGTTGTCGAGGGTCTCGACTGTGACTTTGTCATTTTCCTTGCTCTGGATCATACCTTTCACATAAAATTCCTTATCATCCACTGCAAAGCAAGCTTTCTTAGAATCAAATGGGAGATTTGGAGCCTCGATTCTCTCCTTCTCTGATTTCCACAGGTAGGGAGCTGCTTCTCCAAAAATGGCCATCTCTGCATCAGAGCTCATGACTGCAGGGGCTGGGAAGACCAGGGCTGCTGAATCTGGAGCTTTGGGGAGCTCCATCCTGTTATTTCCATTCAGACAGGGGGCCAGATTCAAAAGTTCCTGGGATTAACCTACGTTCTGAGGAATCCAGGACCTGGTATAGGGGCCTAGAGTGGGCAAGTGGGGGTGAGCTAAAGGAGATATTTTACTCCAAGAAAAAAGTTTGAGGGGACATCTCTTAGTCCAGCTCCAGGTGTGGAAGTCTAAACCAATTAGAGGAAGACAAGCTGAGCCTAATAAAGGAGGCCTCAGAAAATACTTCCTTAATTACACATCACATTTGAGCCTCATGATCTCGGTGTCATTCCCAAATCTTAAGGGTGTCTGAAAAGAATTACTGGAATGTTGATAATTCCTAGTAGAAAGTTCAGATAGCCCAGTGAAAAGTAATGACTTGAACATAAAGTACTGCCACACTTGTTTAGCCAATTACAGGCAACAAGGTGATAGGAGACATTATGGCCTAGTGCAATGGTTCCAAACTTTAATATGCACCAGAATTACCTGGAGAGCTTGTTAAAACACAGATTTCTGGGCCTCACCCCCAGAGCTTCTGATTCAGTAGGTATGGGATGGGGCCTGAGAATATGCATTTCTAGCAAGTTCTTAGGCAATGCTGGTGGTGAATTCATCAGCTGATGGTGAATTCATCATTGTGGTCCAGGGACCACACTCTGAGAACTGCTGGTGTAGGGCCTTCTGACTCCAAGAGTGGTCCTTGAACACGTTGCATCAGCATCACCGAGGAGTTGTTAGACATTCAGAATCTCAGAACCACCCCGCATTACAAAACCAGAATCTGCACTTTAACAAGATCTCCAGGTGATTTCTAGGCATAGTAGAGTTGAGAAGTACTGGGCTTAAGGCAGGGGTCTCCAAACTTTAGTTATGTGTAGCAGTGTCGGGGTGTGACAAACAGTGTTTAATTAAATACCTGCTTTAGAACTCACTGCTTAGCCTGTGTGTGTGTGTGCATGTACGTGTATGGTGTGTTTATGTATCTTTCTGCCTCTCTCTCTCTGTCCACCCTCCCGCTCATCCCTCCCGTCACTTCTTTCCAAACCATCCCCTTTCATAGACCTTCTCTGTATGTGTTTTCCTTGCTTAGAAGCTAGAAAAATTTGGCTTAAAGTCCCGGCACTGAACTTGGTCAAACCACTTAACTTCTTTGGGCCACTAATTTCACTTAAAATGAAGAAGCAAGCCTAGCTCATTTCTAAGGCCCCTGCAGGTTGTGTGACTTTTCTGGTTCCTTTTCCTCATCTGCATTTGCTTTTCCTGTTCCCTCTGGACCTCTTCCCGTATCCTTCCTGACCCTCTACTTCTTTTCCCCACAACTCTTCCCCTTCTCCCTTTCTTTCTCTGCTTTTTCCTTTCCATACATTCTTCTGTAAGTGACCATAAAATGGAGTTCAATTACACACATGTATCCCCATATCTCTCTTAAGAAATAGGTCATATGTTTTGAATAAAGCCTTTTATGTTTCCTATTAAAAGTGGGAAAATTGAACATTTTATGGTTGTCTCTTGGAACTTCCCCCGCCCTCAATCTTACACTTTATGAAATTACTCTTCATTGGTAACTGACTGTTGTTTCAATATCCCTCCTTGAGATTCTGGGGGGATCTAGTCCTACAGAAAGAGGAGCAACTGCTTCCCTCTGGATCTTATTCAGGATAAGTTGCATTTCGATTTTACTTTGGCCAGCGGCTCTGCTGAACCATCTGTGTGCTCGTGGTTAAGTTTTCATAGTTAAGAGATTGGAGCTCAATATAGCACCGCAAAGAGGACCTCTGGCTTGCAGGCTTCATGCGGTTTAAATTTTCTCAGTTACTGCCTGGTGGAGAGGAAGAATTCATCCATATTGTTTCCTCATCTGTGAAGATAGTCCCTACTTTTGTGGCTTAAGTGAGTTTTACAACAGCAGCAGTTCTCAAGCTTTGTTTTCTCAGAACCCCTTCACACTCTTAAAAACCATTGAGAACCCAGTGAGTTTGGTTTATGCAGGTCATATCTACCAATATTTATGGTATTAGAAGTCAAAATTGAGAAAATCTAATTCATTTAAAGTTCCTATCAAATTCATTGCATGTTAACATTAATGCATATTTTTATGAAAATGACTATATTTTCCAAAACAAAAAAATTAGTGGCAAGAGTACCGTTGTTTTTCATTTTTGCAACTCACTTTAATGTCTGCTGAGTAGAAGATGGATGGATTTTCATGCCTGCTTCTGTATTCTGTCTGTTGCTGTATGGTTTTTTGTTTTTTGGTTAAAGTAGATATAGAAAATCTTTCACAGATATATAATTTGGAAAAGGAAAGAGTATTTTAATTGCCCTTTCACATAATTGTGGAAATTCTTTTTAGATACTATACCAAAACTTGACACGTGGTAGTTTCTGTGGTAGTTCCTTAAAGGCTAGTTGCAATGTAGAATCTGAAACCATATCAACAAACATTATGATCTGTTGGTCTGTGTTGAACTTTGAATGAAATTTTACCCATGTGTAAACATCATACATTGATCATTTGGAAAATATTGTTCACTGAATTATACAGAACTTCCAAATATTGGCACGTTTCATTATACAGTATAAAAAATCACAATCATTAATATCAGTACTGATCTCATTAGAAAATTCAAATATTAGGACGTTGTCAAGCTAATGATAGTAGATACAAGTCTTACAAAATTTTAAGTTTTGCTTGAAAACTCAACTATATCATTAGTAAAAAATACTGTCAGTAGTTTTCCTTGAAAGGATAAACACACTTGACTGCTTTTTGAGAAACTGTGTGCCAGATATACAAGTCTGAGAAACAATAGTTTGTCCGCTAGTCATTCTTTCAAGTAAAAATGGTGCTTCATGAATCAAGTGGCTGGTTCATCTTGCAACTCAGACAACTGCACATGTGTTTTTCCTTGAGACAAATGTCAAAGTCCAGTGTGCAAAAGGAGTGCTTTTCATGGACTTCCTGTTTGATCATGTAGAATATTATAAAGATGTGGATAAATTTGAGATGTAGTCAAATTAATACTTTCCACTGCTGCAAATTTTAGGTCATTTTTCAATGAAGCTGGCTTTTTAAAAAAATATTTATTTATTTATATTTATTTTTGGCTGCGTTGGGTCTTTGTTGCGCGTGCAGGCTTTGTCTAGTTGCGGCGAGTGCTACTCTTCGTGGCGGTGCGCGGGCTTCTAATTGCAGTGGCTTCTCTTGTTGCGGAGCATGGGCTCTAGGCATGCGGACTTCAGTAGTTGTGGCACACGGGCTCAGTGGTTGTGGCTCACGGGCTTAGTTGCTCCGCAGCATGTGGGATCTTCCCGGACCAGGGCTCGAACCCGTGTCCCCTGCATTGGCAGGCGGATTCTTAGCCACTGTGCCACCAGGGAAGTCCTGAAGCTGGCTTTTTAAATTAAAAAAAATTCTTTTTCACTATCAGTGTATGGCTGTGAAGAATACTATGACTATTAGTACAGCTTGGTGCCATGTGTTGATTTGTAATAAAGTGTCAGATCGTCTATCCATCCTTGCTTTTGCATCATTAAGTCAACACAGTGAAGAAAGCACATGGCATCTGGGTATTATGAAAATTGTTTTGACCTCATGTACCTCTTGAAAAGTTCTTAGGAATCTCCAAGGATCCATGGGCCACAGTTTGAGAATGGTTGCACTATAGTGTGAGGGAATCTCATCAGGCTGCAAGTGTATGATCTGACGTCATTTAGCTTGACTTAGTATTCAGCCTGCTACCCGAAGTGTCGAAAGTTGATCCACATCAAAATCATCTGCAACAGAATCTCTGTGGTTGGGACTGATGAAACTGAATTGTTCTCAAGGGCCTCAAACACAGTGATGTTTGGGAGCATTATTTTGCTTTTATAAAGCCACTCTTTCCAAAACCATGGCATAGTCCCAATGGTCCAATACAAAATGATTTTAGGCAACTATTTCTTAATTTTAATAGTTATATTAAAGTCTATTACCTTATTTTAGCAAAATGTAAGATGCCATCGATTGTAAGATAACCTATTTTGTGTCCCACTAATAAAGGAAAACACCCTGCTAATTACAGTACTCCTTTCATTGATTATAAGATGCATCCCAAGTTTAGAGATAATATTTTGTGAAAATGTGAAGAAAGTTAGAATAAAATAGAATAATATGTGCTAACGACTTAGAGACAGTGAAATATCTGTTTATAGTAGTGATATAAAGCAGTGTTTCTCAAACTTTGGTGGGCATAGGAATCCAACTGGGAATCTTGTTGAAATAGATATTCTGATTCAGCAGAGCTGGAGTAGAGTTTGAGATTCTGAATATCTAAATGTCTCAGCTGATGCTGAGATAGACTGTCCAGACTTTCATAGCAAGCATATAGGGTAACTTTGAAAAACACATCTAAGAAGAAAAAGGAATCAAGGTAAATCAAAATATTAAGTGAATTAGCAGTACTGGTCTTAAATGGGTATTGCAAAATTTGTGATAGTAGTATAAGAATGAAGTCTGAAGTTGGGGAAAGACTACAATGACTCATGGTCAAACTATACCTTTAGGTCTCTTAGAAAAACAAGACTTTCCGTCTGGGATTCAAGTCACTGCGTGTGTTGAGGTGAAGATTTTTCTTCTTCCACCCACAGCTCTAACCATGACTCAGAATCCAGTATCTCCTACTTTTACTGCCTAGATGATGCATGAGTTGTCTCAGCGATATTCTTGCAAATGTGTTGTCCAGCCTACTCAAATGCCTTCAAGATGACTTTTTTCCCTTTTGAAAATTTTGGAAAATCATTTGGGGTAGTTTCTGCAGGCCAAAGATACTTCTTGCTTTAATCTGAAATCTGGCTCTCTGTGACTTCAGGATGTTTGATCCTCCTTTCGGCTCTTGGTAACAACAGAAAGAGTTCAAACCTTCTCCCCACAAGACAACTCTTCACCCATTTGGTGGCTGCTCTGGATTCTCCTTAGCTTTTTTTTTTTTTTTTTTTTTTTTTTTTTATGTGGACCATTTTTCAAGTCTTTATTGAATTTGTTACAGTATTGCTTCTGTTTTATGTTTTGGTTTTTTGGCTGCAAGGCATGTAGGATCTTAGCTCCCAGACCAGGGATTGAGCCTGGAAGGCGAAGTCTTAACCACTGGACCTCCAGGGAAGTCCCTCCTTAGCTTTTTCTTTTCCAGGCTAAGTAGCCCCAGTGCTGTCTTCATCTGTTTCTTCCGTGATGTGCTTCTGCATCTCCTTTACCATCACAGTGAGTTCACTCCTGTTAATCTCTTAAGTGTGACATCCAGACCACATGTTGTCCTCCATCAGCATGTGCCCTCACCTCTCCTGACCTAGGTGTCATGCCCTCTGGCAGCCTCCTCACACCGATGGCTCACCACTCACTATCAAGCAAAGCCCCTCAACGCACGCAGTGTGCGTCCGGTTGCTAAGTCAGATCTTGTCCCCATATTTATACAACTGTACTCTGGGACCCAGTGCTAAAACCATGTATTCTTGGCTGATAAAACTTTCCCTTGTTAGGTCTCATCCAACTCTCTTGGCATGACTCATGGTGTCCCTGGAAATTCTACCCCCAGAAAGTCCCCTAATTATCTGCTTCTTGGTTTTGAGAGCTTGACCTGCTTCCAGCCCTACACAGCTGTGTCCCTCCAACCATCCCCTCTGTTCCTGTCTTTAGGGGTCTTCCAATGGGGATGGCCATCCCAGTCTCCCTGACCTCCAGCACCACCTTCTGAGTGCTCCCCAACCCCTCTTACTGCTGTCAGTGCGCTATGACACTGCTCTCAACTTTCAGCCCTCTCCTGGGAACTTCTCAGCTACTGCATCTTGTCAGCAACGGTGTGGTCATGACTTAATTATACTTTGGTTTCCTTGGTCCTAATTCATATAGAATTACTTCCAATAAACACAAATCTTGAGGTGGGGGAGTAAGTTTTTTTTATTACTACAGTGGACATAGGTTTGAATCCATTTCTCCTTATTCTCTCAGCATCATTTGTGAGTAAAGACACAGCTGAGGGGATTCACGGGTGCGGCCTCTGCTCAAAACACAGCAAAGTTAGACTTGTGTGAAGACTGAATCTTGAGCCTACGAACATCATGTTTGGGGCCAACCTAAGTATATTGACCTGGAGCTTGTGTGTCAAAGTTCTGCAGTGTGTTTTATTCCTGTTAGTGTGATGAGCAAATTTGGGAAGCCCTGCTTCCTTAGCTGCATATTTTGTAATCTGCCTTTAGTAATACTTAAGTAATGGATTTTAATTTCATCAGTTTCAGATTCCTCTGAGTGTGGCAAGAATGAGAATGTGTAGAACACTGTTTGCTAATTTCAATTATTGTATTCCCAATCAAGATGAAAGTGACTCTTACCTTCTTGGTTTCCAAAGCAATGGTTAGTGTCCTTCAGGAATGAAGTGGCTTCTGAGAGAGTGATTCCAGAAATCAAAACTAAACAAAACAAAGAACAAATGAACTATGAAGAGTTTAAATAAATCTAGAAATTGTACTTTTCTAAGTTTAGCTACATTTAAATAGTACACAGTGGATGGTGTGGGATGGAAATACATTTTCCATTTTTCCCTTCGGTTAAGTCATCATTCTTTAAATAATTGGGTAATTACAGCAGTGATTAACATTTTTTTGAGTATCTTCTGTGTGTGCAAAGTACCATGTCAGCTCCTTAAGGGGGTATAAAAAAGGATAAAGACAGTCTCTACCCTAAAGGAATGCAAAATTTAGGAACAGTTAAGAGAAATGCTCAAATAAATCTTTGAACAAGGAAGAATAATACAAATTCTGTAAGCGTCTAAATGAAGTGTTATGGGGACTTAGAGAGATGATGCTTCCGGCTGAGGGTAGGGGGCCGTGAGGGGTCAAAAAAGAAAGGAGGGAGGGAGGGGAATGATCCGGATTGTAACTTGGATGCTTTTAGACCAGAAGTTGAATTCTTTGGCAATGAGAGAAAAGTTGTGAATTATGGGCAAGACTTCTTTAAGAGGTCTAGGAAGGGCACTCTCTTAAATATCCTATATTCTCTTGGAGAAGATGAAGGTAGGGTAGCTGATAACTTACTTGGGACTAAGGAATCTCAGTCCAGAAGTTTATAACCTACATGAAGATCTCAGTATACCCTAAGAGTCTGAATAATTTTCAATATCAAATTTAACTTAAACTTCCCATTTACCACACAGTACTTTTATGGAACCTGGGGAACATGTCGTGAAATACCATTTAGGCAGGAAGAGACATTTCAACACTTGCTTTCCTACTTTGGTCGTGTACTCTTGGTCTCTTCCTTTTATGAGTCTCTAATAATCTCCAGCTATATCCTAAATTTCTCACAACTTTCTCAGGAAAGGATTAAATGATTAAGTATCATATTCTGAATCCTTGGTTCAAACGAAATCACACTTGGAGGCAGAACCTCGGTTTTCTAATGCCAGCTCTGTAAAGTAGCTGTTGTAATTTCCTTGAGCTTTGGTTTCCTTCTGTAAATGAGACAGATGGACCAGAAAATCCCCAAGGTTTCTCTTAACCCTGTGAATGTATGACAGAAGGTATTCTGGTGAAGATGGTGGCCAGAAATCGAAGCATCGCAAGCTCCTAGAGCTACAGAACCCCTCTGAGGGATGCTCCTGCAGTGTCAGACATGACCCAGCCCAAAGTCCACAAGGCATGCCATGAATGAGCAGTCTGGACACTGGTCATTAATAAGCAAACGAGGATGCATTCTGAGGTGGATCAAATGCATGGGAGAATTTCTTCCCGCAATCATCTCCCAGAAATCCTGACATAAGAAAAAAATTTACATAACCAACCACAAAAATTTCAAATAATACTTCAAGGCAATCACAGAAGAGATATCACAAATTAGCATGTTTATTTGCTAACTGCAATTATAATACTGACCTAAACAATTAGAGGGGTAAGCACGTATTATATTCAGCTTTATATCCTGCAGGTTAGTTTTTTTTTTTTTTGGTGTCATAATTGCTTATATTCTTGTCTTTTTACTCTTTGTAGAAGCTTCTTGAAAGGCCTCGCCATCTTGTCTCCCATATTGCCCTTAACACAGTTCCTTACGCTTAGTAGGCCCTCAGCAAAGGCTGCTGTGTTGCCTTCTCTCCTCTCCAGGTAACCTGATCAGGTATAATCACAGCTACATGGAGCAAAAAAGCGGGCACTTGTGAGCACTTACCTTGCGATGCTGTGGTCAAAGCAGTTTCGAAAGTGTGGCCCCCCAGCTCCCTTTATACTCCCAAATGCGCAAGCCCAGCACTCTAACGTGGCTGTATTGGGGGATCACCATTTACTCCTTAGATGTAAATGCATCGTAGCCCTGATCTTTCACTCTTGTTAAGTTACTTGGATAAATGACCAGCGGAGGCTGTATAATGCCAAGTCAGCTGCGTAGGGATTTTGACGTTGGACACAGATCTTGGAGACTTAGAGAGTTCTAGAGGCCGAGCAGAACTGGGGCAGAGTGTGCTAAGAAGGTCAGTGAAGGGCAGAGCCACAGGGTGAATTGTCAAGCGATGGATGATCAATAGCATGGATACTAAGTACGTCTCCTTTACCCAGCATCGTAAACATGAGGTGGTGTGCGCCTCTTCTCAGAAATCTCCGGAAAACATAAGATTGGCCATTTAACACATCCATTCTTTTTTTTAAAACGTTATTTTTTAATTGAAGTATATTTGATTTACAATGTTGTGTTAGTTTCAGGTATACAGCAAAGAGATTCATGTATGTGTATATATATATATATATATATATATATATATATATATATATATATATATATATATACACACACACGCACACACACACACACACACATATATATCTATATATTCTTTTTCAGATTCATATCCCTTATAGCTTACTACAAAATACTGAGTATAGTTCCCTGTGCTATACAGTAGGTCCTTGTTGCTTTTCTATTTTATATATAGTAGTGTGTATGTGTTAATCCCAAACTCCTAATTTATCCCCCACCTCCCTTTCCCCTTAGGTAACGATAAATTTGTTTTCTATGTGTGTAGGTCTACTTCTGTTTTGTAAATAAGTTCATTTGTATCATTTTTTTTTTTTAGATTCCACATATAAGGGATATCGTATATTTGTCTTTGTCTAGCTTACTTCACTTAGTGTGATAATCTCTAGGTCCATCTAACCCATCTATTCTTAGCCATTAATTTATTTTGTTAAAAAATCCATTGTAGATGGAAAACTTTCTAAAATGTATTATATATTATCTTGATTTATTTAATTTAGTATCTTGAATAGACTTCAACTTTTCCTTGATCACTCAGGGGCCTGGGAGGTGATGTAATAAAGTCGTCAGGGATATTATAGTTTCTTCGCGGATTTTACCCTGCACTAATTGTTCCTAGGTTGCAATGAATTTTTGTGTCACCTTTCTAGTTTTTATATCTACACCTTCACGGCAAGGTACTCAGCTGTATTCTGTCTGTGGTTAGTGTGTTTGCCTCTGTGAGCCCAATCTTCCTTTTTCTAATCTGCTATAGAATGGGAAACAGATGAGCAAGCTAAAGGAAAAAACAAACAAAAAAAAGGAGTCATAAGTTCCATGGGAAGTTCTAGAAGTTCTAATGGAAATACATGGTCTTTGTGACAACTCTTATGGTTGCTCGGGGTTGTTTTTTGGCTGAAACATAAGTAATGTTTGACTATGTAGGAATTACCATACATTTTAGAAGTTAGAGCCATTTACAGCAATACAGCCTGACTTGTTTATGTTGTATATGATCAATGTGTACTGAATTATACTCAATATTTTGTAATAACCTATAATGGAATATAATCTGAAAACAATAAAACTGAGTCACTTTTCTGTACACCTGAAACTAACACAATACTGTAAATCAACTATACTTCAATTAAAAAGAAAAAAAGATTCTCTAGTCTTCCAGTGGGTAGTCTCATATAGGTGAGGCATTTCCAAGGACAGTTTGCATTAGTCAAAATGAAATTGTGGACAAAGGAGAAACAGATAGGAATAGGACTTCCACGTAGCATTTTCCAAAGTAGATTTGACAGAATGCTGATTCTGAGAGAAACTGTGAAATAAAAGTTCCCGTGGCTAAATGAGTTCAGGAAATGTGGCCAACTCTATTCCCTGTTGCTGGAGATGCACCATAAATACTAGCATGCTAAGGGGCCTGAGAAGCCTTTCAGTAAAAAAATATGAAGAACTTTTTTGTACCTGGTGATCTGATGTTGGAACACCATCTTACTCCCTGCTTGAGAAAACAAGAGGAGAAGGCTGAAGGCTGCAATCCACAGAGAACTCGTCTCATTCTTAGTACCATTTGGCCCAGGAGAAAGCAACAGAGAATGATCAGGCATAAACACAGCTGCTTTTATCCAAGGGACAGTCTTTTGTATGTAACAGATGCTCAGTAGATTTTGTTCCTGTGTATAAATGAATAAGGACGATTCATGGGGAATCTGTGTTGAAAGAGGGCTGAAGTGATAAGGCAGAAAAGAATGGAATCAGACTCAGTCTCACTTAATAGTAATAGTTTATATTTATTAAGAACTCACTACGTGCCAGGCTTTATCCATATTGGCTCACTTAAGCATCATAATAACTTTGTGGGGTAGGTGCTAACATCATTCCCATTTTATGGCTGAAGAAATTTGGGCCAGTGAGAGTTTAAATAAACTGCCTAAGGCCACACAACTAGTAAGTGGCAGAAATGGGATTCAAATCCTCTCTGGCTCTAGAGCCAATGCCTATAACCTTTCACTTTTGCAAGCCCATCACTTTTGAGTGCTGGCAATGGGGAAAGGAGATATGAAATAGGGACATTGCTCCAAAGGAGGTGATAATGGACATGGGAAGAGAGTACATAGACACGAAAAGATAAATTACTTTTCCAAGGTTAAGTGCCAAGATGAGTGAGATGCACAGTGGACTAGATGTATGGACAAGGTATTTAAAACCCATAAGGTATGTTGTGTATGTAAAATATTCTCGAATTGTTATTAATGATAATGATACTGCTTTGGAGGAGAGATCTGAAGGGGATGGTGACTGTGGAGATAATAATAATAATAATAAAAACTAATAATAATGCTTTTTGTAGTTCTTTCCAGTTTACATAGCACTTTTGTATATTTTATTATGCTTATTTTTCTCTGCAAGCCTTAGGGGGTTATACTGTTTATATTCTTATTATTCCCATTGTCCATATGGGGAACTGAGGCCTAAGGGAGTTAAGTGATTGACCAAAAGGCCCCACAGCTAGTAGGCAATGGAGCCAGAATTGGAATCCCAGGTTGCTGATTCCAAAGCCTCGCCTTTGCCTCTATCCTCTACTCTCTCTTAAAGGAGGCAGATTTTAAGAGTACAGGGAGGAGGTTCCAGGCTTAGGGAACGTAGGGATTGTGGTTAGAAACAAGACTTCCCAGGGTGTGTTTCAGGAAGGTGGAATGGGCAAGCCTGGATGGAAGGGTTGGGGGTAACACGGAGGTGAGGCTGGAGAAGTGGGCTGGGCTTGTCTGTGACGGGCTCCCAATGCCCATGGAAGGAGTCAGGACATTATTCTGAGATCATTGGGGAACCTTTCAAGGTTTTAAGCAGAAAAGTGAACGTGTGTGTGTGTGTGTGTGTGTGTGTGTAGACACACACATATATCTGAAGATTAGTATAGAACTGATGGTAGGATATAATGGAGAGGGAGAACCTGAGGTCCTAGAACCACTTAGCAACTATTTAGAAAATCTTGGTGTACAACTTGCCAAGATGATTATACAGGCTCTGATTTACGGGAGTAGGTGGGCAGTTAGAATTAACCCCTGGATGACCCTATAAATTCAGATGTGTGTTAAAATTCTCCATAGCACCAGAGGGCTGGCTTTCCCAGTGATTGTCCCCTGGTATCTCCGGGTCCATCCCGTAGGTTCAAGAAGAGTATTGTGTGGGCTTGAAGTTGTCTGCCTCACTGTCCCGTTTAGGCCTGGCAAAAAGAGAACCCCAGGAGGTGAAAGGAATATGTTTCTCTCATTTAAGACCTCTCTGAGCTCTAGACTTATTATTATTATTTTTAACATTTATTTATTTATTTAGGCTGCTCCAGGTCTTAGTTGCGGCATGTGAGATCCTCTTTGTGGCATGCGGGATCTTTAGTTGTGGCAGGCACGTGGGATCTAGCTCCCCGACCAGGGATCGAACCCGGGCCCCCTGCATTGGGATCGCAGAGTCTTACCCACTGGACCACTGGGAAGTCCTCTAGACTTATTTTTCGAGGCCCTATCCCACATTAGTATATTACAATCCTCTCAACATAATATTAAACATGCAAGTAATATCTATTTGCATTGAATATAAAAATAATCATGGTGTAAAATGAAGAGGGCCTTGATTAAGCAGTACAGAAATGAGATGTAAAAGGAAAGAGAAAACCCAAGGGATACCCTGAAGGCAGGATCCACAAGACTTTGATGATGCTGAGTTTGAGGAGGAAAAAGGAATCAGAGGATCCTACCTTTCATCCAGCCCTCATTGCAGCCTAGAAATCTAGGGGCATGATACCTGCCCAGGAGAAATAGTGAAGGGGGGGAAATAGGAATTTCGATTTTGGACAGATTGAGATTGAGATGATGGTGATATCCAGCTAAGTAGGTAGAGATAAGGATTCAAAGTTTACATACAGGAGACATTAAGACTGAAGATGTAGGTCTGTGAGTATGAGGGTGTCACCTGTATGCAGTTGATAGTTGAACTTATTAAGGAAGCTGGGTTCTCAGAGAAAGGCTGCATGTTGAGGAGGTGAGAGGCCGAAATGAAGACAAAAAGAGTGGGAAAAAGAAAAGGTTATTCTTCAGGTAAACAAATACCTGAGTGAGATCTTGCTGGAGTCAAAAGAGCCACGTGGATCCATATTTTACTTCTGTCATTTACTGCCATAAATGGCAAGTCCCATCACCTCTCTTCGCAGCTGTGATGTTTTCTCCTTCTGCTGCAAAATCAGAAACATAATTCTGTTTCTGCCCAAGTCATGGGGATAGTGTGGGGATCAAATGAGATACTGTCAAGATGTGGCTGTCTCCGCAGGCAGTCTCTTTCCAGCCAGTGCCAAACAGTATGCTTCAATCTGTATCAACCTTGACACAGACCTTGGCAAATAATCCACTAGCACAAAAAACATAAGTGAGCAATGCAGGCTTTACTGAAGATTTTGTAGAGCAGACTAGAAGAGGATTATATTACATCCCCTAAAGTATTCAGTTTCCATCAGCAATGACTTCCACGAAGTCCATTTTCCGTCACACTGATGCAGGTGGTTGATTTCCTTTCTTCCCCTGAGGTGTCTGCCCGACCCCTGCGGGTACTCAGTTGTTCCTCTGTTACATGGGGCCCTTTAGCTCTGCCATTGACCTGCATGCCTACTCATCTGGTTACTCAACAAAATAAAAGTCCTCAAGTAAAGAACACCACTTTTATCCTTAGCAAGTTTGGTGATCACCTATTTTTACTCATATATTCCCCTTGGGAGCTTCAGCTTTATCCCACCACTATGCCCTGTAGTCCCCAGCTCACACCCCACACCATCATTCCATCTCTCCCAACCCTGAGAGGAGTTCTGTCAATGAGGGTTTTCTCCAGTCTTGTTACAAAATCATTTTGTCAACTCTAAAGTGATGGGAACTTCATTATTAGTGTCAGAAGAAGTCAAGGGAGGTGGTATTTTCGAGAGGGTGGTATTTTCAAGAGAGAGGATATAGTAAAAAGCTCTACAGGGAAGATGGAGAAAAGGAGAACCATGAAAAGGGCATTGGGTCAGTCAGAGAGGTGATCCTGACATTAATGTCAGCAGGATGGTGGGGGTGGAAGCTTTGAAGGCAAGGATTAAGGAGTGAGCAGGTGTTAAGGAGGAAAACGTTTTCCTGATTTCCCTGGGAGCAAATCTCTCCACCAATCATTATATAAGGCGCATTCAGAGGAAATGCAGATTTGGATGGAGAAAGCAGCAGCAGGGCCAAATAGGCCCAGGAAACAAGTGTAATCAAGTTCATTCCGCAGAGGGCTACTTGAGAAGAAAGGGCAGTTAATTGTGCTGATAGGAGGATCATCCCTTACCCGTTACAACTATCTAAGAGCTATGTAACAGATGAAATTTCCAAAAGCAGCAAGAAGTTCCCCAGCCAGAAACAGAAATTTCTGGGCAAAAGTCACAGGACAGGTATATTAGTGAATGATACAAATTTATATTGAATCGCCTAATTAAAAATATTGAGTGAGAATATTAGATCCAGAACTAGAGGAGAACCTTGAATATTACCTAATCTAACCCTGACGTTACAGAATCAGAAACTGAGGTTCTGGACAGGTTACCTAATTAATGCTAATTAATTAGACAGACCCCCTTCCCATTCTACTCTCAGATCCAAGAGCGCTAGTTCAGAACTCTTTCAAGTGCAATACATAAACTTCCATACTGCTGGCATTTCTACACTACAATTTTACAAAGCAAAAAGTTGATGGGCGATTATCCAGAGAAATATTTATACTGATTTTCCTTCAATCAGTGAGGACATAGATTTATCAGTTTTACAGGTTGGAAAACTGAGGCTTGGCAAGATTAAGTGACTAGTCATACAGCTAGTAAGTGGCAGAATGGGAGCTAGAACAAGTCTGGTTTGAATCCAAGTCCAGTTTGTGTTTTCACTACAAGACAGCTGTTTCTGGCTTTGCAAGATCCTGTTAAGACACTAACGCTCTCAGAATTATACATACTTCTCAGAATTACACGCAAACGAGGCATCCTTCTCTGAAAATATCATGGAGAGAGTGTGTGCATGGCCTGGGAACATTGTGTTCAGAGAAGAAATTCTACCAGTTAGGTCTGTCCAGTAAACTGGAGACTTTCTTATCTGGCTTATTAGACTTTCTAATCTTGACTGATGCCTGTGAGACTTAGGGTCCATGTCATTTGCCCATTTTTGTCTAGTAGTTGTATTTTTTTTGTTGGTTTCTTCAGTGCTTAAAGCCTCATTAGAACTAAGAAACGCGTGATCAGTTACTTTTAATTTCAACTGTTGGGGTATGAAACAACATAGCCTAAAAAAAAAAAAAAGATTTTATGCCCTTGGCTAGGCATAGCCCAAATGCATATTTACATTGTTAAGAGCTGCATGATAATGTAGTGACTAAGAGTGGACTTTGAGAGTCAGAATACTGAGGTTCAAATCCTGACTTCACTATTTAAACTATTTGAATTTGCGCAACTTATTCTACTTTTCTGAGCCTCAGTTTCTTCATCTGTAAAATGGGGATAATAACAATACCTAACTCATGGGGTTCTTGTGACAACTGAGTTAATAAATGCATGATAGGCTACTTTTTGAAAGTGACATGGAGTGGGTGAGGCCATGTCAACAGCAGAGCCTGAGACTTAGAAGCCAGGAACTTTCTCTAGAGAATGTACCAACCATTGCCTGTGCCAGAGGGCTCTGGAAGCCAGGACAGCATCTTCTATGTTGTTCTTTCATCTCTTTTTTGTTGCTGTTTGGTAAGGCCCATCAGCTGACCACAGCCTCACTACTGGCCATCCAGCCCTCCCATTCTACCCACTACATATAGCCAATTTCCTCTCCAGATGGCCCAGAACACTCTTAAGTCACCGCCACCCCCCACCCCCCACCCCCTCATTCCACACACTCACAACAATAAAACAAGACGAGGAAGATGGAGCCTAGATACCTCAAAGCAGGGTGACCAACCTTCCTAATTTGCTTGGAATTAAAGAGATTCCTGAGACTTCAGTTTTAAAATCAGGACAATCCTGGGCAAACCCAGATAAATTTATCACCCTACCCAAAAGGTGGTTGGGGGTACGATGGCAAAGTCCTCAAACTTGACCAAGATGGGGCTAGATGGAACCAGCTTGAGATCTCTCACAAAACCAGGATGGTGATGAAATTCACATATGGAATTGCTAATTTTGAAGCTGTAATGCACAGAGCCGGTAACAGGGAGCATGCACGTATTCAATTGTTTATTCATCAAACATTCATTGAGGGCTTACTACATGCTGGGAAGATTTTAAGCACTAGGGAACAGAACAGGCAAAGTCTCTGCCCTCATGGAAACTCTATTCTAGTGTGTGTGTATGTGGGGACAGACAACAAACAAACAGATATCAAATGTCAATTAGTGATAAATTCTCTGAAGGAAAGGAAAATTAGGATAAGGAAACAGTGGCTGTGTGGGTTTGAAATGGATCAATCAGGATAAGTTTCTCTAAAGAGATGATATTTGAGCACTTAGAGGAAGAGCTAGCCAGGAGAATATCAACGGGGCACAGTATTCCAGGCAGAGGAAACAAATGCAAAGGCTCTGGGAGGGGAACTTGCCTGCACAGGAACAGAATAAAGGCCAGTAGGGCAGGGATGAAAGGAGCCAGGGATACAGTAGCAAGGAATGAAGTGGCAGAAGCGGCTAGGGGCCAGATGCTTAGAGCCTTGCAAACTAAGGTAAGGATTTAGGGTTTTAAATGCCAGCTGTTATTATAAAGGTAACGCTATTCTTCCATATTCTCTGCTGAGCGTTGGCTCTGTTATCTGCTGTTTTTCTACGCAGCTTTGCTTCACTCTGTCAAACAAAACGTTTAGCTGCTCTTCATTTAGCAAATGGCTTATAAAGACACCGTTCCAGGCATTGGGGATTAGAAGTTGGTTCTCTCCAACAGCTTACCATCTAGTTCGGGGAGGGTGGGTGGATCACAGTATTGAAAACACGTGAAAAAATCAGCAGCCGTGGACTTCCAAGGAAACAGCCGGTAACTACCGAGAAGAAAGGCGGTTTCAATTTCCCAGAGAGGTGAGGAGTTGCTTCCGGTGGGCCCCGGGGCATCATGGGAGGGGTGCGCCCCGGGGCATCATGGGAGGGGTGTGCCCCGGGGCATCATGGGAGGGGTGCGCCCCAGGGCATCATGGGAGGAGTGCGCCACCGGGGAAGGAAAGGCTGGAAGTGATTCCGCCAGGGTTGGGACCAGCCTGGAGACTGTGAGGGGCCCTGGCCGGTGAGTGTACGTTTGGAGTTTGTGAGAGAGGCAGGCGTTTCTCGTCAGCTCCACGATTCCAGAGCTTAACTGTGCGTGTGGTGGGAGGGTGTGAAGCCGGAAGTGGCGAGGGAATTCGAACCCCAGGCTCTTGACGTGACTGGGCCGCAAGGAAATTTCTGAAAAGTCTGAAGTCGCCAAATTCCATTTGAAGTTTTTCAGTACGTTTGTAGGCGTTTTATTACATTGCATATACATGTACTTATGTAATATATAGGGCTAAATCCATTTTGGGGTACTAAAAACTGGGGGTATCAATAGAATTATTTTTCAGAATATACCGGAAAAAAATATGATTCTGTTGCTCCAAAGATACCACCTTTCCCATCCATCCTCTTAACAACATTTTTCATAATTTGAGGGCTCCCCCTGTGTTGTACCTCAGTTGCCCCGAGAGAGAGCCATAAGCCGTTGTTTCTGTGAGGAGCTGAGAAAATAGCCCGCCCTCTTGGGAAGGTCAGGCTACTATAATATAAGAAAAGCCCTGTTTTGGGTGTGTTCCCCAAGGGGAATGTTTTTCTCCTTCATCAGCGAAGAGGCTTTCTTTTTCTCTCGTGGGCTCCGGAAGCAGCATCTTGGTGGCGCTTGGAGCCAGGAGGGAGGAATCAGGCTGGTAAATTCCATCCTTAAGGAAGTAAGGTTCTTTGCATCTGCCCACAGCTGATTCTTCAGCCTCCCACTTAGGAAAATGGGACCGACTAAGTCCGCAGTGAAGGTGCCTGGGGACACTGGTGTCAATGTAACATGTGCCCAAACCTCTGTCACAGCCAGGAGGCAGAATTTAAGTTTGCTCACCGACAGCTGCTGTGTTAGCCCTGGAATGGTAATGCTTATGGAAAACTTGGCTGAAAGGCAACAGCTTTTAGTAGTTGTGCTAATGGTCTCGTCCATCAAATGACCCTCTCCTCTTCACCTTTCTCTTGTCAGTTATACCCATGTCTTTGACGAGAATTGGATATGAAGTCCTCTTAAGAAGCACGTTCCTTTTATTTATTGTATTTAAAGAACACGAGCCTTTAAAAAAATTCTCAAAGTGAGGTACACATTGTAGAAAGATTGAAAAACATAATCAAACATACTGAAGGAAAAATTTAAATCACTCCTAAGATTTTAGCATAGAAGTAATCTCTACCGGAATTTGGATTAAGTCCTTTTACACTTTTTTTTATGTTTGTAAACACATACACAGTTTTGTTTTGTTTTTTTAAACACGTGCTTTAAACAAATACACAATTAGGGTATCAGCCTGTAAGCATGGTTTTGTATTCTGCCTTTGCAACTTAACAGATTCTGGGAAATTTTACCATGATGTTAACTCTTCTTCTACATCATGATTTTTAATAGTTACATATCGTTCCATCCTATGACTGTACTCAGTTTTCTATTTTGGGGCACCTAAGGTGCGCTAATTTTTTTTTCTTTTAAATATTCCTGTAAACATATGTGTGCATATGTTTATGCATATCTTGACGATATTTATAGAATAGACTTTCTGGGCAAAGGGTATGACTGTTTTAAGGTTTGCAGTAGTACAATGCCTGTTATTAGAGTCTCCACAGTAGTGATGTGGCATAAGAAAACAATAAGTATTCTCTAATGATCGTTACGGAGCCCAAGCTCATATTGCTTGCCGCACAACAGGTCAACAAATCGAGAGACGAGTGGTTGGGGCAAGGCATAGTGACTTTATTCGGAAAGCCAGCAGACCAAGAAGATGGTGGGCTAGGGTCCTCAGGTAAGATGGGCTAGAACCATCTTCCCCGAGGTAGAATTCAGGCTTTTTTTATACTAAAAGGGGAGGGAGTGTTGTTAGCTGTTGCAAACTTGGTGTCGGAATCCTTTGTTCTTGTAGCTGTCCACTTAGGTCAGGTCATGCTGTTCCTGTAAACCTCCCAACAAGACAAACGTTATTCTCTGTTCTGCAACTTTTTATCTCTCTATGAATGGAAAAGTGTTACACCTGTAAAGGCCAGAGCCTTGAGAATTGGCTATCCTGTATATTTCAGGCTATAGACAACATTAAGTTGTAGCAAAAACAAAGTACAAAGGTTAAAGTAAAAGAAACAGATCTGATATGGAGTCAGTTTTGTTATTCCCTAGTACATGAGCATACTGATTATCAGGTGTTGTAAATATGCAATAGTCAGTGCAACATGACTGCAAAATAAAATGACAAATACTGCAAAATTTTCAGAATTTAATGAAGTTGATGAAAGTGGTATTAGAAACCTGCTTGAATTTTGCAAAGCCACTGGCCAGGGTGATGCAGCAGCACTGAACTAGTTAATAATTATAAAACTCTGAACATGGACAATGATGATCCAATAAGTGCTTCAAGGGAGTGAGTTTAGGATCAAAGGATTAGGAAGACCCTTAAAATATCAATGAAGACATCATACAGTTTTTGCAAAAAAGGACATTCTTTATGATTGCATTGCAAAAGTTAAACATAAAGGGTGCCACATCATACAAGATTGTGAGAAGGATGTTCCTTTCCTCCCAACTCCAACATTGATTCATTCTTTGTTCTAAGAATTAACAGAGATGCAGTTGTAACGTAAATCTTGTGAAGTATAAGAGAAAATAAATTTATTTCAGTAGTTCTGGCTTGATTTTTATGATAAAATCCCAATCAGACTTTTTCCCCACAATTTACTGTGTAATTTTGGACTTCATTTTAATTAATTTCGATTCACCTTAAGTGGTTGTTTTCTGAGGTACATGATTGTTGATGTAGAAAATCCCAAAGAATTTCCCCCCAAACTCAGAACTATGAAGTGAGTTCAGTAGGGTTTCAGGGTATAACATAAACATACAAAAATCAGTTGTATTTCTTTAGGCTGTATGCTAGCAGTGAACACGTGGACACCAAAATTAGAAATACAGGGACTTCCCTGGTGGCGCAGTGGTTAAAAATCTGTCTGCCAATGCAGGGGACACAGGTTTGATCCCTGGTCCGGGAAGATCCCACACGCCATGGAGCAACTCAGGTCGTGCACCACAACAACTGAGCCTATGCTCTAGAGCCCGAGAGCCACAACTACTGAAGCCCGTGTGCCTAGAGCCCGTGCTCCACAACAAGAGAAGCCACCGCAGTGAGAAGCCTGCGCATCGCAATGAAGAGCAGCCCACGCTCGCTGCAACTAGAGAAAGCCTGCGTGCAGCAACAAAGGCCCAATGCAGCCAAAAAAAAAAAAAAAAACAAAAACAAAAACAAGAAGTACAATACAATTTACAATTACTTAAAAACAAAAAGAAAGAAAAAGAATTTAGGTGTAAATCTAACAAAACATGTACAGGACTTGTATGCTGGAAACTGTAAAACAAGGAAGACAGAAATTGAAGAGGATCTGAATAAATGGAAAAACATACTTTATTCACGAATTGGAAGAATCAATATAGTAAGCTAATTTTCCCCAAACTGGTAAATAGATTTAATGTAATTCCTATCAAAAATTATAACTCTGGCTTTAAAGTTGGACATACAGTATCTTAATTATTATTTTCCCAAAGCACTATAATTGTAGTATTTCCCCCAATGAAAAATTTTTACAGCTTTATGGGGATATAATTGATGTATAACGAACTGTACATATTTAAAGAGTCTCGACACATGTATACACTGTGACACCATCATCTGAATCAAGATAATGAACATGTCCATCACCCGCAAAGTTTCCTCCTGGTCCTTTGTAATACATCCTACTGTCCTTCTGTGCCTCCCATAAATCCTGCCTCTCTATCCCTAGGCAACCACTAGTCAGCTTTCAGTCACTATAGATTCATTTTTTTTCCCCTAGAATTTTATATAAATGGAATAATAGAGTCTACACTTTTTTGGTCTGGCTACTTTCCATCAGCATTATTATTTTGAGATCCATCCATGTTTTTGTGTGTGTTAATAGTTTATTTTTATCATTTAAAAAAAAAAAATTTATTTATTTTATTATTTTATTTATTTATTGTTTCTGGCTGCATTTGGTCTTCGTTGCCGCGGGCGGGCTTTTCTCTGGTTGCGGCGAGCTGAGGCTACTCTTCGTTGCGGTGTGCGGGCTTCTTATTGCGGTGGCTTCTCTTGTTGTGGAGCACGGGCTCTAGGTGCGTGGGCTTCAGTAGTTGTGGCTCTCGGGCTCTAGAGCGCAGGCTCAGTAGTTGTGGTGCATGGACTTAGTTGCTCCACGGCATGTGGGATCTTCCTGGACCAGGGCTCGAACCCGTGTCCCCTACATTGGCAGGCGGATTCTTAACCACTGCGCCACCAGGGAAGCCCAATAGTTTATTTTTTATCATTTTGTAGTATTACATTATATGGATTTACCACAATGTGTTTATCCATTCACCTGTTAATGGCCATTTGGGTGGTTTTCAGTTTGGGGCTATTACAGATAAATATGCTGTGAATATTTGTGTGGACATACGTTTTCATTTCTCTTGAGTAAATACCTAGAAGTGGAACGACTGGAACAAATGGGTAATTTCTTAACTTTTTAAGAGGCTGCCAGACTATTTTCCAAAATGGTTATGCTGTTTTACATGACCACTAGCTGGTGTGAGAGGTCCAGTACCTCCACCTCTTGGCCAACACTTGGACTTTTAGTCATTGTAATAGGTGTGTTGTGATATCTCATTATGTTTTAATTATTAGTCCCCTAATGATTCATGATGAGCATTTTTCATGTGCTCTGTGTATATCTTCTTTGGTGAAATGTTTGTTTAAATCTTTTGGTTCTTTAAGAATTGGGTGATTTGTTTTCTTTTTAGTGAAGATATAGATTTCTGTATGTATTCTAGACACAAGTCCTTTATCAGGGGTATAATTTGCAAATACTTTTTCTCAGTCGGTGGCTTGTCCTTTCATTCTGTTTAACAGTGTTTTTCAAAGTGCAGAAACTGAATTTTGATGAAATCCAGTTTATCAATTTTTTCTCTCATGGCTTGTGCTTTTGGTGTTGGCATCTAAGAAATCTTTGTGTAAACCAAGGTCACAAAGATTTACTCTTATGTTTACTTCTAGAAGTTTTTGTGATTCTCCTTGTGGTTTCCTCTTTGATCCAAAATTTAATTTAGGAGAGTATTTTGAATTTTTTTGTTTTAAACTGTTATTAATTTTAGACATTTTTGCGATTGAGGCCTGTGCAGTTTATACTGTAAAGGAGTGAGGCTGATAGGGGTTGAGAGGCAAGGGAGTGTGGATGGTAGAAGGTGGAAGAGGGACAGGAGTGCATAAAGTACAATTTTTGTCTAGATTGCATTTTTGTTCTAATGCTTCCTCTCTTTCTAGATACCAAACTCCTCATGTTTATACTGAACTAAATCTATCTTGTTTTATCCTTCCTCTTTTCATAAGTCCTTTCTCTCTCTCTCTCTCACCCACTCATCCATCCAATCTGTCAGAAAACCCTATGTGCGCCACCTTCACAGTACATCTAGAATCCATCTGCTTCTCGTCATCTCCCAGTGCCTATCTCCCTGGTCTAAGCCACTGTCATTTTTTATCTTTTATTTTGCAGTAGGCTCCTAACTGGTCTCACAGTTTCGACCTCTGCCCCCTTCAGTGTATTCTCAATGCAGCAGAGTGATTCTTTTTTTTTTTTTTTAAAGACTTATTTATTTATTCATTTTGGCTGTGTTGGGTCTTCTTTGCTGCGCACGGGCTTTCTGTAGTTGCGGCGAGAGGGGGCTACTCTCCCTTGCGGTGCAGAGGCTTCTCATTGCGGTGGCTTCTCTTGTTGTGGAGCACGGGCCCTAGGTGTGAGGGCTTCAGTAGTTGCAGCATGCGGGCTCAGTAGTTGTGGCTTGCAGGCTCTAGAGCACAGGCTTAGTAGTTGTGGTGCATGGGCTTAGTTGCTCCGCGGCATGTGGGATCTTCCAGGACCAGGGCTTGAACCCGTGTCCCCTGCATTGGCAGGCAGATTCTCAACCACTGCGCCACCAGGGAAGTCCCCAGAGTGATTCTTTTAAAATGTGTGTTAATATCACTCCTCTGCTCAAAACACTCCAAAGATTTCCCATCTCACTCTGAGTGAAGAAAAAAGTCCTCAGGTGGCCCTGAAGCCCTACATGATCCCTGGGGTCCCAGGTTCCTCTCTTATGCCGTAACTATCTTGCTCATTCTCCTCTAGCCCTGCTGGCCTCCTTCCTGTCCCTGGGACATGCCAAACTGCCCCTGCCTCAGGGCCTTTGCATTTTCTTTTGTTCCCTCTGCCTGGAATACTCTTGCTTCCTTCAGGTCTCAGCTCAAATGTGTTTTTCTTAGGCCTTGCTTGACTCCTCTCTACATAGTACTAACTGCCTCCCTCTTACTTTTTTTATTTCTCATGAGCACTTACCTGACACGTTACGCAGCTTCTTATTTTTTTTGTAGATCTTTTTACAAAAATTTTATGTTGGAGTATAGTTGATTAACAATGATGTGTTAGTTACAGGTGTACATCAGAGTGATTCACTTATACCCATACAAGTATCCATTCTTTTTCAAATTCTTTTCCCGTTTAGGTTATTACAGAATACTGAGCCGAGTTCCCTGTGCTATACACTAGGTTCTTGTTGATTATCTATTTTAAATATAGTAGACACAGCTTCTTATTTGTTGACTGCCTTTCTTTCCTTGCAGAATATAAGTTCCCAGAGGGAGGGAACTATGCTTTGTTCACTGCTATTCCCATAGTACTGAGAGCAGGGCCCGGCGCATAGTAGATGCTCAGTAACCACCCGTGGAGTGGGTGCATGAGTGTGTCCTGTCTGAAGGCGTAACCTCAGTGAGTGGTTTCCTTAGCCAGTTGTAACAATCTAGAGAGACTTAATAAAATTACGTCCAGTAAAAGATAATTGTGTGTGTGTGTGTGTGGTGGAGCTGGAGATGGGAAAGGGGATGCGGGGTGGTGAGGGAGGTACAGATATTGAATGTTCCACAAAGCCATATATAATGTTAGAATAATAATAGCTAGGTGAGAACTGTGTTTGAGAATAAGTAATTTTGGAAGTAAATGAGTCTGGTTCAGTTTATCAGTTCACTGTAGTTTTTATTTATTCAACATGAAGAGAAAAACATCACAAAGCAAGTGACCCAAAATAGCACATTTTGTGCATTTCTTCAGCCCCTTGGCAGCATCAGGCAGATGTGTTCACTCTGCACTGACTTGTGTGTGAATCTTCCGGCTCTTCACCCGCAGCTTGTTGACCTGGGACTCGGCAATGTCAGCCCGTTCCTCGGCCTCCTCCAGCTCGTGCTGGAGCTTGCGGAATTTGGCAAGATTAGCATTGGATTGTTCCTCCTAAGAATAAAGTTGTGAGAGTTAGACTTTGTGGTTCTCATTGCACTTGTCACAAACAGGATTATTTCCTCAACTCAGATATTTCCTTCTTACGGTTTGTTTGTCATATCTGATTTCAAATCCAGACAGAACTTGTAACTTCAGTTACATTTTTTACTCTAAAGAATGAAAGAAGAAATAGTTTTGAAATGGAAGAGACGAGCTCATTATGTCAAACCCATGTATACGTGCAGTCTACTTACGATGTATGGACTGAGTGGAAAGGAGGAAGAGACCCATGTGCGCTCGCTCACAGAGGTTAGACAGTAAATGTAAGGTCAAATTCTGACTTTGGGAAAATCCCAGTTGAAGTGTTTTTGCCATATATTTTAACTCTGGTATACAGAGACGCTGCGGGTGGGGGGATGGGGATAGGAAGAAATTATGCCCTTTGTTGGTTGCACTTACTACCATTCGTGCCTCTCCCTTTCGTGTTCCCTTTTCTTACCTCTTACCCACTACATTGTGTCTGGAAGAGTGGGGAACAACCAGGAAAAGTGAAGCTGGAGAATCTCCCAACACATCCTAATTTGCTACAGCGAATGTGCAGGGATAAGTCCCTGCTGATGACAGTGGTAGTGAGGGAAGGAGTCAGCTGGGGTAAAAGATTTCTGTTTGGCTTTTGGGAACAATTGATTTTGTGCATTTCTAGAGGGAGAGGAATATTTATCCTGGTGTTAGATTTTCTGCTGGATATTCTTTGCAGCTATCAAGTAAGGTGGGTTATTTGGAATTTTCTTTTTTTCCCCCAACCCCTACAAATTGCTTAATAATAAAAATATCTCGTCTTGAGGTCTTATTCTATAATTAGGATTTGGGGGTAAATTCATATTTATATCCTCTCTCTTAAAATAAGAATGACATATTCTTACTTGGTCTCTTTCTTTCTCATTAACACATTCTCTTAATATACTTTCTACCCCCAACGAAGTTTCCTTCTTCCCTCAAGGGCTTAAAGATACTTACAGCCTCCTCAGCTTGTCTCTTGTATGATTTCACCTTTGCCTGTAATTTATCTACCAGGTCTTGCAGCCTGAGAACATTCTTGCGGTCTTCCTCAGTCTGGAAGTTTGAAAAAAATGGTCTGCATTGAATCCAACAAAATCAACCCACTACAGGTGGTGAAGTAAATCACTTTGATATGATGGCAGGTGGGCCTGGGGTAAATGTGGTCAACTCTGAGGCTTCCTTCATAGTATTAACAGTAGCCACTCTTGTTAAATGTCCACTGTGTGCAGGCACTATATTGGAGAGTTATACACGTCTCTAATCCTTACCTGCCTACTCTGGTGAGTAGATGTTTTTATTCTATTTTACAGGTGATGAATTAAGGTTGAGAGTGTTAGGTAACCTATCCGAGTTTAAAAAGTAAGAGGCCAAACTAGGACTAATACCAGTTTATCTGTCTTTGAAACCTGTATTCTTTCCTCACTTACACGATTTTCTAAAGGCCTTCCTGATTTTCCTAGCTTAGGAAAGGGTCTGTGATAGGTGATTGTGTCATTTGCCCCTTATGTATATCGAGTTAACATGTAGCTATTTGTGAGTACCACATAGTCACCAGGTTTTCAATTTCCCTTTGTGCAGGAAGTCTGGATATTCTAGAAAGCTCTTCCCCTTACCTGGTAGGTGAGTTCCTTTACTCTTCTCTCGTGTTTCCGCAAACCTTTAACAGCCTCAGCATTACGTTTCTGCTCACTTTCAACCTACCTCTCCTTCAAGCTCACGTACCTACAATCAAGAAAGATACTTATATAGTCAGTCTTGGGGGATGTTAATTAACTCAGGACCTACTGACGATATTGGGTGGCTGTCCCCAGCCACAGGATAAGGATGGGAGTCAATATACAAGAAGAGAGAAGGATCGGGGAGTGCCGTTTTCACTTTCCGGATTCAGAGAGATTGAGAGACCCACCCTGGCCTCCAGCTTCTGGATGTGCTTCTTGCCACCCTTCAGGGCCAGCTGCTCAGCCTCGTCCAGGCGGTGCTGCAGGTCCTTCACCGTCTGCTCCAGGTTCTTCTTCATCCGCTCCAGGTGGGCGCTGGTGTCCTGCTCCTTCTCTGTCAGCTCCTCGGCCATCATGGCCGCCTGGTTAAGTTCACAAGAGGCAGCAGTGGGCCACCCACCCCTCCTATGCGGGCACACGGAGGGTGCTGTGAGGCTGGTACTAGGCACGCTGATGCTTTCCTCCTTGCCGCAGCCACCGCTGATGCTGCATGGTTCCCCTCCCACTTTGCCTCTGCTGAGGCTCCGTCTCCTTCCGTCTCTCCAGGAAGCCACCACTGACTGAATGCAGGGGTGAGGAGAGGAAACCTACTTGCAGGTCCCAAAGGGGCGGCGTAGAAGCCCCTTTCTTATCTCCAGACAGCATCTCTGATAAGAAAGAATGGAGCGCACATGCGTGACGGCCTTCTTGGCCTTCTCCTCTGCATTTTTGGACTCCTGGATAGACTTCTCCACCTCTGCCTGGCATTGGGCTATGTCAGCTTCCAGTTTTTTCTTGGTATTTATCAGGCACGTGTTCTACAAGAAAAATTAGATAAGAGGTTCGGGCTACATTTGGACACTTACAACGATTGGAAGGGAGAGGGTTGGGTGGGGAAAGAAGTCAAGCTCAAGAACGTTCCATTTCTTATTTTTCACACAGGTGAAAAAAAATTAAAAAGACTTTCATTTTTGATAGACAGATATCCCAAAACAGGCCCGAGAATTGTACATAAAAGAATTGAGTAAATGATAAATGTGGACATTCAAATATTTGAGGAAGGATAAATTATTTAGTTAAAGGTGCTGGAACAAGGAAATGGTTGACATAACTATGTGAAATGAAAAATAATTCTCATGATCAAAACATTGTACAGAGTTGTTAGGATGATGACAAACGAGGAAACATTTGCAATGTGCATTACTGAAAAAATAGTTCCTTCCTTAATATGTAAAAAAGACAAATCATTAAGAAAAAAGGGCAAAAGTACAAATAGCTAAGACACACCAGAAGAAATACAAATAGCCAACAAATACGACAAAATGTTCCACCTCATTAGTAATCAAAGAAATAAGAATTTTTAAAATGAGGCATTTTCAACCATAAAATCGGTGAAGATTAAAAAAAAAAATAATAGCTAAGCACTCTCACTTATTTTCCCCATGGGAGTAAAAATTGGGACAACTTTGTTAAAGACCAATTTACAACATATCATAAATGTCTTTGCTGTTTTGACCATGAATATATACTTCCAGGAATTTACTTACTTTTAGGAATATGAAGGAAATAGTAATCATGGATATATGTGAAAATTTAGTTATGAAGAAGTTAGTCATACAATCTTCTAATCATAAAAATTTTTATTGGGAACAGTCTAAAAATATCCAACCGTAGAAGACTGATTAAATAAATGTGCCATAATACACAACTAAAATGGACTGCTTTTCTGCCATTAAAAAACTGTATCATAGAAAACTATTTTAAAATATAGAAATATGTTCGCAAGACGTTGTTAAATGAAAAAAAGTTGCAAAAAGATTGATCACGTTTACAAAAAATATCATATTTATGTATAGACACAAGAGCCTAGAATAGGAGATCCCAAAATGCTAACAATATGGTTGGTATTCTTCTAGTTTTTTGGCTAATTCAAAAAATAGTTTTTAAAGCAAGGAATTTTGGGGGAATTCCCTGGCAGTCCAGTGATTAGGGCTTTGTGTTTCCACCGCGCGGGGCGCGGGTTCAATCTCTGGTTGGGGAACTAAGATCCCGTATGCCATGTGGTGTGGTCCAAAAAAATAAGAAATGAAACAAGGAATTCTTGAACTTTCCTAAAAGTAATTATTTCCAAAGACAATCCTAATTTTCTAAGCTTGCAGCTTAAATGTTACTGCCTCTGTGAAGCCTTTTCCAGCCCTTTTATGCAATAATTTGTCATGCCTTGCTCTGATTTCCCCATGATCTTTTATCTTCAGATAAAAGAAAGCTCAGCAATCTGTCCATCTAGAGACCAAGTTATTCCAAGAACTAGGCCTAATGAAAGTTTGTCTTGACCGCTAGCCTGGAAGGAGCGGTGGGAACTCCTCTCCATCAAGCCTGGGTCCTGCCTGCCTCCAGGGTGGACCCAGAGTGGAGTGAGGATGGACACACGTGGGAGTGAAGGAGCTGCACGCGGTCGCTGGCCTCCAGCAGCTCGTGCTCCGCCAGCTTGCGGGTGCGCTCCGTCCGTGCCAGGGCCACCTTCCTCTCCTCCGGCTCCTCCAGCAAGAGGCCATTCCTGCGCTCCACGAGGGCCAGCTGCTCCTTGTGGTACTCGCTGCTCCTCAGGGTGTCATCCAGATGCAACTGGGAGTCGTTCACGAGAAACCAGTGGTGAGACCGGAGCCCAGGGCAGGCTGAGGTCCCGCCAGGTCCTCCAGGGGCCGTGCACTCACCTTGAGCTGGCTCTGGACTGAGCACAGGTATTTCTGGGTCTCTGCCACCTGGCGGTTGGAGTGGCCCAGCTGAATCTCCATCTCACTGAGGTCTCTCTCCATCTTCTTCTTCAGCCTCAGAGCAACATTCCGGCTCCAGATCTCAGCATCCAGCACGCTTTGCATGGCTTTTGTTGCCCGCTGGCTGTTTCTTTTCAGCTGCTCGATTTCTTCTTCCTTCTCAGTGATCTTGCGGTGAAGCTCAGATTTCAGCTGGTTCAACTCTAGCTGGACACGCAAAATCTTGCCCTCTTCATGCTTCAAGGAACCCTGATAAAAGTAAAGGAGTGATTGGGATTGCCGGGGGCAGCCACCTTCTTGAATGAGGTTTTTCATCCCCATTAGGATAAAAAGGGTATTATTAGGCTCATTTTACAAATAAATAGAACAGTACTCAAAAAGATCAAACAGTTTGCTCCCAAATTGTTACTAGTAATGAAACTAGAATTGAAGCTTTGTTGTTAACAATCTTATGTCTTGAGAAGGACAGAGCATCGTTTTCAATTAATAAAAATTTTGATTACTGTGTCTTTTTAAATAGTGACCATAAGTCAGGAGCCAACCTCTGCTCAAAAAAGACAGAGAAAGACAGAGGAATTGCTCTCCTGTTATCCTGCATAGTGCAAATTTCCCTAGACCCTCTTAAGCATCCGCCCCTCACTGGCCACAGCTGGTGATAGCATCAGGATCCTGCACTCTTTGGACCACACAGAATTCCCAGCAGCCAAAGATGACCTTGTATAACTCTCTGTTAAAACTAAGGGATTCTGAGCTGGCTCTCAGGATGTTTGGTGATTGAGTTCTTGCTTTCTGAGAGGAAGACGTTGAGGACATAATGAACAAGTTTATTTATTCAATAGGAGAAATACGATGGACTAGAGAACACTCATGAGGCGAGGCAGCAGAGAGCAGCTGGTCCCCCCCAGGGTGGGGGTGGGGCTGGATTCTTCCCATTGGAGCCCCAGTGCCTCCTGCAGGAAGGGCCCCTGGGGGTGGTCTAGTCCCCTTCCTCAGCGCCCCGCCCTCCTTCACTTCTCAGACAAGTGCCTCCACCTCTTCCAGGGCAGCCTGGAGGTCTGACTTTTCTTGCTGCACTCGCTTCCTGGTCTTCTCCAATTCCTGAAGATTCTTGCTCATTTCCGCAATCTGCATGGTTAAGTCGGAAATCTCTTCTGCAAAGCACAGGCTTGATTTAGGCTGTTTTCACAGGCTCTGTCTGATAGCACCGGCATTTGCCAGGGAATTTGGGGATTGGTGATTCATTCATGACCTTCATATAGGAGAGGACAAAGACAGGGAAACCTTTCGGGGGAGGTGTCGACAAGACACAGGTGTGTGGCCTCACCTGAAGATGCAGAGGGAGGAACAACAGAACACCTGTATGACCCTGAACCTTCACACGGTACACAAAAGGGTCACAGAGAGGACCGGGGGAGACTACTGTGGAGAAAACACATAGAATCATGGTCTCAGAAATAGAAGGGGCTTTAGAGGGCATTGGGTCTGGTCTAGTTTTGTAGGACAGCGGTCTGAGATCCTAAGGGATCTAGTGACAGGATCAAGGACACAAAGCCATGTAGAGACAGAATCCATGGAAGATATGTTCTGTAGAAGAGCACGGAGCTTAGCAGCCCAGCGAACCCTCTGTTCTCGAGAACAAGGCTTGACTGTGACTATGCCTTACATTGGGGAAGTTTGGGTCCCAGGGTAAAGTGAATAGATGTGAGGATTTTGTGGGGAATCGGGAAGGAGGAGGCTGTGGCCAAATGGGGGAGTGGTGGCCAGAAGAGAAGGGGGGCTGTCACACCCCTGTGACGGGAAGACAGCTGGGGGCTGTGACATACCTGTGATGGGGAGACAGTTGGGGGCAGTCACATACCTGTGATGTAGAGACGACTGGGGGCTGTCACATACCTGTGATGGGGAGAGAGTTGGGGGCTGTCAGGCACCTGTGGTGCAGAGACAGCTGGGGGCTGTCACATACCTGTGATTGGGAGACAGCTGGGGGCTGTGACTCACCGGTGATGGGGAGAGAGATGGGGACTGCCACCTACCTGTGATGGGGAGAGAGCTGGGGGCTGTCACGCACCTGTGATGTGGAGACAGCTTGGGGTTGTCACATACCAGTGATGGGTAGAGAGCTGAGGGCTGTCAACCAGATGAGAAGGGGAGAGGGCTGGGGGCTGTCACACACCTGTGATATGGAGACAGGTGGGGACGGTCACACACCTGTGATGTGGAGACAGCTGGGGGCTGTCACTCACCTGTGATGGGGAGAAAGTTGGGGGCTGACACATACCTGTGATGGGGAGAAAGTTGGGGGCTGTCAGGCACCTGTGATGGGGAGAGACCTGGGGGCTGTCACATACCTGTGATGCGGAGACAGCTGGTGTCTTTCAGATACCTGTGAAGTGGAGACAGTTGGGGGCTGACACATACCTGTGATGGGGAGAAAGTTGGGGGCTGTCAGGCACCTGTGACGAGGAGAGAGCTGAGGGCTGTCACATACCTGTGATGGGGAGAAAGCAGGGGGCTGTCACTCACTTGTGATAGGGAGAGACCTGGGGGCAGTCGCACACCTGTGATGGGAGAGAGCTGGGGGCTGTCACTCACCTGTGCTGGGGAGAGAGCAGGGGGCTGTCACACACCTCTGATGGGAAGAGAGCTAGTGGTTGTCACATACCTGTGATGTGGAGACAATGGGGGCTGTCACATACCTGTGATGGGGAGAAAGTTGGGGGCTGTCAGGCTCCTGTGATGCGGAGACAGCTGGGGGCTGTCAGGTACCTGTGATGGGGAGAGACCTGGTTGTTGTCACTCACCTGTGATGTGGAGAGAGCAGGGGGCTGTCACACACCTGTGATGGGGAGAGAGATGGGGACTGTCACATACCTGAGTCCCTGAGACAGTTGGGGGTTGTCACATACCTGTGATGGGGAGAGAGCTGGAGGCTGCCACTCACCTGTGATGGGGAGGGAACTGGGGGCTGTCACTCACCTGTAATGGGGAGAGAGAGGGGGTCTCTCACTCACCAGGGATGGGGAGAGAGCTGGGTGCTGTCACCCACCTGTGAATGGAAGAGAGCTGGGCATTGTCACGCACCTGTGATATGGAGACAACTGGGGAAGGTCACACACCTGTGATGGGGAGAGAGCTTGGGGTTGTCACATAACAGTTATGTGGAGAGAGCTGGGGGCTGTCACCTATAATGGGGAGACAGCTGGGGGCTGTCATATACCTGTGATGTGGAGACAGCTGGGGCCTGTCATATACCTGTGATGGGGAGACAGCTGGGGGCTGGCACTCACCTGTGATGGGGAGAGAGCTGTGGGCTGTCACATACCTGTGAGGCGGAGACAGCTGGGGGTTTTCACAAACCTGTGATAGGGAGAGAGTTGGGGCCTGTCTGGCACCTGTGATGCGGAGACCGCTGGGGGCTGTCACATACCTGTGATGGGGAGAGAGCTGGAGCCTGTGAGACACCTGTGATGAGGAGAGATTTTGGGGCTGTCACTCACCTGTGATGGGGAGAGAGCTGGCGTCTGTCACACACTTGTGATGGGGAGAGAGATGGGGACTGTCACATACCTGTGATGTGGAGACAGCTGGGCGCTGTCACATACCTGTAATGTGAAGAGAGCTGGGGGCTGTCACTCATCTGTAATGGGGAGAGAGATGGGAGCTGTCACACACCTGTGTTGCGGAGAGAGCTGGGGACTGTCACTCACCTGTAATGGGGAAAGAGCTGGGGTCTGTCACTCACCTGTGATGGGGAGGGAGCTGGGGACTGTCCCATACCTGTGATTGGGAGAGTGATGGGGACTGTCACATACCTGTGATGCTGAGGCAGCTGGGGCTGTCACATACCTGTGATGTGGAGAGAGCTGGGGGCTGTTATTCACCTGTGATGGGAAGAGAGCTGGGGGCTGTCAATCACCTGTGATGTGGAGAGAGCTGGAGACTGTCAAACACCTATGATGGGGAGAGAGCTGGGGGCTGTCACATACCTGTGATGGGGAGAGAGCTGGGGTCTGTCATTCACCTGTGATCGGGAGAGGACTTGTTTCTGTCACCCACCTGTGAAGGGGAGAGACCTGGGGGCTTTCACGCACCTGTGATATGGAGACAGCTGGGGACGGTCACACACCTGTGATGGAGAGAGAGCTTGGCGCTGTCAAATACCTGTGATGTGGAGACAGCTGGGGGCTATCATATACCTGTAATGGGGAGAGAGCTGAGGGCAGTAACATACCTGTGATGTGGAGACAGCTGGGGGCTGTCACATACCTATGATCGGGAGAGAGTTGGGGGCTGTCAGGCACCTGTGATGAAGAGAGAGCTTGGGACTATCACATACTTGTGATGGAGAGACATCTGGGTGCCGTCACTCACCTGTGATGGGGAGAAAGCTGGGGGTTGTCACACACATGTAATGGGGAGAGAGATGGGGACTGTCACATACCTGTGATGATGAGACAGCTGTGTGCTGTCACATAGCTGTGATGCGGAGAGAGCTGGGAGCTGTCACACACCTGTGCAGGGGAGAGATCTGGGGGTGTCACACACCTGTGATGGGGAGAGGGATGGGGGCTGTGAAACACCTGTGATGGTAAGAGAGCTGGAGGCTGTCATATACCTGTGATGGGGAACACCTGGAGGCTGTCACTCACCTGTGATGGGGAGAAAGCTGGGGTCTGTCACATACGTGAGATGTGGAGACAGTTGAGTGCTGTCACATACCTGAGATAGGGAGAGAGCTGGGGGTTGTCACATACCTGTGATGGGGAGAGAGCTGGGGGTTGTCACATACCTGAGATGGGGAGAGTTGGGGCCTGTCAGGCACATGTGATGCGGAGACAGCTGTGGGCTGTCACATACCTGTGATGCGTAGAGAATTGAGGGCTGTCCAGCACTTGTGATGCGAAAAAATCAGGGGGCCGTCACATACCTGTAATGTGGAGACATGTGGAGGCTATCACATACTTGTTATGGGGAGAGAGTTGAGGGATGTCAGGCACCTGAGATGCGGGGACAGCTGGGGGCTGTCATATACCTGTGATGGGGAGAGAGCTGGGGGTTTACAATCACCTGAAATGGGGAGAGAGCTGGGGTCTGTCACACACCTGTAATGGGGAAAGCGATGGGGACTCTCAAACTCCTGTGATGGGGAGAGACCTTGGGGCTGTCAGATACCTGTGATGCGGAGACAGCTGGTGTCTTTCACATACCTGTGATGTGGAGATAGCTGGGGGTTGACACATACCTGTGATGGGAAGAAAGTTGGTGGCTGTCACACACCTGTGAATGGGAGAGAGCTGGGCGTTGTCACTCACCTGAGATATGGAGACACCTGGGGACGGTCACACACCTGTGATGGAGAGAGAGCTGGGGTCTGTCACCAACTTGTGAAGGGCAGAGAGCTGGGGGCTTTCACACACCTGTGATATGGAGACAGCTGGGGGCTGTCACATACCTGTGATGCGGAGACAGCTATTTGCTGTCTCATACTTGTGATGTGGAGACACCTTGGGGCTGTCACATACCTGTGATGGGGAGAGAGCTAGGGGCTGTCACTCACCTGTGATGGGGAGAGAGATGTGGGCTGTCACACACCTGTGATGGGGAGAGAGATGGGAACTGTCAAACACCAGTGATGGGAAGAGAGGTGGGGGCTGACAAATACCTGTGATGTGGAGACTGCTGGGGCCTTTCACATACATGTGATGGGGACAGAGTTGGGGGCTCTCAGGCACCTGTGATGAAGAGACAGCTGGGAGCTGTCACAAACCTGTGATGGGGAGAGAACTGGGGGCTGTCACTCACCTGTGATGGGGAGAGAGCTGGGGGCTGTCACTCACCTGTGATGGGGAGAGAGCTGGGGGCTGTCACTCACCTGTAATGAGGAGAGAGATGGGGGCTGCCTCTCACCTGTGATAGGGAGAGAGCTGGGGGCTGTCACCCACCTGTGAACGGGAGAGAGCTGAGCGTTGTCACTCACCTGTGATATGGAGACAGCTGGGGACGGTCAAACACCTATGATGGGGAGAGAGCTTGGGGTTGTCACATACCTGTGATATGGAGAGAGCTGTGGTCTATCACATACCTATAATGGGGAGACAGTTGGGGTCTGTGACATACCTGTGATGGGGAGAGAGTTGGAGGCTGTCACGCACCTGTGAGGCGGAGACAGCTGTGGATTGTCACATACCTATCATGGGGAGAGAGCTGGGGCAGTCTCTCCCCTGTGATGGGGAGAGAGCTGGGGCCTGTCACATACCTGTGATTCGGAGAGAGCTGGTGGCTGTCACATACCTGTGATGTGGAGTCAGGTGGCGGCTGTAACATTCCAGTGATGGGGAGAGAGCTGGGGGCTTTTACTCACCCTGTGGTTGGAAGAGAGATGGGGGCTGTCATTCACCTGTGATGGGGAGAGAGCTGGGGTCTGTCACATATCTGTGATGGGGACAGAGCTGGGGGCTGTCACATACCTGGAATGGGGAGAGAGTTAGGGATTGTCACATAGTTGTAATGCTGAGACAGCTGAGGGATGTCACACACTGGTGATGGGGGGAGAGATGGGGGCTGTCACTCACCTGTAATGGGGAGAGAGCTGTGGGCTGTCACACACCTGTGATGGGGAGAGAGATGGGGGCTGTCACATACCTGTGATTGGCAGAGAGTTGGGGGCTGTCGATCACCAGTGATGCGGAGTCAGCTGCGGGCTCTCACATACCTGTGATCTGGAGAGAGTTGTGGGCTTTCATTAACCTGTTATAGAGAGAGAGCTCGGGTCTCTCACACACCTGTAATGGGGAGATAGCAGGGGGCTGTCTCTCACCTGTGATGGGGAGAGAGCTGTGGCATGTCGCTCACCTGTGATGGGGAGAGAGCTGGGGGCTGTCACACACCTGGAAGGGGAGAGAGATGGGGACTGTCAAACACCTGTGATGGGGAGAGAGCTGGGACTCACACATACTTGTGATGCGGAGACATGTAGTGGCTGTCACATACCTGTGATGTGGAGATACTGGTGTCTGTCACATACCTGTGATGGGGAGAGTGTTGGGGGCTGTCAGGCACCTATGATGTGGAGACACCTGGTGGCTGTCACATACCTGTGATGGGGAAAGAACTGAGGGCTTACAATGACCTGTGATGGGGAGAGAGCTGGGATCTCTTACTCACCTGAAATGGGGAGAGAGCTGGGGTCTGTCACACACCTGTGATGGGGAAAGAGATGGGGACTGTCAAACACCTGTGATGGGGAGAGACCTGGGGTCTGTAAGATACCTGTGATGCAGAGACTACTGGTGTCTTTCACATACCTGTGATGTAGAGACGACTGGGGATTGACACATACCTGTGATGGGGAGAAAGCTGGGACCTATCACTCACCTGTGATGGGGAGAGAGCTGGGGTCTGTCGCACACCAGTGATGGGGAGAGAGCTGGGGGTTGTCACTCACCTGTGATGGGGAGAGAGCTGGGGCTCACACATACCTGTGATGCGTAGACAGCTAGTGGTTGTCACATACCTGTGATGTGGAGACAATGGGCGTTCTGACATACCTATGATGGGGAGAGAGGTGGGGGCTGTTAGGCTCCTGTGATGTGGAGACAGCTGGGGGCTCTCAAATACCTGTGATGGGGAGAGAGCTGGGAGCTGTCACTCACCTGTGATGGGGAGAGAGCTGGTGGCTGTCACACACCTGTGAATGGGAGAGAGCTGGGCATTGTCACTCACCTGTGATATGGAGACACCTGGGGACGGTCACACACCTGTGATGGGGAGAGAGCTGGTAGCTGTCACTCACTTGTGATGGGGAGAGAGATGGGGGCTGTCACATACATGTGTTGGAGCGATACATAGGGGCTGTCACCCACCTGTGAAAGGGAGAGAGCTGGGGGCTTTCACGCACCTGTTATATGGAGACAGCTGGGGATGGTCACACACCTGTGATCGGGAGAGCGCTGGGGGCTGTCACTCACTTGTGATGAGGAGAGAGCTGGGGGCTCACACATACCTATGATACAGAGACAGCTAGTGGTTGTTACATCCCTTTGATGTGGAGACAATGGCGGTTGTGACATACCTGTGATAGGTAGAGAGTTGGGGGCTGTTAGGCTCCTGTGATGCGGAGACAGATGGGGGCTCTCAGATACCTGTGATGGGGAGAGAGCTGGGATTTCTTACTCACCTGAAATGGGGAGAGAGCTGGGGCCTGTCACACACCTCTGATGGGGAAAATGATGGGGACTGTCAGATACCTGTGATGCGGAGACAGCTGGTGTCTTTCACATACCTGTGATGCGGAGAGAGCTGTGGGCTGTCTCATACCTGTGATGGGGAGAGAGCTGGGGGCCGTCACTCACCAGTGATGGAGAAAAAGCTGGGGGATATCACACACCTGTGATGGGGAGAGAGCTTGGGATTGTCACGCACCTGTGATGGGGAGAGAGATGGGGATTGTAACTTACTTGTAATTCTAAGACAGCTGGGGTCTGTCACACTGCTGTGATTGGGAGAGAGCTGGGGGCTGTCACTCACCGGGGATGGGGAGATAGCTGGGGGATGTCACACACCTGTGAATTGAAGGGAGCTTGGGGCTGTCACTCACTCGTGAAGGGGAAAGAGATGGGGACTGGCAAACACTTCTGATGGGGAGAGTGCTGGGGCCAGTCACATACCTGTGATGCGGAGTCAGGTAGTTGCTGTCACATACTTGTGATGTGGAGACAGCTGGGGGTGTCACAAACCTGTGATGGGGAGAGAGCTGGGGGGATCACTCACCTGTGATGGAGAGAGAGCTGGGGGCTTCACACACCTGTGATGGGTAGAGAGCTGGGGGCTGTAACTCACCTGTGATGGGGAGAGAGCTGGTGTGTTTCACATACCTGTGATGTGGAGACAGCTCGGGGTTGACACATACCTGTGATGGGGAGAAAGTTGGGGGCTGTCAGGCTCCTGTGATGCGGAATCAGCTGGGGGCTGTCACATACCTGTGATGGGGAGAAAGCTGGGGCCTATCACTCACCTCTGATGCGGAGAGAGCTGGGCATGTCGCACACCTGTGATGGGGAGAGAGCTGGGGGTTGTCACTCCCCTATGATGGGGAGAGAGCTGGGGCTCACACATACCTGTGATGTGTAGACAGCTAGTGGTTGTCACATACCTGTGATGTGGAGACAATGGGCGTTGTGACATAACTATGATGGGGAGAGAGTTGGGGGCTGTTAGGCTCCTTTGATGCGGAGATAGCTAGGGGCTCTCAGACACTGTGATGGGGAGAGAGCTGGGTGCTGTCACTCACCTGTGATGGGGCGAGAGCTGGTTGCTGTCACACACCTGTGAATGGGAGAGAGCTGGGCATTGTCACTCACCTGTGATATGGAGACACATGGGGATGGTCACACACCTGTGATAGAGAGAGAGCTGGGGGCTGTCACTCACTTGTGATGGGGAGAGAGATGGGGGCTGTCACATACATGTGTTGGAGCGATAGCTAGGGGCCGTCACCCACCTGTGAAAGGGAGAGAGCTGGGGGCTTTCACGCACCTGTGATATGGAGACGGCTGGGGACGGTCACACACCTGTGATGGGGAGAGAGCTGGGGGCTGTCACTCACTTGTGATGGGGAGAGAGATGGGGGCTGTGAATCAACTGTGATGGGGCGAGAGCTGGGGGATGTCACCCACCTGTGATATGGAGACAGCTGGGGATGGCAACACACCTGTGATGAGGAGAGAGCTTGGTGTTGTCACATACCTATGATGTGGCGACAGCTGGGGGTTCTCACATACCTGTGATGAGGAGAGACTTGGGGTTTGTCAGGCACCTGTGATGCGGAGACCTCTGGGGGCTGTCACATACCTGTTATGGGGAGAGATCTGGGGGCTGTATCTCACCGGTGATTGGGAGAGAGCTGGGGGATGTCACACACCTGTGATGGGGAGAGAGATGGGGATTGTCACTTACTTGTAATTCTAAGACAGCTGGGGGCTGTCACACTGCTGTGATTGGGAGAGAGCTGGGGGCTGTCTCTCACCGGGGATGGGGAGAGAGCTGTGGGATGTCACACACCTGTGATGGAAAGGGAGCTTGGGGCTCTCACTCACTTGTGAAGGGGAAAGAGATGGGGACTGTCAAACACTTCTGATGGTGAGAGTGCTGGGGCAAGTCACATACATGTCATGCGGAGTCAGGTAGTTGCTGTCACATACTTGTGATGTGGAGACAGCTGGGGGCTGTCACATACCTGTGATGCAGATAGAGCTGGTGGCTGTCACATACCTGTGATGTGGAGACAGCTTGCGGCTGTAACATACCTGTGATGGGGAGAGAGTTGGGAGCTGTCAGGCACCTTTGATGCGGAGACAGCTGGGGGCTGTCACATACTTGTGATGGGGAGACAGCCGCGGGCCGTCACTCACCTGTGATGGGGAGAGTGCTGGGGGCTGTCACACACCTGTGATGGGGAGAGAGATGGGGACTGTCACATACCTGTGAGGCGGAGACAGCTGGGGGTTGTCACACACCTGTGATGGGGAGAGAGTTGGGTCCTGTCAGGCACTTGTGATGCGGAGAGAGCTGGGGACTGTCACATACCTGTGATGTGGAGACAGCTGGGGCCTGTCATATACCTGTGATGGGGAGAGAGCTGGGGGCTATCACTCACCTGTGATGGGGAAAGAGCTGGGGGCTGTCACACACCTGTGATGCGGAGAGAGCTGGGGATTGTCACATACTTGTAATGCTGAGACAGCTGGGGACTCTCAAACACCTCTGATGGGGAGAGAGCTTGGGGTTGCCCCATACCTGTGATGTGGAGACAGCTGGGGGCTGTCACATACATAAATGGGGAGACAACTGGGGGCAGTCACATACCTGTGATGTGGAGACAGCTGGGGCCTGTCAAATACTTGTGATGAGGAGAGAGTTGGGGGCTGTCACATACTTGTGATGCAGAGAGAGCTGGGAGCTGTCACACACCTGTGATGGGGAGAGAGTTGGGGATTGTCACATATTTGTAATGCTGAGACAGCTGGGGGCTGTCACACACCGGTGATGGGGGTAGAGCTGGGGGCTGTCACTCACCGGTGATGGAGAGAGAGATGGGGACTGTCACATACCTGTTATGCTGAGACAGCTGGGGGCTGTCACATACCTGTGATGGGGAGAGAGCTGGGGGCTGTCACATACCTGTGATGTGGAGACAGGTGGGGGCTGTCACATACCTGTGATGGGGAGAGAGCTGGGGGCTGTCTCTCACCTGTGATGGGGAGAGAGCTGGGGGCTGTCATCCACCTGTGAAGGGGAGAGAGCAGGGCGTTGTCACTCACCTGTGATATGAAGACAGCTGGGGACGGTCAAACACCTATGATGGGGAGAGAGCTTGGGTTTGTCACATACCTGTGATATAGAGACAGCTGTGGTCTATCACATACCTATAATGGGGAGACAGCTGGGGGCTGTGACATACCTGTGATGGGGAGAGAGTAGGTGGCTGTCACGCACCTGTGATATAGAGACAGCTGGGGACGGTCACACAACTGTGATGGGGTGAGAGCTGGTGGCTGTCACTCACTTGTGATGGGGAGAGAGATGGGGGCTGTCAATCAACTGTGATGGGGCGAGAGCTGGGGGCTGTCATCCACCTGTGAAGGGAAAAGAGCTGGGGCTTTCTTGCACCTGTGATATGGAGACAGCTGGGGATGGTCACACACCTGTGACGAGGAGAGAGCTTGGCGTTGTCACATACCTGTGATGTGGAGACAGCTGGGGGCTGTCACATACCTGTGATGGGGCGAGACTTGGGGTTTGTCATGCACCTGTGATGCGGAGACAGCTGGGGGCTGTCACATACCTGTGATGGGGAGAGAGCTGGGGGCTGTAACTCACCGGTGATGGGGAGAGAGCTGTGGGATGTCACACACCTGTGATGGGGAGAGAGCTTGGGGTTGTCACACACATGTGATGGGGAGAGAGATGGGGATTGTCACTTACTTGTAATGCTAAGACAGATGGGGGCTGTCACACTGCTGTGATTGGGGGACACCTGGGGGCTGTCACTCACCGGGGATGGGGAGAGAGCTGGGTGCTCACACATACCTATGATGCAGAGACAGCTAGTGTTTGTCACATCCCTGTGATGTGGAGACAATGGGGGTTGTGACATACCTGTGATGGGGAGAGAGTTGGGGGCTGTTAGGATCCTGTGATGCGGAGAAAGATGGGGTCTCTCATATACCTGTGATGAGGAGAGAGCTGGGATCTCTTGTTCACTTGAAATGGGGAGAGAGCTGGGGTCTGTCACACACCTGTGATGGGGAAAGAGATGGGGACTGTCAAACACCTGTGATGGGGAGACACCTGTAGGCTGTCAGATACCTGTGATGCGGAGACAGCTGGTGTGTTTCACATACCTGTGATGTGGAGACAGCTGGGGGTTGACACATACCTGTGAAGGGGAGAAAGTTGGGGGCTGTCAGGCTCCTGTGATGCGGAATCAGGTGGGCGCTGTCACGTTCCTGTGATGGGGCGAAAGCTGGGGTCTATCACTCACCTGTGATGGGGAGAGAGCTGGGATCTGTCGCACACCTGTGATGTGGAGAGAGCTGGGGCTCACACATACCTGTGATGCGTAGACACCTATTGGTTGTCACATACCTGTGATGTGGAGACAATGGGCGTTGTGACATAACTGTGATGGGGAAAGAGTTGGGGGCTGTTAGGCTCCTGTGATGCGGAGACAGCTCGGGGCTCTCAGATACCTGTGATGGGGAGAGAGCTGGGGGCTGTCACTCACCTGTGATGGGGAGAGAGCTGGTGGCTGTCACACACCTGTGAATGGGAGAGAGCTGGGCATTGTCACTCACCTGTGATTTGGAGACACCTGGGGACGGTCACACACCTGTGATGGGGAGAGAGCTGGGGGCTGTCACTCACTTGTGATGGGGAGAGAGATGGGGGCTGTCACATACATGTTGTGGAGCGATAGCTAGGGGCCGTCACCCACCTGTGAAAGGGAGAGAGCTGGGGGCTTTCACGCACCTGTGATATGGAGACAGTTGGGGTCATTCACACACCTGTGATGGGGAGAGAGCTGGGGGCTGTCACTCACTTGTGATGGGGAGAGAGATGGGGGCTGTGAATCAACTGTGATGGGGCGAGAGCTGGGGGCTGTCACCCACCTGTGAAGGGGAAAGAGCTGGGGGCTTTCACGCACCTGTAATATGGAGACAGCTGGGGATGGTCACACACCTGTGATGAGGAGAGAGCTTGGCGTTGTCACATACCTATGATGTGGCGACAGCTGGGGGTTCTCACATACCTTGATGGGGAGAGACTTGGGGTTTGTCAGGCACCTCTGATGCGGGAACAGCTGGGGGCTGTCACATACCAGTGATGGGGAGAGAGCTGGGGGATGTAACTCACTGGTGATGGGGAGAGAGATGGGGGATGTCACACACCTGTGATGGGGAGAGACCTTGGGGTTGTCACACACCTGTGATGGGGAGAGAGATGGGGATTGTCACTTAATTGTAATTCTAAGAGAGCTGGGGGCTGTCACACTGCTGTGATTGGGAGAGAGCTGGGGGCTGTCACTCACCGGGGATGGGGAGAGAGCTGGGGGCTGTCACTCACCGGTGATGGGGAGAGAGATGGGGACTGTCACATACCTGTTATGCTGAGACAGCTGGGGGCTGTCACATACCTGTGATGGGGAGAGAGCTGAGGGCTGTCACTCACCTGTGTTCAGGAGAGAGCTTGGGGCTGTCACCCACCTGTGATATTGAGACAACTGGGGACGGTCACACACCTGTGATGGGGAGAGAGCTTGGCTTTGTCACATACCTGTGATGTGGAGACTGCTGGGGGCTATCATATACTTGTAATTGGGAGAGGGCTGGGGGCCGTCACTCACCTGTGATGGGGAGACAGCTTCTGGCTGTCACACACCTGTGATGGGGAGAGAGATGGGGACTGTCACATACCTGTGATGCTGTTACAGCTGGGGGCTGTCACATACTTGTGATGGGGAGAGAGCTAAGGGCTGTTACTCACCTGAGATGGGAAGAGAGATGGGGTATGTCAATCACCTGTGATGGGGAGAGAGCTGGGGCTGTCACGCACCTGTGATATGGAGACAGCTGGGCTCGGTCACACACCTGTGATGGGGAGAGAGTTGGGGTCTGCCAGGCACCTATTATGCGGTGACACCTGGGGTCTGTCAACTACCTCTGATGGGGAGAGAGCTGGGGGGTGTCACTCACCTGTGATGGGGAGAGAGCTCGGGGCTGTCACCCACCTGTGAAGGGAAGAGAGCTGGGCGTTGTCATGCACCTGTGATATGGAGATAGATGCGGACGGTCACACACCTGTGATGGAGGGAGAGCTGGGGGCTGTCACACACCTGTGATGGCGCGGGAGATGGGGCCTGTCAAACACCTGTGATGGGGAGAGAGCTGGGGGCTGTCACACACATGTGATGTGGAGAGAGCTGGGGGTGTCACTTACCTGAGATCGGGAGAGAGCTGGGGGCTGTCACACACCTGTGAAGGGGAAGGGATGGGGACTGTCACTCCCCTGTGATGGGGAGAGAGCTGGGGACTGACACACCTGTGATGGGGAGAGAGCTGGGGGCTGTCACTCACCTCTAATGGGGAGAGAGCTCGCGGCTATCACACACCTGTGATGGGGAAAGACATGCGGACTGTCAAACACCTGTGATGGGGAGAGACCTGGGGGCTGTCACATACCTGTGATGCGGAGACAGCTGGTGTCTTTCACATACCTGTGATGTGGAGACAGCTAAGGGCTAACACATACCTGTGATGGGGAGAAATTTGGGTACTTTCAGGCATCTGTGATATGGAGACAGCTGGGAGTTGTCACATACCTGTGATTGGGAGAAAGCTGGGGTCTGCCACTCACCTATGATGTGGAGAGAGCTGGTGGCTATCACACAGCTTTGATGGGGAGAGAGATGGGGACTGTCACATACCGGTGACACTGAGACAGCTGGGGGCTGTCACATAACTGTGACGGGTAGAGCTGGGGGCCGCCACTCACCTGTGATGGGGAGAGAGCTGGGGGCTGTCACTCACCGGTGATGGGGAGAGAGATGGGGGATGTCACACACCTGTGAAGGGGAAGGGATGGGGACTGTCACTCCCCTGTGATGGGGAGAGAGCTGGGGACTGACACACCTGTGATGGGGAGAGGACTGGGGGCTGTCACATACCTGTAATGTGGAGACAGCTAAGGGCTAACAAATACCTGTGATGGGGAGAAAGTTGGGTGCTGTCAGGCATCTGTGATGTGGAGACAGCTGGGAGTTGTCACATACCTGTGATTGGGAGAAAGCTGGGGTCTGTCACTCACCTATGATGTGGAGAGAGCTGGGGGCTATCACACAGCTTTGATGGGGAGAGAGATGGGGACTGTCACATACCTGTGACGCTGAGACAGCTGGGGGCTGTCACATAACTGTGACGGGTAGAGCTGGGGGCCGCCACTCACCTGTGATGGGGAGAGAGCTGGGGGCTGTCACTCACCTGTAATGAGGAGAGAAATGGGGGCTGTCTCTCACCTGTGATGGGGAGAGAGCTGTGGGCTGTCACCCACCTGTGAAGGGGAGAGAGCTGGGCGTTGTCACTCACCTGTGATATGGAGACAGCTGGGGATGGTCAAACACCTATGATGGGGAGAGAGCTTGGGTTTGTCACATACCTGTGATATAGAGACAGCTGTGGTCTATCACATACCTATCATGGGGAGACAGCTGGGGGCTGTGACATACCTGTGATGTGGAGAGAGTAGGAGGCTGTCACGCACCTGTGATATAGAGACAGCTGGGGACGGTCACACAACTGTGATGGGGAGAGAGCTGGTGGCTGTCACTCACTTGTGATGGGGAGAGAGATGGGGGCTGTCAATCAACTGTGATGGGGCGAGAGCTGGGGGCTGTCACCCACCTGTGAAGGGGAAAGAGCTGGGGCTTTCTCGCACCTGTGATATGGAGACAGCTGGGGATGGTCACAAACCTGTGATGTGGAGAGAGCTTGGCGTTGTCACATACCTGTGATGTGGAGACAGCTGGGGGCTGTCACATACCTGTGATGGGGAGAGACTTGGGGTTTGTCAGGCACCTGTGATGCGGAGACAGCTGGGGGCTGTCACATACCTGTGATGGGGAGAGAGCTGGGGGCTGTTACTCATCGGTGATGGGGAGAGAGCTGTGGGATGTCACACACCTGTGATGGGGAGAGAGCTTGGGTTTGTCACGCACCTGTGATGGGGAGAGAGATTGGGATTGTCACTTACTTGTAATGCTAAGACAGCTGGGGGCTGTCACACTGCTGTGATTGGGAGAGAGCTGGGGGCTGTCACTCACCGGGGATGGGGAGAGAGCTGGGGCTAACACATACCTATGATGCAGAGACAGCTAGTGGTTGTCACATCCCTGTGATGTGGAGACAATGGGGGTTGTGGCATACCTGTGATGGGGAGTGAGTTGGGGTCTGTTAAGCTCCTATGATGCGGAGACACCTGGGGGATGTCACATACCTGTGATGGGGAGAGAGCTGCGGACTGTCAAACACCTATGATGGGGAGAGAGCTGGGGGCTGTCACTCACCTGTGATGTGGAGACTGCTGGTGGCTGTCACATACCTGTGATGGGGAGAGAGCTGGAGGCTGTCACTCACCTGTGGTGGGAAAAGAGCTGGGGGCTGTCACACACCTGTGATGGGGAGAGAGTTGGGGATTGTCACATACTTGTAATGCTGAGACAGCTGGGGGCTGTCACACATCGGTGATGGGGGTAGAGCTGGGGGCTGTCACTAACCGGTGATGGGGAGAGTGATGGGGACTGTCACATACCTATTATGCTGAGACAGCTGGGGGCTGTCACATACCTGTGATGGGGAGAGAGCTGGGGGCTGTCACTCACCTGTGATCAGGAGAGAGCTTGGGGCTGTCACCCACCTGTGAAGGGGAGAGAGCTTGGGGCTTTCACGCACCTGTGATATGGAGACAACTGGGGACGGTCACACACCTGTGATGGGGAGAGAGCTTGGCATTGTCACATACCTGTGGTGTGGAGACTGCTGGGGGCTATCATATACCTGTAATTGGGAGAGTGTTGGGGGCCGTCACTCACCTGTGATGGGGAGACAGCTTCTGGCTGTCACACACCTGTGATGGGGAGAGAGATGGGGACTGTCACATACCTGTGATGCTGTTACAGCTGGGGGCTGTCACATACGTGTGATGGGGAGAGAGCTGAGGGCTGTTACTCACCTAAGATGGGAAGAGAGATGGGGTATGTCGATCATCTGTGATGGGGAGAGAGCTGGGGGCTGTCACTCAACTGTCATGGGGAGAGAGATGGGGGCTGTCCCTCACCTGTGATGTGGAGAGAGCTGGGGGCTGTCACATACCAGTGATGGGGAGAGAGCTCGGGACTGTCACGCACCTGTGATGCGGACACAGCTAGAGGCTGTCACATACCTGTGCTGGGGAGAGAGTTGGGGGCTGTCAGGCACTTGTGATCCGGAGACAGCTGGGGGCTGTCACATACCTGTGATGGGGAGAGTGCTGGGGGCTGTCACTCACCTGTGATGGGTAGAGAGCTGGTGGCTGTCACATCCCTGTGATGTGGAGACAGGTGGAGGCTGTCACATACCTGTGAAGGGGAGAGTGCTGGGGTCTGTCACGCAACTGTGATGGGGAGAGTGTGGGGGGCTGACATGTAACTGTGATGCGGTGACAGCTTTGGGCTGTCAAATATCTCTGATGGGGATAGTGCTGGGGGCTCTCACGCATGGGTGATGGGAAGAGAGCTCGGGGTTGTCACACACCTGTGATGGGGAGAGAGCTGGGTGCTGTCACTCACTTTTCAAGGCGAGAGAGCTGGGGCTTTCACACACGTGTGATGGGGAGAGAGATGGGGACTCTCAAACACCTGTGATGGGGAGAGAGCTGGGGGCTGTCACCCACGTGTGATGGGGAGAGAGCTGGGGGCTGTCACATACCTGTGATGGGGAGAGAGTTGAGGGCTGTCAGGCATCTGTGATGCAGAGACAGCGGGAGGCTCTCATATACCTGTGATGGGGAGAGAGCTGGCGGCTGTCACACACCTGTGATGCGGAGAGAGCTGGGGGCTGTCCCTCACCTGTGATCGGGAGAGTGCTGAGGTCTGTCACACACCTGTGAAGGGGAGAGAGATGGGGACTGTCAAACACCTGTGATGGAGAGAGAGCTGGGGCTCACACATACTGGTGATGCGGAGAAAACTAGTGGCTGTCTCATACCTGTGATGTGCAGATACTGGGGTCTGTCACATACCTGTGATGGGGAGAGAGTTGGGGGCTGTCAGGCACCTGTCATGTGTAGACAAATTGGGGCTGTCAGAAACCTGTGATGGGGAGAGACCTGGGGGCTACAATCACCTGTGATGGGGAGAGAGCTGGGGGCTGTCTCACACCTGTGATGGGGCAAGAAATGGGGACAGTCAAACACCTGTGATGGGGAGAGGCCTGGGGGCTGTCACATACCTGTGAAGGGGGGAAAGTTGGGGGCTGTCAGGTACCTGTCATGTGGAGAGAGTTGGGGGCTGTCACATATCTGTGATGGGGAGAGAGTTGGGGGCTGTCAGGCACCTGTAATCCGGAGACAGCTGGGGGCTCTCCCATACCTGTGATTTGTTTAGGGCTGGGTGCTCTCACATACCTGTGATGGCGAGAGTGCTGGGGGCTGTCACGCACCTGTGATGGGAAGATAGATGGGGACTGTGAAACACCTGTGTTGGGGAGAGAGAAGGGGGCTGTCAGACACCTATGATTGGGAAAGGTGTTGGAGGATGTCAGTCACCTGTGATGCGGATAAAGCGGGTGGCTGTTACATACCTGTGATGTGGAGACAGCTGGGGGCTGTCACTCACCTGTGATGGGGAGAGAGCTGGGTGCTGTTACCCACCTGTGATGGGGAGAGAGCTGGGGGCTGTCACACACTTGTGATGGGGAGACAGATGGGGGCTGTAACTTACCTTTAATGGCGAGAGAGCTGGAGGCTTTCACACACCTGTGATGTGGAGAGGGATGGGGACTGTCAAACATCTGTGATGGGGAGAGAGCTTGGGGCTGTCACATATCTGTGATGGGGAGAGAGATGGGGATTGTCAAACACCTGTGTTGCGGAGACAGCTGTGGCCTGTCACATACCTGTGATGTGGAGACAGGTGGGGGCTGTCACATACCTGTGATGAGGAGAGAGCTGGGGGCTGTCAGGCACCTGTGATGCGGAGAGAGCTGGCGGCTGTCACATACCTGTGATGGGGAGAGTGCTGGGGTCTGTCACTCACCCGTGAAGGGGGGAGTGCTGGGTGCTGTCACACACCTGTGATGGGGAGACAGATGGGAGCTGTAACTCACCTTTGATGACGAGGGAGCTGGGGGCTTTCACACACCTATGATGTGGAGAGGGATGGGGACTGTCAAACACCTGTGACGGAGAGAGAGCTTGGGCCTGTCACACATCTGTAATGGGGAGAGAGCTGGGGGCTGTTACACTCCTGTGATGGGGAGAGAGCTGGGGGCTGTCCCTCACCTGTGATCGGGAGAGAGCTGGGGGCTGTCACACACCTGTGAAGGGGAGAGAGATGGGGACTGTGAAACACCTGTGATGGAGAGAGAGCTGGGGCTCACACATACTGTTGATGCGGAGACAACTAGTGGCTGTCTCATACCTGTGATGTCCAATTACTGTGGTCTGTAACATACCTGTGATGGGGAGAGAGATGGGGGCTGTCAGGCACCTGTGATGCGGAGACAGCTGGGAGCTGTCACATACCTGTGATGGGGAGAGGGTTGGGGTCTCTCAGGCACCTGTGATGTGGAGACACCTGTGGTCTGTCACAAACCTGTGATGAGGAGAGAGCAGGGGGCTACAATCACCTGTGATGGGGAGAGAGCTGGGTTCTGTCACTCACCTGTGATTGCTAGAGAGCTGGGGGCTGTCACTCACCTGTGATCGGGGAGAGATGGTAGCTGTCACACACCTTTGATGGGGAGAAGCGGGGGTCTGTCACATACCTTTGATGCGGAGACTACTGGTGGCTGTCACATACCTGTGATGTGGAGACAGCTGGGGGCTGTCACATACCTGTGATGGGGAGAGAGTTGGGGGCTATCAGGCACCTATGATGCGGAGATAGCTGCGAGCTGACACATACCTGTGATGGGGAGAGTGCTGGGGGCTCTCACATACCTTAGATGGGGACAGAGCTGGGGGCTGTCACTCACCTGTGATGCGGAGACAGTTGGGGGCTGTCACATACCTGTGATGTGGAGACAGCTGGAGGCTGTCACATACCTGTGATGGGGAGAGTGTTGGGGGCTTTCATTCACCTGTGATGCAGAGACAGCTGGGGGCTGTCATATACCTCAGATGGGGAGAGAGCTGGGGGCTATCACTCACCTGTGACAGGGAGAGAGCTGGGGGCTCTCACACACCTGTTATGGGGGGAGAGATGAGTACTGTCACATACCTGTGATGGAGGGAGAAATGGGGACTGTCAAACACCTGTGATGGGGAGAGAGCTGGGGGTCACACATACCTGTGATGTGGAGACAGCTGGGGGCTCTCACATACCTGTGATGGGGAGAGAGTTGGGGACTGTCTCTCACCTGTGATTGGGAGAGAGCTGGGGGCGTCAGACACCTGTGATGAGTAGAGAGCTGTGGGCTGTCACTCACCTGTCATGGGGAGAGAGCTGGCGGCTGTCACACACCTCTGATGGGGAGCCAAATGGGGACCGTCAAACACCTGTGATGGGGAGAGAGCTGGGTCTGTCACATACCTTTGATGCGGAAAGTACTGGTGGCTGTTACATTCCTGTGCTGTGCAGACAGCTGCTGGCTGTCACATACCTGTGATGCGGAGACAGCCGGGGGCTGTCTCATACCTGTGATGGGGAGAGAGTTGGGGGCTGTCGGGCATCTGTGATGCGAAGACAGCTGGGGGCTGTCCCATACCTGTGATTGGGAGAGAGCTGGGGGCTGTCACTCACCTGTGATGGGGGGAGAGATGGGGAATGTCACATACCTGTAATAGCCAAAGCAGTCTTGAGGGGAAAAAACGGAGCTGGAGGAATCAGACTCCCTGACTTCAGACTATACTACAAAGCTACAGTAAGCAAGACAATATGGTACTGGTACAAAAACAGAAACATAGATCAATGGAACAAGATAGAAAGCCCAGAGATAAACCCACACACCTATGGTCAACTAATCTATGAAAAAGGAGGCAATGATATACAATGGAGAAAAGACAGTCTCTTCAATAAGTGGTGCTGGGAAAACTGGAAAGCTACATGTAAAAGAATGAAATTAGAATACTCTCTAACACCATACACAAAGGTAAACTCAAAATGGATTAGAGACCTAAATGTGAGAATGGAAACTATAAAACTCTTAGAGGAAAACATAGGAAGAACACTCTTTGACATAAATCACAGCAAGATCTTTTTTGATCCACCTCCTAGAATAATTGAAATAAAAATAAACAAATGGGACCTAATGAAACTTCAAAGCTTTTGCACAGCAAAGGAAACCATAAACAAGATGAAAAGACAACCCCCAGAATGGGAGAAAATATTTGCAAACGAATCAACGGACAAAGGATTAATCTCCAAAATATATAAACAGCTCATTCAGCTCAATATTAAAGAAACAAACACCCCAATCCAAAAATGGGCAGAAGACCTAAATAGACATTTCTCCAAAGAAGTCATACAGACGGCCACGAAGCACATGAAAAGATGCTCAACATCACTAATTATTAGAGAAATGCAAATCAAAACTACAATGAGGTATCACCTCACACCAGTTAGAATGGGCATCATCAGAAAATCTACAAACAACAAATGCTGGAGAGGGTGTGGAGAAAAGGGAACCCTCTTGCACTGTTGGTGGGAATGTAAATTGATACAGCCACTATGGAGAACAATATGGAGGTTCCTTAAAAAACTAAAATTAGAATTACCATATGACCCAGCAATCCCACTACTGGGCATATACCCAGAGAAAACCGTAATTCAAAAAGACACATGCATCCGAATGTTCACTGCAGCACTATTTACAATAGCCAGGTCATGGAAGCAACCTAAATGCCCATCAACAGACGAATGGATAAAGAAGTGTGGTACATATATACAATGGAATATTACTCAGCCAGAAAAAGGACCGAAAGTGAGTCATTGGTTGAGACGTGGATGGATCTAGAGACTGTCGTACAGAGTGAAGTAAGTCAGAAAGAGAAAAACAAATATCGTATATTAACGCATGTATGTGGAACCTAGAAAAATGGTACAGATGAGCCGGTTTGCAGGGCAGAATTTGAGACACAGATGTAGAGAATGGACATATGGACACCAAGGAGGGAAAACTGCGGTGGGGTGGGGATGGTGGTGTGCTGAATTGGGCGATTGGGATTGACATGTATACACTGATGTGTATAAAATTGATGCCTAATAAGAACCTGCAGTATAAACAAACAAACAAACAAAACAACTAATACTAAACTTTCATTGGGTTATTTGTATGGCAATATGTTAATATAAATGTTTCAGACATCACATGAAATTTCTAAAAATCTTATATGTTCTGGTATAATGTTATAAGTCATAATCCTAGTTATTACTTTAAAATGTATATCTCAGAAATAACTAATTTTCTTGTCAACTGCATTATTATGAACTTTCATCAGATCTTTAACTGTGGTCATTTTTAAGTCTTTTGTCATTTACAGACAGTTCTGGGTGTACTCTGATGCTTTTGCAAATATGTTCCTATAAAAGGGTTTCATCTTCAAGAAATTCATGGAAAAGACTCTGACAAGTACAGGTTTCTGGTAACTGACTGTACAGCTGAACTGAATGAATAAGCATTTTCAGAACTCTAATGAAAAACTGATGAACTCATAAAAGTGCTAACAAAAGATCAAGATGAACAAAAAAATTAATTACATGGGACTGAGTGAACAGATGAGGATGAGTATAATTTTTGTGACTTTCTGTCTGAATTAAAAAAAAAATCCCACAAGGACTCAGAGGCAAAGAATATACAAATCAATTTTCACTGCAAAGTAAAGGAGCTGTTACAGTGGAGGATTACTGGACTGAATGTCAATATTATGGCATAGTATGAGTGTGTTTCATGTTTGGTAATTGCAATCATTGTTGCTTTTGTTGTGGTCATTCATGTACGATGCTTGGTGTCAGTCTATTTATCTCTTGTAAAAATAAAATACAGTGTGTGTGTGTGAAAAAAAAACTGAGGTGTAATTGGCATATAACATTTTACTAGTTTCAGGTGTACAACATATTGATTCGATATTTGTATATATTTTGAGATGATCACCACAATAAGTCTGGTTAACCTCCGTCAACATACATGGTTACAATTGTTTTGTTCTTGTGATGGGACCTGTTTCAAATGCTTTACGTGTACTGGCTTATTTAATTCTCACAACAGCCCTCTAAGGCGGGTTAAATGAGTTAATATTTACAAAATGAGTCAACACTTTATAAGCGCTCACTCAATAAATAAATGAATTAATAACTAAGTGAATGCATAAAGAAAATGCCATTTTAATCCTCCTTTTATAGACCAGAAAGCTAAAGGACTCATCTGCGGTCCCTTGGGCAGTAATAGGTGGAGCTGGGATCTTTTCCTTGATCATCTAATTCCTCTGCTCTCCTGTAACATTGCTGAAGCAGGACCTTGACCTTGATGCCAGAAGCCCAGCCTTTGGGATTCAACAGCTTGGCTGGTGAGAGAGCTGCCTCATAGCCACCGTCTGTGTGATGGTTTGTTCTTTCCTTTGTGACAAATGGCCCTGAAACTCAGCCATATTTGTGAATCCAGGATTGGTGATGGTTAAACGTCTACTGTACCACATGGTGTTCTATGTCTATATACCTGGTCTCTGACTCTCAGTTTTCTCATTTATAAAATGTTGATGATTATGCTTATCTTGCAGTGAAGTGTTGTAAACAGTAGAGATAACATAATAATGGGACTGCATTAGGCTCAGAAAACAGTTGTTATTGATGCTGTTTTTATTATGGAACACCTAAGCTGATTATTTGCCAAATATAGTGGCTCTTCACTTTGGGGGGAAATGTTTTTAAGAATTTTATGAAAGGTATGGATTTAATGTACCTATATATGTACATAATATTTTGGATATAATTTCATAGTAGGGATGCCAGATAAAATATGCCCAGGATGCCCAGTTGAATTTGAATTTCAGAGAAACAGTAAATGCTTTTTTTTTTTTTTAGTATAAGTATATCCCAAATATTGCATGGGTCATATTTATACTAAGAAATTTTTCATTGTCTCATCTGAAATTCGAATTTAATGGGGCATCTCGTGGTTTTAATTTGCCAAATCTGGCAGCCCTATTTCATAGACTGAGAAGTGATAAAGGCTCTCATGAGCCTGTCCTCAGGGAAACACACATGCACGTGCACACAGACACATGTACATACTCACGTGTGCACCCACACCCACACCCACAGAATTTTGCATACGTTTCAGGGAGTCCTGTTCTGATGGATTCTTACTCACCAGGAGTCTTGGTCTCATTGGGAATCAGACATCACACAAAGTGAGGATGAGTGCTCCTTGAATTGGCCATCAATTTGTTTAAATTTTCCTGAGACACAAACCAGAAGAAGCACATTAACCTTAGCAAACGCCGTTGCACTGGGCAGAAATACAACCGAATGTGGAAGCTGCCAAAAAACAAACCCTGAACACAGCGGACACGGTCTGGAAAGAGGAGCCCTTCTTCTTCCCGCCCTTCTTGCTCACCCCGGCGTCGCCTGGAGACAGACACAAGAGGATGTGTCCAGTGAGTCCTGAGGACACAGTGGTGGCCTTTCCTACCCACCTGCCCCACCAGTTTTATTGAGATGTAACTGACATATAACACTGTATATGTTTAAGGTGTACAACATAATGATTTGATATATGTATATATTGCAAAATGATCACAGCATTAGGTCTACTTAACATCTATCCCTTCACTTACAGTTTCTTTTTCTTGTGATGAGATTTTTTTTTTTTTTAAGGCTGTGTTGGGTCTTCGTTTCTGTGCGAGGGCTTTCTCTAGTTGCGGCAAGTGGGGGCCACTCTTCATCGCGGCACGCGGGCCTCTCATTATCGCGGCCTCTCTTGTTGCCGAGCACAGGCTCCAGACGCGCAGGCTCAGGAGTTGTGGCTCACGGGCCCAGTTGCTCCGCGGCATGTGGGATCCTCCCAGACCAAGGCTCGAACCCGTGTCCCCTGCATTGGCAGGCAGACTCTCAACCACTGCACCACCAGGGAAGCCCTTGTGATGAGAGCTTTTAAGCTCTACTCTCTTAGCAACTTTCAAATATACAACACAGTGTAATTAACTACAGTTACCATGCTGTACTTAACAACCACGGAACTTATTTATGTCATAATTGGAAGTTTGTACCTTTTAACCCCTTTCACCCAGTTCTTCCACCTCTCACCCGCCACCTCTGGCAACCACAGATCTGATCTCTGTTGCTATGAGTTTGGTTTTTTAAGATTCCACATATACGTGAGATTATACAGGATCTGTCTTTCTGTGTCTGACTTATTTCACATAGCATAATGCCCTCAAGGTCCACTGTTGCCAATGGCAAGATTTCATTCTTTTCTATGGCTGAATAATATTCCATTATATATGACCTTTTCTTTATCCATTTATCCATCAGTGGACACTTAGATCGTTGCCATGTCTTGGCTATTCTAAATAATGCCACAATGAACGTGGGAGTATCTCTTTGGGATAGTAATTTCATTTCCTTTGGGTATATACCCAGAAGTGGAATTGCTGGATCATATGGTAGTTCTATTTTTAATTTTTAAAGGAATCTCTATACTGTTTTCTGTAGTGGCTGCACAAATTTACATCTCCACTAACAGTGCACCGTTTTGTCAGTGGTGGCCTTTCTAAACCGCTTCCTCCAAACCCTGAAGTGAAAGTTTGGTTTTCTTTTGACATAGGAGAGCTGAGGTTTTTTGGTTTGTTCATTTCCATATCATGATTCTTAAAATTCCTCTAAACTACTCAGATTTTGGAACACTGATTTTTATCATTGTGGGAACGGAGTGGGGTGGGATATGGGTGGCATTTAACTGGGAGTATAATTTAGACTCTCTGTATCCAAGGAGAATCTTTTCCTTTAGACATCAGACATGAAATCCAACTGAATAGTTGGCAAGATTGAGATGTTCCTCTTGGTAAGTGTTGATAATTCCTAGTAGAAAGTTCAGATAGCCCAGTGAAAAGTAATGACTTGAACATAAAGTACTGCCACACTTGTTTAGCCAATTACAGGCAACAAGGTGATAGGAGACATTATGGCCTAGTGCAATGGTTCCAAACTTTAACATGCACCAGAATTACCTGGAGAGCTTGTTAAAACACAGATTTCTGGGCCTCACCCCCAGAGCTTCTGATTCAGTAGGTATGGGATGGGGCCTGAGAATATGCATTTCTAGCAAGTTCTTAGGCAATGCTCGTGGTGCATTCATCAGCTGATGGTGAATTCATCATTGTGGTCCAGGGACCACACTCTGAGAACTGCTGGTGTAGGGCCTTCTGACTCCAAGAGTGGTCCTTGAACATGTTGCATCAGCATCACCGAGGAGTTGTTAGACATTCAGAATCTCAGAACCACCCCGCATTACAAAACCAGAATCTGCACTTTAACAAGATCTCCAGGTGATTTCTAGGCATAGTAGAGTTGAGAAGTACTGGGCTTAAGGCAGGGGTCTCCAAACTTTAGTTATGTGTAGCAGTGTCGGGGTGTGACAAACAGTGTTTAATTAAATAAATGCTTTAGAACTCACTGCTTAGCGTGTGTGTGTGTGTGCATGTGCGTGTATGGTGTGTTTATGTATCTTTCTGCCTCTCTCTCTCTGTCCACCCTCCCGCTCATCCCCCCCTGTCACTTCTTTCCAAACCATCCCCTTTCACAGACCTTCTCTTTATGTGTTTTCCTTGCTTAGAAGCTAGAAAATTTGGCTTAAAGTCCCGGCACTGAACTTGGTCAAACCACTTAACTTCTTTGGGCCATTAATCTCACTTAAAATGAAGAAGCAAGCCTAGCTCATTTCTAAGGCCCCTGCAGGTTGTGTGACTTTTCTGGTTCCTTTTCCTCATCTGCATTTGCTTTTCCTGTTCCCTCTGGACCTCTTCCCGTATCCTTCCTGACCCTCTACTTCTTTTCCCCACAACTCTTCCCCTTCTCCCTTTCTTTCTCTGCTTTTTCTTTTCCATACATTCTTCTGTAAGTGACCATAAAATGGAGTTCAATTACACACATATATCCCCATATCTCTCTTAAGAAATAGGTCATATGTTTTGAATAAAGCCTTTTATGTTTCCTATTAGAAGTGGGAAAATTGAACATTTTATGGTTGTCCCTTGGAACTTCCCCCGCCCTCAATCTTACACTTTATGAAATTACTCTTCATTGGTAACTGACTGTTGTTTCAATATCCCTCCTTGAGATTCTGGGGGGATCTAGTCCTACAGAAAGAGGAGCAACTGCTTCCCTCTGGATCTTATTCAGGATAAGTTGCATTTCGATTTTACTTTGGCCAGCGGCTCTGCTGAACCATCTGTGTGCTCGTGGTTAAGTTTTCATAGTTAAGAGATTGGAACTCAATATAGCACCACAAAGAGGACCTCTGGCTTGCAGGCTTCATGCAGTTTAAATTTTCTCAGTTACTGCCTGGTGGAGAGGAAGAATTCATCCATATTGTTTCCTCATCTGTGAAGATAGTCCCTACTTTTGTGGCTTAAGTGAGTTTTACGACAGCAGCAGTTCTCAAGCTTTGTTTTCTCAGAACCCCTTCACACTCTTAAAAACCATTGAGAACCCAGTGAGTTTGGTTTATGCAGGTCATATCTACCAATATTTATGGTATTAGAAGTCAAAATTGAGAAAATCTAATTCATTTAAAGTTCCTATCAAATTCATTGCATGCTAACATTAATGACATATTTTTATGCAAATGACTATATTTTCCAAAACAAAAAAATTCGTGGCAAGAGTACCATTGTTTTTCATTTTTGCAACTCACTTTAATGTCTGCTGAGTAGAAGATGGATGGATTTTCATGCCTGCTTCTGTATTCTGTCTGTTGCTGTATGATTTTTTGGTTTTTTTTGTTTGTTTATTGGTTAAAGTAGATATAGAAAATCTTTCACAGATATATAATTTGGAAAAGGAAAGAGTATTTTAATTACCCTTTCAAATAATTGCGGATATTCTTTTTAGATACTATACCAAAACTTGACACGTGGTAGTTTCTGTGGTAGTTCCTTAAAGGCTAGTTGCAATGTGGAATCTGAAACCATATCAACAAACATTATGATCTGTTGGTCTGTGTTGAACTTTGAATGAAACTTTTACCCATGTGTAAACATCATACGTTGATCATTTGGAAAATATTGTTCACTGAATTATACAGAACTTCCAAATATTGGCACGTTTCATTATACAGTATAAAAAATCACAATCATTAATATCAGTACTGATCTCATTAGAAAATTCAAATATTAGGACGTTGTCAAGCTAATGATAGTAGATACAAGTCTTCCAAAGTTTTAATTTTTGCTTGAAAACTCAACTATATCATTAGTAAAAAACACTGTCAGTAGTTTTCCTTGAAAGGATAAACACACTTCACTGCTTTTTGAGAAACTGTGTGCCAGATATACAAGTCTGAGAAACAATAGTTTGTCCTCTAGTCATTCTTTCAAGTAAAAATGGTGCTTCATGAATCAAGTGGCTGGTTCATCTTGCAACTCAGACAACTGCACATGTGTTTTTCCTTGAGACAAATGTCAAAGTCCAGTGTGCAAAAGGAGTGCTTTTCATGGACTTCCTGTTTGATCATGTAGAATATTATAAAGATGTGGATAAAATTGAGATGTAATCAAATTAATACTCTCCACTGCTGCAACTTTTAGGTTATTTTTCAATGAAGCTGGCTTTTTAAAAAAATTATTTATTTATTTATATTTATTTTTGGCTGCGTTGGGTCTTTGTTGCTGCGTGCAGGCTTTCTCTAGTTGCGGCGAGCGCTAGTCTTCGTTGCGGTGCGCGGGCTTCTAATTGCGGTGGCTTCTCTTGTTGCGGAGCATGGGCTCTAGGCGTGTGGGCTTCGGTAGTTGTGGCACACGGGCTCAGTGGTTGTGGCTCACGGGCTTAGTTGCTCCGCAGCATGTGGGATCTTCCCAGACCAGGGCTCGAACCCGTGTCCCCTGCATTGGCAGGCGGATTCTTAGCCACTGTGCCACAAGGGAAGTCCTGAAGCTGGCTTTTTAAATTAAAAAAAAATTCTTTTTCACTGTCAGTGTATGGCTGTGAAGAATACTATGACTATTAGTACAGCTTGGTGCCATATCTTGATTTGTAATAAAGTGTCAGATCGTCTATCCATCCTTGCTTTTGCATCATTAAGTCAACACAGTGAAGAAAGCACATGGCATCTGGGTATTATGAAAATTGTTTTGACCTCATGTACCTCTTGAAAAGTTCTTAGGAATCTCCAAGGATCCATGGGCCACAGTTTGAGAATGGTTGCACTATAGTGTGAGGGAATCTCATCAGGCTGCAAGTGTATGATCTGATGTCATTTAGCTTGACTTAGTGTTCAGCCTGCTACCCAAAGTGTCGAAAGTTGATCCACATCAAAATCATCTGCAACAGAATCTCTGTGGTTGGGACTGATGAAACTGAATTGTTCTCAAGGGCCTCAAACACAGTGATGTTTGGGAGCATTATTTTGCTTTTATAAAGCCACTCTTTCCAAAACCATGGCATAGTCCCAATGGTCCAATACAAAATGATTTTAGGCAACTATTTCTTAATTTTAATAGTTATATTAAAGTCTATTACCTTATTTTAGCAAAATGTAAGATGCCATCGATTGTAAGATAACCTATTTTGTGTCCCACTAATAAAGGAAAACACCCTGCTAATTACAGTACTCCTTTCATTGATTATAAGATGCATCCCAAGTTTAGAGATAATATTTTGTGAAAATGTGAAGAAAGTTAGAATAAAATAGAATAATATGTGCTAACGACTTAGAGACAGTGAAATATCTGTTTATAGTAGTGATATAAAGCAGTGTTTCTCAAACTTTGGTGGGCATAGGAATCCAACTGGGAATCTTGTTGAAATAGATATTCTGATTCAGCAGAGCTGGAGTAGAGTTTGAGATTCTGAATATCTAAATGTCTCAGCTGATGCTGAGATAGACTGTCCAGACTTTCATAGCAAGCATATAGGGTAACTTTGAAAAACACATCTAAGAAGAAAAAGGAATCAAGGTAAATCAAAATATTAAGTGAATTAGCAGTACTGGTCTTAAATGGGTATTGCAAAATTTGTGATAGTAGTATAAGAATGAAGTCTGAAGTTGGGGAAAGACTACAATGACTCATGGTCAAACTATACCTTTAGGTCTCTTAGAAAAACAAGACTTTCCGTCTGGGATTCAAGTCACTGCGTGTGTTGAGGTGAAGATTTTTCTTCTTCCACCCACAGCTCTAACCATGACTCAGAATCCAGTATCTCCTACTTTTACTGCCTAGATGATGCATGAGTTGTCTCAGCGATATTCTTGCAAATGTGTTGTCCAGCCTACTCAAATGCCTTCAAGATGACTTTTTTCCCTTTTGAAAATTTTGGAAAATCATTTGGGGTAGTTTCTGCAGGCCAAAGATACTTCTTGCTTTAATCTGAAATCTGGCTCTCTGTGACTTCAGGATGTTTGATCCTCCTTTCGGCTCTTGGTAACAACAGAAAGAGTTCAAACCTTCTCCCCACAAGACAACTCTTCACCCATTTGATGGCTGCTCTGGGTTCTCCTTAGCTTTTTTTTTTTTTTTTTTTTTTTTTAATGTGGACCATTTTTCAAGTCTTTATTGAATTTGTTACAGTATTGCTTCTGTTTTATGTTTTGGTTTTTTGGCTGCAAGGCATGTAGGATCTTAGCTCCCCGACCAGGGATTGAGCCTGGAAGGCGAAGTCTTAACCACTGGACCTCCAGGGAAGTCCCTCCTTAGCTTTTTCTTTTCCAGGCTAAGTAGCCCCAGTGCTATCTTCATCTGTTTCTTCCGTGATGTGCTTCTGCATCTCCTTTACCATCACAGTGAGCTCACTCCTGTTAATCTCTTAAGTGTGACATCCAGACCACATGTTGTCCTCCATCAGCATGTGCCCTCACCTCTCCTGACCTAGGTGTCATGCCCGAGGTGGTGACTGCCCTCTGGCAGCCTCCTCACACCGATGGCTCACCACTCACTGTCAAGCAAAGCCCCTCAACGCACGCTGTGTGCGTCCGGTTGCTAAGTCAGATCTTGTCCCCATATTTATACAACTGTACTCTGGGACCCAGGGCTAAAACCATGTATTCTTGGCTGATAAAACTTTCCCTTGTTAGGTCTCATCCAACTCTCTTGGCATGACTCATGGTGTCCCTGGAAACTCTACCCCCAGAAAGTCCCCTAATTATCTGCTTCTTGGTTTTGAGAGCTTGACCTGCTTCCAGCCCTACACAGCTGTGTCCCTCCAACCATCCCCTCTGTTCCTGTCTTTAGGGGTCTTCCAATGGGGATGGCCATCCCAGTCTCCCTGACCTCCAGCACCACCTTCTGAGTGTTCCCCAACCCCTCTTACTGCTGTCAGTGCGCTATGACACTGCTCTCAACTTTCAGCCCTCTCCTGGGAATTTCTCAGCTACTGCATCTTGTCAGCAATGGTGTGGTCATGACTTAATTATACTTTGGTTTCCTTGGTCCTAATTCATCTAGAATTACTTCCAATAAACACAAATCTTGAGGTGGGGGAGTAATTTTTTTTTTATTACTACAGTGGACATAGGTTTGAATCCATTTCTCCTTATTCTCTCAGCATCATTTGTGAGTAAAGACACAGCTGAGGGGATTCATGGGTGCGGCCTCTGCTCAAAAAACAGCAAAGTTAGACTTGTGTGAAGACTGAATCTTGAGCCTACGAACATCATGTTTGGGGCCAACCTAAGTATATTGACCTGGAGCTTGTGTGTCAAAGTTCTGCAGTGTGTTTTATTCCTGTTAGTGTGATGAGCAAATTTGGGAAGACCTGCTTCCTTAGCTGCATATTTTGTAATCTGCCTTTAGAAATACTTAAGTAATGGATTTTAATTTCATCAGTTTCAGATTCCTATGAGTGTGGCAAGAATGAGAATGTGTAAAACACTGTTTGCTAATTTCAATTATTGTATTCCCAATCAAGATGAAAGTGACTCTTACCTTCTTGGTTTCCAAAGCAATGGTTAGTGTCCTTCAGGAATGAAGTGGCTTCTGAGAGAGTGATTCCAGAAATCAAAACTAAACAAAACAAAGAACAAATGAACTATGAAGAGTTTAAATAAATCTAGAATTTGTACTTTTCTAAGTTTAGCTACATTTAAATAGTACACAGTGGATGGTGTGGGATGGAAATACATTTTCCATTTTTCCCTTCGGTTAAGTCATCATTCTTTAAATAATTGGGTAATTACAGCAGTGATTAACATTTTTTTTGAGTATCTTCTGTGTGTGCAAAGTACCATGTCAGCTCCTTAAGGGGATATAAAAAAGGATAAAGACACTCTCTACCCTAAAGGAATGCAAAATTTAGGAACAGTTAAAGGAAATGCTCAAATAAATCTTTGAACAAGGAAGAATAATACAAATTCTGTAAGCGTCTAAATGAAGTGTTATGGGGACTTAGAGAGATGATGCTTCTGGCTGAGGGTAGGGGGCCGTGAGGGGTCAAAAAAGAAAGGAAGGAGGGAGGGGAATGATCCGGATTGTAACTTGGATGCTTTTAGACCAGAAGTTGAATTCTTTGGCAATGAGAGAAAAGTTGTGAATTATGGGCAAGACTTCTTTAAGAGGTCTAGGAAGGGCACTCTCTTAAATATCCTATATTCTCTTGGAGAATATGAAGGTAGGGTAGCTGATAACTTATTTGGGACTAAGGAATCTCAGTCCAGAAGTTGATAACCTACATGAAGATCTCAGGATACCGTAAGAGTCTGAATAATTTTCAATATCAAATTTAACTTAAACTTCCCATTTACCACACAGTACTTTTATGGAACCTGGGGAACATGTCGTGAAATACCATTTAGGCAGGAAGAGACATTTCAACACTTGCTTTCCTACTTTGGTCGTGTACTCTTGGTCTCTTCCTTTTATGAGTCCCTAATAATCTCCAGCTATATCCTAAATTTCTCACAACTTTCTCAGGAAAAGATTAAATGATTAAGTATCATATTCTGAATCCTTGGTTCAAACGAAATCACACTTGGAGGCAGAACCTCGGTTTTCTAATGCCAGCTCTGTAAAGTAGCTGTTGTAATTTCCTTGAGCTTTGGTTTCCCTCTGTAAATGAGACAGATGGACCAGAAAATCCCCAAGGTTTCTCTTAACCCTGTGAATGTCTGACAGAAGGTATTCTGGTGAAGATGGTGGCCAGAAATCGAAGCATCGCAAGCTCCTAGAGCTACAGAACCCCTCTGAGGGATGCTCCTGCAGTGTCAGACACGACCCAGCCCGAAGTCCACAAGGCATGCCATGAATGAGCAGTCTGGACACTGGTCATTAATAAGCAAATGAGGATGCATTCTGAGATGGATCAAATGCATGGGAGAATTTCTTCCCGCAATCATCTCCCAGAAATCCTGACATAAGAAAAAAATTTACATAACCAACCACAAAAATTTCAAATAATACTTCAAGGCAATCACAGAAGAGATATCACAAATTAGCATGTTTATTTGTTAACTGCAATTATAATACTGACCTAAACAATTATAGGGGTAAGCACGTATTATATTCAGCTTTATATCCTGCAGGTTAGTTTTGTTTTTTTTTTTTGGTGTCATAATTGCTTATATTCTTGTCTTTTTACTCTTTGTAGAAGCTTCTTGAAAGGCCTCGCCATCTTGTCTCCCATATTGCCGTTAACACAGTTCCTTACGCTTAGTAGGCCCTCAGCAAAGGCTGCTGTGTTGCCTTCTCTCCTCTCCAGGTAACCTGATCAGGTATAATCACAGCTACACGGAGCAAAAAAGCGGGCACTTGTGAGCACTTACCTTGCGGTGCTGTGGTCGAAGCAGTTTCGAAAGTGTGGCCCCCCAACTCCCTTTATACTCCCAAATGCGCAAGCCCAGCACTCTAACGTGGCTGTATTGGGGGATCACCATTTACTCCTTAGATGTAAATGCATCGTAGCCCTGATCTTTCACTCTTGTTAAGTTACTTGGATAAATGACCAGCGGAGGCTGTATAATGCCAAGTCAGCTGCGTAGGGATTTTGACGTTGGACACAGATCTTTGAGACTTAGAGAGTTCTAGAGGCTGAGCAGAACTGGGGCAGAGTGAGCTAAGAAGGTCAGTGAAGGGCAGAGCCACAGGGTGAATTGTCAAGCGATGGATGATCAATAGCATGGATACTAAGTACGTCTCCTTTACCCAGCATCGTAAACATGAGGTGGTGTGCGCCTCTTCTCAGAAATCTCCGGAAAACATAAGATTGGCCATTTAACACATCCATTCTTTTTTTTTAAACGTTATTTTTTAATTGAAGTATATTTGATTTACAATGTTGTGTTAGTTTCAGGTGTACAGCAAAGAGATTCATGTATGTGTGTATATATATATATATATATATATATATATATATATATATATATATATATATATATACACACACACACACACACACACACACACATATATATGTATATATTCTTTTTCAGATTCATTTCCTAGGTTATTACAAAATACTGAGTATATAGTTCCCTGTGCTATACAGTAGGTCCTTGTTGTTTTTCTATTTTATATATAGTAGTGTGTATGTGTTAATCCCAAACTCCTAATTTATCCCCCACCTCCCTTTCCCCTTAGGTAACCATAAATTTGTTTTCTATATCTGTAGGTCTACTTCTGTTTTGTAAATAAGTTCATTTCTATCATGTTTTTTTTTAGATTCCACATATAAGCGATATCGTGTATTTGTCTTTGTCTGGCTTACTTCACTTAGTGTGATAATCTCTAGGTCCATCTAACCCATCTATTCTTATCCATTAATTTATTTTTTTAAAAAATCCATTGTAGATGGAAAACTTTCTAAAATGTATTATATATTATCTTGATTTATTTAATCTAGTATCTTGAATAGACTTCAACTTTTCCTTGATCACTCAGGGGCCTGGGAGGTGATGTAATAAAGTCGTCAGGGATATTATAGTTTCTTCGCGGATTTTACCCTGCACTAATTGTTCCTAGGTTGCAATGAATTTTTGTGTCACCTTTCTAGTTTTTATATCTACACCTTCACGGCAAGGTACTCAGCTGTATTCTGTCTGTGGTTAGTGTGTTTGCCTCTGTGAGCCCAATCTTCCTTTTTCTAATCTGCTATAGAATGGGAAACAGATGAACAAGCTAAAGGAAAAAACAAACAAAAAAAAGGAGTCATAAGTTCCATGGGAAGTTCTAGAAGTTCTAATGGAAATACATGGTCTTTGTGACAACTCTTATGGTTGCTCGGGGTTGTTTTTTGGCTGAAACATAAGTAATGTTTGACTATGTAGGAATTACCATACATTTTAGAAGTTAGAGCCATTTACAGCAATACAGCCTGACTTGTTTATGTTGTATATGATCAATGTGTACTGAATTATACTCAATATTTTGTAGTAACCTATAATGGAATATAATCTGAAAACAATATAACTGAGTCACTTTTCTGTACACCTGAAGCTAACACAATATTGTAAATCAACTATACTTCAATTAAAAAGAAAAAAAGATTCTCTAGTCTTCCAGTGGGTAGTCTCATATAGTTAGGCATTTCCAAGGACAGTTTGCATTAGTCAAAATGAAATTGTGGACAAAGGAGAAACAGATAAGAATAGGACTTCCACGTAGCATTTTCCAAAGTAGATTTGACAGAATGCTGATTCTGAGAGAAACTGTGAAATAAAAGGTCCCGTGGCTAAATGAGTTCAGGAAATGTGGCCAACTCTATTCCCTGTTGCTGGAGATTCACCATAAATACTAGCATGTTAAGGGGCCTGAGAAGCCTTTCAGTAAAAAAATATGAAGAACTTTTTTGTACCTGGTGATCTGATGTTGGAACACCATCTTACTCCCTGCTTGAGAAAACAAGAGGAGAAAGCTGAAGGCTGCAATCCACAGAGAACTTGTCTCATTCTTAGTACCATTTGGCCCAGGAGAAAGCAACAGAAAGTGATCCGGCATAAACACAGCTGCTTTTATCCAAGGGACAGTCTTTTGTATGTAACAGATGCTCAGTAGATTTTGTTCCTGTGTATAAATGAATAAGGATGATTCATGGGGAATCTGTGTTGAAAGAGGGCTGAAGTGATAAGGCAGAAAAGAATGGAATCAGACTCAGTCTCACTTAATAGTAATAGTTTATATTTATTAAGAACTCACTACGTGCCAGGCTTTATCCATATTGACTCACTTAAGCATCATAATAGTTTTGTGGGGTAGGTGCTAACTTCATTCCCATTTTATGGCTGAAGAAATTTGGGCCAGTGAGAGTTTAAATAAACTGCCTAAGGCCACACAACTAGTAAGTGGCAGAAATGGGATTCAAATCCTCTCTGGCTCTAGAGCCAATGCCTATAACCTTTCACTTTTGCAAGCCCATCACTTTTGAGTGCTGGCAATGGGGAAAGGAGATATGAAATAGGGACATTGCTCCAAAGGAGGAGATAATGGACATGGGAAGAGAGTACATAGACACGAAAAGATAAATTACTTTTCCAAGGTTAAGTGCCAAGATGAGTGAGATGCACAGTGGACTAGATGTATGGACAAGGTATTTAAAACCCGTAAGGTATGTTGTTTATGTAAAATATTCTCAGAATTGTTATTAATGATAATGATACTGCTTTGGAGGAGAGAAGAGATCTGAAGGGGATGTGACGGTGGAGATAATAATAATAATAAAAAATAATAATAATAATGCTTTTTATAGTTCTTTCCTGTTTACATAGCACTTTTGTATATTTTATTATGTTTATTTTTCTCTGCAAGCCTTAGGGGGTTATACTGTTTATATTCTTATTATTCCCATTGTCCATATGGGGAACTGAGGCCTAAGGGAGTTAAGTGATTGACCAAAAGGCCCCACAGCTAGTAGGCAATGGAGCCAGAATTGGAACCCCAGGTTGCTGATTCCAAAGCCTCGTCTTTTCCTCTATCCTCTACTATCTCTTAAAGGAGGCAGATTTTAAGAGTACAGGGAGGAGGTTCCAGGCTTAGGGAACGTAGGGATTGTGGTTAGAAACAAGACCTCCCAGGGTGTGTTTCAGGAAGGTGGAATGGGCAAGCCTGGATGGAAGGGTTGGGGGTAACACGGAGGTGAGGCTGGAGAAGTGGGCTGGGCTTGTCCGTGATGGGCTCCCAATGCCCATGGAAGTAGTCAGGACATTATTCTGAGATCATTGGGGAACCTTTCAAGGTTTTAAGCAGAAGAGTGAACGTGTGTGTGTGTGTGTGTGTAGACACACACATATATCTGAAGATTAGTATAGAACTGATGGTAGGATATAATGGAGAGGGAGAACCTGAGGTCCTAGAACCACTTAGCAACTATTTAGAAAATCTTGGTGTACAACTTGCCAAGATGATTATACAGGCTTTGATATGATTTATGGGAGTAGGTGGGCAGTTAGAATTAACCCCTGGATGACCCTATAAATTCAGATGTGTGTTAAAATTCTCCATAGCACCAGAGGGCTGGCTTTCCCAGTGATTGTCCCCTGGTATCTCCGGGTCCATCCCGTAGGTTCAAGAAGAGTATTGTGTGGGCTTGAAGTTGTCTGCCTCACTGTCCCGTTTAGGCCTGGCAAAAAGAGAACCCCAGGAGGTGAAAGGAATATGTTTCTCTCATTTAAGACCTCTCTGAGCTCTAGACTTATTATTATTATTTTTAACATTTATTTATTTATTTAGGCTGCTCCAGGTCTTAGTTGCGGCATGTGAGATCCTCTTTGTGGCATGCGGGATCTTTAGTTGTGGCAGGCACGTGGGATCTAGCTCCCCGACCAGGGATCGAACCCGGGCCCCCTGCATTGGGAGCGCGGAGTCTTACCCACTGGACCACTGGGAAGTCCTCTAGACTTATTTTTCGAGGCCCTATCCCACATTAGTATATTACAATCCTCTCAACATAATATTAAACATGCAAGTAATATCTATTTGCATTGAATATAAAAATAATCATGGTGTAAAATGAAGAGGGCCTTGATTAAGCAGTACAGAAATGAGATGTAAAAGGAAAGAGAAAACCCAAGGGATACCCTGAAGGCAGGATCCACAAGACTTTGATGATGCTGAGTTTGAGGAGGAAAAAGGAATCAGAGGATCCTACCTTTCATCCAGCCCTCATTGCAGCCTAGAAATCTAGGGGCATGATACCTGCCCAGGAGAAATAGTGAAGGGGGGGAAATAGGAATTTCGATTTTGGACAGATTGAGATTGAGATGATGGTGATATCCAGCTAAGTAGGTAGAGATAAGGATTCAAAGTTTACATACAGGAGACATTAAGACTGAAGATGTAGGTCTGTGAGTATGAGGGTGTCACCTGTATGCAGTTGATAGTTGAACTTATTAAGGAAGCTGGGTTCTCAGAGAAAGGCTGCATGTTGAGGAGGTGAGAGGCCGAAATGAAGACAAAAAGAGTGGGAAAAAGAAAAGGTTATTCTTCAGGTAAACAAATACCTGAGTGAGATCTTGCTGGAGTCAAAAGAGCCACGTGGATCCATATTTTACTTCTGTCATTTACTGCCATAAATGGCAAGTCCCATCACCTCTCTTCGCAGCTGTGATGTTTTCTCCTTCTGCTGCAAAATCAGAAACATAATTCTGTTTCTGCCCAAGTCATGGGGATAGTGTGGGGATCAAATGAGATACTGTCAAGATGTGGCTGTCTCCGCAGGCAGTCTCTTTCCAGCCAGTGCCAAACAGTATGCTTCAATCTGTATCAACCTTGACACAGACCTTGGCAAATAATCCACTAGCACAAAAAACATAAGTGAGCAATGCAGGCTTTACTGAAGATTTTGTAGAGCAGACTAGAAGAGGATTATATTACATCCCCTAAAGTATTCAGTTTCCATCAGCAATGACTTCCACGAAGTCCATTTTCCGTCACACTGATGCAGGTGGTTGATTTCCTTTCTTCCCCTGAGGTGTCTGCCCGACCCCTGCGGGTACTCAGTTGTTCCTCTGTTACATGGGGCCCTTTAGCTCTGCCATTGACCTGCATGCCTACTCATCTGGTTACTCAACAAAATAAAAGTCCTCAAGTAAAGAACACCACTTTTATCCTTAGCAAGTTTGGTGATCACCTATTTTTACTCATATATTCCCCTTGGGAGCTTCAGCTTTATCCCACCACTATGCCCTGTAGTCCCCAGCTCACACCCCACACCATCATTCCATCTCTCCCAACCCTGAGAGGAGTTCTGTCAATGAGGGTTTTCTCCAGTCTTGTTACAAAATCATTTTGTCAACTCTAAAGTGATGGGAACTTCATTATTAGTGTCAGAAGAAGTCAAGGGAGGTGGTATTTTCGAGAGGGTGGTATTTTCAAGAGAGAGGATATAGTAAAAAGCTCTACAGGGAAGATGGAGAAAAGGAGAACCATGAAAAGGGCATTGGGTCAGTCAGAGAGGTGATCCTGACATTAATGTCAGCAGGATGGTGGGGGTGGAAGCTTTGAAGGCAAGGATTAAGGAGTGAGCAGGTGTTAAGGAGGAAAACGTTTTCCTGATTTCCCTGGGAGCAAATCTCTCCACCAATCATAATATAAGGCGCATTCAGAGGAAATGCAGATTTGGATGGAGAAAGCAGCAGCAGGGCCAAATAGGCCCAGGAAACAAGTGTAATCAAGTTCATTCCGCAGAGGGCACTTGAGAAGAAAGGGCAGTTAATTGTGCTGATAGGAGGATCATCCCTTACCCGTTACAACTATCTAAGAGCTATGTAACAGATGAAATTTCCAAAAGCAGCAAGAAGTTCCCCAGCCAGAAACAGAAATTTCTGGGCAAAAGTCACAGGACAGGTATATTAGTGAATGATACAAATTTATATTGAATCGCCTAATTAAAAATATTGAGTGAGAATATTAGATCCAGAACTAGAGGAGAACCTTGAATATTACCTAATCTAACCCTGATGTTACAGAATCAGAAACTGAGGTTCTGGACAGGTTACCTAATTAATGCTAATTAATTAGACAGACCCCCTTCCCATTCTACTCTCAGATCCAAGAGCGCTAGTTCAGAACTCTTTCAAGTGCAATACATAAACTTCTATACTGCTGGCATTTCTTTTTTTTTTTTTTTAATAAATGTATTTATTTATTTATTAAACTAATTACTTTATTTATTTTTGTCTGTGTTGGGTCTTCGTTTCTGTGCGAGGGCTTTCTCTAGTCACGGCGAGCGGGGGCCACTCTTCATCGTGGTGCGCAGGCCTCTCTTGTTGCGGAGCACAGGCTCCAGACGCGCAGGCTCAGTAGTTGTAGCTCACGGGCCCAGTTGCTCTGCGGCATGTGGGATCTTCCCAGACCAGGGCTCGAACCCGTGTCCCCTGCATTGGCAGGCAGACTCTCAACCACTGCGCCACCAGGGAAGCCCACTGCTGGCATTTCTACACTACAATTTTGCAAAGCAAAAAGTTGATGGGGGATTATCCAGAGAAATATTTAAACTGATTTTCCTTCAATCAGTGAGGACATAGATTTATCAGTTTTACAGGTTGGAAAACTGAGGCTTGGCAAGATTAAGTGACTAGTCATACAGCTAGTAAGTGGCAGAATGGGAGCTAGAACAAGTCTGGTTTGAATCCAAGTCCAGTTTGTGCTTTCACTACAAGACAGCTGTTTCTGGCTTTGCAAGATCCTGTTAAGACACTAACGCTCTCAGAATTATACATGCTTCTCAGAATTACACGCAAACGAGGCATCCTTCTCTGAAAATATCATGGAGAGAGTGTGTGCATGGCCTGGGAACATTGTGTTCAGAGAAGAAATTCTACCAGTTAGGTCTGTCCAGTAAACTGGAGACTTTCTTATCTGGCCTCATAATCTTGACTGATGCCTGTGAGACTTAGGGTCCATGTCATTTGCCCTTTTTTGTCTAGTAGTTGTATTTTTTTTGTTGGTTTCTTCAGTGCTTAAAGCCTCATTAGAACTAAGAAACGCGTGATCAGTTACTTTTAATTTCAACTGTTGGGGTATGAAACAACATAGCCTAAAAAAAAAAAAAAGATTTTATGCCCTTGGCTAGGCATAGCCCAAATGCATATTTACATTGTTAAGAGCTGCATGATAATGTAGTGACTAAGAGTGGACTTTGAGAGTCAGAATACTGAGGTTCAAATCCTGACTTCACTATTTAAACTATTTGAATTTGCGCAACTTATTCTACTTTTCTGAGCCTCAGTTTCTTCATCTGTAAAATGGGGATAATAACAATACCTAACTCATGGGGTTCTTGTGACAACTGAGTTAATAAATGCATGATAGGCTACTTTTTGAAAGTGACATGGAGTGGGTGAGGCCATGTCAACAGCAGAGCCTGAGACTTAGAAGCCAGGAACTTTCTCTAGAGAATGTACCAACCATTGCCTGTGCCAGAGGGCTCTGGAAGCCAGGACAGCATCTTCTATGTTGTTCTTTCATCTCTTTTTTGTTGCTGTTTGGTAAGGCCCATCAGCTGACCACAGCCTCACTACTGGCCATCCAGCCCTCCCATTCTACCCACTACATATAGCCAATTTCCTCTCCAGATGGCCCAGAACACTCTTAAGTCACCGCCACCCCCCACCCCCCACCCCCTCATTCCACACACTCACAACAATAAAACAAGACGAGGAAGATGGAGCCTAGATACCTCAAAGCAGGGTGACCAACCTTCCTAATTTGCTTGGAATTAAAGAGATTCCTGAGACTTCAGTTTTAAAATCAGGACAATCCTGGGCAAACCCAGATAAATTTATCACCCTACCCAAAAGGTGGTTGGGGGTACGATGGCAAAGTCCTCAAACTTGACCAAGATGGGGCTAGATGGAACCAGCTTGAGATCTCTCACAAAACCAGGATGGTGATGAAATTCACATATGGAATTGCTAATTTTGAAGCTGTAATGCACAGAGCCGGTAACAGGGAGCATGCACGTATTCAATTGTTTATTCATCAAACATTCATTGAGGGCTTACTACATGCTGGGAAGATTTTAAGCACTAGGGAACAGAACAGGCAAAGTCTCTGCCCTCATGGAAACTCTATTCTAGTGTGTGTGTATGTGGGGACAGACAACAAACAAACAGATATCAAATGTCAATTAGTGATAAATTCTCTGAAGGATAGGAAAATTAGGGTAAGGAAACAGTGGCTGTGTGGGTTTGAAATGGATCAATCAGGATAAGTTTCTCTAAAGAGATGATATTTGAGCACTTAGAGGAAGAGCAAGCCAGGAGAATATCAACGGGGCACAGTATTCCAGGCAGAGGAAACAAATGCAAAGGCTCTGGGAGGGGAACTTGCCTGCACAGGAACAGAATAAAGGCCAGTAGGGCAGGGATGAAAGGAGCCAGGGATACAGTAGCAAGGAATGAAGTGGCAGAAGCGGCTAGGGGCCAGAGGCTTAGAGCCTTGCAAACTAAGGTAAGGATTTAGGGTTTTAAATGCCAGCTGTTATTATAAAGGTAACGCTATTCTTCCGTATTCTCTGCTGAGCGTTGGCTCTGTTATCTGCTGTTTTTCTACGCAGCTTTGCTTCACTCTGTCAAACAAAACGTTTAGCTGCTCTTCATTTAGCAAATGGCTTATAAAGACACCGTTCCAGGCATTGGGGATTAGAAGTTGGTTCTCTCCAACAGCTTACCATCTAGTTCGGGGAGGGTGGGTGGATCACAGTATTGAAAACACGTGAAAAAATCAGCAGCCATGGACTTCCAAGGAAACAGCCGGTAACTACCGAGAAGAAAGGCGGTTTCAATTTCCCAGAGAGGTGAGGAGTTGCTTCCGGTGCGCCCCGGGGCATCATGGGAGGGGTGCGCCCCGGGGCATCATGGGAGGGGTGTGCTCCGGGGCATCATGGGAGGGGTGTGCCCCGGGGCATCATGGGAGGGGTGCGCCCCAGGGCATCATGGGAGGAGTGCGCCACCGGGGAAGGAAAGGCTGGAAGTGATTCCGCCAGGGTTGGGACCAGCCTGGAGACTGTGAGGGGCCCTGGCCGGTGAGTGTACGTTTGGAGTTTGTGAGAGAGGCAGGCGTTTCTCGTCAGCTCCACGATTCCAGAGCTTAACTGTGCGTGTGGTGGGAGGGTGTGAAGCCGGAAGTGGTGAGGGAATTCGAACTCCTGGCTCTTGACGTGACTGGGCCGCAAGGAAATTTCTGAAAAGTCTCAAGTCGCCAAATTCCATTTGAAGTTTTTCAGTACGTTTGTAGGCGTTTTATTACATTGCATAGACATGTACTTATGTAATATATAGGGCTAAATCCATTTTTGGGTACTAAAAACTGTGGATATCAATAGAATTATTTTTCAGAATATACCGGAAAAAAATATGATTCTGTTGCTCCAAAGATACCACCTTTCCCATCCATCCTCTTAACAACATTTTTCATAATTTGAGGGCTTCTCATTGCAGTGGCTTCTCTTGTTGCAGGGCACAGGCTCTAAGCGCGTGGGCTTCAGCAGTTGTGGCTCGCGGGTTCTAGAGCGCAGGCTCAGTAGTTGTGGTGCACGGGCTTAGTTGCTCCACAGCATGTGGGATCTTCCCGGACCAGGGCTCAAACCCGTGTCCCGTGCATGGGCAGGTGGATTCTTAACCACTGCGCCACCAGGGAAGTCTGGTGTTGCGTTCGTGAGGGCTGGTGGGGCCCTCTTGGGACTGGGCGGATCGTTTGTTCCATCTGCACGGGTGTCCAAGCAGGTCTCAGGACAGCCCTTGGCCTCTGAGCATCCAGGCAGGCACCCACGTTCCTCCAGCTCAGGTTAGCCTTGGCCCCTCCAGCCCCCGTGGCCAATTACTGAGCTGATTGTGTCTTTACTCTTTCAAATGAAATCACTCTCTCCAGGTGGGCGAGAAGTTTACTTGTGAACTTGGTTAGGGTTAGGGGTTAGGGGTTAAGGGTTAGGGGTTAGGGTCAGGGTTAGGGCTAGGGCTAGGGCTAGGGGTTAGGGTTAGGCTTAGGGTTGGGTTAGGGTTAGGGGTTAGGGTTAGGGTTTAGGTTTAGGGTTAGGGTTAGTGTTGGGTTAGGGTTAGGGTTAAGGTAGGGTTAGGGTTGGGTTAGGGTTTAGGGTTTAGGGTTAGGGTGTCCAGCCTTACGTCCCATTCAGCTGTGAGTGTAGATGTGGTCAGTCCAGTTGCATCACAGCCCCTGATTGAATTTTGTAAGAATTCCTCTCTCTCTGTCTTTATTTTTTTATAATTAATTTTTATAATGGGGTGTAGCTGATTTGCAATGTTGTGTTTCTTGGTGCTGTACATCCACCTGAGTCACTTATAGAGAGACATCAATAAATTCTTTTGTAATTTCTAGTAGTCAGATATTTGTTTTTTCTGTGAATAGAGTGGGCTGAGTCCAGTTCCTTGAACAATGAGTATGTCTTGGCGATTACATTATTGGCGTATGGAACGGTATCTGTGCCAATTTCAACCTCCTGGTTTATGCATCAACGCACCACACTTTTCCCCTTAAGCAGCCATAAGTGTGTTTTGTAAATGTGTGATGGTGTTCTGTTTGTAATTCAGTTCATGGTTGGCGATTTTTAGATTCCCTTTATAAGTGATATCTTATGATAAGTTTCTCTTGCTGTCTAACTTATTTCACTCTCAATGACCATACATAAGTCCCCCTGAGTTGCTGCAACTGGCCTCATTTCATTGATTTCAGGGCTGAGTAATATTCCATTGTGCTTAAGTACCAAATGTTCTTTCACCATTTTTTCCTTCCAAGGACTATTAAGTTGTACCCAAGTCGAGGCTGTTGTAAACATAGCAGCAGTAAACGGGGTGCCTGCGTCCGGTGGATTTTTGGATTTTCCAACATATAGGCCCATGAGTGGAAGCGCCCTATGCTTTGTAGCTCTGTTTTTTAGATGTTTCAGGAAACACAGCACACTTCTCCAGAGTGGCCGTTGGCAATTTACCTTCCCCACTTCAGCGTAACGAGGCTCCCTTTTCTCCTCTCCTTGTCCTGCATAGCTGGTTTTTACCCTTTGTGAGGATGGTCCTTTTTTCTGATTCGAAGTGATACCTCTTTGTAGTGTTGATTTGCATTGCCCGCTTCTTTGGTTGGCCAAAAAGGGCGTATGCGTTTTTCCTGAATATATTCTGGAAGTTAAATTTGAGAGACAGCTTTTTTTTTTTAATTGATTAATTAATTAATTTATTTTTGGCTGTGTTGGGTCTTCGTTTCTGTGCGAAGGCTTTCTCTAGTTGTGGCAAGCGGGGGCCACTCTTCATCGCGGTGCGCGGGCCTCTCACTATCGCGGCCTCTCTTGTTGCGGAGCACAGGCTCCAGACGCGCAGGCTCAGGAGTTGTGGTTCACGGGCCTAGTTGCTCCGCGGCATGTGGGATCTTCCCAGACCAGGGCTCGAACCCATGTCCCCTGCATTAGCAGGCAGATTCTCAACCACTACGCCACCAGGGAAGCTCCTTGAATAGTTTTGTATTTAAAATTTGTCTGTGGGGACTTCCCTGGTGACGCAGTGGTTAAGAGTCCGCCTGCCAATGCAGGGGACACGGGCTCGAGCCCTGGTCCGGGAAGATCCCACATGCCGCAGAGCAACCAAGCCTGCGCAGCACAACTACTGAAGCCTGCGCGCCTAGAGCCTGTGCTCGCCCACAAGAGAAGCTACCACAATGAGAAGCCCGTACACCGCAACGAAGAGTAGCCCCGCTCGACGCAACTAGAGAAAGCCCACATGCAGCAACGAAGACCCAACACAGCCAAAAATAAATTATAAACTAAAATAAAATTTGCCTCTGAATAACTTTGAGTGAATTTGGTATAAGTTGTAAAGTTTGCATCTACGTTCACTTCATTCCAAATGGTTTCCAATTAATTGTTCCTTAACTACTTTTAGAAAACTTTTGGGATAGAGACTCCATTTTCGTTTGAATTTCCAGTTGAATGGATTCAGCAGTCCTGTCAGTAGGGCACGCTGCCCCCAGTGACCTGTGAGGGAGGCGCGGCCTGCACTTCCTGCACTGACCACAGGGTGGCGCCGAGTTCGCCTCTCTGACCCACAGCGCATGCTCGTTCCATGGAACTCGATTGTGAGGGCAGCTGAGAGGAGTTGAGCCGCCTCAGGCACGGGGGCGAGGGCGGGGGCGGGGGCCTTCGGGTAGGACGCCCGGCTCAGCGTCTCTGCTGAGAGGAGCTCAGTCTCCGTCTCCTCAGGACTCGCTGGGGTTTCGGCTTCAGGACAAAGTGGGGCTGCGTCCACGCTGACTAGGGAACTAGGTTTCCTGAGGACCCAGGTGATGCCTGAGGAAAAGGTGAAGAGGCGGTGAGGAAAAGTGGGGAGAAGCTTCCTGTGGGCGACTGACCGTTGAGGGGGTCCGTCTTCGTGTGAGCGAGGGAGGGCTTGGCGTGGAAAGCTGTGTGTTTGGTCAGGTTTGTGTGCAGGGTAGCCAGCGTGAGTTACGGGGCGTCCAGTTTTCCCAGCACCATTTATCGTGGGGCGTGTCGTGCTCCTTGGTGTGTCCTTGGTCCCTGTGTCATAAATTCACCGACCCCGTCCGTGTGGGTTGAATTCTGGTCTCTCTGTCCTGTTCCTCTGGTCCCTGTGCTCGTTTTGAGCCAGTTCCACACTGTTTTGGTGACTGTAGCTTCTCAGCAGAGTGTGACGTCAGGGAGGGAGATGCCTCCAGCCCGTTCTCTTTTTTCAGGGTTTCTTTGGCTATTTGGGGTCCTGTGTGGTTCCCCACAGATATTAGGAGGATTTGCTCTATTTTGGGGGAAAATACCATGGAATTTTGGGAGGGATTGCATTCACTGTGTCCACTGCTTTGGGTAGCATGGATGTTTTAACAATATTAATTGTTCCATTCCATGAGAACAGGTTATCTTTCCATTTATTGGTGTGTTTTGCAATGTCTTCATCAATGTCTTCAAGTTTTCAGTGTGCAGGTCTTTCACCTCCTTGGTTGACTTTATTCCCAGGTATTTTGTTCTTTTTGATGCAGTTGTAAATAGGGTTGCTTTCTTTCTCTTTCTGATGGTTCATTATTAGTGTTTAGAAAGGCAACTGATTTCTGTGTATTGATTTTGCAACTTTACTGAACTTATTTATTAGTTCTAATAGTTTTTTTGTGGAATGAAGTGGAAAATTGGAATTCAAAAATCCCACTCTTTCTACCATATCCAGGTCGTCCACAACACGGAGGACAGCGGCTCCTTATATAACCTTCCCACAGTGCCTCTAAATGACATGTGGACTTTGGGTGAACTGGATCTGGGTAAGGCTTGGCTTCTGTATGGAAGTTTGATGTTTTCTCTGCTTTTCTGGCATGCTGTTGACATACATGATGTTTTGAAAAGTAATTGACTTCCCAGTAATTTCAAACATACAACTTTACATACATAAAAACAAGACTTGTACCTTGATTAAATATACTCCTAAATATTGATGTTGACATTATTAAAAATGGAATTGTTCTCATAAATTCTTTTTCAGATTATTTTTTGCCAGCATATGCATATAAGATAGATTTTCATGAATTGATATTTTGTTCTGTAACTTTGCTTATTAATTAGTTGATTAGCTCAAATAATTTCTTTGCTGATTATAGGTAGTTTTATATATAAGATGATGTGACCTATGTTCTGTGAAGATACCCGGTTTTAATTTTTCCATTCACCCATGGATGCCTTTTCTTTCTTTCCTCAAGATTCTGGGTAGAACTTCCAGTACACTATTGAGTAACGGTGATGAAGGCCAGCTTCCTGGCCCTGTTCCTGATTTCAGGAGTAAATCTTTCAGTCTTTAACGTTGAGCATGATGTTTGCTGTGGCTTTTTGTACTACTCTTTTCCATATTGAACACATTTCCTTTTATTCCTGCTTTCTTGAGTGTTTTTCATGAAATAACACTGGATTTTCATTGTAGATTTTTTGCATTAATTGATATGATTATGTGTTTTTACTTCACACCATTATTGTGGTTGAATACATTGCTTACTTTTCATATGTTGAGCAACCTGAAATTCCTGGTGTAGAGATACTTGCTTATGGCATTATCCATTTAAAGTTCTGTTGGTTTCATGTTGCTATTATTGTGTGATAGATTTTTACATTCCTATTTATAAGTTGTACTGGGGTAGTTTTCTTGTATTTTCCTTTATTTTTAAAATCTTTTTTAAAATAGTTGTTTTATTTCATTTTAATTATTTATTAATTTTGGCCACGTCCTATGGCTTGTGGGATCTTAGTTACCCAGTCAGGGATCGAACCCGAGCCCTTGGCAGTGAAAGCACAGAGTCCTAACCACTGGGCCACCAGAGAATTCCCCAGTTTTCTTTTTCAAGATGTAGTTGTATAATCTGATTCGACTTGGCTTGGTGTAAGTGGTTTGGAGGGTTAGCATTAGGGCTGGGGCTGGTGTGAGGTTTGGGGCTGTGTATGGTTTATGGTTGCTGTTATGGTTTAAGTTTTATGGTTAATGAGTTATTTATGGCTATGGTTAATGAATATATTTTATGGTTTGGTTATGGTTATGGTTTTGCTTATTGGTTAAGGTTTATGGTTTTGATCTCAGGGTGTTAGGGTTCTGTGTTAGAGTGGGTGTTAGGGTATGGGTGAGAATTGGGGTACAGGTAGGATGCGGGTAGAGCATGGGTTAGGGTAAGGTACAGGTTTAGGGTACGGGTTAGGCTAAGGTTAGGTCAGGGCTTAGGATCAGGATCAGAGTTTAGGGTTAGGGTCCATGTCAGGATTAGCGTCAAGGTTGAGCGAGGCCATTGTTTTCTGCTCCTCCAGTGCTGGATTCTCATTGATAGATGAATGAAATGTCTGCTCTGGTCACCCACTGTTTCAAATTGAGCTCTGCCTTAGTCAAGGGTTCTTAGGGCCTCAGAGGTCATGCAGGGTTTCCCTCCACCCTCCCTCCTGGGAAGGGTGATGCAGGCCCCACTCTGTCTGGGCAGCCCCAGGTCCAGCATGGCCCTGAATTGCAGGATACTAAGTAGACGTGATGGAAGACTTGGTGCCTCAGTCTGCCAGCCCCCAGGTGCTGCCTTTTTTTTTTTTCTTAATTAATTAATTAATTAATTTTTGGCTGTGTTGGGTCTGGATTGCTGCACGGAGGCTTTCTCTAGTTGCGGCGAGTGGGGGCTTCTCATTGCGGGGGCTTCTCTTGTTGCAGAGCACAGGCTCTAAGCGTGTGGGCTTCAGCAGTTGGGGCTCGCGGGTTCTAGAGCGCAGGCTCAGTAGTTGTGGTGCACGGGCTTAGTTGCTCCACAGCATGTGGGATCTTCCCTGACCAGGACTCAAACCCGTGTCCCCTGCATTGGCAGGTGGATTCTTAACCACTGCGCCACCAGGGAAGTCTGGTGTTGCGTTCGTGAGGGCTGGTGGGGCCCTCTTGGGACTGGGCGGATCCTTTGTTCCATCTGCACGGGTGTCCAAGCAGGTCTCAGAACAGCCCTTGCCCTCTGAGCGTCCAGGCAGGCACCCACGTTCCTCCAGCTCAGGTTAGCCTTGGCCCCTCCAGCCCCCGTGGCCAATTACTGAGCTGATTGTGTCTTTACTCTTTCAAATTAAATCACTCTCTCCAGGTGGGTGAGAAGTTTACTTGTGAACTTAGTTCCCTCTTCTCCATTCTTTGGCCACTGAATAAAGCCTGTGCTCTGTCGGTCTCAGCTTTGGTTTCGTTATTCACCTATTTGAATCAGAATGGAAAAAGGAAACGTTCCCTGTTGAGGCAGTGATTCTCAGCCAGGCTAGGGCCCGAGTAGGGTTTATATGACTTAATTTGGTAACAACGTGTAAGGGGATGGTGGTCTCTGCCTGTGGGGTGGTGGAGGGCACACCTATAGCCACAACACTGGTTCCATGGACAGCATGGTCCCCTTTGGGCCTGGACCGTGTGCTTTCGTCCCCCCACGCCCGACACCACCTGACGCTCATGACGTGGTGACACTGGCTGCTGGGCGTCCAATCAGGAGGGACCCAGAGGCAGCTCCTGGTGCCAGACCAGACGTGTCTTTTCACAGGCCATGGATATACTTGGTCTGAGGACTTTGCTTTGTGTCTAGAGAACAAACTGAGCCGCTAGCAGCTGATCTGTGCTGTGGATTTGAAACTCATGGGCAGGGCAAGAGCTCCCACTGGACACTGGCTCGGAAGCTTCCGCACGGGTGATGACCACGCCAGTGCTTCCTGCCTGAGCCCTCCAGGCTTCCCGCCTACCTCCTGGGGCCCCAGATACTGGGCTGATAGGGCTCAGCGGCTGCTGGGACTTGAGTTCCAGATGCTCCCAGGTTTGGGGTAAACATGCCACTACCCACTGGAGCCTCCCTTCTCTGAGGTTCAGGAAACAGGAGGACCCACCAAACTGAGCCCATCCCTGGGCTCTGCTGCAAGTCTGCTCAGATTTGCTCTCCTGATCCTGAAGACAGTCCTGCGGGAAACAGGGCCTGTGATTCCCATAGTGATGGTGTTCTGTGGAGTTTCCATGGGACCCCTTTCTACCCTGTTCTGAGCAAATTACTAGTCAATCCATGCTACTGTCACCCGATGAACAGACTGGGAAGTTGAGACTCCAAGAAGCCTAGTAACCTACACAGAATCACAGATGTGGGAGCAGGAAGTGGGGTCTGTGCCCATCGCCTGCCCAGGGTGAATGAGTGCACCCAGCAGGTTCCACGTCCCCCCTCTGCGGAGACTGGCTCACAGGGCCTCCTCTTAGGCGGATTCACTTTGCAAGCCTTCCCTTCAGCAACATTCCTGTTACAAAACCTTCCTTTCATGGGATTCATCTCACAATCCTGTTTTTGGGGTCACCCGGGAAGTTTATATCACCCTGAAGCGTGTTCAGACTCACGTCACCAGACCAGCTTTCCTGGGTGATACTTACCACCTGCCCGTCCACTCCCAGCTGAGACCCAGAAGTGCCCCCTTGGGCCCCAAGCCCCATGGCTCTGCCTGGGTGCCCACTCCCCTCCTGCCTGGTCCGTCCCTCTCACGTCCCCTGAGGGTCACCAGGAGCTCCCACTCATCCTGTGCAGGCTGTCCACTCTGTCCTGGGGCGGCCTCCGTGGTGTCAGGTAGAAGAAACAAGAGGTACTGGTGGGGCCTCCCTCACGCAGCACAGCAGCCAGCAACCGCCTGCTGACCTCGTCACTGTGGCTGGACCTAGATGGGGGTTCAGGGGGCCCGCAGTAGCTCCTGGTTCTCATCTCACCCCAGCACCGCCCACAGGGAAGTCACTAAGCAACCCTGTGCTGGCTGCATAGAGGAGGCTCATTCACGTGCTCCTCCCAGCAGCCCCCGGGGCTCTCGTGGGCAGACCCCTCCCAGGGTATGGAGCTCACCTGGGCAGGCACCCAGCAGCCCCCGGGGCTCTCGTGGGCAGACCCCTCCCAGGGTATGGAGCTCACCTGGGCAGGCACCCAGCAGCCCCCGGGGGCTCTCGTGGTCAGGCCCCTCCCAGGATATGGAGCTCACCTGGGCAGGCACCCAGCAGCCCCCGGGGCTCTCGTGGGCAGACCCCTCCCAGGGTATGGAGCTCACCTGGGCAGGCACCCGGCAGGGCTGGGCACACAGGAACCGTGCACGTGGCCCTCGTTGCAGAGCACCCCAGCCCACCTGTTGGTCAGAGCTGACCCTGAGCACCTCAGAGCAGGACCTGAACTAACAAACAGCAGCTCCGACAGGTCTGTGACCCTGGGCTTCACTCTGTGCCGCCTCCGTCCACCTGGTCTTCCGGGGGCTTCCACTGCAGCCCGGCACCAGGCCTCTGTCTCCACCCACCACCCCTCCTCTCCCTGACTCCTGGGTTCCTCTCATTAGGAGAGGGTCTTCTTGAAGTTGTTTCCTACTCATGAGCCAGTTAAAATGATTAGAAAATCAGCCAGAGTTGTAGCCCCATGTCAATCCTGACCCTTAGGACCCCACACCTGTTCCTTGGGCCTGGCCGGCACAACAAGGCCCGTTTTCTGCAATTATGAGCCCCTGAGGGGCGAGGATTGGCTGACCTGGGCAGCCTGACCCGGCCGGCCAGCCCTCCCCAGGTGTGCCTGGGCTGAGGTCAATATAAACACTCTTCCCGGCAGCAAGAGCCCCTGCAGCTGTGCCTGACGCCGTATTCTCTGCCCCGTCAGCAGTCTCGGGGCTGGGCTGGTGGGAGGGAGTGAGGGGTCACGGCCGTGAGGGTGGCCCGGTCTGAGTGAGGCTCTGCTGGAAGTTCTCCCCGGGCAGAGGTGAGGAAGCGAGAAAAGGGCAGTGGGGGCCAGGACAGGACGGGTAACTCGGGTAGGGGAATGGAAAGCTTCCAGAAGAGCAGCCGGGGCCAGGACCGTCCTGTGTGACGTGCAGGAGCCCACGTAGCACGTGTGCTGTCGCTGGGGTGGCTGCAAGCCCTTTCCTCCAGCCTGTGAGGTCCTTGCACATATTCAGGCGGCTTTCCTGGGAAGGGTGGGTAAAGTTCAGGAGCAGCTGGCTTGGAGGTCAGCTAACGTTTACAAAGAGACGCCTCCGAACGGCCCAAGCCGCTTTCCAATGAGGATGCCCCTTGTGGGGGGCTGCTGGCAGCATGTGAGAAAACGCCCCGCCTCCGACCAACTTCAGAAATTTCCATCAGTGTAGCAATTATCTTGATAGGTTTTCCTCTAACTAGTGGGTTCTTAATTAGCAACATGAATGGTGACATTAAATGTCCTCAGTCAGGATTGAAATACCCCCAACATGTACCGGTGTAAGAACCTCGGGAGGCCGTGTGCAACCCGCACCTTTAGGGATGGGCTTCCTACTTGACCCCTCAACGTTGTGGTGTCCAGCCACTGATTTAGGGTTTCTGGGGGCCCAATGCTGACTCTAAGGCTGAGTGGTGGTCTCAGCATGAGCTGGCGTTTGAGAAAAGTGTGATGAAGTTAAGTCTGACTTTCTGTGACAGCTGGGGAGGGGTTTGTAAAGCACCTTGGCTTTTAGGGCAAAGGTTTGTTACTGGAACAAAGTGTCCCCCCCAAAATGGGCTGAAGCTCAAGATGTCTCTGTCCCTTTCATGTGAGAGTCCAGGGCAGGTGGGTGGCAGGGCCCAGGCTCTGTCCACCTTGTTTCTCCTCCCTGCTTCCAGGTGAGGGCTCCAACCAGCAGGGTGGGGTGACCAGGTGGGCATCATGCCCTCCGTCCTAGGATGCAGTCTGGCCAAGGCCCTCACCACCTCCACCTCTCCCCCTTGGTAACACGAGACACTGTGCCCCAGCTGTAAGGGGTGGGAAGGCTGGGAGGTGCAGGGTAGCTGTGAACAGGAAAAAGGGAAATGGGATCTTTTGGGCAGCTGTGTGGCTATGCTGTGAGGGTCACCTGGACGGTAGCGCACAGACTCTGGGTCCTGTGAAGCGTCGATGCTTTGTGGTTCTGGAAATCCTATAGGAGACGGTGCACAGCAGGTGAAGCTAATGCTCTCAGTGGAGGTGGTGAAGCCAAAGATCTCAGTTCAGACTGAAGGTGCCGATGTACATACAGGACAAGACCATCTCGTTTGAATGGACTTCAGGCACGTTTAACACGAATGCAGTCGTGTTAATGCCTGGCATCTTCTATCTTGTGCCTCTCCTCAGGGACCCCCTCCTCAGTTCCTGAGGATCCTGTAACTCCCGTACAGGGGGATGGAGAGTGGGCTCTGTCCAGTCTGAGCCCTGAGTTACCCTGCGTGTGAGTCTGCTCAGGACCGCCGTAACAAATACCACAGACTGGGCAGCTTGAATAACAGACCTATCATCTCCCAGTCCTGGATGCTGTCCGAGATCAAGGTGTGTGCAGGCTGGCTTCTCCTGAGGCCTCTCTCCTTGGTGCTTAGACAGCCATCTTCTCCCCAGGTCCTCACGTGGTCTCCCCCTTTGCCTATCTGTGTCCTAATCTCTTCTTGTAGGACCTCAATCCTATTGGATTAGGATCCACCCTAGTGACCTCATTTTTAACTTGATCGCCTCTTTAAAAATCCCATCTCCAAATACAGCTACATCCTGGGGTCCTGGGGGTTAGGGATTCAGCATGTGAATTTGGAGGGACATGACTGAGCCTATCCCATCCTCCTTAGGAGCCAACTGTGCCTCGGTCCTTCCTTCCCTCAAGTCACACGAGGTGATGTAGTGGCTCACGGAGAGGCCACTCGTGCAGAGTCTGTGTCCCAGCTGGGGAGCCCTTCTCTGCTCTCTCTGATCAGGCCGTGGCCGTGCCAGTCCCATCCTGAGGTGAGCGGTTCTGGGGTTTCCTGCCGTGTCGCCTGGCCTGCTGAGGTGCTCATTGTCAGGGAACCCAGGAGCCAGCGGCCTCGTGGGGGTGCCGGGGACTCTCAAGGCCTTGGCAGATGTCTCTCCCAGCGGATACCCTAGCGAAAGTGGGGAAACTTTTGGGGGATTACAGGTGGGGGAGAGTCACAGTCTCGTTTATGCTTCAGAAAGACCACGTTGGGGTGGGATGTGAGGTGCACCGTGCGGGCAGGGAGTTTCGTCAGGGCCTGGTGGAGGAACCAGGCACAAGATCGGGCTTGGGCCAGGGCTGTGGGCGTAGAGGTGAATTAGTGTGGGAACTGGCCACAGACTGTTGTCGAAATCTTGGCTTCCCTGTGCAACGAGGCCGAACAGAAATACGGAGACAGAGATTTTGGAGGAAGAGAGAGATGGCTTTATTCTTCTGCCAGGCAGAAGGGAAGACACAGCCGGCTAGCGCCTCAAGAACTGGGCCCATCCTCCTTGAGAATCAGGGAAGGTTTTATACGTGGGGCTCTCGCAGTCCGGGTTATAGGATGAGGATCAAAGTAGTGAAGGTCTTGCATTCCTCCCTTTCTTTGCATTATTTCAAAACAGTCATAGTTGGCATCAGGCCGCCCGGTAATTGGGGTCCAGCAATCTGGTAATTGCGTCCATTTGCCTCTGGTTTATCGGCCGGTGATCTTGTTTCTGAAATGCAAAGACTATAGGGGGTGATTTGTTATGAGGGGCATATAGAATGTAAGTGCTGGACATAATAAGGTTAGGGAGTATGAGGCAGGGGATGTAACTCACACAGAGTTAGGGGTGATGGGTGCCAGAGGTAAATTACATAGTGTCAAGGAGTGAGGTTAGCTTTGTAAAGTACAAATCTAGTTACTACAAATTAGTGACAAAGTAAAACAAGGAGTGATGAACTCTTTCAGGCCAGGTTATGTTTCTTCTCTAGCCTGTTAGCTGTTCCCTTTGTTTTCCTTGTTCTCAGGGGAGGGAGAACTTCATTTCTATTTTTGCTGCAACAAGACTCTGGAGGAGCAGATGACAGTCAGTGGGGCACAAGGAGAGTGGGAGCCTGGGAGACCCCAGTGTTACCGAACCAAACTTGGGTCCGCTTGCCCGAGTGCAGTAAAGCCAGTCTACTGACACCGGGTGTGGTGAAGGAAAGTGCAGCTTTAACTGTAAAAGTGCCAATACAAGGAGAACAGGCGGCTTGTGCTCTATATTCCCGAACTCCCTGAAGGATTTCAGCACAGCAATGTTAAAGGCCAGTTGAAGGGGGGGGGGGGGGTGTCACAGGGTATGGGATCAGCTGGTGCACAGTTCTCTGGTTGATGGTGAGGTAACAGACGGTTAACACTCTAAATTCTTAGGCACCAGAAGTTCCGGGGCTACCTGTTCAAGATCATCAGGTAGTTAATTTCTTCTGTTTGGTGGTGGTTTCAGCATCTGTAAAACAACTCAGGAAGCGTGCATCAGATGCTGTTATCCAGGTACTTCAGAGAGGAGCTCCAGCAGAGGATGTGGGGGAGGGCTCTGTCCTGGGAAGGCCCCATAGGGTCCTGCTCGGTTACACCCGGTGCGTGAGCTCAACAACCAGGGAAGGTGGGATTGATCCTGGGTGTGGGGAGCTGCAGGATCCCAGTCCCCTGAGGGCCCTGTTAGCCCCCAAGGTGAGATGGGGGTGCAGTGACTGGACAGAGGCGTCTGGCCTGCGAGAGGGGTCCAGGCTGGAAATGTCACGGGAATCATCACAGGGAGGGAGAGGAAAGGACAATGGGGGCAGGTAGGTCACAGCAGACTACGTGCAGGTGACTGCGGTCCTGTTGGAAGCAACTCAGAGCCAGAAAAGAGTGGCCGTCAGGGGCTCAGCTCCATTCTCTTGTTCCTTTGTAAAACCACTGTGTCAGAGTTTGAGACGCTGCCAGGAGACGTCTGGGGCCAGTGCTGCCATGGCTTCATCAAAGGGGTCCAGGGGGAGCACAGAACCACTGCAGACCCCGCCCATGTCCGCACTGGGAATGAATCCCATCGGGGCTCCTGGGCTCACAGACTTGAGGGAACCTCTGTCCTCAGGACTGGTCCTCCTCCTTCCTCTCACCTGCTGGTCAGAGGCCCAGGAACCCCCAACCTGGCTCCACCCCCAGGGCCTGGATTCTGGGACAGCTTAGGGGTAAGCAAGACCCTCATTCTCCTTTATCTGCCTGGGGGCAAGAATGTCTTAAACGCTGCAATTGACTGATGATGGAGGGCTGAGTGTTTCCAGCAGGTATGGGTGGAAAGATGGGGCGTGAAGTTCCTATGTCTACAGGGTCTTCCCAGCATGAAGATCTGTGTGTTTCCCCCGGCCAGTCAACATCCTCCCAGGAAGCCCAGATCCAGGATTATGAGGGCAGAGGCTCTCCCCTTGCTTATCTGTAACTTCCCACTCCCACAGCAAGGAGCCTGGCTCCCACCATCTGCCGTTTATGTATGCATTGCTCCTTTCCAGGTTACACGTGCAGAGGTTTCAGAATTGTTAGCTACTACACCCTGGAGAGAACTTCATAAAATAAAGCCCACTGTATATATACGGTCCAGTTTGCCTTTAGTCTACAGATTCCATTCATTTCCAAAGGTAACTTAGGTCAGCACCTTTTACCCCATCCCCTACAGTGAGTTGTTTCCATATATTTCTAATACATTTAGATTCTGTCACATTATGTATTCCATCGTGCCACACTCCTACATCCCAAATAACTAAATTTGAATAGATTATGATTGGTCCCTTGGGCTACAGACATCTGTGGGCTTAGACAAATGCACAGTGACAGGTATCCATCCTAGAGTGTCACATGGAACGCTTCACACCCCCACCCCATGATCTGCTTATCATCTGTGTAGCTTTGCCTTTCCCAGAGTGTCACCAATGGGGTCATACTGTGTGCAGCCTCCTCAGCCTGGATGCTTTCACATAGCAGTATATACTGAGGATTTATCCATGTCCTTCCATAGGCTGATGGTGCATTCCTTCCTGCTGAGTAGTAGTCCACTGCACGTGTATGGGCGGAAAGACAATTTCCCCTCTACTTTTCTAGGTTCTTGGTTGAGGCCCCCCTGCCCCTGAAATAAAAGACAGATTACCAGGAGAAAAGCAGAAGTTTAATTACATGTATACCTTCTGAATACAGGGGGGATAGCAAGGAAAACTGAGTCACTCCCTGAAATGGCCAAAACCATCCCCTTAAATACCGTCTTCAGCTAAAAACAGAAGAAAGATGCTGGGGAAGGGGGGGAAGGCCAGTTTTGGCAGGTTATCCTGCAAAGCACAGTAAACAAGGGTATGAGTGTTTGCACATTTAAGTCAGGACTTCTCCAGTGAAAAGAGTTACTTAAGATTTAATTATCCTTCTATTTTTAGTGCAAAGAGGAACATACCCTTATAAATGGAGACTTCTCTATTGTAAATGTCCTTCATAAAATGGCAATCTCTGTTTTCTGAGATTGTTTTTTAGAATAAATTTATTATTTTATTTTTGGCTGCATTGGGTCTTCGTTGCTGCATGCAGGCGTTTCTCTGGTTGTGGCGAGCAGGGGCTACTCTTCATTGCGGTGCGCAGGCTTCTCATTGTGGTGGCCTTTCTTGTCATGGAGCACAGGCTCTAGGTGTGCAGGCTTCAGTAGTTGTGGCACACGGGCTCAGTAGTTGTGGCTCGCGGGCTCTAGAGCGCAGGCTCAGTAGTTGTGGCACACGGGCTTAGTTGCTCCACGGCATGTGGGATCTTCCCGGACCAGGGCTCGAGCCCGTGTTCCCTGCATTGGCAGGCGGACTCTTAACCACTGAGCCGCCAAGGAGGCCCTTTTTCTTTTTTCAAAGCAGACCAATAATCCTTTTGCCAGAGAGACATATTTTGGGGTGGCATATTCTACTCGCCTTGACATGGATATACCCCAATTTGCTTACGCATTCATCTTTTGAAGGATATCCTGATTTCTTCAAGTTTTTAGCCATTATGAAAGTGCTGTTGTGCATAATTACATCCTCATTTGCATTTGGACATAGATTTTCAAAGCAGTTGCCTAAATGCTGGAAGCATGATTGTTGGATCCCAACGTGAGACTTGTTTAGCTTTGGAAAAAACTGCCAAATTGTCTTACAAAGTGGCTGCACATGCCTCCCCCCAGCTATGAGGGAGAGCTCCTTTTGTTCCTCACCCTCTAGCCATTGGTATTGTCATATTTTTGGAGCTTAGCAGTGCTAATAGGTGTGCTGTGATATCTCACGATTTTAATTTGTAATTCCCTAATGGTATATGATGTTGAGCTTGTTTCTGTATGACTTTTACTCTCTGTATATCTTTTTTGGTGGGATGTCTGTTCAGATCATGCTGTTCACGTTCACGCTGAGAGGAGCCCTGTCTCCTCAGGACCCGCTGGGGCTTTGGCTTCTGGGACACGCGGGGCTGAGTCCACACTGATGGCCGGGCTTCGGGACAAGCCGGGGTCGAGTCCACACTAACGGAAGCTGGGTCTCCTCAGGACCCCCTGGGGCTTCAGCTTTGGGACACTGTGGGGTCCAGTTCATGCTGACAGGAGCCTGGTCTCCTCAGGACCTGCCGGGAAGTGACGCCGCTGAGGGAAAAGGTGAGGAAAAGTGGGCAGAAGGTTCCTGTACGTGGCTGACCGCCGAGGGTGTCTGTCTTCAGAGGAGCCAGGAGAGGAGGGGCTTGATGTGGAAAACTGGGTTTTTGGCCCCTTTTGTGTGTGGTGTAGACAGAGTGCAGTGTTGTTCTTTTGCGTGTGGAGTCCGGTTTCCCAGCACTGTTTATTGAGGGGACTGTCCTTTCCCTGGTGTATGTTCTTGGCTCCTTTCTTGTGAATTAACTGATCACATACCTGTAGGTTGATTCCTGGGCTCTCTGCTCTGTTCCTCTGGTCTGTGAGCCTGTTTTTGTGCCAATTCCACACTTTTTTGGGACTGTAGCTTCGTAATGAAGTGTGAAGTCAGGGAGCGAGATGCCTCCAGCCCATTCTCCTTCCTCAGGGTCGCTTTAGCTCTTCTGGGTCCTTTGTGGTTCCACATACATCTTAAGATTGTTTGTTCTGTTTCTACGGAAAATGTCATTGCACTTTTGGTAGGGATTGCATTGAATGTGTACATTAATTTGGCTAGGAGGCATATTTTTTTTTAAATTTTATTTTATTTATTTATTTATGGCTGTGTTGGGTCCTCGTTTCTGTGCGAGGGCTCTCTCCAGTTGCAGCAAGCGGGGGCCACCCTTCATCGCGGTGCACGGGCCTCTTCACCATCGTGGCCTCTCTTGTTGCGGAGCACAGACTCCAGACACGCAGGCTCAGTAATTGTGGTTCACGGGCCTAGCTGCTCCGCGGCATGTGGGATCCCCCCAGACCAGGGCTCGAACTCGTATCCCCTGCACCAGCAGGCAGACTCTCAACCACTGTGCCACCAGGGAAGCCCGGCATATTTTTTTTTAATTAAAAAAAAATTTCGGGCCACACCATGTGGCATGCAGGATGCGGGATCTTAGTTCCCCAGCCAGGGATCAAACCCGTGCCCCCTGCAGTGGGAGCGCAGAGTCCCAACCCCTGGACAGCCAGGGAAGTCCCACCTTAGAATGCATATTTTCACACTATTCTTTTTACCCATGAGCACGGGGTATCTTTCCATTTATTTTTGTCTGTTCGGTTTCCTTTAACAGTGTCTTCCAGTTTTCAGTGTGCAGGTCCTTCACGTCTTTGGTTAAATTTACTCCTGGTTATCTTTTTGGATACAATTGTAAGTGGGATTTTTTTTTTAATTCTTTTTCTGATCGTTCATTATCAGTGTGTAGAATCACAAATGATTTTTGTGCATTGATTTTTCTTTTTTTGTATCCTGCAGCTTTACTGAATTCATTTTTTAGTTGTAACAGTTTTTTGGTCGTTGAATATGGAAAACTAGAATTCAGAAATCCCACTGTTTCAGCTACATCCACGTCACCCACAGCACCCAAGACATAGTGGCTCCCAATGTAATCTTCCCACGGTGCCTCTCATAGTATGTGGACTCCTACGAGGGTGATTGGCGTCCCCACTGCGGGTGAGCTGGATCTGGGTAGGGCTTGGCCTCTATAACAGAGTTTGAGGTCTGTATTTCTGGCGTGCTATGACATGGTTGTTTTGATAAGTACTTTATTTTCTAGTAAATTTCAAGTGTATAAAATATTTTAAATAGCAGTATCAAGTTTTCTACATTCACAAAATACTCCAGTTTATTTTACTCTGTGAGAGTGGGAGGACCGCTCTCCCAGAGAACCAGCACATAACCCCCAAATGAGGAATAATTATGGTTTCCACATTATAATCCTATCCACAGACCTGCTTCAACTTTCACCAGCTGCCCCAGCTTTGTGGAAATGTATTTTCCCATTCGAATACAGTTTTCTTTTCCTAGAACCATCACTGGGGCTTTTCCTCACTTTAAAAACCTTGCTGGATGTAAAGTGTACAAGATGAGCATGATCTGGGTGGTTTTTCTGTGTGGCTTCTTTCACTTAGGATGTTTTCAGTGTTTATCCACATTGTAACATTGATCATTATTTCATTCATTTTTTCCATCGTGATTAAAAACACATAACATTTACCATTTAAACCATTTTTTTTAAAGCTTTTTAAAAAAATGTATTTTATTTTTTATTTTGTGGCTGTGTCGGGTGTTTGTTGCTGTGTGCAGGCTTTCTCTAGTTGCGGCGAGAGGGGGCTACTCTTCGTTGCCGTGTGCAGACTTCTCATTGCAGTGGCTTCTCTTGTTGTGGAGCACGGGCTCTAGGTGCATGGGCTTCAGTAGTTGTGGCACAAGGGCTCAGTAGCTGTGGCTCGTGGGCTTAGTTGCTCTGCGGCATGCGGGATCTTCCAGGACCAGCGCTTGAACCCATGTCCCCTGCATTGGCAGGCGGATTCTTAACCACTGTACCATGAGGGAAGCCCCATTTAAACCATTTTTAAGTATACAGTTCTATGGCATTAACTACATTCACCTTGTTGTAAAAATATCCTCACCATCCTTCTCCAGAACTTTATTTTCCCCATGTGAAACCGTAGCCATTAAACACTAACTCACCTCAACCCCTGGCAACCTTATTCTACTTTGTCTTTGAATTTGACTTATCTGGATACCTCATACTAGTGGAATCATAGAACGTGTGTCCTTTTTGTGTCTGGCTTGTTTCACTTAGCATAATGACGTCAAGGTTCATCCACAGTGTAGCATGTGTGAGAATTACCTTAGTTTTAAAGGTTGAATCATATCCCATTGTGTATATACTACACTGTACTTATCCATTGATCTGTTGAAGGATGTGTTGTGTTGCTTCCACCTTTTGGCTATTGTGAATAATGTTGCTATGAATATGGGGTACAAATATCTGTTCCAGTCCTTTCTAATATTTTGGGTGTACACTCTGGAGTGGAATCAAGGGCTCATACATTTTCCATGTTTTTGAGGAGCCACCATAGAGTTTTCTACAGCGACTGTATCATTTTACTTTATTCCTTTATATGACAGAATAATGCAGCTTATGGATCTACCTTATTTTGCTTATCCATTTACCTGCTGATGAACATTTAAATCTTTTCTACCTTGAGCTATTGTGAACAGTGCTGCTATGAATAATTGGTGTACAAGGTTTTGTTTGAACACCTGTTTTCCATTTTTGGGGTATATATCTAGGAGTGGAGTTGTTGAACCACATGGTAATTATATTTTATATTTTTGAGTAAATGCTAAAGTTTTGTACACATAGACTGCACCATTGTACATCTCCACAAGTAACTTTTAAGGGTTTCAATTTCTCTACATTGTTGCCAACATTTGTTATTTTTATTTATATATTTTAAAATTTATTTTAAAATTTATTTTTATTCTAGTGTGTGTGAAGGGGCATCACACTGTGGCTTTAATTTGCATTTTCATCATGACTACTGATGTTTGACATCTTTTCATGTCCTTATTGACCATTTGTATGTCTTGCCTGAAGAGCAGTCCATGCAAGCTATTTGTCTGTTTCAAAAATTTTATTGTTTGTCTTTTTGTTGATGAGTTGTAAAAGCCCTGGGTATATCCTAGGTAAAGAGTCTTATCAGATATATAATGTGCCAATATTGTCTTCAATTCTGTGGGCTGTCTTTTTACTTTCTGGATAACCTCTTTTGATGCACAAAGGTTTGTAATTCTGAGGAAATCCAATTTATCTATTTTTTTCTTTCATTTCTTATGCTTTACTGTCAAATCTAAGAAACCATTGCTAAATTCATGGTCAGGAAGATTTAATTCCTTGGTTTATTTGAGAGTTCATAGAGTCATCTCTCGGTACCCACTAGGCCAGGCTTTAGGCCTGGGGTTGAGTCAGTGTGAGGGTTCAGGGGTCACGGTTTAGGGTTATGGGTCATTGTTGGAGAGTCATGGTTGGAGAGTTATGGTAGAGGGTTGTGGTTAAAGGGTCAGGGGCGAGGGTCTGGGGCTAGGGTTGTAAGGGGGTTAAGATTAGAGGTTAGGGTTCTTAGGGTAAAGGTTAGAGTTAGGTTTAAGCACAGTTGACCCTCATTGCCTTCCCCTCTCCTTCTCTCTGAAGCCTCCAGAAGGGATAGGACTTGCCCAGGGTCAAACAGGAGTCAGGGAGCTGAGGTCAGTAACTGTTTTTCTGGCCTCCCTTCCCCCAGTCCTGGGCTCTGAGAGAAGAATGAAATGTCTGTTCTTGTCTCGGACTGTTTCTTATCCAACTCAACCTCTGTCAAGGATTAGGGAGGGTGTCAGAAGTCATGAATGGTTTCCTTCTGCCCTCCCACCTGGGAAGGGCAATGCCGGCCCTACTCTGCCTGGGCAGCCCCAGGTTCCAGCACAGCCCAGACAGCAGGGCACTCAGTGGACATGTGTGGGTTTATACAGGATTGGGTGCAGTGACCTGCCAGCCCCCAGATGCTGCCTTCTTAAGGGCTGGTGGGGCCCTCCTGGCACTGGAGGCATCCTTTGTCCCATCTGAGTGGGCAGGAATAGATGATCACGTCTCAGGCAGGACAGCCCTTGACCTCTGACAATCCAGGTAGGCATCTGTGTTCCTCTAGCTCAGTCCAGCCTGGGCATCGTCAGGCCCTCACGTACAGTTACGGAGCTGACCAGGATGCCGGGCAATTCAAGAACTACCTGGTCAGTGTAGACATTCCTTTGAGAAGTTTCAACTACCAACATGCATGTGATTGAGAAAAAGGCCTCCCGCTCACAGCCTCATAGGCTGCCAAGAGAAGTAATAATCCTCTAAACATCGGAGTGTGTCCCTGACACAACAACCATACAGCAGACCACGGCCCTGCAATCCTTTGTCCTGTCAGTCGTTAGAAACTTTTTTTTTTAATTTAATTTTTATTTATTTATTTATTTATTTATGGCTGTGTTGGGTCTTCGTTTCTGTGCGAGGGCTTTCTCTAGTTGTGGCAAGTGGGGGCCACTCTTCATCGCGGTGCACGGGCCTCTCATTATCGTGGCCTCCCTTGTTGCGGAGCACAGGCTCCAGATGCGCAGGCTCAGTAGTTGTGGCTCACGGGCCCAGTTGCTCCGCGGCATGTGGGATCTTCCCAAACCAGGGCTCGAACCTGTGTCCCCTGCATTGGCAGGCAGATTCTAAACCACTGCGCCACCAGGGAAGCCCCCGTTAGAAACTTTTGACATTCATAGTCATTAAGAATCAAAGATATGGAGGCAACTGGACCTCCCAATGGAAGGTTCACAGTGACACTGCATTGTCTTGGAGAGCCATATGCATCCATGTGGCCTCTGGAAAGCCTGCCAATTATGGGTGCCATGGCTTGGAATAATTCTGGAGCCTCCCATTACATCATTGCACAAGAGTTTCCTTACCACCCTAGCATTTGGTTTCTTCCTCTTAGTAAAGGAGAGAAGAAACTGGAAAAGGAGCAGTATTGTTTTTCAGGGATGGGCAATTAATATGGCCAGGGAGATGGCATAACTCAAGGGCTCCCACCTCTCAGGGGCAGGAATGAGGTCCGTGTGTCTTCTGAGGGCACATGGGCTTTTCTGGGCCCGCCTCTGAGATGTGAGGACCTGATGCCCAAGGAAAGAGACTTGACTTGACCACCACCAACGATCCTGACTTTTCAGTAAGTGAAAGAACTTCTTGCAGTCTTGGGAGGACAGTAAGAGCACTGGATGTGTAGCTGCAGCCCCTGACCCTGAGTGAACCCCTTTCTTCCTTTTGTGTCAGATTCTGTGCTGTGCAGTGATCAGTCATTGACTTAGAATCTGTTGCTTTCTGCCAGCCAGCATCTGTTCTGAGGCCCAAGTGCCTCAGTTTTCCTTTGGGAATTACATCTCACCTGCTTCCAGTCCAAACGGTTGCAGAAGGATGAGCCCATGTTGCACCCAGCTCGAAGATGGGTTTACAGCCCACATCTAGCCAGTCCCACTTTCCATCTTCTGGTGATGGGCCAAGGATGAGAATGCAACCCAAGCCAGATCAAAGGCACTTAAAACCATGACTTTCTTGGAATCCAAGAAAAGGAGAAACTCTTTCTCAGATAATGGATGGTGAGTGGTTGTCAGCCTAGAATTGCTGTTGGTCCAAGGGCAGTGAGAGAGCCTGTGCCTGTGAATGGGGTCCCCCAAAGGCACTGAGCAGGACAAAGTTTTGGAGAGAAGCAAGGTCACACTGAGACAGTGTGAGCCACTGGACCTGCCAGGTCCAAACCCATTCTTCAACTTGCCACTTGCAAGTATTAATTTATTTCTACCCTTACAATAAATACTAATTTATTTTACTTCAGTAAGTGTGTCCAGTCGCTGGGAAAAGAAAAAGTCCTGGTTGATACATCTGAATCAATAATCCCTGATCCTTCCTCAGGTGTCCTCACTGGGTAGGCGTGGCTGGGGGAGATGAAGACACTGGGTGGGGTCAGATACTAGGGGAGCTGCCAAACAGCTCTGTCCCTGTTCCTTCCCTGTCCCGGGAGAGGGAAACCCTGGAACAGTGATAGGATAACCAGTATGGGGAAGAGGTTCCTCAGTGATTAATTGGTCTTTTTGTATTTTCCTTAATTTAGGGTTCATTTTGGTAATGTGTTTTTTACAAAGAAATCCCCCTTTTCCTCTAGATTTCCAGTTTGTTACAGTAGGTTTCTCTTATTTGACTTTTAATCTTTCCTGTCAAATTTTCTACAGAATCATGACAAATAATGAACAAATATTGATACTTTATTATTAAGTGAAGTCCCTATTCACGTTCCCTTTGTTATACCTTTCCTTGTTCCAGGATCTCAAAGGACATGGGGCCATCATGTCTGTTTAGTCTCTTCTGGGCTTTGACAGTTGCTCAGACTCTCCTTGTTTCCATGACCTTGCCAGTGTGGAGGAGGACTGGTCAGATATTTTATAGACTGCCGGGCACTGGGATTTGCTTGGTGGTTTTGTCGTGGTTAGACTTGGCTTTGAAAAAGCATACCACAGAGGTGTAGTGCTTCCTCTTCACTATATATCAAGAGGACAGGCTCTTAAGGAAACTTCTCACTTATATTCTTAACTTTGGTCACCTAGCTGAAGTAGTGTGTGTCAAGTTTTCCCACAGTGAGGTTAATTTTTTCCCCATGTCCATCCTGTGTGCCTTATTTAGGAGGAAGTCATAATGCAGAACCCACACTTGAGGAGAGAGGGGTTAGCTTCACATCCTTGATGGACAACTGAGTGGCTATATACATTGCTTAGAAGCTTTCTGCATAGGAGATTTCTATTTAACACCATTCATCAAAAACTATGTAATTTATTTTTACCAGTTTGGACACGTGAATAATTACTGTAAACTTTTGGTTATAATCCAGCACTACATTATTAGACTGCTTACTTAATTCTTGCTTTGGCTGTTGAGCACTTTTTCCATTTGTTCCTGTTTTCATTTTACATAATTTTTCTTTTGTGGGTTTTAAAATTTTTTGGTACTTCTTTACTTTCTGATATTTTAAGATTATCCTGCTTCCTATATTTACTGTCTCAGTCCTAGCATCAGCCCTTTCTTCAAAGAGCCCTTGTTCCTTTTATTAGAGAATGGTATTAAAAACTTACACATGGGAGCTAAATATGCTCAGCTGACAGTACATGGAAATATGTGCATGTATCCCAGCCTATGCATATACCCATAATTATAAAGATTTCCATGTGGAACTATGTGTAGGCTAAAGATAGTTTATACTGATATCTCTAAGCGGATCTGTTATGACATGGATATTGTAACCTTCTCCCTTTGTTTGACTGTAACATCCCACTGCAGTGGTAAGAAACCTGGCTTCCACCATTTGTCATTTATTAAATTCAGTGCTTGTTCCATTCGATTACTGATATAGTAGTTTCGGTACTGTTAGCTACTACCCCTCATGGAAAGATCATAGAGTCCACTGTGTATGTATGGCACATTTTGTCTTTGGCCTACAGATTCTGTACATTTCCAAAGTTAACTTAGGTCAGCCCATTTGTCCCACTACCAACAGTGAGTTTTTTCATACATTTCTGAATCAGTTAGATTCTTTGTTACTTTCTGTATTCCAGTCTTTGACACTCCCATATCCTAAGTAGCTAAGTTTGAATAGATTGTAAATTACTTGTTGGGTTGTAAAAATCTGTGGGTGTAGACAAATGCATAGTGACAGGTATTCACCACTAAAGTATCATATGGACTATTTCAACCACATATTCCATAAACTGTTTACCATTGTCAGTTTTGCCTTTTCTAGAATGTCATATAAATGAGGTCATACAGTGTGTAGCACTTCAGACTGGATTCTTTCACTTAGCAATGTAAGTGTTAGATGCATCCTTTTTTTTTTTTTGCACGGGTTGATGGTCCATTCCTTTATTATCTCTTAATACTATTGCATTGCATGTATATGAGAGGAAAAATAGTTTTCCCTCTACACTTCTATGTTCTTTATTGAGATCTCCCTTGTAATGAAAAAGAGACGAACTGGAGAAAACAATCAGAAGTTTAATATATACCATGAGTACCTCCTGTATACTTAAAAGATACCCAGGAAAACTGAGTCACTCCTTGAAATGGCCCAAGCCATTACCTTAAATGCTATCTTCTGCTGAGAACAAAAGAAAGATGTTAGGGAATGGAGGAAGCCATTTAAGGGATGTTATTAGTCAAAGCCCAGTAAACAAGGGTATGGTTGTTACACAGATTTACATCCAGGCCTATTTCATTGACAAGCTTTTTTTTTTTTTAAAACATTTATTTATTTGGCTGTGCCGGGTCTCAGTTGCGGCCTGCGGAATCTTCACTTGCGGCATGCGGGCTCTTAATTGCAGCATGCAGGATCTAGTTCCCTGACCAGGGATTGAACCCTGGTCCCCTGCATTGGGAGCATAGAGTCTTAACCACTGGACCAGCAGGGAAGTCCCAACAAGCTTTTCTTGATATTTAGTCATCATTCAATTCCTGGTCCAGAGAGGGACATACCCTTACAAATTATTATCCTTAATAAATGTAAATTTACCTCCTAAAAGGGCATTTTCTACTTGGTTTTGAAAGATTCTCCTGGGTCTGCTGTTTCTTAAATTAATCAGTCCAAAATAATCCTTTTGTCAAATGGGCATATTTTGGGGTGGTGTATTCTTCTCCCCTTGACATGTATGTGCCCTAATTTGCTTATGAATTCATCTACAGAAGGACATCCTGATATCTTTTTAGCCATTATGAATAGAGCTGCTGTGCATTACTTGATGCTAGTTTTGGTTTGAACACAGTTTTTCAAAGCAGTTGTCTAAATACAAGAGGTACACTTCTTGGATCCTAAGGTGAGACTTTTTAGATTTGGAAAATACTGCCAAACTGTCTTCCAAAGTTGGTTGTACGTGCATTCCACCAGCATCTTCAGTATATTCTTGTATGCTTATTTACTGCCTGTTTATCTTCTTGGGCCAGGTGTGTGTTTCAATCTTTACCAAATTTTAATGGCGTTGTTGGCGTAATTTGAGTACAAATCCTTTATCAGATATGTGTTTTGGAAATAGTTTCTTGCAGTTTGTGGTTTGTCTTCCGGTTTTCTGAATAAGGTCACCAGACCCAAAGTCATGTAGATTATCTCTTTTTTTTCTAGGACTTTTATAGTTTGGTAATTTAAATTTGTCTATGGGCAATTTTGAGTGAATTTTGGTTTAAGTTGTAAAGTTTGTGTCTACATTCATTTCATTATATATGGTTTGTAATTAATTGCTCCTTAACCATCTTTTGAGAAGACACAGTGAGATACTTGGCTCCATTTCAGTTTGGATTTCCAAACTTAGTATATACAGCAGAACTGCCTTCCGGATGAGGCCTCTGGGTTTGTGAGTGTGGCGCTCCCAGCACTTCTCTGACGTCCCACAGGGGGCCCCGAACCCACCTGTCTGACCCTGGGGGCACAGGTGCACCCTGCCCACAGACTTTGCTCCGTGACAAGCAGACAGGAGCTTTGTCTCCTGTCAGGGCTTAGGTTTCTGGACCATGAGGCATTGTCCACACTGACAGCAGCTGGGTTTTCTCAGGAACCACTGGTGAGGAGACTCCACAAGAGGAAAAAATGAGCAAGTGTGGAGAATCTTCCTGTGCAGCTGACTGCTGGGTGGGTGGGGCGCATCTTCAGGGGCCTCAGGAGAGAAAGGGTTTAATGTGGAATACTGTGCACTTTAGTTAGTTTTATGTGCCGTGTAGATGGTGACCAGTGTCGTTCTTTGGAGTCTGGTGTCTAGTTTTCCTGGCACTGTTTGTTGATGGCTTTGGGTAGAATAAACATTTTAATAGTAGTAATTTTTCTGATGCATGAGCATGGAATATTGTTTTCTATTGTGTGTTCAGTTTCTTTATCAATGCTTTATAGTTTTCTGAGTATAGATCTTTCATGTCCTTGGTTAAATTTATTGCTAAATAGTTTGTTCTCTTTGATGGAATTGTAAATGGGATTGTTTTCTTAATTTTTCTTGCTGGTGGTTCATTATTAGTGTATAGAAACAAAACTGATTTGTGTATATTGATTCCATATTTTGCAACCTTACTGAATTTATTTTTTAACATATTTTTTGAAGTAATGTGAAAAATTGAAATACTAAAATCTCAATGTCTACTGCACCCCAGGTAATCCACAGGACCCAAGACATGGTAGCTACTAATATACTCTTCCCACGGTGCCTCTTAATACCATGCGGACTCCTACAAGGGAAATAAGTATCACAACTTTGGTTGAACTTGGTCTGGGTGAGTCTTGGCCTCTATAACAAAATTTGATGTCTGTCTTATCTGATTTTCTGGCATGATACTGACATGGTTGTCTAGAAAAGTAATTTACTTTCTAGTAATTTAAAATGTACAGAAAAGTTGCAATAATGGCAAAAAGTACTCACATTTGCCACGTCACACAAAATGCTCAGTGTGTTTTGCCCAAGGAACCAGCACATAACCGCTTAATGAGGAAATCCTGATGTCCACATTATAATTTAATCCTCAGCCCCACTTCAACTTTCACCTGCTGTCCCAACTGTATGAAAATGTCTTTTTCCATCCTGATCCAGTTTTCTTTTTCTGGAACCATTACTGAGTTTCCCCCTCATTTGGACAACCTTGATGGATTTGAAGCAGACCAGATGAGTATGGGATCTAGGTGGCCTTTTCTGTATGGCTTTTTTCACTAAGAATGTTTTTAATGTTCATTTTTGTAACAAATATAAGCGCTACACTTTTGTTTTCTTTGTCCTTAGAAATACAAAACGTGACTTTAGCATTTAATTCACTTTACGTATACAGTTTTGTGGTATTAACTACCTTCATAGAGTTGCACAAACAAGTTAACTAACATGTGTACCTCCTGTGTGCATGGCAGATTCCCAGGAAATTGAGTAACACCCTGAAACGGCCCAAGACATCACCTTAAACACCGTCTTTATCCAAAAGGAAAAAAAAGGAAGGCTATAGTTGTTTCTGTCTGCATTCATTTGATTGTATATGGTTTCCAATTGATGTTGTATAACTAGTTGTGGAGAAGTCATGGGATAGGTGGCTTCATTTCAGTTTGAATTTCCAAATTTTGTGGATTCTGCAGGCTTGATACAAGGTATACAAACATCATATTGGATCAGGACATCCCATGGTGTAACTGATATTCATGGTTTGTTAAACAGTTAAAGTTCTGTGTGATATGAGTTCATCCTGGAGTAACCCAGGTTAGTTTCTGTTATACATTTGTCCCAGGATGAAAGGACAAGAGAAATAAGGCCTGATTTATAAAAGTGCCTCCAAACTAATCGATACTGAAGTATAGTTGACCTACAATGTGGTGTTAATTTCTACTGTACAGCAAAGTGATTCCTATATACATACATACATATATACATATTTTTCATATTCTTTTCCATTATGGTTTATTACAGGGTATTGAATACAGTTCCCTGTGCTGTACAGTAAGACCTTGTTTATCCATCCTATATATAATAATTTGCATCTACTAATCCCAAACTCCCAATCCATCCCTCTCCCCTGTCTTCCCCTTGACAACCACAAGTCTGTTTTCTATATTTGAGAGTCTGTTTTTGTTCTGTAGATAGGTTCATTTGGGTCTCATTTTATAATCCACATATAAGTGATAGCATATGGTATTTGTCGTTCTCTGTCTGACTTACTTCACTTTGTATGATAATCTCTAGGTCCATCCATGTAGCTGCAGATGGCATTGTTTCATTCTGTTTTATGGCTGAGTAATATTCCAGTGTATATATGTACCACATCTTCTATATCCGTTCATCTGCTGAGGGACACTCAGGTTGCTTCCATGTCTTGGCTGTTGTGAATAGTGCTGCTGTGAATGCTGGGGCGCGTGTATCTTTTCAAATTATACTTTTGTCTGGATGTGTGCCCAGGAGTGGGGTTGCTGGTTCATACGGTAATTCTAGTTTTAGTGTTTGAGGAACCTCCATACTGTTCTCCATAGTGGCTGCATCAATTTACATTCCCACCAGTAGTGTAGGAGGGTTCCCTTTTCTCCACACCCCCTCGAGCATTTATTTCTAGACACTTTAATGATGGCCATTCTGACCACTATGAGGTGATAACTCACTGTAGTTTTGATTTGCATTCTCTAATAATTAGCGACGTGGAGCATCTTTTCATGTGCCTATTGGCCATCTGTATGTCTTTGCAGAAATGTCTATTTAGACCTTCTGCCTGTTTTTTGATTTTTTTTCTTTTTTGAGTTGTATGAGCTGTTTGTATATTTTAGAATGAGGCCCTTGTTGGTTGCATCATTTGCACGTATTTTCTCCCAAACAGTTAGCACAGGTTCTGGAACGACTGGATACCCACATGCAGAAGAATAAACTTGGACCCTTACCTCCCCTCACCCTGTATACAAAAATCAACGCAAAATGGACCAAAGGCCTAGATGCAAGAACCAAAATTATAAAACTCGTAGAAGAAAACATGAGAGTAAATCTTCATGACCTTGGATTTAGTCATGATTTCTTAGATCTGCTACCAAAAGCACAAGCAACAAAAGACAAAATAGATGAATTGGACTTCCTCAAAATGAAAAACAGTTGTGTATAAAAGGAGCAAGGAATAAGATAATCCACCATCCAAAATGGCACAAAATGTTTGCAAACCATGTATCTGATAAAGGACTGTAGCCCACCAGCCAAGCCCCCGGTGGTCCAGTGGAGTGTCTGTGTGGCCCCTCCCATCCTCGGTGATCAGGGGCTCTCAGGCCCCACAGCACCCGAGGGGTGGACACTGGTCATCTTCTGCACCCTCAAGGAGTGAGCGCTGGATGGTCTTGAGCCCAGAAGCACTCCCATTACTGCCCTCAAAGGCTGACGGCTTCAGCATGCCTCCAGAAGGACACAGAGTATTTTCAAGTCTTTAAGAACCAAAAGAACCGTCTTCACTTTTCTGAAAAGGGCATCTTATTATTTCACAGCATGACCATTTTCAACCTGGCTCTCAGGGGTGCCCTCCCACCTTCTTTATTTCTCTGAGAGTGGCCATGGTGGTTTGGCTGTCCCCAGTCCCCACACCAGGTGACAAGGCCGGTGGGGCCAGATCCTGGTGGTCCTTAGCTTCATTGGAGACTAACCCAGACTCTCAGCATCCTGCTTCTCCCCATCACCGATCCTCATCTCCTCCCCTCTCTCTTTTCCCCTTGCTTTTCAGTCTCAGATTTACCTGATGGTCACCACTCACAGTTCCCGCAGAGCCCAGAGACTTCTCCTTGAAGGAAAGGTTCTGGAAAATCAGAGGGATAAATAAAGAATGCAGCTGATTCCCGCCTGTGCTGACGCCCAAGAGGGTGAGGAGAGTGAGTGTTTTCTCATTAGAATTTTAAATCCTCCAAGTAATAGATCATTTGGGGGGGGCATCCGATATCTTCCTGCTCATTCTAATAATGTCATTCCTGAATTGTAATGTGGTAAATAATTTAAATCACAAATATGCTGAGGGGGAGATCCATTTACAAAATGTTAGAGGTAACACCAAGGGACTTACAACAAACAAGGACACAGAACCCTGTGTCCAGACACTGGCTGAGAGATTCCTACCCTGAGCCGCAGTCCCCTGGAGGGCGGAGTGGCCATGACTCTTCTCCCGCAGGTGAGCCTACACAGGCACATCCCACGTGGGACCACTGCATCACAGAATCTTAGAGTGGCCAATGGCAGGCAGCTGGCTAGAGATGCAGACAAGAGAAAACTGCCCAGCAGCCTGGGACAACCCCGGGGTGAGGCCTTAGGAAGGGCCAGTGTCAGAGCCTCAGAGATAACTTGAAGAGAGTTCAGGCTGTTAGGGACATCATCAGAGATGTACTTAGGGACATATTCAGGGCCTTAGTTATGGACAGGATCAGGGCATTATTTAGTGACAGCTTAGACTATAAGGGACAGTGTCAGGGCCTAAGTTAGGGACAGTGTCAGTGCTTCAGTTAGAGATAACGTGAGAGCTTTAGTTAGACAGAGTTCAGGCTGTTACTTAGGGATATCTTCAGGGCCTTCGAGCCAGCATCATGGCCATAATTAGAACCAGTGTCAGGGCGTTAGTCAGGGCCAAAACTAGGGTGTTAGTTAGGGAAAAAGACAGGTCATTAGTTACAGACAGTGTCAGGGTTTTAGGTAGGGACAGCGGCAAGTCCTGAGTTAAGAAGAGTGTCGGAGCCTCACTTATCCTGACGTCATCCTGACGTCAGGATGTCAGTTAGGGAGAGTCAGGACACTAGAATGTCAGATTCCGAGGTAGAGACAGCATCAGGGCCTCACTTAAGGACAGCGTCAGGGCTTACTTTGGGACGGTTTCAGGACCTTAGTAAGACATGGGTGAGTATATTAGCTCAGGATAATGTCAGGACTTTAGATATTGACGGCAGCAGGGCCTCAGTTAGGGCATTAGTTAGGGACAGTTTTGGGGCGGATTTAGGACGAGCATCTAGGCCTTAGTTAGGGACAGTGTCACGTCCTTGGGACTAAAATCAGGGCCTGAGTTAGGCACAGCATAAGGGCTTCAGTTAGCATAAGGGGCAGGACATTTGCTAGGGACAGCGTTAGGGTAAAGTCTAAGGATCGTGTTAGGAAATGACCTAGGGATTGTGTCAAGACCTTAGTCCCTGAGAGTATCAGGGCCTTACTTAGAACCAGTATCATGGCTTCAGGTAGGGACAGCATCAGTGCCTGACTCTGGGAGAGCGACAGGGCCTGAGTGAAGCCTAGCGTCAGGCCCTTAGCTGGGGACCCTGTCAGGGCATGATGTAGGAGCAGCATCAGGGCCTTTATTGCATCAGCATTAGGGTCTTAGTTAAAGACATGATCAGGGCCTGACTTAGTCACAGCGTCAAGGCCTCAGTTAGGCATAGCTTCAGGGCCTGAGTTAGGCACAGCCTCAGGTCTTCACTTAGGGAGAGCCACAGGGCTTTCTTAGGGACGGTGTCAGGACCTTGGTTAGAGATGGGTCAGGATATTAGCTCAGGATAGTGTCAGGGTTTTAGTTATTGCCGGCAGCAGGAACTATATTAGAGATAGATTCCGGGCCTTAGTTAGAGACAGTGCCAGGGCCTTAGTTAGGACTAGTCAGAGCCTTAGTTATCGAGAGCATTAGGGTTTCAGTTAGGATAAGAAGCAGGACATTAGCTCCAGACACAGTCAGGTTCAAGGCCAGGGAAAGTGTAAGGAAATGAGCGAGGGATAGCGTGAAGGCCTTAGTTACTGAGAGGATCAGGACCTTAGTTAGGAACAGCATCAGGGCCTTCATCAGGACCAGTGTCAAGGTTTTATGTAGGGACAGCGTCAGAGCCTAACTAAGGTACGGCAACGGGGTCTAAGTGAGGCCTATCTTTAGGGCCTGAGTTAGGGACAGTGTCAGGGCATGACTTAGGAGCAGCATAAGGGCCTTGGTAGGATCAGCCTCAGGGGCTTTGTTAAAGACATTATCAGGGCCTCTGTTAGGGACAGCCTTAGGGCCTCCCTTAGGGACAGCGTCAGGGCTTACTTAGGGACAGTTTAAGGACCTTGGTAAGACATGGGTCAGGATATTAGCTCAGGATAATGACAGGACTTTAGATATTGACTGCAGCAGGGCCTTAGAGACAGTGTCTCAGCCTGACTTAGGACTAGAATCAGAGCCTTTGTTAGGTACAGTGTCAGGTCCTGAGTTAGGAATAGTGTTAGGGTCTTAGTTAGGGACAGTATCACGGCCTTGGGACTAAATTCAGGGCCTGAGGTAGTCACAGCATAAGGGCTTTAGTTAGCATAAGAGGCAGGACATTTGCTAGGGACAGGGTTAGGGTAAAGTTTAGGGATCGTGTCAGGAAATGACCTAGGGATAGTGTCAAGACCTTAGTTACTTAGGGCATCAGGGCCTAATTTAGGACAAGTGTCAGGGCTTCAGGTAGGGATAGCGTCAGAGCCTGACTTAGGGAGAGCGACAGGGCTTGAGTGAGGCCTAGTGTCAGAGCCTTAGCTAGGGATAGTATCAGGGCATGACTTAGGAGCAGCATAAGGGCCTTGGTAGGATCAGCCTCAGGGGCTTTGTTAAAGACATTCTCAGGGCCTCTGTTAGGGACAGCCTTAGAGCCTCCCTTAGGGACAGCGTCAGGGCTTGCTTAGGGACAGTTTCAGGAGCTTGGTAAGAGATGGGGCCGGAAATTACCTCAGGATAGTGTCAGGACATTAGATATTGACGGCAGCAGGGCCTTAGTTAGGGACAGTGTCAAGGCCTTAGTTAGTACTGGCATCTGGGCCTCTGTTAGGTACAGTGTCAGGGCCTGAGTTAGGAATAGTGTTAGGGCCTTAGTTAGGGACAGTATCACGGCCTTGGGACTAAATTCAGGGCCTGAGGTAGTCACAGCATAAGGGCTTTAGTTAGCATAAGAGGCAGGACATTTGCTAGGGACAGGGTTAGGGTAAAGTTTAGGGATCGTGTTAGGAAATGACCTAGGGATAGTGTCAAGAGCTTAGTTACAGTATCAAGGCCGTATATAGGACCCGTGTCAGGGCTTCAGGTGAGGATAGCGTCAGAGCCTGACTTAGGGAGAGCGACAGGGCTTGAGTGAGGCCTAGTGTCAGAGCCTTAGCTAGGGATAGTATCAGGGCATGACTTAGGAGCAGCATAAGGGCCTTGGTAGGATCAGCCTCAGGGGCTTTGTTAAAGACATTCTCAGGGCCTCTGTTAGGGACAGCCTTAGGGCCTCCCTTAGGGACAGCGTCAGGGCTTACTTAGGGAGAGTTTCAGGACCTTGGTAAGACATGGGTCAGGATATTAGCTCAGGAGAATGTCAGGACTTTAGATATTGACTGCAGCAGGGCCTTCGAGACAGTGTCTCAGCCTGACTTAGGACTAGCATCAGAGCCTTTGTTAGGTACAGTGTCAAGGCCTGAGTTAGGACGAGCCTCCAGGCCTCAGTTAGGGCAAGGGTCACGGCCTCGGGACTAATTTTAGGGCCTTAGTTAGGAACAGCATCAGGGATTTATTTAGCATAAGAAGCTCAACATTAGTTAAAGACAAGGTTAGGTTAAGGTCTAGGGATTGTGTCAGGGCATGACCTAGGGATAGTGTCAAGACCTTAGTTACTTAGGGCATTAGGGCCTAATTTAGGACCAGCGTCAGGGCTTCAGGTAGGGATAGCGTCAGAGCCTGACTTAGGGAGAGCAAAAGGGCTTGAGTGAGGCCTAGTGTCAGAGCCTTAGCTAGGGATAGTATCAGGGCATGACTTAGGAGCAGCACAAGGGCCTTGGTAGGATCAGGGGCTTTGTTAAAGACATTATCAGGGCCTCTGTTAGGGGCAGCCTTAGGGCCTCCCTTAGGGACAGCGTCAGGGCTTACTTAGGGACAGTTTCAGGAGCTTGGTAAGAGATGGGTCCGGAAATTACCTCAGGATAGTGTCAGGACATTAGATATTGACGGCAGCAGGGCCTTAGTTAGGGACAGTGTCAAGGCCTTAGTTAGTACTAGCATCTGGGCCTCTGTTAGGTACAATTTCAGGGCCTGACTTAGGAATAGTGTTAGGGCCTTAGTTAGGGACAGTATCACAGCCTTGGGACTAAATTCAGGACCTGAGGTAGTCACAGCCTAAGGGCTTTAGTTAGCATAAGAGTCAGGACATTTGCTAGGGACAGGGTTAGGGTAAAGTTTAGGGATCGTGTCAGGAAATGACCTAGGGATAGTGTCAAGAGCTTAGTTACAGTATCAGGGCCTTATATAGGACCCGTGTCAGGGCTTCAGGTAGGGACAGCGTCAGTGCCTGACTCTGGGAGAGCAACAGGGCCTGAGTGAGGCCTAGCGTCAGGCCCATAGCTGGGGACACTGTCAGGGCATGATGTAGGAGCAGCATCAGGGCCTTTGTTGCATCAGCATTAGTGTCTTAGTTACAGACATGATCAGGGCCTGAGTTAGTCACAGCGTCAAGGCCTCAGTTAGGCATAGCTTCAGGGACTGAGTTACGGACAGCCTCAGGTCTTCACTTAGGAACAGCGACCGGGCTTCCTTGGGGACGGTGTCAGGACCTTGGTTAGAAATGGGTCAGGATATTAGCTCAGGATAGTGTCCGGATTTTAGTTATTGCCGGCAGCAGAGCCTATATTAGAGATAGATTCCGGGCCTTAGTTAGGGACAGTGTCAGGGCCTTAATTAGGACTAGTCTGGGCCTTAGTTAGGGAGAGCATTATGGCTTCGGTGAGGATAAGGGGCAGGACGTTAGCTCGGGACAGAGTCAGGTTCCAGGCCAGTGGTAGTGTCAGGATGTGAGCTAGGGATAGGGTGAAGACCTTAGTTATTGAGAGCATCAGGGCCTTACTTAGGACCAGCGTCAGGGCCTTCATCAGGACCAGTGTCAGGGCTTCACGTACGGACAGCGTCAGAGCCTAACTAAGGTACGGCAACAGGGCCTAAGTGAGGCCTATCTTTAGGCCCTGAGTTAGGGGCAGTGTCAGGGCATGACTTAGGAGCCGTATAAGGGCCTCTGTAGGATCAGCTTTAGGGTCTTCGTTAAAGACATTCTCAGGGCCTCTGTTAGGGACCGCCTCAGGGCCTCACGTAGGGACAGCGTCAGGGCTTACTTTGGGACAGTTTCAGGACCTTGGTAAGACATGGGTCAGGATATTAGCTCGGGATAATGTCAGGACTTTAGATATTGACTGCAGCAGGGCCTTAGAGACAGTGTCTCAGCCTGACTTAGGACTAGCATCAGAGCCTTTCTTAGGTACAGTGTCAGGGCCTGAGTTAGGACGAGCCTCCAGGCCTCAGTTAGGGCCAGGGTCACGGCCTCGGGACTAATTTTAGGGCCTTAGTTAGGAACAGCATCAGGGATTTATTTAGCATAAGAAGCTCAACATTAGTTAAAGACAAGGTTAGGTTAAGGTCTAGGGATTGTGTCAGGGCATGACCTAGGGATAGTGTCAAGACCTTAGTTACTTAGGGAATCAGGGCCTAAGTTAGGACCAGTGTCAGGGCTTCAGGTAGGGATAGCGTCAGAGGCTGACTTAGGGAGAGCGACAGGGCTTGAGTGAGGCCTAGTGTCAGAGCCTTAGCTAGGGATAGTATCAGGGCATGACTTAGGTGCAGCATAAGGGCCTTGGTAGGATCAGCCTCAGGGGCTTTGTTAAAGACATTATCAGGGCCTCTGTTAGGGACAGCCTTAGGGCCTCCCTTAGGGACAGCATCAGGGCTTACTTAGGGACAGTTTCAGGAGCTTGGTAAGAGATGGGTCCGGAAATTACCTCAGGATAGTGTCAGGACATTAGATATTGACGGCAGCAGGGCCTTAGTTAGGGACAGTGTCAAGGCCTTAGTTAGTACTAGCATCTGGGCCTCTGTTAGGTACAGTGTCAGGGCCTGAGTTAGGAATAGTGTTAGGGCCTTAGTTAGGGACAGTATCACGGCCTTGGGACTAAATTCAGGGCCTGAGGTAGTCACAGCATAAGGGCTTTAGTTAGCATAAGAGGCAGGACATTTGCTAGGGACAGGGTTAGGGTAAAGTTTAGGGATCGTGTCAGGAAATGACCTAGGGATAGTGTCAAGAGCTTAGTTACAGTATCAGGGCCTTATTTAGGACCCGTGTCAGGGCTTCAGGTAGGGACAGCGTCAGTGCCTGACTCTGGGAGAGCAACAGGGCCTGAGTGAGGCCTAGCGTCAGGCCCATAGCTGGGGACACTGTCAGGGCATGATGTAGGAGCAGCATCAGGGCCTTTGTTGCATCAGCATTAGTGTCTTAGTTACAGACATGATCAGGGCCTGAGTTAGTCACAGCGTCAAGGCCTCAGTTAGGCACAGCTTCAGGGACTGAGTTACGGACAGCCTCAGGTCTTCACTTAGAAACAGCGACAGGGCTTTCTTAGGGACGGTGTCAGGACCTTGGTTAGAAATGGGTCAGGATATTAGCTCAGGATAGTGTCCGGATTTTAGTTATTGCCGGCAGCAGGGCCTATATTAGAGATAGATTCCGGGCCTTAGTTAGGGACAGTGTCAGGGCCTTAATTAGGACTAGTCTGGGCCTTAGTTAGGGAGAGCATTACGGCTTCGGTGAGGATAAGGGGCAGGACGTTAGCTCGGGACAGAGTCAGGTTCCAGGCCAGTGGTAGTGTCAGGATGTGAGCTAGGGATAGGGTGAAGACCTTAGTTATTGAGAGCATCAGGGCCTTAGCTAGGACCAGCGTCAGGGCCTTCATCAGGACCAGTGTCAGGGCTTCACGTACGGACAGCGTCAGAGCCTAACTAAGGTACGGCAACAGGGCCTAAGTGAGGCCTATCTTTAGGGCCTGAGTTAGGGACAGTGTCAGGGCATGACTTAGTAGCCGTATAAGGGCCTCTGTAGGATCAGCATTAGGGTCTTCGTTAAAGACATTCTCAGGGCCTCTGTTAGGGACCGCCTCAGGGCCACACTTAGGGACAGCGTCAGGGCTTACTTTGGGACAGTTTCAGGACCTTGGTAAGACATGGGTCAGGATATTAGCTCAGGATAATGTCAGGACTTTAGATATTGACTGCAGCAGGGCCTTAGAGACAGTGTCTCAGCCTGACTTAGGACTAGCATCAGAGCCTTTGTTAGCTACAGTGTCAGGGACTGAGTTAGGACGAGCCTCCAGGCCTCAGTTAGGGCCAGGGTCACGGCCTCGGGACTAATTTTAGGGCCTTAGTTAGGAACAGCATCGGATTTATTTAGCATAAGAAGCTCAATATTAGTTAAAGACAAGGTTAGGTTAAGGTCTAGGGATTTTGTCAGGGCATGACCTAGGGATAGTGTCAAGACCTTAGTTACTTAGGGCATCAGGGCCTAAGTTAGGACCAGTGTCAGGGCTTCAGGTAGGGATAGCGTCAGAGCCTGACTTAGGGAGAGCGACAGGGCTTGAGTGAGGCCTAGTGTCAGAGCCTTAGCTAGGGATAGTATCAGTGCATGACTTAGGAGCAATATAAGGGCCTTGGTAGGATCAGCCTCAGGGGCTTTGTTAAAGACATTATCAGGGCCTCTGTTAGGGACAGCCTTAGGGCCTCCCTTAGGGACAGCGTCAGGGCTTACTTAGGGACAGTTTCAGGACCTTGGTAAGACATGGGTTAGGATATTAGCTCAGGATAATGTCAGGACTTTAGATATTGACTGCAGCAGGGCCTTAGAGACAGTGTCTCAGCCTGACTTAGGACTAGCATCAGAGCCTTTGTTAGGGACAGTGTCAGGGCCTGAGTTAGGACGAGCCTCCAGGCCTCAGTTAGGGCCAGGGTCACGGCTTCGGGACTAATTTTAGGGCCTTAGTTAGGAACTGCATCAGGGATTTATTTAGCATAAGAAGCTCAACATTAGTTAAAGACAAGGTTAGGTTAAGGTCTAGGGATTGTGTCAGGGCATGACCTAGGGATAGTGTCAAGACCTTAGTTACTTAGGGCATCAGGGCCTAATTTAGGACCAGCGTCAGGGCTTCAGGTAGGGATAGCGTCAGAGCCTGACTTAGGGAGAGCGACAGGGCTTGAGTGAGGCCTAGTGTCAGAGCCTTAGCTAGGGATAGTATCAGGGCATGACTTAGGAGCAGCATAAGGGCCTTGGTAGGATCAGCCTCAGGGGCTTTGTTAAAGACATTATCAGGGCCTCTGTTAGAGACAGCCTTAGGGCCTCCCTTAGGGACAGCGTCAGGGCTTACTTAGGGACAATTTCAGGAGCTTGGTAAGAGATGGGTCCGGAAATTACCTCAGGATAGTGTCAGGACATTAGATATTGACGGCAGCAGGGCCTTAGTTAGGGACAGTGTCAAGGCCTTAGTTAGTACTGGCATCTGGGCCTCTGTTAGGTACAGTGTCAGGGCCTGAGTTAGGAATAGTGTTAGAGCCTTAGTTAGGGACAGTATCACGGCCTTGGGACTAAATTCAGGGCCTGAGGTAGTCACAGCATAAGGGCTTTAGTTAGCATAAAGGCAGGACATTTGCTAGGGACAGGGTTAGGGTAAAGTTTAGGGATCGTGTTAGGAAATGACCTAGGGATAGTGTCAAGAGCTTAGTTACAGTATCAGGGCCTTATATAGGACCCGTGTCAGGGCTTCAGGTGGGGATAGCGTCAGAGCCTGACTTAGGGAGAGCGACAGGGCTTGAGTGAGGCCTAGTGTCAGAGCCTTAGCTAGGGATAGTATCAGGGCATGACTTAGGAGCAGTGTACGGGCCTTGGTAGGATCAGCCTCAGGGGCTTTGTGAAAGACATTCTCAGGGCCTCTGTTAGGGACAGCCTTAGGGCCTCCCTTAGGGACAGCGTCAGGGCTTACTTAGGGACAGTTTCAGGACCTTGGTAAGACATGGGTCAGGATATTAGCTCAGGAGAATGTCAGGACTTTAGATATTGACTGCAGCAGGGCCTTAGAGACAGTGTCTCAGCCTGACTTAGGACTAGCATCAGAGCCTTTGTTAGGTACAGTGTCAGGGCCTGAGTTAGGACGAGCCTCCAGGCCTCAGTTAGGGCCAGGGTCACGGCCTCGGGACTAAGTTTAGGGCCTTAGTTAGGAACAGCATCAGGGATTTATTTAGCATAAGAAGCTCAACATTAGTTAAAGACAAGGTTAGGTTAAGGTCTAGGGATTGTGTCAGGGCATGACCTAGGGATAGTTTCAAGACCTTAGTTACTTAGGGCATCAGGGCCTAATTTAGGACCAGCGTCAGGGCTTCAGGTAGGGATAGCGTCAGAGCCTGACTTAGGGAGAGCGACAGGGCTTGAGTGAGGCCTAGTGTCAGAGCCTTAGCTAGGGATAGTATCAGGGCATGACTTAGGAGCAGCACATGGGCCTTGGTAGGATCAGCCTCAGGGGCTTTGTTAAAGACATTATCAGGGCCTCTGTTAGGGGCAGCCTTAGGGCCTCCCTTAGGGACAGCGTCAGGGCTTACTTAGGGACAGTTTCAGGAGCTTGGTAAGAGATGGGTCCGGAAATTACCTCAGGATAGTGTCAGGACATTAGATATTGACGGCAGCAGGGCCTTAGTTAGGGACAGTGTCAAGGCCTTAGTTAGTACTAGCATCTGGGCCTCTGTTAGGTACAGAGTCATGGCCTGAGTTAGGAATAGTGTTAGGGCCTTAGTTCGGGACAGTATCACGGCCTTGGGACTAAATTCAGGGCCTGAGGTAGTCACAGCATAAGGGCTTTAGTTAGCATAAGAGGCAGGACATTTGCTAGGGACAGGGTTAGGGTAAAGTTTAGGGATCGTGTCAGGAAATGACCTAGGGATAGTGTCAAGAGCTTAGTTACAGTATCAGGGCCTTATTTAGGACCCGTGTCAGGGCTTGAGGTAGGGACAGCGTCAGTGCCTGACTCTGGGAGAGCAACAGGGCCTGAGTGAGGCCTAGCGTCAGGCCCATAGCTGGGGACACTGTCAGGGCATGATGTAGGAGCAGCATCAGGGCCTTTGTTGAATCAGCATTAGTGTCTTAGTTACAGACATGATCAGGGCCTGAGTTAGTCACAGCGTCAAGGCCTCAGTTAGGCATAGCTTCAGGGACTGAGTTACGGACAGCCTCAGGTCTTCACTCAGGAACAGCGACAGGGCTTTCTTAGGGACGGTGTCAGGACCTTGTTTAGAAATGGGTCAGGATATTAGCTCAGGATAGTGTCCGGATTTTAGTTATTGCCGGCAGCAGGGCCTATATTAGAGATAGATTCCGGGCCTTAGTTAGGGACAGTGTCAGGGCCTTAATTAGGACTAGTCTGGGCCTTAGTTAGGGAGAGCATTACGGCTTCGGTTAGGATAAGGGGCAGAACGTTAGCTCAGGACAGAGTCAGGTTCCAGGCCAGTGGTAGTGTCAGGATATGAGCTAGGGATAGGGTGAAGACCTTAGTTACTGAGAGCATCAGGGCCTTAGTTAGCACCAGCGTCAGGGCCTTCATCAGGACCAGTGTCAGGGCTTCACGTACGGACAGCGTCAGAGCCTAACTAAGGTACGGCAACGGGGCCTAAGTGAGGCCTATCTTTAGGGCCTGAGTTAGGGACAGTGTCAGGGCATGACTTAGGAGCAGTATAAGGGCCTCTGTAGGATCAGCATTAGGGTCTTCGTTAAAGACATTCTCAGGGCCTCTGTTAGGGACCGCCTCAGGGCCTCACGTAGGGACAGCGTCAGGGCTTACGTAGGGACAGTTTCAGGATCTTGGTAAGACATGGGTCAGGATATTAGCTCAGGATAATGTCAGGACTTTAGATATTGACTGCAGCAGGGCCTTAGAGACAGTGTCTCAGCCTGACTTAGGACTAGCATCAGAGCCTTTGTTAGGTACAGTGTCAGGGACTGAGTTAGGTATAGTGTCAGGGCCTCAGTTAGGGACAGTGTCAGGGCCTGAGTTAGGACGAGCCTCCAGGCCTCAGTTAGGGCCAGGGTCACGGCCTCGGGACTAATTTTAGGGCCTTAGTTAGGAACAGCATCAGGGATTTATTTAGCATAAGAAGCTCAACATTAGTTAAAGACAAGGTTAGGTTAAGGTCTAGGGATTGTGTCAGGGCATGACCTAGGGATAGTGTGAAGACCTTAGTTACTTAGGGCATCAGGGCTTAATTTAGGACCAGTGTCAGGGCTTCAGGTAGGGATAGCGTCAGAGCCTGACTTAGGGAGAGCGACAGGGCTTGAGTGAAGCCTAGTGTCAGAGCCTTAGCTAGGGATAGTATCAGGGCATGACTTAGGAGCAGCATAAGGGCCTCTGTTAGGAACAGCCTTAGGGCCTCCCTTAGGGACAGCGTCAGGGCTTACTTAGGGACAGTTTCAGGAACTTGGTAAGAGATGGGTCCGGAAATTACCTCAGGATAGTGTCAGGACATTAGATATTGACGGCAGCAGGGCCTTAGTTAGGGACAGTGTCAAGGCCTTAGTTAGTACTAGCATCTGGGCATCTGTAAGGTACAGAGTCAGGGCCTGAGTTAGGAATAGTGTTAGGGCCTTAGTTAGGGACAGTATCACGGCCTTGGGACTAAATTCAGGGCCTGAGGTAGTCACAGCATAAGGGCTTTAGTTAGCGTAAGAGGCAGGACATTTGCTAGGGGCAGGGTTAGGGTAAAATTTAGGGATCGTATCAGGAAATGACCTAGGGATAGTGTCAAGAGCTTAGTTACAGTATCAGGGCCTTATTTAGGACCCGTGTCAGGGCTTGAGGTAGGGACAGCGTCAGTGCCTGACTCTGGGAGAGCAACAGGGCCTGAGTGAGGCCTAGCGTCAGGCCCATAGCTGGGGACACTGTCAGGGCATGATGTAGGAGCAGCATCAGGGCCTTTGTTGCATCAGCATTAGTGTCTTAGTTACAGACATGATCAGGGCCTGAGTTAGTCACAGCGTCAAGGCCTCAGTTAGGCATAGCTTCAGGGACTGAGTTACGGACAGCCTCAGGTCTTCACTTAGGAACAGCGACAGGGCTTTCTTAGGGACGGTGTCAGGACCTTGGTTAGAAATGGGTCAGGATATTAGCTCAGGATAGTGTCCGGATTTTAGTTATTGCCGGCAGCAGGGCCTATATTAGAGATAGATTCCGGGCCTTAGTTAGGGACAGTGTCAGGGCCTTAATTAGGACTAGTCTGGGCCTTAGTTAGGGAGAGCATTACGGCTTCGGTGAGGATAAGGGCCAGGACGTTAGCTCGGGACAGAGTCAGGTTCCAGGCCAGTGGTAGTGTCAGGATGTGAGCTAGGGATAGGGTGAAGACCTTACTTATTGAGAGCATCAGGGCCTTAGTTAGGACCAGCGTCAGGGCCTTCATCAGGACCAGTGTCAGGGCTTCACGTACGGACAGCGTCAGAGCCTAACTAAGGTACGGCAACGGGGCCTAAGTGAGGCCTATCTTTAGGGCCTGAGTTAGGGACAGTGTCAGGGCATGACTTAGGAGCCGTATAAGGGCCTCTGTAGGATCAGCATTAGGGTCTTCGTTAAAGACATTCTCAGGGCCTCTGTTAGGGACCGCCTCAAGGCCTCACTTAGGGACAGCGTCAGGGCTTACTTTGGGACAGTTTCAGGATCTTGGTAAGACATGGGTCAGGATATTAGCTCAGGATAATGTCAGGACTTTAGATATTGACTGCAGCAGGGCCTTAGAGACATTGTCTCAGCCTGACTTAGGACTAGCATCAGAGCCTTTGTTAGGTACAGTGTCAGGGACTGAGTTCGGTGTAGTGTCAGGGCCTTAGTTAGGGACAGTGTCAGGGCCTGAGTTAGGACGAGCCTCCAGGCCTCAGTTAGGGCCAGGGTCACGGCCTCGGGACTAAGTTTAAGGCCTTAGTTAGGAACAGCATCAGGGATTTATTTAGCATAAGAAGCTCAACATTAGTTAAAGACAAGGTTAGGTTAAGGTCTAGGGATTGTGTCAGGGCATGACCTAGGGATAGTGTCAAGACCTTAGTTACTTAGGGCATCAGGGCCTAATTTAGGACCAGTGTCAGGGCTTCAGGTAGGGATAGCGTCAGAGCCTGAATTAGGGAGAGCGACAGGGCTTGAGTGAGGCCTAGTGTCAGAACCTTAGCTAGGGATAGTATCAGGGCATGACTTAGGAGCAGCACAAGGGCCTTGGTAGGATCAGCCTCAGGGGCTTTGTTAAAGACATTATCAGGGCCTCTGTTAGGGGCAGCCTTAGGGCCTCCCTTAGGGACAGCGTCAGGGCTTACTTAGGGACAGTTTCAGGAGCTTGGTAAGAGATGGGTCCGGAAATTACCTCAGGATAGTGTTAGGACATTAGATATTGACGGAAGGAGGGCCCTCGTTAGGGACAGTGTCAAGGCCTTAGTTAGTACTAGCATCTGGGCCTCTGTTAGGTACAGTGTCAGGGCCTGAGTTAGGAATAGTGTTAGGGCCTTAGTTCGGGACAGTATCACGGCCTTGGGACTAAATTCAGGGCCTGAGGTAGTCACAGCATAAGGGCTTTAGTTAGCATAAGAGGCAGGACATTTGCTAGGGACAGGGTTAGGGTAAAGTTTAGGGATCGTGTCAGGAAATGACCTAGGGATAGTGTCAAGAGCTTAGTTACAGTATCAGGGCCTTATTTAGGACCCGTGTCAGGGCTTGAGGTAGGGACAGCGTCAGTGCCTGACTCTGGGAGAGCAACAGGGCCTGAGTGAGGCCTAGCGTCAGGCCCATAGCTGGGGACACTGTCAGGGCATGATGTAGGAGCAGCATCAGGGCCTTTGTTGCATCAGCATTAGTGTCTTAGTTACAGACATGATCAGGGCCTGAGTTAGTCACAGCGTCAAGGCCTCAGTTAGGCATAGCTTCAGGGACTGAGTTACGGACAGCCTCAGGTCTTCACTTAGGACCAGCGTCAGGGCCTTCATCAGGACCAGTGTCAGGGCTTCACGTACGGACAGCGACAGAGCCTAACTAAGGTACGGCAACGGGGCCTAAGTGAGGCCTATCTTTAGGGCCTGAGTTAGGGACAGTGTCAGGGCATGACTTAGGAGCCGTATAAGGGCCTCTGTAGGATCAGCATTAGGGTCTTCGTTAAAGACATTCTCAGGGCCTCTGTTAGGGACCGCCTCAGGGCCTCACTTAGGGACAGCGTCAGGGCTTACTTTGGGACAGTTTCAGGACCTTGGTAAGACATGGGTCAGGATATTAGCTCAGGAGAATGTCAGGACTTTAGATATTGACTGCAGCAGGGCCTTAGAGACAGTGTCTCAGCCTGACTTAGGACTAGCATCAGAGCCTTTGTTAGGTACAGTGTCAGGGACTGAGTTAGGTGTAGTGTCAGGGCCTTAGTTAGGGACAGTGTCAGGGCCTGAGTTAGGACGAGCCTCCAGGCCTCAGTTAGGGCCAGGGTCATGGCCTCGGGACTAATTTTAGGGCCTTAGTTAGGAACAGCATCAGGGATTTATTTAGCGTAAGAAGCTCAACATTAGTTAAAGACAAGGTTAGGTTAAGGTCTAGGGATTGTGTCAGTGCATGACCTAGGGATAGTGTCAAGACCTTAGTTACTTAGGGCATCAGGGCCTAATTTAGGACCAGTGTCAGGGCTTCAGGTAGGGATAGCGTCAGAGCCTGACTTAGGGAGAGCGACAGGGCTTGTGTGAGGCCTAGTGTCAGAGCCTTAGCTAGGGATAGTATCAGGGCATGACTTAGGAGCAGCATAAGGGCCTTGGTAGGATCAGCCTCAGGGGCTTTGTTAAAGACATTATCAGGGCCTCTGTTAGGGACAGCCTTAGGGCCTCCCTTAGGGACAGTGTCAGGGCTTACTTAGGGACAGTTTCAGGAGCTTGGTAAGAGATGGGTCCGGAAATTACCTCAGGATAGTGTCAGGACATTAGATATTGACGGCAGCAGGGCCTTAGTTAGGGACAGTGTCAAGGCCTTAGTACTAGCATCTGGGCCTCTGTTAGGTACAGTGTCAGGGCCTGAGTTAGGAATAGTGTTAGGGCCTTAGTTCGGGACAGTATCACGGCCTTGGGACTAAATTCAGGGCCTGAGGTAGTCACAGCATAAGGGCTTTAGTTAGCATAAGAGGCAGGACATTTGCTAGGGACAGGGTTATGGTAAAGTTTAGGGATCGTGTCAGGAAATGACCTAGGGATAGTGTCAAGAGCTTAGTTACAGTATCAGGGCCTTATTTAAGACCCGTGTCAGGGCTTCAGGTAGGGACAGCGTCAGTGCCTGACTCTGGGAGAGCAACAGGGCCTGAGTGAGGCTTAGCGTCAGGCCCATAGCTGGGGACACTGTCAGGGCATGATGTAGGAGCAGCATCAGGGCCTTTGTTGCATCAGCATTAGTGTCTTAGTTACAGACATGATCAGGGCCTGAGTTAGTCACAGCGTCAAGGCCTCAGTTAGGCATAGCTTCAGGGACTGAGTTACGGACAGCCTCAGGTCTTCACTTAGGAACAGCGACAGGGCTTTCTTAGGGACGGTGTCAGGACCTTGGTTAGAAATGGGTCAGGATATTAGCTCAGGATAGTGTCCGGATTTTAGTTATTGCCGGCAGCAGGGCCTATATTAGAGATAGATTCCGGGCCTTAGTTAGGGACAGTGTCAGGGCCTTAATTAGGACTAGTCTGGGCCTTAGTTAGGGAGAGCATTACAGCTACGGTGAGGATAAGGGGCAGGACGTTAGCTCGGGACAGAGTCAGGTTCCAGGCCAGTGGTAGTGTCAGGATGTGAGCTAGGGATAGGGTGAAGATCTTACTTATTGAGAGCATCAGGGCCTTAGTTAGGACCAGCGTCAGGGCCTTCATCAGGACCAGTGTCAGGGCTTCACGTACGGACAGCGTCAGAGCCTAACTAAGGTACGGCAACGGGGCCTAAGTGAGGCCTATCTTTAGGGCCTGAGTTAGGGGCAGTGTCAGGGCAAGACTTAGGAGCCGTATAAGGGCCTCTGTAGGATCAGCATTAGGGACTTCGTTAAAGACATTCTCAGGGCCTCTGTTAGGGACCAACTCAGGGCCTCACTTAGGGACAGCGTCAGGGCTTACTTAGGGACAGTTTCAGGACCTTGGTAAGACATGGGTCACGATATTAGCTCGGGATAATGTCAGGACTTTAGATATTGACTGCAGCAGGGCCTTAGAGACAGTGTCTCAGCCTGACTTAGGACTAGCATCAGAGCCTTTGTTAGGTACAGTGTCAGGGACTGAGTTAGGTGTAGTGTCAGGGCCTTAGTTAGGGACAGTGTCAGGGCCTGAGTTAGGACGAGCCTCCAGGCCTCAGTTAGGGCCAGGGTCACGGCCTCGGGACTAATTTTAGGGCCTTAGTTAGGAACAGCATCAGGGATTGATTTAGCATAAGAGGCTCAACATTAGTTAAAGACAAGGTTAGGTTAAGGTCTAGGGATTGTGTCAGGGCATGACCTAGGGATAGTGTCAAGACCTTAGTTACTTAGGGCATCAGGGCCTAATTTAGGACCAGTGTCAGGGCTACAGGTAGGGATAGCGTCAGAGCCTGACTTAGGGAGAGCGACAGGGCTTGAGTGAGGCCTAGTGTCAGAGCCTTAGCTAGGGATAGTATCAGGGCATGACTTAGGAGCAGCATAAGGGCCTTGGTAGGATGAGTCTCAGGGGCTTTGTTAAAGACATTATCAGGGCCTCTGTTAGGGACAGCCTTAGGGCCTCCCTTAGGGACAGCGTCAGGGCTTACTTAGGGACAGTTTCAGGACCTTGGTAAGACATGGGTCAGGATATTAGCTCAGGAGAATGTCAGGACTTTAGATATTGACTGCAGCAGGGCCTTAGAGACAGTGTCTCAGCCTGACTTAGGACTAGCATCAGAGCCTTTGTTAGGGACAGTGTCAGAGCCTGAGTTAGGACGAGCCTCCAGGCCTCAGTTAGGGCCAGGTTCACGGCCTCGGGACTAATTTTAGAGCCTTAGTTAGGAACAGCATCAGGGATTTATTTAGCATAAGAAGCTCAACATTAGTTAAAGACGAGGTTAGGTTCAGGTCTAGGGATTGTGTCAGGGCATGACCTAGGGATAGTGTCAAGACCTTAGTTACTTAGGGCATCAGGGCCTAATTTAGGACCAGTGTCAGGGCTTCAGGTAGGGATAGCGTCAGAGCCTGACTTAGGGAGAGTGACAGGGCTTGAGTGAGGCCTAGTGTCAGAGCCTTAGCTAGGGATAGTATCAGGGCATGACTTAGGAGCCGTATAAGGGCCTTGGTAGGATCAGCCTCAGGGGCTTTGTTAAAGACATTATCAGGGCCTCTGTTAGGGACAGCCTTAGGGCCTCCCTTAGGGACAGTGTCAGGGCTTACTTAGGGACAGTTTCAGGAGCTTGGTAAGAGATGGGTCCGGAAATTACCTCAGGATAGTGTCAGGACATTAGATATTGAGGCAGCAGGGCCTTAGTTACGGACAGTGTCAAGGCCTTAGTTAGTACTGGAATCTGGGCCTCTGTTAGGTACAGTGTCAGGGCCTGAGTTAGGAATAGTGTTAGGGCCTTAGTTAGGGACAGTATCACGGCCTTGGGACTAAATTCAGGGCCTGAGGTAGTCACAGCATAAGGGCTTTAGTTAGCATAAGAGGCAGGACATTTGCTAGGGACAGGGTTAGGGTAAAGTTTAGGGATCGTGTCAGGAAATGACCTAGGGATAGTGTCAAGAGCTTAGTTACAGTATCAGGGCCTTGTTTAGGACCCGAGTCAGGGCTTCAGGTAGGGACAGCGTCAGTGCCTGACTCTGGGAGAGCAACAGGGCCTGAGTGAGGCCTAGCGTCAGGCCCATAGCTGGGGACACTGTCGGCATGATGTAGGAGCAGCATCAGGGCCTTTGTTGCATCAGCATTAGTGTCTTAGTTACAGACATGATCAGGGCCTGAGTTAGTCACAGCGTCAAGGCCTCAGTTAGGCATAGCTTCAGGGACTGAGTTACGGACAGCCTCAGGTCTTCACTTAGGACCAGCGTCAGGGCCTTCATCAGGACCAGTGTCAGGGCTTCACGTACGGACAGCGACAGAGCCTAACTAAGGTACGGCAACGGGGCCTAAGTGAGGCCTATCTTTAGGGCCTGAGTTAGGGACAGTGTCAGGGCATGACTTAGGAGCCGTATAAGGGCCTCTGTAGGATCAGCATTAGGGTCTTCGTTAAAGACATTCTCAGGGCCTCTGTTAGGGACCGCCTCAGGGCCTCACTTAGGGACAGCGTCAGGGCTTACTTTGGGACAGTTTCAGGACCTTGGTAAGACATGGGTCAGGATATTAGCTCAGGAGAATGTCAGGACTTTAGATATTGACTGCAGCAGGGCCTTAGAGACAGTGTCTCAGCCTGACTTAGGACTAGCATCAGAGCCTTTGTTAGGTACAGTGTCAGGGACTGAGTTAGGTGTAGTGTCAGGGCCTTAGTTAGGGACAGTGTCAGGGCCTGAGTTAGGACGAGCCTCCAGGCCTCAGTTAGGGCCAGGGTCATGGCCTCGGGACTAATTTTAGGGCCTTAGTTAGGAACAGCATCAGGGATTTATTTAGCGTAAGAAGCTCAACATTAGTTAAAGACAAGGTTAGGTTAAGGTCTAGGGATTGTGTCAGTGCATGACCTAGGGATAGTGTCAAGACCTTAGTTACTTAGGGCATCAGGGCCTAATTTAGGACCAGTGTCAGGGCTTCAGGTAGGGATAGCGTCAGAGCCTGACTTAGGGAGAGCGACAGGGCTTGTGTGAGGCCTAGTGTCAGAGCCTTAGCTAGGGATAGTATCAGGGCATGACTTAGGAGCAGCATAAGGGCCTTGGTAGGATCAGCCTCAGGGGCTTTGTTAAAGACATTATCAGGGCCTCTGTTAGGGACAGCCTTAGGGCCTCCCTTAGGGACAGTGTCAGGGCTTACTTAGGGACAGTTTCAGGAGCTTGGTAAGAGATGGGTCCGGAAATTACCTCAGGATAGTGTCAGGACATTAGATATTGACGGCAGCAGGGCCTTAGTTAGGGACAGTGTCAAGGCCTTAGTACTAGCATCTGGGCCTCTGTTAGGTACAGTGTCAGGGCCTGAGTTAGGAATAGTGTTAGGGCCTTAGTTCGGGACAGTATCACGGCCTTGGGACTAAATTCAGGGCCTGAGGTAGTCACAGCATAAGGGCTTTAGTTAGCATAAGAGGCAGGACATTTGCTAGGGACAGGGTTATGGTAAAGTTTAGGGATCGTGTCAGGAAATGACCTAGGGATAGTGTCAAGAGCTTAGTTACAGTATCAGGGCCTTATTTAAGACCCGTGTCAGGGCTTCAGGTAGGGACAGCGTCAGTGCCTGACTCTGGGAGAGCAACAGGGCCTGAGTGAGGCTTAGCGTCAGGCCCATAGCTGGGGACACTGTCAGGGCATGATGTAGGAGCAGCATCAGGGCCTTTGTTGCATCAGCATTAGTGTCTTAGTTACAGACATAATCAGGGCCTGAGTTAGTCACAGCGTCAAGGCCTCAGTTAGGCATAGCTTCAGGGACTGAGTTACGGACAGCCTCAGGTCTTCACTTAGGAACAGCGACAGGGCTTTCTTAGGGACGGTGTCAGGACCTTGGTTAGAAATGGGTCAGGATATTAGCTCAGGATAGTGTCCGGATTTTAGTTATTGCCGGCAGCAGGGCCTATATTAGAGATAGATTCCGGGCCTTAGTTAGGGACAGTGTCAGGGCCTTAATTAGGACTAGTCTGGGCCTTAGTTAGGGAGAGCATTACAGCTACGGTGAGGATAAGGGGCAGGACGTTAGCTCGGGACAGAGTCAGGTTCCAGGCCAGTGGTAGTGTCAGGATGTGAGCTAGGGATAGGGTGAAGATCTTACTTATTGAGAGCATCAGGGCCTTAGTTAGGACCAGCGTCAGGGCCTTCATCAGGACCAGTGTCAGGGCTTCACGTACGGACAGCGTCAGAGCCTAACTAAGGTACGGCAACGGGGCCTAAGTGAGGCCTATCTTTAGGGCCTGAGTTAGGGGCAGTGTCAGGGCAAGACTTAGGAGCCGTATAAGGGCCTCTGTAGGATCAGCATTAGGGACTTCGTTAAAGACATTCTCAGGGCCTCTGTTAGGGACCAACTCAGGGCCTCACTTAGGGACAGCGTCAGGGCTTACTTAGGGACAGTTTCAGGACCTTGGTAAGACATGGGTCACGATATTAGCTCGGGATAATGTCAGGACTTTAGATATTGACTGCAGCAGGGCCTTAGAGACAGTGTCTCAGCCTGACTTAGGACTAGCATCAGAGCCTTTGTTAGGTACAGTGTCAGGGACTGAGTTAGGTGTAGTGTCAGGGCCTTAGTTAGGGACAGTGTCAGGGCCTGAGTTAGGACGAGCCTCCAGGCCTCAGTTAGGGCCAGGGTCACGGCCTCGGGACTAATTTTAGGGCCTTAGTTAGGAACAGCATCAGGGATTGATTTAGCATAAGAGGCTCAACATTAGTTAAAGACAAGGTTAGGTTAAGGTCTAGGGATTGTGTCAGGGCATGACCTAGGGATAGTGTCAAGACCTTAGTTACTTAGGGCATCAGGGCCTAATTTAGGACCAGTGTCAGGGCTACAGGTAGGGATAGCGTCAGAGCCTGACTTAGGGAGAGCGACAGGGCTTGAGTGAGGCCTAGTGTCAGAGCCTTAGCTAGGGATAGTATCAGGGCATGACTAAGGAGCAGCATAAGGGCCTTGGTAGGATGAGTCTCAGGGGCTTTGTTAAAGACATTATCAGGGCCTCTGTTAGGGACAGCCTTAGGGCCTCTCTTAGGGACAGCGTCAGGGCTTACTTAGGGACAGTTTCAGGACCTTGGTAAGACATGGGTCAGGATATTAGCTCAGGAGAATGTCAGGACTTTAGATATTGACTGCAGCAGGGCCTTAGAGACAGTGTCTCAGCCTGACTTAGGACTAGCATCAGAGCCTTTGTTAGGGACAGTGTCAGAGCCTGAGTTAGGACGAGCCTCCAGGCCTCAGTTAGGGCCAGGTTCACGGCCTCGGGACTAATTTTAGAGCCTTAGTTAGGAACAGCATCAGGGATTTATTTAGCATAAGAAGCTCAACATTAGTTAAAGACGAGGTTAGGTTCAGGTCTAGGGATTGTGTCAGGGCATGACCTAGGGATAGTGTCAAGACCTTAGTTACTTAGGGCATCAGGGCCTAATTTAGGACCAGTGTCAGGGCTTCAGGTAGGGATAGCGTCAGAGCCTGACTTAGGGAGAGTGACAGGGCTTGAGTGAGGCCTAGTGTCAGAGCCTTAGCTAGGGATAGTATCAGGGCATGACTTAGGAGCCGTATAAGGGCCTTGGTAGGATCAGCCTCAGGGGCTTTGTTAAAGACATTATCAGGGCCTCTGTTAGGGACAGCCTTAGGGCCTCCCTTAGGGACAGTGTCAGGGCTTACTTAGGGACAGTTTCAGGAGCTTGGTAAGAGATGGGTCCGGAAATTACCTCAGGATAGTGTCAGGACATTAGATATTGAGGCAGCAGGGCCTTAGTTACGGACAGTGTCAAGGCCTTAGTTAGTACTGGAATCTGGGCCTCTGTTAGGTACAGTGTCAGGGCCTGAGTTAGGAATAGTGTTAGGGCCTTAGTTAGGGACAGTATCACGGCCTTGGGACTAAATTCAGGGCCTGAGGTAGTCACAGCATAAGGGCTTTAGTTAGCATAAGAGGCAGGACATTTGCTAGGGACAGGGTTAGGGTAAAGTTTAGGGATCGTGTCAGGAAATGACCTAGGGATAGTGTCAAGAGCTTAGTTACAGTATCAGGGCCTTGTTTAGGACCCGAGTCAGGGCTTCAGGTAGGGACAGCGTCAGTGCCTGACTCTGGGAGAGCAACAGGGCCTGAGTGAGGCCTAGCGTCAGGCCCATAGCTGGGGACACTGTCGGCATGATGTAGGAGCAGCATCAGGGCCTTTGTTGCATCAGCATTAGTGTCTTAGTTACAGACATGATCAGGGCCTGAGTTAGTCACAGCGTCAAGGCCTCAGTTAGGCATAGCTTCAGGGACTGAGTTACGGACAGCCTCAGGTCTTCACTTAGGACCAGCGTCAGGGCCTTCATCAGGACCAGTGTCAGGGCTTCACGTACGGACAGCGACAGAGCCTAACTAAGGTACGGCAACGGGGCCTAAGTGAGGCCTATCTTTAGGGCCTGAGTTAGGGACAGTGTCAGGGCATGACTTAGGAGCCGTATAAGGGCCTCTGTAGGATCAGCATTAGGGTCTTCGTTAAAGACATTCTCAGGGCCTCTGTTAGGGACCGCCTCAGGGCCTCACTTAGGGACAGCGTCAGGGCTTACTTTGGGACAGTTTCAGGACCTTGGTAAGACATGGGTCAGGATATTAGCTCAGGAGAATGTCAGGACTTTAGATATTGACTGCAGCAGGGCCTTAGAGACAGTGTCTCAGCCTGACTTAGGACTAGCATCAGAGCCTTTGTTAGGTACAGTGTCAGGGACTGAGTTAGGTGTAGTGTCAGGGCCTTAGTTAGGGACAGTGTCAGGGCCTGAGTTAGGACGAGCCTCCAGGCCTCAGTTAGGGCCAGGGTCATGGCCTCGGGACTAATTTTAGGGCCTTAGTTAGGAACAGCATCAGGGATTTATTTAGCGTAAGAAGCTCAACATTAGTTAAAGACAAGGTTAGGTTAAGGTCTAGGGATTGTGTCAGTGCATGACCTAGGGATAGTGTCAAGACCTTAGTTACTTAGGGCATCAGGGCCTAATTTAGGACCAGTGTCAGGGCTTCAGGTAGGGATAGCGTCAGAGCCTGACTTAGGGAGAGCGACAGGGCTTGTGTGAGGCCTAGTGTCAGAGCCTTAGCTAGGGATAGTATCAGGGCATGACTTAGGAGCAGCATAAGGGCCTTGGTAGGATCAGCCTCAGGGGCTTTGTTAAAGACATTATCAGGGCCTCTGTTAGGGACAGCCTTAGGGCCTCCCTTAGGGACAGTGTCAGGGCTTACTTAGGGACAGTTTCAGGAGCTTGGTAAGAGATGGGTCCGGAAATTACCTCAGGATAGTGTCAGGACATTAGATATTGACGGCAGCAGGGCCTTAGTTAGGGACAGTGTCAAGGCCTTAGTACTAGCATCTGGGCCTCTGTTAGGTACAGTGTCAGGGCCTGAGTTAGGAATAGTGTTAGGGCCTTAGTTCGGGACAGTATCACGGCCTTGGGACTAAATTCAGGGCCTGAGGTAGTCACAGCATAAGGGCTTTAGTTAGCATAAGAGGCAGGACATTTGCTAGGGACAGGGTTATGGTAAAGTTTAGGGATCGTGTCAGGAAATGACCTAGGGATAGTGTCAAGAGCTTAGTTACAGTATCAGGGCCTTATTTAAGACCCGTGTCAGGGCTTCAGGTAGGGACAGCGTCAGTGCCTGACTCTGGGAGAGCAACAGGGCCTGAGTGAGGCTTAGCGTCAGGCCCATAGCTGGGGACACTGTCAGGGCATGATGTAGGAGCAGCATCAGGGCCTTTGTTGCATCAGCATTAGTGTCTTAGTTACAGACATAATCAGGGCCTGAGTTAGTCACAGCGTCAAGGCCTCAGTTAGGCATAGCTTCAGGGACTGAGTTACGGACAGCCTCAGGTCTTCACTTAGGAACAGCGACAGGGCTTTCTTAGGGACGGTGTCAGGACCTTGGTTAGAAATGGGTCAGGATATTAGCTCAGGATAGTGTCCGGATTTTAGTTATTGCCGGCAGCAGGGCCTATATTAGAGATAGATTCCGGGCCTTAGTTAGGGACAGTGTCAGGGCCTTAATTAGGACTAGTCTGGGCCTTAGTTAGGGAGAGCATTACAGCTACGGTGAGGATAAGGGGCAGGACGTTAGCTCGGGACAGAGTCAGGTTCCAGGCCAGTGGTAGTGTCAGGATGTGAGCTAGGGATAGGGTGAAGATCTTACTTATTGAGAGCATCAGGGCCTTAGTTAGGACCAGCGTCAGGGCCTTCATCAGGACCAGTGTCAGGGCTTCACGTACGGACAGCGTCAGAGCCTAACTAAGGTACGGCAACGGGGCCTAAGTGAGGCCTATCTTTAGGGCCTGAGTTAGGGGCAGTGTCAGGGCAAGACTTAGGAGCCGTATAAGGGCCTCTGTAGGATCAGCATTAGGGACTTCGTTAAAGACATTCTCAGGGCCTCTGTTAGGGACCAACTCAGGGCCTCACTTAGGGACAGCGTCAGGGCTTACTTAGGGACAGTTTCAGGACCTTGGTAAGACATGGGTCACGATATTAGCTCGGGATAATGTCAGGACTTTAGATATTGACTGCAGCAGGGCCTTAGAGACAGTGTCTCAGCCTGACTTAGGACTAGCATCAGAGCCTTTGTTAGGTACAGTGTCAGGGACTGAGTTAGGTGTAGTGTCAGGGCCTTAGTTAGGGACAGTGTCAGGGCCTGAGTTAGGACGAGCCTCCAGGCCTCAGTTAGGGCCAGGGTCACGGCCTCGGGACTAATTTTAGGGCCTTAGTTAGGAACAGCATCAGGGATTGATTTAGCATAAGAGGCTCAACATTAGTTAAAGACAAGGTTAGGTTAAGGTCTAGGGATTGTGTCAGGGCATGACCTAGGGATAGTGTCAAGACCTTAGTTACTTAGGGCATCAGGGCCTAATTTAGGACCAGTGTCAGGGCTACAGGTAGGGATAGCGTCAGAGCCTGACTTAGGGAGAGCGACAGGGCTTGAGTGAGGCCTAGTGTCAGAGCCTTAGCTAGGGATAGTATCAGGGCATGACTTAGGAGCAGCATAAGGGCCTTGGTAGGATGAGTCTCAGGGGCTTTGTTAAAGACATTATCAGGGCCTCTGTTAGGGACAGCCTTAGGGCCTCTCTTAGGGACAGCGTCAGGGCTTACTTAGGGACAGTTTCAGGACCTTGGTAAGACATGGGTCAGGATATTAGCTCAGGAGAATGTCAGGACTTTAGATATTGACTGCAGCAGGGCCTTAGAGACAGTGTCTCAGCCTGACTTAGGACTAGCATCAGAGCCTTTGTTAGGGACAGTGTCAGAGCCTGAGTTAGGACGAGCCTCCAGGCCTCAGTTAGGGCCAGGTTCACGGCCTCGGGACTAATTTTAGAGCCTTAGTTAGGAACAGCATCAGGGATTTATTTAGCATAAGAAGCTCAACATTAGTTAAAGACGAGGTTAGGTTCAGGTCTAGGGATTGTGTCAGGGCATGACCTAGGGATAGTGTCAAGACCTTAGTTACTTAGGGCATCAGGGCCTAATTTAGGACCAGTGTCAGGGCTTCAGGTAGGGATAGCGTCAGAGCCTGACTTAGGGAGAGTGACAGGGCTTGAGTGAGGCCTAGTGTCAGAGCCTTAGCTAGGGATAGTATCAGGGCATGACTTAGGAGCCGTATAAGGGCCTTGGTAGGATCAGCCTCAGGGGCTTTGTTAAAGACATTATCAGGGCCTCTGTTAGGGACAGCCTTAGGGCCTCCCTTAGGGACAGTGTCAGGGCTTACTTAGGGACAGTTTCAGGAGCTTGGTAAGAGATGGGTCCGGAAATTACCTCAGGATAGTGTCAGGACATTAGATATTGAGGCAGCAGGGCCTTAGTTACGGACAGTGTCAAGGCCTTAGTTAGTACTGGAATCTGGGCCTCTGTTAGGTACAGTGTCAGGGCCTGAGTTAGGAATAGTGTTAGGGCCTTAGTTAGGGACAGTATCACGGCCTTGGGACTAAATTCAGGGCCTGAGGTAGTCACAGCATAAGGGCTTTAGTTAGCATAAGAGGCAGGACATTTGCTAGGGACAGGGTTAGGGTAAAGTTTAGGGATCGTGTCAGGAAATGACCTAGGGATAGTGTCAAGAGCTTAGTTACAGTATCAGGGCCTTGTTTAGGACCCGAGTCAGGGCTTCAGGTAGGGACAGCGTCAGTGCCTGACTCTGGGAGAGCAACAGGGCCTGAGTGAGGCCTAGCGTCAGGCCCATAGCTGGGGACACTGTCGGCATGATGTAGGAGCAGCATCAGGGCCTTTGTTGCATCAGCATTAGTGTCTTAGTTACAGACATGATCAGGGCCTGAGTTAGTCACAGCGTCAAGGCCTCAGTTAGGCATAGCTTCAGGGACTGAGTTACGGACAGCCTCAGGTCTTCACTCAGGAACAGCGACAGGGCTTTCTTAGGGACGGTGTCAGGACCTTGGTTAGAAATGGGTCAGGATATTAGCTTAGGATAGTGTCCGGATTTTAGTTATTGCCGGCAGCAGGACCTATATTAGAGATAGATTCCGGGCCTTAGTTAGGGACAGTGTCAGGGCCTTAATTAGTACTAGTCTGGGCCTTAGTTAGGGAGAGCATTATGGCTTCGGTGAGGATAAGGGGCAGGACGTTAGCTCGGGACAGAGTCAGGTTCCAGGCCAGTGGTAGTGTCAGGATGTGAGCTAGGGATAGGGTGAAGATCTTAGTTATTGAGAGCATCAGGGCCTTAGTTAGGACCAGCGTCAGGGCCTTCATCAGGACCAGTGTCAGGGCTTCACGTACGGACAGCGTCAGAGCCTAACTAAGGTACGGCAACGGGGCCTAAGTGAGGCCTATCTTTAGGACCTGAGTTAGGGGCAGTGTCAGGGCATGACTTAGGAGCCGTATAAGGGCCTCTGTAGGATCAGCATTAGGGTCTTCGTTAAAGACATTCTCAGGGCCTCTGTTAGGGACCGCCTCAGGGCCTCACTTAGGGACAGCGTCAGGGCTTACTTTGGGACAGCTTCAGGACCTTGGTAAGACATGGGTCAGGATATTAGCTCGGGATAATGTCAGGACTTTAGATATTGACTGCAGCAGGGCCTTAGAGACAGTGTCTCAGCCTGACTTAGGACTAGCATCAGAGCCTTTGTTAGGTACAGTGTCAGGGACTGAGTTAGGTATAGTGTCAGGGCCTTAGTGAGGGACAGTTTCAGGGCCTGAGTTAGGACGAGCCTCCAGGCCTCAGTTAGGGCCAGGGTCACGGCCTCGGGACTAATTTTAGGGCCTTAGTTAGGAACAGCATCAGGGATTTATTTAGCATAAGAAGCTCAACATTAGTTAAAGACAAGGTTAGGTTAAGGTCTAGGGATTGTGTCAGGGCATGACCTAGGGATAGTGTCAAGACCTTAGTTACTTAGGGCATCAGGGCCTAATTTAGGACCAGTGTCAGGGCTTCAGGTAGGGATAGCGTCAGAGCCTGAATTAGGGAGAGCGACAGGGCTTGAGTGAGGCCTAGTGTCAGAGCCTTAGCTAGGGATAGTATCAGGGCATGACTTATGAGCAGCATAACGGCCTTGGTAGAATCAGCCTCAGGGGCTTTGTTAAAGACATTATCAGGGCCTCTGTTAGGGACAGCCTTAGGGCCTCCCTTAGGGACAGCGTCAGGGCTTACTTAGGGACAGTTTCAGGAGCTTGGTAAGACATGGTTCAGGATATTAGCTCAGGAGAATGTCAGGACTTTAGATATTGACTGCAGCAGGGCCTTAGAGACAGTGTCTCATCCTGACTTAGGACTAGCTTCAGAGCCTTTGTTAGGGACAGTGTCAGGGCCTGAGTTAGGACGAGCCTCCAGGCCTCAGTTAGGGCCAGGTTCACGGCCTCGGGACTAATTTTAGAGCCTTAGTTAGGAACAGCATCAGGGATTTATTTAGCATAAGAAGCTCAACATTAGTTAAAGACGAGGTTAGGTTCAGGTCTAGGGATTGTGTCAGGGCATGACCTAGGGATAGTGTCAAGACCTTAGTTACTTAGGGCATCAGGGCCTAATTTAGGACCAGTGTCAGGGCTTCAGGTAGGGATAGCGTCAGAGCCTGACTTAGGGAGAGCGACAGGGCTTGAGTGAGGCCTAGTGTCAGAGCCTTAGCTAGGGATAGTATCAGGGCATGACTTAGGAGCGGTATAAGGGCCTTGGTAGGATCAGCCTCAGGGGCTTTGTTAAAGACATTATCAGGGCCTCTGTTAGGGACAGCCTTAGGGCCTCCCTTAGGGACAGTGTCAGGGCTTACTTAGGGACAGTTTCAGGAGCTTGGTAAGAGATGGGTCCGGAAATTACCTCAGGATAGTGTCAGGACATTAGATATTGAGGCAGCAGGGCCTTAGTTACGGACAGTGTCAAGGCCTTAGTTAGTACTGGCATCTGGGCCTCTGTTAGGTACAGTGTCAGGGCCTGAGTTAGGAATAGTGTTAGGGCCTTAGTTCGGGACAGTATCACGGCCTTGGGACTAAATTCAGGGCCTGAGGTAGTCACAGCATAAGGGCTTTAGTTAGCATAAGAGGCAGGACATTTGCTAGGGACAGGGTTAGGGTAAAGTTTAGGGATCGTGTCAGGAAATGACCTAGGGATAGTGTCAAGAGCTTAGTTACAGTATCAGGGCCTTGTTTAGGACCCGTGTCAGGGCTTGAGGTAGGGACAGCGTCAGTGCCTGACTCTGGGAGAGCAACAGGGCCTGAGTGAGGCCTAGCGTCAGGCCCATAGCTGGGGACACTGTCAGGGCATGATGTAGGAGCAGCATCAGGGCCTTTGTTGCATCAGCATTAGTGTCTTAGTTACAGACATGATCAGGGCCTGAGTTAGTCACAGCGTCAAGGCCTCAGTTAGGCATAGCTTCAGGGACTGAGTTACGGACAGCCTCAGGTCTTCACTCAGGAACAGCGACAGGGCTTTCTTAGGGACGGTGTCAGGACCTTGGTTAGAAATGGGTCAGGATATTAGCTTAGGATAGTGTCCGGATTTTAGTTATTGCCGGCAGCAGGACCTATATTAGAGATAGATTCCGGGCCTTAGTTAGGGACAGTGTCAGGGCCTTAATTAGGACTAGTCTGGGCCTTAGTTAGGGAGAGCATTACGGCTTCGGTGAGGATAAGGGGCAGGACGTTAGCTCGGGACAGAGTCAGGTTCCAGGCCAGTGGTAGTGTCAGGATGTGAGCTAGGGATAGGGTGAAGATCTTACTTATTGAGAGCATCAGGGCCTTAGTTAGGACCAGCGTCAGGGCCTTCATCAGGACCAGTGTCAGGGCTTCACGTACGGACAGCGTCAGAGCCTAACTAAGGTACGGCAACGGGGCCTAAGTGAGGCCTATCTTTAGGGCCTGAGTTAGGGGCAGTGTCAGGGCAAGACTTAGGAGCCGTATAAGGGCCTCTGTAGGATCAGCATTAGGGACTTCGTTAAAGACATTCTCAGGGCCTCTGTTAGGGACCAACTCAGGGCCTCACTTAGGGACAGCGTCAGGGCTTACTTAGGGACAGTTTCAGGACCTTGGTAAGACATGGGTCACGATATTAGCTCGGGATAATGTCAGGACTTTAGATATTGACTGCAGCAGGGCCTTAGAGACAGTGTCTCAGCCTGACTTAGGACTAGCATCAGAGCCTTTGTTAGGTACAGTGTCAGGGACTGAGTTAGGTGTAGTGTCAGGGCCTTAGTTAGGGACAGTGTCAGGGCCTGAGTTAGGACGAGCCTCCAGGCCTCAGTTAGGGCCAGGGTCACGGCCTCGGGACTAATTTTAGGGCCTTAGTTAGGAACAGCATCAGGGATTGATTTAGCATAAGAGGCTCAACATTAGTTAAAGACAAGGTTAGGTTAAGGTCTAGGGATTGTGTCAGGGCATGACCTAGGGATAGTGTCAAGACCTTAGTTACTTAGGGCATCAGGGCCTAATTTAGGACCAGTGTCAGGGCTACAGGTAGGGATAGCGTCAGAGCCTGACTTAGGGAGAGCGACAGGGCTTGAGTGAGGCCTAGTGTCAGAGCCTTAGCTAGGGATAGTATCAGGGCATGACTTAGGAGCAGCATAAGGGCCTTGGTAGGATGAGTCTCAGGGGCTTTGTTAAAGACATTATCAGGGCCTCTGTTAGGGACAGCCTTAGGGCCTCCCTTAGGGACAGCGTCAGGGCTTACTTAGGGACAGTTTCAGGACCTTGGTAAGACATGGGTCAGGATATTAGCTCAGGAGAATGTCAGGACTTTAGATATTGACTGCAGCAGGGCCTTAGAGACAGTGTCTCAGCCTGACTTAGGACTAGCATCAGAGCCTTTGTTAGGGACAGTGTCAGAGCCTGAGTTAGGACGAGCCTCCAGGCCTCAGTTAGGGCCAGGTTCACGGCCTCGGGACTAATTTTAGAGCCTTAGTTAGGAACAGCATCAGGGATTTATTTAGCATAAGAAGCTCAACATTAGTTAAAGACGAGGTTAGGTTCAGGTCTAGGGATTGTGTCAGGGCATGACCTAGGGATAGTGTCAAGACCTTAGTTACTTAGGGCATCAGGGCCTAATTTAGGACCAGTGTCAGGGCTTCAGGTAGGGATAGCGTCAGAGCCTGACTTAGGGAGAGTGACAGGGCTTGAGTGAGGCCTAGTGTCAGAGCCTTAGCTAGGGATAGTATCAGGGCATGACTTAGGAGCCGTATAAGGGCCTTGGTAGGATCAGCCTCAGGGGCTTTGTTAAAGACATTATCAGGGCCTCTGTTAGGGACAGCCTTAGGGCCTCCCTTAGGGACAGTGTCAGGGCTTACTTAGGGACAGTTTCAGGAGCTTGGTAAGAGATGGGTCCGGAAATTACCTCAGGATAGTGTCAGGACATTAGATATTGAGGCAGCAGGGCCTTAGTTACGGACAGTGTCAAGGCCTTAGTTAGTACTGGCATCTGGGCCTCTGTTAGGTACAGTGTCAGGGCCTGAGTTAGGAATAGTGTTAGGGCCTTAGTTAGGGACAGTATCACGGCCTTGGGACTAAATTCAGGGCCTGAGGTAGTCACAGCATAAGGGCTTTAGTTAGCATAAGAGGCAGGACATTTGCTAGGGACAGGGTTAGGGTAAAGTTTAGGGATCGTGTCAGGAAATGACCTAGGGATAGTGTCAAGAGCTTAGTTACAGTATCAGGGCCTTGTTTAGGACCCGAGTCAGGGCTTCAGGTAGGGACAGCGTCAGTGCCTGACTCTGGGAGAGCAACAGGGCCTGAGTGAGGCCTAGCGTCAGGCCCATAGCTGGGGACACTGTCGGCATGATGTAGGAGCAGCATCAGGGCCTTTGTTGCATCAGCATTAGTGTCTTAGTTACAGACATGATCAGGGCCTGAGTTAGTCACAGCGTCAAGGCCTCAGTTAGGCATAGCTTCAGGGACTGAGTTACGGACAGCCTCAGGTCTTCACTCAGGAACAGCGACAGGGCTTTCTTAGGGACGGTGTCAGGACCTTGGTTAGAAATGGGTCAGGATATTAGCTTAGGATAGTGTCCGGATTTTAGTTATTGCCGGCAGCAGGACCTATATTAGAGATAGATTCCGGGCCTTAGTTAGGGACAGTGTCAGGGCCTTAATTAGTACTAGTCTGGGCCTTAGTTAGGGAGAGCATTATGGCTTCGGTGAGGATAAGGGGCAGGACGTTAGCTCGGGACAGAGTCAGGTTCCAGGCCAGTGGTAGTGTCAGGATGTGAGCTAGGGATAGGGTGAAGATCTTAGTTATTGAGAGCATCAGGGCCTTAGTTAGGACCAGCGTCAGGGCCTTCATCAGGACCAGTGTCAGGGCTTCACGTACGGACAGCGTCAGAGCCTAACTAAGGTACGGCAACGGGGCCTAAGTGAGGCCTATCTTTAGGACCTGAGTTAGGGGCAGTGTCAGGGCATGACTTAGGAGCCGTATAAGGGCCTCTGTAGGATCAGCATTAGGGTCTTCGTTAAAGACATTCTCAGGGCCTCTGTTAGGGACCGCCTCAGGGCCTCACTTAGGGACAGCGTCAGGGCTTACTTTGGGACAGCTTCAGGACCTTGGTAAGACATGGGTCAGGATATTAGCTCGGGATAATGTCAGGACTTTAGATATTGACTGCAGCAGGGCCTTAGAGACAGTGTCTCAGCCTGACTTAGGACTAGCATCAGAGCCTTTGTTAGGTACAGTGTCAGGGACTGAGTTAGGTATAGTGTCAGGGCCTTAGTGAGGGACAGTGTCAGGGCCTGAGTTAGGACGAGCCTCCAGGCCTCAGTTAGGGCCAGGGTCACGGCCTCGGGACTAATTTTAGGGCCTTAGTTAGGAACAGCATCAGGGATTTATTTAGCATAAGAAGCTCAACATTAGTTAAAGACAAGGTTAGGTTAAGGTCTAGGGATTGTGTCAGGGCATGACCTAGGGATAGTGTCAAGACCTTAGTTACTTAGGGCATCAGGGCCTAATTTAGAACCAGTGTCAGGGCTTCAGGTAGGGATAGCGTCAGAGCCTGACTTAGGGAGAGCGACAGGGCTTGAGTGAGGCCTAGTGTCAGAGCCTTAGCTAGGGATAGTATCAGGGCATGACTTAGGAGCAGCATAACGGCCTTGGTAGAATCAGCCTCAGGGGCTTTGTTAAAGACATTATCAGGGCCTCTGTTAGGGACAGCCTTAGGGCCTCCCTTAGGGACAGCGTCAGGGCTTACTTAGGGACAGTTTCAGGAGCTTGGTAAGACATGGGTCAGGATATTAGCTCAGGAGAATGTCAGGACTTTAGATATTGACTGCAGCAGGGCCTTAGAGACAGTGTCTCAGCCTGACTTAGGACTAGCTTCAGAGCCTTTGTTAGGGACAGTGTCAGGGCCTGAGTTAGGACGAGCCTCCAGGCCTCAGTTAGGGCCAGGTTCACGGCCTCGGGACTAATTTTAGAGCCTTAGTTAGGAACAGCATCAGGGATTTATTTAGCATAAGAAGCTCAACATTAGTTAAAGACGAGGTTAGGTTCAGGTCTAGGGATTGTGTCAGGGCATGACCTAGGGATAGTGTCAAGACCTTAGTTACTTAGGGCATCAGGGCCTAATTTAGGACCAGTGTCAGGGCTTCAGGTAGGGATAGCGTCAGAGCCTGACTTAGGGAGAGCGACAGGGCTTGAGTGAGGCCTAGTGTCAGAGCCTTAGCTAGGGATAGTATCAGGGCATGACTTAGGAGCGGTATAAGGGCCTTGGTAGGATCAGCCTCAGGGGCTTTGTTAAAGACATTATCAGGGCCTCTGTTAGGGACAGCCTTAGGGCCTCCCTTAGGGACAGTGTCAGGGCTTACTTAGGGACAGTTTCAGGAGCTTGGTAAGAGATGGGTCCGGAAATTACCTCAGGATAGTGTCAGGACATTAGATATTGAGGCAGCAGGGCCTTAGTTACGGACAGTGTCAAGGCCTTAGTTAGTACTGGCATCTGGGCCTCTGTTAGGTACAGTGTCAGGGCCTGAGTTAGGAATAGTGTTAGGGCCTTAGTTCGGGACAGTATCACGGCCTTGGGACTAAATTCAGGGCCTGAGGTAGTCACAGCATAAGGGCTTTAGTTAGCATAAGAGGCAGGACATTTGCTAGGGACAGGGTTAGGGTAAAGTTTAGGGATCGTGTCAGGAAATGACCTAGGGATAGTGTCAAGAGCTTAGTTACAGTATCAGGGCCTTGTTTAGGACCCGAGTCAGGGCTTGAGGTAGGGACAGCGTCAGTGCCTGACTCTGGGAGAGCAACAGGGCCTGAGTGAGGCCTAGCGTCAGGCCCATAGCTGGGGACACTGTCAGGGCATGATGTAGGAGCAGCATCAGGGCCTTTGTTGCATCAGCATTAGTGTCTTAGTTACAGACATGATCAGGGCCTGAGTTAGTCACAGCGTCAAGGCCTCAGTTAGGCATAGCTTCAGGGAATGAGTTACGGACAGCCTCAGGTCTTCACTCAGGAACAGCGACAGGGCTTTCTTAGGGACGGTGTCAGGACCTTGGTTAGAAATGGGTCAGGATATTAGCTTAGGATAGTGTCCGGATTTTAGTTATTGCCGGCAGCAGGACCTATATTAGAGATAGATTCCGGGCCTTAGTTAGGGACAGTGTCAGGGCCTTAATTAGTACTAGTCTGGGCCTTAGTTATGGAGAGCATTATGGCTTCGGTGAGGATAAGGGGCAGGACGTTAGCTCGGGACAGAGTCAGGTTCCAGGCCAGTGGTAGTGTCAGGATGTGAGCTAGGGATAGGGTGAAGATCTTAGTTATTGAGAGCATCAGGGCCTTAGTTAGGACCAGCGTCAGGGCCTTCATCAGGACCAGTGTCAGGGCTTCACGTACGGACAGCGTCAGAGCCTAACTAAGGTACGGCAACGGGGCCTAAGTGAGGCCTATCTTTAGGACCTGAGTTAGGGACAGTGTCAGGGCATGACTTAGGAGCCGTATAAGGGCCTCTGTAGGATCAGCATTAGGGTCTTCGTTAAAGACATTCTCAGGGCCTCTGTTAGGGACCGCCTCAGGGCCTCACTTAGGGACAGCGTCAGGGCTTACTTTGGGACAGCTTCAGGACCTTGGTAAGACATGGGTCAGGATATTAGCTCGGGATAATGTCAGGACTTTAGATATTGACTGCAGCAGGGCCTTAGAGACAGTGTCTCAGCCTGACTTAGGACTAGCATCAGAGCCTTTGTTAGGTACAGTGTCAGGGACTGAGTTAGGTGTAGTGTCAGGGCCTTAGTGAGGGACAGTGTCAGGGCCTGAGTTAGGACGAGCCTCCAGGCCTCAGTTAGGGCCAGGGTCACGGCCTCGGGACTAATTTTAGGGCCTTAGTTAGGAACAGCATCAGGGATTTATTTAGCATAAGAAGCTCAACATTAGTTAAAGACAAGGTTAGGTTAAGGTCTAGGGATTGTGTCAGGGCATGACCTAGGGATAGTGTCAAGACCTTAGTTACTTAGGGCATCAGGGCCTAATTTAGGACCAGTGTCAGGGCTTCAGGTAGGGATAGCGTCAGAGCCTGACTTAGGGAGAGCGACAGGGCTTGAGTGAGGCCTAGTGTCAGAGCCTTAGCTAGGGATAGTATCAGGGCATGACTTAGGAGCAGCATAACGGCCTTGGTAGAATCAGCCTCAGGGGCTTTGTTAAAGACATTATCAGGGCCTCTGTTAGGGACAGCCTTAGGGCCTCCCTTAGGGACAGCGTCAGGGCTTACTTAGGGACAGTTTCAGGAGCTTGGTAAGACATGGGTCAGGATATTAGCTCAGGAGAATGTCAGGACTTTAGATATTGACTGCAGCAGGGCCTTAGAGACAGTGTCTCAGCCTGACTTAGGACTAGCTTCAGAGCCTTTGTTAGGGACAGTGTCAGGGCCTGAGTTAGGACGAGCCTCCAGGCCTCAGTTAGGGCCAGGTTAACGGCCTCGGGACTAATTTTAGGGCCTTAGTTAGGAACAGCATCAGGGATTTATTTAGCATAAGAAGCTCAACATTAGTTAAAGACGAGGTTAGGTTCAGGTCTAGGGATTGTGTCAGGGCATGACCTAGGGATAGTGTCAAGACCTTAGTTACTTAGGGCATCAGGGCCTAATTTAGGACCAGTGTCAGGGCTTCAGGTAGGGATAGCGTCAGAGCCTGACTTAGGGAGAGCGACAGGGCTTGAGTGAGGCCTAGTGTCAGAGCCTTAGCTAGGGATAGTATCAGGGCATGACTTAGGAGCGGTATAAGGGCCTTGGTAGGATCAGCCTCAGGGGCTTTGTTAAAGACATTATCAGGGCCTCTGTTAGGGACAGCCTTAGGGCCTCCCTTAGGGACAGTGTCAGGGCTTACTTAGGGACAGTTTCAGGAGCTTGGTAAGAGATGGGTCCGGAAATTACCTCAGGATAGTGTCAGGACATTAGATATTGAGGCAGCAGGGCCTTAGTTACGGACAGTGTCAAGGCCTTAGTTAGTACTGGCATCTGGGCCTCTGTTAGGTACAGTGTCAGGGCCTGAGTTAGGAATAGTGTTAGGGCCTTAGTTAGGGACAGTATCACGGCCTTGGGACTAAATTCAGGGCCTGAGGTAGTCACAGCATAAGGGCTTTAGTTAGCATAAGAGGCAGGACATTTGCTAGGGACAGGGTTAGGGTAAAGTTTAGGGATCGTGTCAGGAAATGACCTAGGGATAGTGTCAAGAGCTTAGTTACAGTATCAGGGCCTTGTTTAGGACCCGTGTCAGGGCTTGAGGTAGGGACAGCGTCAGTGCCTGACTCTGGGAGAGCAACAGGGCCTGAGTGAGGCCTAGCGTCAGGCCCATAGCTGGGGACACTGTCAGGGCATGATGTAGGAGCAGCATCAGGGCCTTTGTTGCATCAGCATTAGTGTCTTAGTTACAGACATGATCAGGGCCTGAGTTAGTCACAGCGTCAAGGCCTCAGTTAGGCATAGCTTCAGGGACTGAGTTACGGACAGCCTCAGGTCTTCACTCAGGAACAGCGACAGGGCTTTCTTAGGGACGGTGTCAGGACCTTGGTTAGAAATGGGTCAGGATATTAGCTTAGGATAGTGTCCGGATTTTAGTTATTGCCGGCAGCAGGACCTATATTAGAGATAGATTCCGGGCCTTAGTTAGGGACAGTGTCAGGGCCTTAATTAGGACTAGTCTGGGCCTTAGTTAGGGAGAGCATTACGGCTTCGGTGAGGATAAGGGGCAGGACGTTAGCTCGGGACAGAGTCAGGTTCCAGGCCAGTGGTAGTGTCAGGATGTGAGCTAGGGATAGGGTGAAGATCTTACTTATTGAGAGCATCAGGGCCTTAGTTAGGACCAGCGTCAGGGCCTTCATCAGGACCAGTGTCAGGGCTTCACGTACGGACAGCGTCAGAGCCTAACTAAGGTACGGCAACAGGGCCTAAGTGAGGCCTATCTTTAGGGCCTGAGTTAGGGACAGTGTCAGGGCATGACTTAGGAGCCGTATAAGGGCCTCTGTAGGATCAGCATTAGGGTCTTCGTTAAAGACATTCTCAGGGCCTCTGTTAGGGACCGCCTCAGGGCCTCACTTAGGGACAGCGTCAGGGCTTACTTTGGGACAGCTTCAGGACCTTGGTAAGACATGGGTCAGGATATTAGCTCGGGATAATGTCAGGACTTTAGATATTGACTGCAGCAGGGCCTTAGAGACAGTGTCTCAGCCTGACTTAGGACTAGCATCAGAGCCTTTGTTAGGTACACTGTCAGGGACTGAGTTAGGTGTAGTGTCAGGGCCTTAGTGAGGGACAGTGTCAGGGCCTGAGTTAGGACGAGCCTCCAGGCCTCAGTTAGGGCCAGGGTCACGGCCTCGGGACTAATTTTAGGGCCTTAGTTAGGAACAGCATCAGGGATTTATTTAGCATAAGAAGCTCAACATTAGTTAAAGACAAGGTTAGGTTAAGGTCTAGGGATTGTGTCAGGGCATGACCTAGGGATAGTGTCAAGACCTTAGTTACTTAGGGCATCAGGGCCTAATTTAGGACCAGTGTCAGGGCTTCAGGTAGGGATAGCGTCAGAGCCTGACTTAGGGAGAGCGACAGGGCTTGAGTGAGGCCTAGTGTCAGAGCCTTAGCTAGGGATAGTATCAGGGCATGACTTAGGAGCAGCATAACGGCCTTGGTAGAATCAGCCTCAGGGGCTTTGTTAAAGACATTATCAGGGCCTCTGTTAGGGACAGCCTTAGGGCCTCCCTTAGGGACAGCGTCAGGGCTTACTTAGGGACAGTTTCAGGAGCTTGGTAAGACATGGGTCAGGATATTAGCTCAGGAGAATGTCAGGACTTTAGATATTGACTGCAGCAGGGCCTTAGAGACAGTGTCTCAGCCTGACGTAGGACTAGCTTCAGAGCCTTTGTTAGGGACAGTGTCAGGGCCTGAGTTAGGACGAGCCTCCAGGCCTCAGTTAGGGCCAGGTTAACGGCCTCGGGACTAGTTTTAGGGCCTTAGTTAGGAACAGCATCAGGGATTGATTTAGCATAAGAAGCTCAACATTAGTTAAAGACGAGGTTAGGTTCAGGTCTAGGGATTGTGTCAGGGCATGACCTAGGGATAGTGTCAAGACCTTAGTTACTTAGGGCATCAGGGCCTAATTTAGGACCAGTGTCAGGGCTTCAGGTAGGGATAGCGTCAGAGCCTGACTTAGGGAGAGCGACAGGGCTTGAGTGAGGCCTAGTGTCAGAGCCTTAGCTAGGGATAGTATCAGGGCATGACTTAGGAGCGGTATAAGGGCCTTGGTAGGATCAGCCTCAGGGGCTTTGTTAAAGACATTATCAGGGCCTCTGTTAGGGACAGCCTTAGGGCCTCCCTTAGGGACAGTGTCAGGGCTTACTTAGGGACAGTTTCAGGAGCTTGGTAAGAGATGGGTCCGGAAATTACCTCAGGATAGTGTCAGGACATTAGATATTGAGGCAGCAGGGCCTTAGTTACGGACAGTGTCAAGGCCTTAGTTAGTACTGGCATCTGGGCCTCTGTTAGGTACAGTGTCAGGGCCTGAGTTAGGAATAGTGTTAGGGCCTTAGTTCGGGACAGTATCACGGCCTTGGTACTAAATTCAGGGCCTGAGGTAGTCACAGCATAAGGGCTTTAGTTAGCATAAGAGGCAGGACATTTGCTAGGGACAGGGTTAGGGTAAAGTTTAGGGATCGTGTCAGGAAATGACCTAGGGATAGTGTCAAGAGCTTAGTTACAGTATCAGGGCCTTGTTTAGGACCCGTGTCAGGGCTTGAGGTAGGGACAGCGTCAGTGCCTGACTCTGGGAGAGCAACAGGGCCTGAGTGAGGCCTAGCGTCAGGCCCATAGCTGGGGACACTGTCAGGGCATGATGTAGGAGCAGCATCAGGGCCTTTGTTGCATCAGCATTAGTGTCTTAGTTACAGACATGATCAGGGCCTGAGTTAGTCACAGCGTCAAGGCCTCAGTTAGGCATAGCTTCAGGGACTGAGTTACGGACAGCCTCAGGTCTTCACTCAGGAACAGCGACAGGGCTTTCTTAGGGACGGTGTCAGGACCTTGGTTAGAAATGGGTCAGGATATTAGCTTAGGATAGTGTCCGGATTTTAGTTATTGCCGGCAGCAGGACCTATATTAGAGATAGATTCCGGGCCTTAGTTAGGGACAGTGTCAGGGCCTTAATTAGGACTAGTCTGGGCCTTAGTTAGGGAGAGCATTACGGCTTCGGTGAGGATAAGGGGCAGGACGTTAGCTCGGGACAGAGTCAGGTTCCAGGCCAGTGGTAGTGTCAGGATGTGAGCTAGGGATAGGGTGAAGATCTTACTTATTGAGAGCATCAGGGCCTTAGTTAGGACCAGCGTCAGGGCCTTCATCAGGACCAGTGTCAGGGCTTCACGTACGGACAGCGTCAGAGCCTAACTAAGGTACGGCAACAGGGCCTAAGTGAGGCCTATCTTTAGGGCCTGAGTTAGGGACAGTGTCAGGGCATGACTTAGGAGCCGTATAAGGGCCTCTGTAGGATCAGCATTAGGGTCTTCGTTAAAGACATTCTCAGGGCCTCTGTTAGGGACCGCCTCAGGGCCTCACTTAGGGACAGCGTCAGGGCTTACTTTGGGACAGCTTCAGGACCTTGGTAAGACATGGGTCAGGATATTAGCTCGGGATAATGTCAGGACTTTAGATATTGACTGCAGCAGGGCCTTAGAGACAGTGTCTCAGCCTGACTTAGGACTAGCATCAGAGCCTTTGTTAGGTACAGTGTCAGGGACTGAGTTAGGTGTAGTGTCAGGGCCTTAGTGAGGGACAGTGTCAGGGCCTGAGTTAGGACGAGCCTCCAGGCCTCAGTTAGGGCCAGGGTCACGGCCTCGGGACTAATTTTAGGGCCTTAGTTAGGAACAGCATCAGGGATTGATTTAGCATAAGAAGCTCAACATTAGTTAAAGACAAGGTTAGGTTAAGGTCTAGGGATTGTGTCAGGGCATGACCTAGGGATAGTGTCAAGACCTTAGTTACTTAGGGCATCAGGGCCTAATTTAGGACCAGTGTCAGGGCTTCAGGTAGGGATAGCGTCAGAGCCTGACTTAGGGAGAGCGACAGGGCTTGAGTGAGGCCTAGTGTCAGAGCCTTAGCTAGGGATAGTATCAGGGCATGACTTAGGAGCAGCATAACGGCCTTGGTAGGATGAGTCTCAGGGGCTTTGTTAAAGACATTATCAGGGCCTCTGTTAGGGACAGCCTTAGGGCCTCCCTTAGGGACAGCGTCAGGGCTTACTTAGGGACAGTTTCAGGAGCTTGGTAAGACATGGGTCAGGATATTAGCTCAGGAGAATGTCAGGACTTTAGATATTGACTGCAGCAGGGCCTTAGAGACAGTGTCTCAGCCTGACTTAGGACTAGCTTCAGAGCCTTTGTTAGGGACAGTGTCAGGGCCTGAGTTAGGACGAGCCTCCAGGCCTCAGTTAGGGCCAGGTTAACGGCCTCGGGACTAATTTTAGGGCCTTAGTTAGGAACAGCATCAGGGATTTATTTAGCATAAGAAGCTCAACATTAGTTAAAGACGAGGTTAGGTTCAGGTCTAGGGATTGTGTCAGGGCATGACCTAGGGATAGTGTCAAGACCTTAGTTACTTAGGGCATCAGGGCCTAATTTAGGACCAGTGTCAGGGCTTCAGGTAGGGATAGCGTCAGAGCCTGACTTAGGGAGAGCGACAGGGCTTGAGTGAGGCCTAGTGTCAGAGCCTTAGCTAGGGATAGTATCAGGGCATGACTTAGGAGCGGTATAAGGGCCTTGGTAGGATCAGCCTCAGGGGCTTTGTTAAAGACATTATCAGGGCCTCTGTTAGGGACAGCCTTAGGGCCTCCCTTAGGGACAGTGTCAGGGCTTACTTAGGGACAGTTTCAGGAGCTTGGTAAGAGATGGGTCCGGAAATTACCTCAGGATAGTGTCAGGACATTAGATATTGAGGCAGCAGGGCCTTAGTTACGGACAGTGTCAAGGCCTTAGTTAGTACTGGCATCTGGGCCTCTGTTAGGTACAGTGTCAGGGCCTGAGTTAGGAATAGTGTTAGGGCCTTAGTTCGGGACAGTATCACGGCCTTGGGACTAAATTCAGGGCCTGAGGTAGTCACAGCATAAGGGCTTTAGTTAGCATAAGAGGCAGGACATTTGCTAGGGACAGGGTTAGGGTAAAGTTTAGGGATCGTGTCAGGAAATGACCTAGGGATAGTGTCAAGAGCTTAGTTACAGTATCAGGGCCTTGTTTAGGACCCGTGTCAGGGCTTGAGGTAGGGACAGCGTCAGTGCCTGACTCTGGGAGAGCAACAGGGCCTGAGTGAGGCCTAGCGTCAGGCCCATAGCTGGGGACACTGTCAGGGCATGATGTAGGAGCAGCATCAGGGCCTTTGTTGCATCAGCATTAGTGTCTTAGTTACAGACATGATCAGGGCCTGAGTTAGTCACAGCGTCAAGGCCTCAGTTAGGCATAGCTTCAGGGACTGAGTTACGGACAGCCTCAGGTCTTCACTCAGGAACAGCGACAGGGCTTTCTTAGGGACGGTGTCAGGACCTTGGTTAGAAATGGGTCAGGATATTAGCTTAGGATAGTGTCCGGATTTTAGTTATTGCCGGCAGCAGGACCTATATTAGAGATAGATTCCGGGCCTTAGTTAGGGACAGTGTCAGGGCCTTAATTAGGACTAGTCTGGGCCTTAGTTAGGGAGAGCATTACGGCTTCGGTGAGGATAAGGGGCAGGACGTTAGCTCGGGACAGAGTCAGGTTCCAGGCCAGTGGTAGTGTCAGGATGTGAGCTAGGGATAGGGTGAAGATCTTACTTATTGAGAGCATCAGGGCCTTAGTTAGGACCAGCGTCAGGGCCTTCATCAGGACCAGTGTCAGGGCTTCACGTACGGACAGCGTCAGAGCCTAACTAAGGTACGGCAACAGGGCCTAAGTGAGGCCTATCTTTAGGGCCTGAGTTAGGGACAGTGTCAGGGCATGACTTAGGAGCCGTATAAGGGCCTCTGTAGGATCAGCATTAGGGTCTTCGTTAAAGACATTCTCAGGGCCTCTGTTAGGGACCGCCTCAGGGCCTCACTTAGGGACAGCGTCAGGGCTTACTTTGGGACAGTTTCAGGACCTTGGTAAGACATGGGTCAGGATATTAGCTCGGGATAATGTCAGGACTTTAGATATTGACTGCAGCAGGGCCTTAGAGACAGTGTCTCAGCCTGACTTAGGACTAGCATCAGAGCCTTTGTTAGGTACAGTGTCAGGGACTGAGTTAGGTGTAGTGTCAGGGCCTTAGTGAGGGACAGTGTCAGGGCCTGAGTTAGGACGAGCCTCCAGGCCTCAGTTAGGGCCAGGGTCACGGCCTCGGGACTAATTTTAGGGCCTTAGTTAGGAACAGCATCAGGGATTTATTTAGCATAAGAAGCTCAACATTAGTTAAAGACAAGGTTAGGTTAAGGTCTAGGGATTGTGTCAGGGCATGACCTAGGGATAGTGTCAAGACCTTAGTTACTTAGGGCATCAGGGCCTAATTTAGGACCAGTGTCAGGGCTTCAGGTAGGGATAGCGTCAGAGCCTGACTTAGGGAGAGCGACAGGGCTTGAGTGAGGCCTAGTGTCAGAGCCTTAGCTAGGGATAGTATTAGAGCATGACTTAGGAGCGGTATAAGGGCCTTGGTAGGATCAGCCTCAGGGGCTTTGTTAAAGACATTATCAGGGCCTCTGTTAGGGACAGCCTTAGGGCCTCCCTTAGGGACAGTGTCAGGGCTTACTTAGGGACAGTTTCAGGAGCTTGGTAAGAGATGGGTCCGGAAATTACCTCAGGATAGTGTCAGGACATTAGATATTGAGGCAGCAGGGCCTTAGTTACGGACAGTGTCAAGGCCTTAGTTAGTACTAGCATCTGGGCCTCTGTTAGGTACAGTGTCAGGGCCTGAGTTAGGAATAGTGTTAGGGCCTTAGTTCGGGACAGTATCACGGCCTTGGGACTAAATTCAGGGCCTGAGGTAGTCACAGCATAAGGGCTTTAGTTAGCATAAGAGGCAGGACATTTGCTAGGGACAGGGTTAGGGTAAAGTTTAGGGATCGTGTCAGGAAATGACCTAGGGATAGTGTCAAGAGCTTAGTTACAGTATCAGGGCCTTATTTAGGACCCGTGTCAGGGCTTGAGGTAGGGACAGCGTCAGTGCCTGACTCTGGGAGAGCAACAGGGCCTGAGTGAGGCCTAGCGTCAGGCCCATAGCTGGGGACACTGTCAGGGCATGATGTAGGAGCAGCATCAGGGCCTTTGTTGCATCAGCATTAGTGTCTTAGTTACAGACATGATCAGGGCCTGAGTTAGTCACAGCGTCAAGGCCTCAGTTAGGCATAGCTTCAGGGACTGAGTTACGGACAGCCTCAGGTCTTCACTTAGGAACAGCGACAGGGCTTTCTTAGGGACGGTGTCAGGACCTTGGTTAGAAATGGGTCAGGATATTAGCTCAGGATAGTGTCCGGATTTTAGTTATTGCCGGCAGCAGGGCCTATATTAGAGATAGATTCCGGGCCTTAGTTAGGGACAGTGTCAGGGCCTTAATTAGGACTAGTCTGGGCCTTAGTTAGGGAGAGCATTACGGCTTCGGTGAGGATAAGGGGCAGGACGTTAGCTCGGGACAGAGTCAGGTTCCAGGCCAGTGGTAGTGTCAGGATGTGAGCTAGGGATAGGGTGAAGACCTTACTTATTGAGAGCATCAGGGCCTTAGTTAGGACCAGCGTCAGGGCCTTCATCAGGACCAGTGTCAGGGCTTCACGTACGGACAGCGTCAGAGCCTAACTAAGGTACGGCAACGGGGCCTAAGTGAGGCCTATCTTTAGGGCCTGAGTTAGGGACAGTGTCAGGGCATGACTTAGGAGCCGTATAAGGGCCTCTGTAGGATCAGCATTAGGGTCTTCGTTAAAGACATTCTCAGGGCCTCTGTTAGGGACCGCCTCAGGGCCTCACTTAGGGACAGCGTCAGGGCTTACTTTGGGACAGTTTCAGGACCTTGGTAAGACATGGGTCAGGATATTAGCTCGGGATAATGTCAGGACTTTAGATATTGACTGCACCAGGGCCTTAGAGACAGTGTCTCAGCCTGACTTAGGACTAGCATCAGAGCCTTTGTTAGGTACAGTGTGAGGGACTGAGTTAGGTGTAGTGTCAGGGCCTTAGTGAGGGACAGTGTCAGGGCCTGTGTTAGGACGAGCCTCCAGGCCTCAGTTAGGGCCAGGGTCACGGCCTCGGGACTAATTTTAGGGCCTTAGTTAGGAACAGCATCAGGGATTTATTTAGCATAAGAAGCTCAACATTAGTTAAAGACAAGGTTAGGTTAAGGTCTAGGGATTGTGTCAGGGCATGACCTAGGGATAGTGTCAAGACCTTAGTTACTTAGGGCATCAGGGCCTAATTTAGGACCAGTGTCAGGGCTTCAGGTAGGGATAGCGTCAGAGCCTGACTTAGGGAGAGCGACAGGGCTTGAGTGAGGCCTAGTGTCAGAGCCTTAGCTAGGGATAGTATCAGGGCATGACTTAGGAGCAGTATAAGGGCCTTGGTAGGATCAGCCTCAGGGGCTTTGTTAAAGACATTATCAGGGTCTCTGTTAGGGACAGCCTTAGGGCCTCCCTTAGGGACAGCGTCAGGTCTTACTTAGAGACAGTTTCAGGAGCTTGGTAAGACATGGGTCAGGATATTAGCTCAGGAGAATGTCAGGACTTTAGATATTGACTGCAGCAGGGCCTTAGAGACAGTGTCTCAGCCTGACTTAGGACTAGCATCAGAGCCTTTGTTAGGTACAGTGTCAGGGACTGAGTTAGGTGTAGTGTCAGGGCCTTAGTTAGGGACAGGGTCAGGGCCTGAGTTAGGACGAGCCTCCAGGCCTCAGTTAGGGCCAGGGTCATGGCCTCGGGACTAATTTTAGGGCCTTAGTTAGGAACAGCATCAGGGATTTATTTAGCATAAGAAGCTCAACATTAGTTAAAGACAAGGTTAGGTTAAGGTCTAGGGATTGTGTCAGTGCATGACCTAGGGATAGTGTCAAGACCTTAGTTACTTAGGGCATCAGGGCCTAATTTAGGACCAGTGTCAGGGCTTCAGGTAGGGATAGCGTCAGAGCCTGACTTAGGGAGAGCGACAGGGCTTGAGTGAGGCCTAGTGTCAGAGCCTTAGCTAGGGATAGTATCAGGGCATGACTTAGGAGCAGCATAAGGGCCTTGGTAGGATCAGCCTCAGGGGCTTTGTTAAAGACATTATCAGGGCCTCTGTTAGGGACAGCCTTAGGGCCTCCCTTAGGGACAGCATCAGGGCTTACTTAGGGACAGTTTCAGGAGCTTGGTAAGAGATGGGTCCGGAAATTACCTCAGGATAGTGTCAGGACATTAGATATTGACGGCAGCAGGGCCTTAGTTAGGGACAGTGTCAAGGCCTTAGTTAGTACTGGCATCTGGGCCTCTGTTAGGTACAGTGTCAGGGCCTGAGTTAGGAATAGTTTTAGGGCCGGAGTTAGGGACAGTATCACGGCCTTGGGACTAAATTCAGGGCCTGAGGTAGTCACAGCATAAGGGCTTTAGTTAGCATAAGAGGCAGGACATTTGCTAGGGACAGGGTTAGCGTAAAGTTTAGGGATCGTGTCAGGAAATGACCTAGGGATAGTGTCAAGAGCTTAGTTACAGTATCAGGGCCTTATTTAGGACCCGTGTCAGGGCTTGAGGTAGGGACAGCGTCAGTGCCTGACTCTGGGAGAGCAACAGGGCCTGAGTGAGGCCTAGCGTCAGGCCCATAGCTGGGGACACTGTCAGGGCATGATGTAGGAGCAGCATCAGGGCCTTTGTTGCATCAGCATTAGTGTCTTAGTTACAGACATGATCAGGGCCTGAGTTAGTCACAGCGTCAAGGCCTCAGTTAGGCATAGCTTCAGGGACTGAGTTACGGACAGCCTCAGGTCTTCACTCAGGAACAGCGACAGGGCTTTCTTAGGGACGGTGTCAGGACCTTGGTTAGAAATGGGTCAGGATATTAGCTCAGGATAGTGTCCGGATTTTAGTTATTGCCGGCAGCAGGGCCTATATTAGAGATAGATTCCGGGCCTTAGTTAGGGACAGTGTCTGGGCCTTAATTAGGACTAGTCTGGGCCTTAGTTAGGGAGAGCATTATGGCTTCGGTGAGGATAAGGGGCAGGACGTTAGATCGGGACAGAGTCAGGTTCCAGGCCAGTGGTAGTGTCAGGATGTGAGCTAGGGATAGGGTGAAGACCTTAGTTATTGAGAGCATCAGGGCCTTAGTTAGGACCAGCGTCAGGGCCTTCATCAGGACCAGTGTCAGGGCTTCACGTACGGACAGCGTCAGAGCCTAACTAAGGTACGGCAACGGGGCCTAAGTGAGGCCTATCTTTAGGGCCTGAGTTAGGGGCAGTGTCAGGGCATGACTTAGGAGCCGTATAAGGGCCTCTGTAGAATCAGCATTAGGGTCTTCGTTAAAGACATTCTCAGGGCCTCTGTTAGGGACCGCCTCAGGGCCTCACTTAGGGACAGCGTCAGGGCTTACTTTGGGACAGTTTCAGGACCTTGGTAAGACATGGGTCAGGATATTAGCTCGGGATAATGTCAGGACTTTAGATATTGACTGCAGCAGGGCCTTAGAGACAGTGTCTCAGCCTGACTTAGGACTAGCATCAGAGCCTTTGTTAGGTACAGTGTCAGGGACTGAGTTAGGTGTAGTGTCAGGGCCTTAGTAAGGGACAGGGTCAGGGCCTGAGTTAGGACGAGCCTCCAGGCCTCAGTTAGGGCCAGGGTCACGGCCTCGGGACTAATTTTAGGGCCTTAGTTAGGAACAGCATCAGGGATTGATTTAGCATAAGAAGCTCAACATTAGTTAAAGACAAGGTTAGGTTAAGGTCTAGGGATTGTGTCAGGGCATGACCTAGGGATAGTGTCAAGACCTTAGTTACTTAGGGCATCAGGGCCTAATTTAGGACCAGTGTCAGGGCTTCAGGTAGGGATAGCGTCAGAGCCTGACTTAGGGAGAGCGACAGGGCTTGAGTGAGGCCTAGTGTCAGAGCCTTAGCTAGGGATAGTATCAGGGCATGACTTAGGAGCAGCATAAGGGCCTTGGTAGGATCAGCCTCAGGGGCTTTGTTAAAGACATTATCAGGGCCTCTGTTAGGGACAGCCTTAGGGCCTCCCTTAGGGACAGTGTCAGGGCTTACTTAGGGACAGTTTCAGGAGCTTGGTAAGAGATGGGTCCGGAAATTACCTCAGGATAGTGTCAGGACATTAGATATTGACGGCAGCAGGGCCTTAGTTAGGGACAGTGTCAAGGCCTTAGTTAGTACTAGCATCTGGGCCTCTGTTAGGTACAGTGTCAGGGCCTGAGTTAGGAATAGTGTTAGGGCCTTAGTTCGGGACAGTATCACGGCCTTGGGACTAAATTCAGGGCCTGAGGTAGTCACAGCATAAGGGCTTTAGTTAGCATAAGAGGCAGGACATTTGCTAGGGACAGGGTTAGGGTAAAGTTTAGGGATCGTGTCAGGAAATGACCTAGGGATAGTGTCAAGAGCTTAGTTACAGTATCAGGGCCTTATTTAGGACCCGTGTCAGGGCTTGAGGTAGGGACAGCGTCAGTGCCTGACTCTGGGAGAGCGACAGGGCTTGAGTGAGGCCTAGTGTCAGAGCCTTAGCTAGGGATAGTATCAGGGCATGACTTAGGAGCAGTATAAGGGCCTTGGTAGGATCAGCCTCAGGGGCTTTGTTAAAGACATTATCAGGGCCTCTGTTAGGGACAGCCTTAGGGCCTCCCTTAGGGACAGCATCAGGGCTTACTTAGGGACAGTTTCAGGAGCTTGGTAAGAGATGGGTCCGGAAATTACCTCAGGATAGTGTCAGGACATTAGATATTGACGGCAGCAGGGCCTTAGTTAGGGACAGTGTCAAGGCCTTAGTTAGTACTGGCATCTGGGCCTCTGTTAGGTACAGTGTCAGGGCCTGAGTTAGGAATAGTGTTAGGGCCTGAGTTAGGGACAGTATCACGGCCTTGGGACTAAATTCAGGGCCTGAGGTAGTCACAGCATAAGAGCTTAATTAGCATAAGAGGCAGGACATTTGCTAGGGACAGGGTTAGGGTAAAGTTTAGGGAACGTGTCAGGAAATGACCTAGGGATAGTGTCAAGGGCTTAGTTACAGTATCAGGGCCTTATTTAGGACCCGTGTCAGGGCTTCAGGTAGGGACAGCGTCAGTGCTTGACTCTGGGAGAGCAACAGGGCCTGAGTGAGGCCTAGCGTCAGGCCCATAGCTGGGGACACTGTCAGGGCATGATGTAGGAGCAGCATCAAGGCCTTTGTTGCATCAGCATTAGTGTCTTAGTTACAGACATGATCAGGGCCTGAGTTAGTCACAGCGTCAAGGCCTCAGTTAGGCATAGCTTCAGGGACTGAGTTACGGACAGCCTCAGGTCTTCACTTAGGAACAGCGACAGGGCTTTCTTTGGGACGGTGTCAGGACCTTGGTTAGAAATGGGTCAGGATATTAGCTCAGGATAGTGTCCGGATTTTAGTTATTGCCGGCAGCAGGGCCTATATTAGAGATAGATTCCGGGCCTTAGTTAGGGAGAGTGTCAGGGCCTTAATTAGGACTAGTCTGGGCCTTAGTTAGGGAGAGCATTACGGCTTCGGTGAGGATAAGGGGCAGGACGTTAGCTCGGGACAGAGTCAGGTTCCAGGCCAGTGGTAGTGTCAGGATGTGAGCTAGGGATAGGGTGAAGACCTTACTTATTGAGAGCATCAGGGCCTTAGTTAGGACCAGCGTCAGGGCCTTCATCAGGACCAGTGTCAGGGCTTCACGTTCGGACAGCGTCAGAGCCTAACTAAGGTACGGCAACAGGGCCTAAGTGAGGCCTATCTTTAGGGCCTGAGTTAGGGACAGTGTCAGGACATGACTTAGGAGCCGTATAAGGGCCTCTGTAGGATCAGCATTAGGGTCTTCGTTAAAGACATTCTCAGGGCCTCTGTTAGGGACCGCCTCAGGGCCTCACTTAGGGACAGCGTCAGGGCTTACTTTGGGACAGTTTCAGGACCTTGGTAAGACATGGGTCAGGATATTAGCTCGGGATAATGTCAGGACTTTAGATATTGACTGCAGCAGGGCCTTAGAGACAGTGTCTCAGCCTGACTTAGGACTAGCATCAGAGCCTTTGTTAGGTACAGTGTCAGGGACTGAGTTAGGTGTAGTGTCAGGGCCTTAGTGAGGGACAGTGTCAGGGCCTGAGTTAGGACGAGCCTCCAGGCCTCAGTTAGGGCCAGGGTCACGGCCTCGGGACTAATTTTAGGGCCTTAGTTAGGAACAGCATCAGGGATTTATTTAGCATAAGAAGCTCAACATTAGTTAAAGACAAGGTTAGGTTAAGGTCTAGGGATTGTGTCAGTGCATGACCTAGGGATAGTGTCAAGACCTTAGTTACTTAGGGCATCAGGGCCTAATTTAGGACCAGTGTCAGGGCTTCAGGTAGGGATAGCGTCAGAGCCTGACTTAGGGAGAGCGACAGGGCTTGAGTGAGGCCTAGTGTCAGAGCCTTAGCTAGGGATAGTATCAGGGCATGACTTAGGAGCAGCATAAGGGCCTTGGTAGGATCAGCCTCAGGGGCTTTGTTAAAGACATTATCAGGGCCTCTGTTAGGGACAGCCTTAGGGCCTCCCTTAGGGACAGCGTCAGGGCTTACTTAGGGACAGTTTCAGGAGCTTGGTAAGAGATGGGTCCGGAAATTACCTCAGGATAGTGTCAGGACATTAGATATTGACGGCAGCAGGGCCTTAGTTAGGGACAGTGTCAAGGCCTTAGTTAGTACTGGCATCTGGGCCTCTGTTAGGTACAGTGTCAGGGCCTGAGTTAGGAATAGTGTTAGGGCCTTAGTTCGGGACAGTATCACGGCCTTGGGACTAAATTCAGGGCCTGAGGTAGTCACAGCATAAGGGCTTTAGTTAGCATAAGAGGCAGGACATTTGCTAGGGACAGGGTTAGGGTAAAGTTTAGGGATCGTGTCAGGAAATGACCTAGGGATAGTGTCAAGAGCTTAGTTACAGTATCAGGGCCTTATTTAGGACCCGTGTCAGGGCTTGAGGTAGGGACAGCGTCAGTGCCTGACTCTGGGAGAGCAACAGGGCCTGAGTGAGGCCTAGCGTCAGGCCCATAGCTGGGGACACTGTCAGGGCATGATGTAGGAGCAGCATCAGGGCCTTTGTTGCATCAGCATTAGTGTCTTAGTTACAGACATGATCAGGGCCTGAGTTAGTCACAGCGTCAAGGCCTCAGTTAGGCATAGCTTCAGGGACTGAGTTACGGACAGCCTCAGGTCTTCACTTAGGAACAGCGACAGGGCTTTCTTAGGGACGGTGTCAGGACCTTGGTTAGAAATGGGTCAGGATATTAGCTCAGGATAGTGTCCGGATTTTAGTTATTGCCGGCAGCAGGGCCTATATTAGAGATAGATTCCGGGCCTTAGTTAGGGAGAGTGTCAGGGCCTTAATTAGGACTAGTCTGGGCCTTAGTTAGGGAGAGCATTACGGCTTCGGTGAGGATAAGGGGCAGGACGTTAGCTCGGGACAGAGTCAGGTTCCAGGCCAGTGGTAGTGTCAGGATGTGAGCTAGGGATAGGGTGAAGATCTTACTTATTGAGAGCATCAGGGCCTTAGTTAGGACCAGCGTCAGGGCCTTCATCAGGACCAGTGTCAGGGCTTCACGTACGGACAGCGTCAGAGCCTAACTAAGGTACGGCAACGGGGCCTAAGTGAGGCCTATCTTTAGGGCCTGAGTTAGGGGCAGTGTCAGGGCATGACTTAGGAGCCGTATAAGGGCCTCTGTAGGATCAGCATTAGGGACTTCGTTAAAGACATTCTCAGGGCCTCTGTTAGGGACCACCTCAGCGCCTCACTTAGGGACAGCGTCAGGGCTTACTTAGGGACAGTTTCAGGACCTTGGTAAGACATGGGTCAGGATATTAGCTCGGCATAATGTCAGGACTTTAGATATTGACTGCAGCAGGGCCTTAGAGACAGTGTCTCAGCCTGACTTAGGACTAGCATCAGAGCCTTTGTTAGGTACAGTGTCAGGGACTGAGTTAGGTGTAGTGTCAGGGCCTTAGTTAGGGACAGTGTCAGGGCCTGAGTTAGGACGAGCCTTCAGGCCTCAGTTAGGGCCAGGGTCACGGCCTCGGGACTAATTTTAGGGCCTTAGTTAGGAACAGCATCAGGGATTGATTTAGCATAAGAAGCTCAACATTAGTTAAAGACAAGGTTAGGTTAAGGTCTAGGGATTGTGTCAGGGCATGACCTAGGGATAGTGTCAAGACCTTAGTTACTTAGGGCATCAGGGCCTAATTTAGGACCAGTGTCAGGGCTTCAGGTAGGGATAGCGTCAGAGCCTGACTTAGGGAGAGCGACAGGGCTTGAGTGAGGCCTAGTGTCAGAGCCTTAGCTAGGGATAGTATCAGGGCATGACTTAGGAGCAGCATAAGGGCCTTGGTAGGATCAGTCTCAGGGGCTTTGTTAAAGACATTATCAGGGCCTCTGTTAGGGACAGCCTTAGGGCCTCCCTTAGGGACAGCGTCAGGGCTTACTTAGGGACAGTTTCAGGACCTTGGTAAGACATGGGTCAGGATATTAGCTCAGGAGAATGTCAGGACTTTAGATATTGACTGCAGCAGGGCCTTAGAGACAGTGTCTCAGCCTGACTTAGGACTAGCATCAGAGCCTTTGTTAGGGACAGTGTCAGGGCCTGAGTTAGGACGAGCCTCCAGGCCTCAGTTAGGGCCAGGTTCACGGCCTCGGGACTAATTTTAGAGCCTTAGTTAGGAACAGCATCAGGGATTTATTTAGCATAAGAAGCTCAACATTAGTTAAAGACGAGGTTAGGTTCAGGTCTAGGGATTGTGTCAGGGCATGACCTAGGGATAGTGTCAAGACCTTAGTTACTTAGGGCATCAGGGCCTAATTTAGGACCAGTGTCAGGGCTTCAGGTAGGGATAGCGTCAGAGCCTGACTTAGGGAGAGCGACAGGGCTTGAGTGAGGCCTAGTGTCAGAGCCTTAGCTAGGGATAGTATCAGGGCATGACTTAGGAGCGGTATAAGGGCCTTGGAAGGATCAGCCTCAGGGGCTTTGTTAAAGACATTATCAGGGCCTCTGTTAGGGACAGCCTTAGGGCCTCCCTTACGGACAGTGTCAGGGCTTACTTAGGGACAGTTTCAGGAGCTTGGTAAGAGATGGGTCCGGAAATTACCTCAGGATAGTGTCAGGACATTAGATATTGAGGCAGCAGGGCCTTAGTTACGGACAGTGTCAAGGCCTTAGTTAGTACTGGCATCTGGGCCTCTGTTAGGTACAGTGTCAGGGCCTGAGTTAGGAATAGTGTTAGGGCCTTAGTTAGGGACAGTATCACGGCCTTGGGACTAAATTCAGGGCCTGAGGTAGTCACAGCATAAGGGCTTTAGTTAGCATAAGAGGCAGGACATTTGCTAGGGACAGGGTTAGGGTAAAGTTTAGGGATCGTGTCAGGAAATGACCTAGGGATAGTGTCAAGAGCTTAGTTACAGTATCAGGGCCTTGTTTAGGACCCGAGTCAGGGCTTGAGGTAGGGACAGCGTCAGTGCCTGACTCTGGGAGAGCAACAGGGCCTGAGTGAGGCCTAGCGTCAGGCCCATAGCTGGGGACACTGTCAGGGCATGATGTAGGAGCAGCATCAGGGCCTTTGTTGCATCAGCATTAGTGTCTTAGTTACAGACATGATCAGGGCCTGAGTTAGTCACAGCGTCAAGGCCTCAGTTAGGCATAGCTTCAGGGAATGAGTTACGGACAGCCTCAGGTCTTCACTCAGGAACAGCGACAGGGCTTTCTTAGGGACGGTGTCAGGACCTTGGTTAGAAATGGGTCAGGATATTAGCTTAGGATAGTGTCCGGATTTTAGTTATTGCCGGCAGCAGGACCTATATTAGAGATAGATTCCGGGCCTTAGTTAGGGACAGTGTCAGGGCCTTAATTAGTACTAGTCTGGGCCTTAGTTATGGAGAGCATTATGGCTTCGGTGAGGATAAGGGGCAGGACGTTAGCTCGGGACAGAGTCAGGTTCCAGGCCAGTGGTAGTGTCAGGATGTGAGCTAGGGATAGGGTGAAGATCTTAGTTATTGAGAGCATCAGGGCCTTAGTTAGGACCAGCGTCAGGGCCTTCATCAGGACCAGTGTCAGGGCTTCACGTACGGACAGCGTCAGAGCCTAACTAAGGTACGGCAACGGGGCCTAAGTGAGGCCTATCTTTAGGGCCTGAGTTAGGGACAGTGTCAGGGCATGACTTAGGAGCCGTATAAGGGCCTCTGTAGGATCAGCATTAGGGTCTTCGTTAAAGACATTCTCAGGGCCTCTGTTAGGGACCGCCTCAGGGCCTCACTTAGGGACAGCGTCAGGGCTTACTTTGGGACAGCTTCAGGACCTTGGTAAGACATGGGTCAGGATATTAGCTCGGGATAATGTCAGGACTTTAGATATTGACTGCAGCAGGGCCTTAGAGACAGTGTCTCAGCCTGACTTAGGACTAGCATCAGAGCCTTTGTTAGGTACAGTGTCAGGGACTGAGTTAGGTGTAGTGTCAGGGCCTTAGTGAGGGACAGTGTCAGGGCCTGAGTTAGGACGAGCCTCCAGGCCTCAGTTAGGGCCAGGGTCACGGCCTCGGGACTAATTTTAGGGCCTTAGTTAGGAACAGCATCAGGGATTTATTTAGCATAAGAAGCTCAACATTAGTTAAAGACAAGGTTAGGTTAAGGTCTAGGGATTGTGTCAGGGCATGACCTAGGGATAGTGTCAAGACCTTAGTTACTTAGGGCATCAGGGCCTAATTTAGGACCAGTGTCAGGGCTTCAGGTAGGGATAGCGTCAGAGCCTGACTTAGGGAGAGCGACAGAGCTTGAGTGAGGCCTAGTGTCAGAGCCTTAGCTAGGGATAGTATCAGGGCATGACTTAGGAGCAGCATAACGGCCTTGGTAGAATCAGCCTCAGGGGCTTTGTTAAAGACATTATCAGGGCCTCTGTTAGGGACAGCCTTAGGGCCTCCCTTAGGGACAGCGTCAGGGCTTACTTAGGGACAGTTTCAGGAGCTTGGTAAGACATGGGTCAGGATATTAGCTCAGGAGAATGTCAGGACTTTAGATATTGACTGCAGCAGGGCCTTAGAGACAGTGTCTCAGCCTGACTTAGGACTAGCTTCAGAGCCTTTGTTAGGGACAGTGTCAGGGCCTGAGTTAGGACGAGCCTCCAGGCCTCAGTTAGGGCCAGGTTAACGGCCTCGGGACTAATTTTAGGGCCTTAGTTAGGAACAGCATCAGGGATTTATTTAGCATAAGAAGCTCAACATTAGTTAAAGACGAGGTTAGGTTCAGGTCTAGGGATTGTGTCAGGGCATGACCTAGGGATAGTGTCAAGACCTTAGTTACTTAGGGCATCAGGGCCTAATTTAGGACCAGTGTCAGGGCTTCAGGTAGGGATAGCGTCAGAGCCTGACTTAGGGAGAGCGACAGGGCTTGAGTGAGGCCTAGTGTCAGAGCCTTAGCTAGGGATAGTATCAGGGCATGACTTAGGAGCGGTATAAGGGCCTTGGTAGGATCAGCCTCAGGGGCTTTGTTAAAGACATTATCAGGGCCTCTGTTAGGGACAGCCTTAGGGCCTCCCTTAGGGACAGTGTCAGGGCTTACTTAGGGACAGTTTCAGGAGCTTGGTAAGAGATGGGTCCGGAAATTACCTCAGGATAGTGTCAGGACATTAGATATTGAGGCAGCAGGGCCTTAGTTACGGACAGTGTCAAGGCCTTAGTTAGTACTGGCATCTGGGCCTCTGTTAGGTACAGTGTCAGGGCCTGAGTTAGGAATAGTGTTAGGGCCTTAGTTAGGGACAGTATCACGGCCTTGGGACTAAATTCAGGGCCTGAGGTAGTCACAGCATAAGGGCTTTAGTTAGCATAAGAGGCAGGACATTTGCTAGGGACAGGGTTAGGGTAAAGTTTAGGGATCGTGTCAGGAAATGACCTAGGGATAGTGTCAAGAGCTTAGTTACAGTATCAGGGCCTTGTTTAGGACCCGAGTCAGGGCTTCAGGTAGGGACAGCGTCAGTGCCTGACTCTGGGAGAGCAACAGGGCCTGAGTGAGGCCTAGCGTCAGGCCCATAGCTGGGGACACTGTCAGGGCATGATGTAGGAGCAGCATCAGGGCCTTTGTTGCATCAGCATTAGTGTCTTAGTTACAGACATGATCAGGGCCTGAGTTAGTCACAGCGTCAAGGCCTCAGTTAGGCATAGCTTCAGGGAATGAGTTACGGACAGCCTCAGGTCTTCACTCAGGAACAGCGACAGGGCTTTCTTAGGGACGGTGTCAGGACCTTGGTTAGAAATGGGTCAGGATATTAGCTTAGGATAGTGTCCGGATTTTAGTTATTGCCGGCAGCAGGACCTATATTAGAGATAGATTCCGGGCCTTAGTTAGGGACAGTGTCAGGGCCTTAATTAGTACTAGTCTGGGCCTTAGTTATGGAGAGCATTATGGCTTCGGTGAGGATAAGGGGCAGGACGTTAGCTCGGGACAGAGTCAGGTTCCAGGCCAGTGGTAGTGTCAGGATGTGAGCTAGGGATAGGGTGAAGATCTTAGTTATTGAGAGCATCAGGGCCTTAGTTAGGACCAGCGTCAGGGCCTTCATCAGGACCAGTGTCAGGGCTTCACGTACGGACAGCGTCAGAGCCTAACTAAGGTACGGCAACGGGGCCTAAGTGAGGCCTATCTTTAGGACCTGAGTTAGGGACAGTGTCAGGGCATGACTTAGGAGCCGTATAAGGGCCTCTGTAGGATCAGCATTAGGGTCTTCGTTAAAGACATTCTCAGGGCCTCTGTTAGGGACCGCCTCAGGGCCTCACTTAGGGACAGCGTCAGGGCTTACTTTGGGACAGCTTCAGGACCTTGGTAAGACATGGGTCAGGATATTAGCTCGGGATAATGTCAGGACTTTAGATATTGACTGCAGCAGGGCCTTAGAGACAGTGTCTCAGCCTGACTTAGGACTAGCATCAGAGCCTTTGTTAGGTACAGTGTCAGGGACTGAGTTAGGTGTAGTGTCAGGGCCTTAGTGAGGGACAGTGTCAGGGCCTGAGTTAGGACGAGCCTCCAGGCCTCAGTTAGGGCCAGGGTCACGGCCTCGGGACTAATTTTAGGGCCTTAGTTAGGAACAGCATCAGGGATTTATTTAGCATAAGAAGCTCAACATTAGTTAAAGACAAGGTTAGGTTAAGGTCTAGGGATTGTGTCAGGGCATGACCTAGGGATAGTGTCAAGACCTTAGTTACTTAGGGCATCAGGGCCTAATTTAGGACCAGTGTCAGGGCTTCAGGTAGGGATAGCGTCAGAGCCTGACTTAGGGAGAGCGACAGGGCTTGAGTGAGGCCTAGTGTCAGAGCCTTAGCTAGGGATAGTATCAGGGCATGACTTAGGAGCAGCATAACGGCCTTGGTAGAATCAGCCTCAGGGGCTTTGTTAAAGACATTATCAGGGCCTCTGTTAGGGACAGCCTTAGGGCCTCCCTTAGGGACAGCGTCAGGGCTTACTTAGGGACAGTTTCAGGAGCTTGGTAAGACATGGGTCAGGATATTAGCTCAGGAGAATGTCAGGACTTTAGATATTGACTGCAGCAGGGCCTTAGAGACAGTGTCTCAGCCTGACTTAGGACTAGCTTCAGAGCCTTTGTTAGGGACAGTGTCAGGGCCTGAGTTAGGACGAGCCTCCAGGCCTCAGTTAGGGCCAGGTTAACGGCCTCGGGACTAATTTTAGGGCCTTAGTTAGGAACAGCATCAGGGATTTATTTAGCATAAGAAGCTCAACATTAGTTAAAGACGAGGTTAGGTTCAGGTCTAGGGATTGTGTCAGGGCATGACCTAGGGATAGTGTCAAGACCTTAGTTACTTAGGGCATCAGGGCCTAATTTAGGACCAGTGTCAGGGCTTCAGGTAGGGATAGCGTCAGAGCCTGACTTAGGGAGAGCGACAGGGCTTGAGTGAGGCCTAGTGTCAGAGCCTTAGCTAGGGATAGTATCAGGGCATGACTTAGGAGCGGTATAAGGGCCTTGGTAGGATCAGCCTCAGGGGCTTTGTTAAAGACATTATCAGGGCCTCTGTTAGGGACAGCCTTAGGGCCTCCCTTAGGGACAGTGTCAGGGCTTACTTAGGGACAGTTTCAGGAGCTTGGTAAGAGATGGGTCCGGAAATTACCTCAGGATAGTGTCAGGACATTAGATATTGAGGCAGCAGGGCCTTAGTTACGGACAGTGTCAAGGCCTTAGTTAGTACTGGCATCTGGGCCTCTGTTAGGTACAGTGTCAGGGCCTGAGTTAGGAATAGTGTTAGGGCCTTAGTTAGGGACAGTATCACGGCCTTGGGACTAAATTCAGGGCCTGAGGTAGTCACAGCATAAGGGCTTTAGTTAGCATAAGAGGCAGGACATTTGCTAGGGACAGGGTTAGGGTAAAGTTTAGGGATCGTGTCAGGAAATGACCTAGGGATAGTGTCAAGAGCTTAGTTACAGTATCAGGGCCTTGTTTAGGACCCGTGTCAGGGCTTGAGGTAGGGACAGCGTCAGTGCCTGACTCTGGGAGAGCAACAGGGCCTGAGTGAGGCCTAGCGTCAGGCCCATAGCTGGGGACACTGTCAGGGCATGATGTAGGAGCAGCATCAGGGCCTTTGTTGCATCAGCATTAGTGTCTTAGTTACAGACATGATCAGGGCCTGAGTTAGTCACAGCGTCAAGGCCTCAGTTAGGCATAGCTTCAGGGACTGAGTTACGGACAGCCTCAGGTCTTCACTCAGGAACAGCGACAGGGCTTTCTTAGGGACGGTGTCAGGACCTTGGTTAGAAATGGGTCAGGATATTAGCTTAGGATAGTGTCCGGATTTTAGTTATTGCCGGCAGCAGGACCTATATTAGAGATAGATTCCGGGCCTTAGTTAGGGACAGTGTCAGGGCCTTAATTAGGACTAGTCTGGGCCTTAGTTAGGGAGAGCATTACGGCTTCGGTGAGGATAAGGGGCAGGACGTTAGCTCGGGACAGAGTCAGGTTCCAGGCCAGTGGTAGTGTCAGGATGTGAGCTAGGGATAGGGTGAAGATCTTACTTATTGAGAGCATCAGGGCCTTAGTTAGGACCAGCGTCAGGGCCTTCATCAGGACCAGTGTCAGGGCTTCACGTACGGACAGCGTCAGAGCCTAACTAAGGTACGGCAACAGGGCCTAAGTGAGGCCTATCTTTAGGGCCTGAGTTAGGGACAGTGTCAGGGCATGACTTAGGAGCCGTATAAGGGCCTCTGTAGGATCAGCATTAGGGTCTTCGTTAAAGACATTCTCAGGGCCTCTGTTAGGGACCGCCTCAGGGCCTCACTTAGGGACAGCGTCAGGGCTTACTTTGGGACAGCTTCAGGACCTTGGTAAGACATGGGTCAGGATATTAGCTCGGGATAATGTCAGGACTTTAGATATTGACTGCAGCAGGGCCTTAGAGACAGTGTCTCAGCCTGACTTAGGACTAGCATCAGAGCCTTTGTTAGGTACAGTGTCAGGGACTGAGTTAGGTGTAGTGTCAGGGCCTTAGTGAGGGACAGTGTCAGGGCCTGAGTTAGGACGAGCCTCCAGGCCTCAGTTAGGGCCAGGGTCACGGCCTCGGGACTAATTTTAGGGCCTTAGTTAGGAACAGCATCAGGGATTGATTTAGCATAAGAAGCTCAACATTAGTTAAAGACAAGGTTAGGTTAAGGTCTAGGGATTGTGTCAGGGCATGACCTAGGGATAGTGTCAAGACCTTAGTTACTTAGGGCATCAGGGCCTAATTTAGGACCAGTGTCAGGGCTTCAGGTAGGGATAGCGTCAGAGCCTGACTTAGGGAGAGCGACAGGGCTTGAGTGAGGCCTAGTGTCAGAGCCTTAGCTAGGGATAGTATCAGGGCATGACTTAGGAGCAGCATAACGGCCTTGGTAGAATCAGCCTCAGGGGCTTTGTTAAAGACATTATCAGGGCCTCTGTTAGGGACAGCCTTAGGGCCTCCCTTAGGGACAGCGTCAGGGCTTACTTAGGGACAGTTTCAGGAGCTTGGTAAGACATGGGTCAGGATATTAGCTCAGGAGAATGTCAGGACTTTAGATATTGACTGCAGCAGGGCCTTAGAGACAGTGTCTCAGCCTGACGTAGGACTAGCTTCAGAGCCTTTGTTAGGGACAGTGTCAGGGCCTGAGTTAGGACGAGCCTCCAGGCCTCAGTTAGGGCCAGGTTAACGGCCTCGGGACTAGTTTTAGGGCCTTAGTTAGGAACAGCATCAGGGATTGATTTAGCATAAGAAGCTCAACATTAGTTAAAGACGAGGTTAGGTTCAGGTCTAGGGATTGTGTCAGGGCATGACCTAGGGATAGTGTCAAGACCTTAGTTACTTAGGGCATCAGGGCCTAATTTAGGACCAGTGTCAGGGCTTCAGGTAGGGATAGCGTCAGAGCCTGACTTAGGGAGAGCGACAGGGCTTGAGTGAGGCCTAGTGTCAGAGCCTTAGCTAGGGATAGTATCAGGGCATGACTTAGGAGCGGTATAAGGGCCTTGGTAGGATCAGCCTCAGGGGCTTTGTTAAAGACATTATCAGGGCCTCTGTTAGGGACAGCCTTAGGGCCTCCCTTAGGGACAGTGTCAGGGCTTACTTAGGGACAGTTTCAGGAGCTTGGTAAGAGATGGGTCCGGAAATTACCTCAGGATAGTGTCAGGACATTAGATATTGAGGCAGCAGGGCCTTAGTTACGGACAGTGTCAAGGCCTTAGTTAGTACTGGCATCTGGGCCTCTGTTAGGTACAGTGTCAGGGCCTGAGTTAGGAATAGTGTTAGGGCCTTAGTTCGGGACAGTATCACGGCCTTGGGACTAAATTCAGGGCCTGAGGTAGTCACAGCATAAGGGCTTTAGTTAGCATAAGAGGCAGGACATTTGCTAGGGACAGGGTTAGGGTAAAGTTTAGGGATCGTGTCAGGAAATGACCTAGGGATAGTGTCAAGAGCTTAGTTACAGTATCAGGGCCTTGTTTAGGACCCGTGTCAGGGCTTGAGGTAGGGACAGCGTCAGTGCCTGACTCTGGGAGAGCAACAGGGCCTGAGTGAGGCCTAGCGTCAGGCCCATAGCTGGGGACACTGTCAGGGCATGATGTAGGAGCAGCATCAGGGCCTTTGTTGCATCAGCATTAGTGTCTTAGTTACAGACATGATCAGGGCCTGAGTTAGTCACAGCGTCAAGGCCTCAGTTAGGCATAGCTTCAGGGACTGAGTTACGGACAGCCTCAGGTCTTCACTCAGGAACAGCGACAGGGCTTTCTTAGGGACGGTGTCAGGACCTTGGTTAGAAATGGGTCAGGATATTAGCTTAGGATAGTGTCCGGATTTTAGTTATTGCCGGCAGCAGGACCTATATTAGAGATAGATTCCGGGCCTTAGTTAGGGACAGTGTCAGGGCCTTAATTAGGACTAGTCTGGGCCTTAGTTAGGGAGAGCATTACGGCTTCGGTGAGGATAAGGGGCAGGACGTTAGCTCGGGACAGAGTCAGGTTCCAGGCCAGTGGTAGTGTCAGGATGTGAGCTAGGGATAGGGTGAAGATCTTACTTATTGAGAGCATCAGGGCCTTAGTTAGGACCAGCGTCAGGGCCTTCATCAGGACCAGTGTCAGGGCTTCACGTACGGACAGCGTCAGAGCCTAACTAAGGTACGGCAACAGGGCCTAAGTGAGGCCTATCTTTAGGGCCTGAGTTAGGGACAGTGTCAGGGCATGACTTAGGAGCCGTATAAGGGCCTCTGTAGGATCAGCATTAGGGTCTTCGTTAAAGACATTCTCAGGGCCTCTGTTAGGGACCGCCTCAGGGCCTCACTTAGGGACAGCGTCAGGGCTTACTTTGGGACAGCTTCAGGACCTTGGTAAGACATGGGTCAGGATATTAGCTCGGGATAATGTCAGGACTTTAGATATTGACTGCAGCAGGGCCTTAGAGACAGTGTCTCAGCCTGACTTAGGACTAGCATCAGAGCCTTTGTTAGGTACAGTGTCAGGGACTGAGTTAGGTGTAGTGTCAGGGCCTTAGTGAGGGACAGTGTCAGGGCCTGAGTTAGGACGAGCCTCCAGGCCTCAGTTAGGGCCAGGGTCACGGCCTCGGGACTAATTTTAGGGCCTTAGTTAGGAACAGCATCAGGGATTGATTTAGCATAAGAAGCTCAACATTAGTTAAAGACAAGGTTAGGTTAAGGTCTAGGGATTGTGTCAGGGCATGACCTAGGGATAGTGTCAAGACCTTAGTTACTTAGGGCATCAGGGCCTAATTTAGGACCAGTGTCAGGGCTTCAGGTAGGGATAGCGTCAGAGCCTGACTTAGGGAGAGCGACAGGGCTTGAGTGAGGCCTAGTGTCAGAGCCTTAGCTAGGGATAGTATCAGGGCATGACTTAGGAGCAGCATAACGGCCTTGGTAGGATGAGTCTCAGGGGCTTTGTTAAAGACATTATCAGGGCCTCTGTTAGGGACAGCCTTAGGGCCTCCCTTAGGGACAGCGTCAGGGCTTACTTAGGGACAGTTTCAGGAGCTTGGTAAGACATGGGTCAGGATATTAGCTCAGGAGAATGTCAGGACTTTAGATATTGACTGCAGCAGGGCCTTAGAGACAGTGTCTCAGCCTGACTTAGGACTAGCTTCAGAGCCTTTGTTAGGGACAGTGTCAGGGCCTGAGTTAGGACGAGCCTCCCGGCCTCAGTTAGGGCCAGGTTAACGGCCTCGGGACTAATTTTAGGGCCTTAGTTAGGAACAGCATCAGGGATTTATTTAGCATAAGAAGCTCAACATTAGTTAAAGACGAGGTTAGGTTCAGGTCTAGGGATTGTGTCAGGGCATGACCTAGGGATAGTGTCAAGACCTTAGTTACTTAGGGCATCAGGGCCTAATTTAGGACCAGTGTCAGGGCTTCAGGTAGGGATAGCGTCAGAGCCTGACTTAGGGAGAGCGACAGGGCTTGAGTGAGGCCTAGTGTCAGAGCCTTAGCTAGGGATAGTATCAGGGCATGACTTAGGAGCGGTATAAGGGCCTTGGTAGGATCAGCCTCAGGGGCTTTGTTAAAGACATTATCAGGGCCTCTGTTAGGGACAGCCTTAGGGCCTCCCTTAGGGACAGTGTCAGGGCTTACTTAGGGACAGTTTCAGGAGCTTGGTAAGAGATGGGTCCGGAAATTACCTCAGGATAGTGTCAGGACATTAGATATTGAGGCAGCAGGGCCTTAGTTACGGACAGTGTCAAGGCCTTAGTTAGTACTGGCATCTGGGCCTCTGTTAGGTACAGTGTCAGGGCCTGAGTTAGGAATAGTGTTAGGGCCTTAGTTCGGGACAGTATCACGGCCTTGGGACTAAATTCAGGGCCTGAGGTAGTCACAGCATAAGGGCTTTAGTTAGCATAAGAGGCAGGACATTTGCTAGGGACAGGGTTAGGGTAAAGTTTAGGGATCGTGTCAGGAAATGACCTAGGGATAGTGTCAAGAGCTTAGTTACAGTATCAGGGCCTTGTTTAGGACCCGTGTCAGGGCTTGAGGTAGGGACAGCGTCAGTGCCTGACTCTGGGAGAGCAACAGGGCCTGAGTGAGGCCTAGCGTCAGGCCCATAGCTGGGGACACTGTCAGGGCATGATGTAGGAGCAGCATCAGGGCCTTTGTTGCATCAGCATTAGTGTCTTAGTTACAGACATGATCAGGGCCTGAGTTAGTCACAGCGTCAAGGCCTCAGTTAGGCATAGCTTCAGGGACTGAGTTACGGACAGCCTCAGGTCTTCACTCAGGAACAGCGACAGGGCTTTCTTAGGGACGGTGTCAGGACCTTGGTTAGAAATGGGTCAGGATATTAGCTTAGGATAGTGTCCGGATTTTAGTTATTGCCGGCAGCAGGACCTATATTAGAGATAGATTCCGGGCCTTAGTTAGGGACAGTGTCAGGGCCTTAATTAGGACTAGTCTGGGCCTTAGTTAGGGAGAGCATTACGGCTTCGGTGAGGATAAGGGGCAGGACGTTAGCTCGGGACAGAGTCAGGTTCCAGGCCAGTGGTAGTGTCAGGATGTGAGCTAGGGATAGGGTGAAGATCTTACTTATTGAGAGCATCAGGGCCTTAGTTAGGACCAGCGTCAGGGCCTTCATCAGGACCAGTGTCAGGGCTTCACGTACGGACAGCGTCAGAGCCTAACTAAGGTACGGCAACAGGGCCTAAGTGAGGCCTATCTTTAGGGCCTGAGTTAGGGACAGTGTCAGGGCATGACTTAGGAGCCGTATAAGGGCCTCTGTAGGATCAGCATTAGGGTCTTCGTTAAAGACATTCTCAGGGCCTCTGTTAGGGACCGCCTCAGGGCCTCACTTAGGGACAGCGTCAGGGCTTACTTTGGGACAGTTTCAGGACCTTGGTAAGACATGGGTCAGGATATTAGCTCGGGATAATGTCAGGACTTTAGATATTGACTGCAGCAGGGCCTTAGAGACAGTGTCTCAGCCTGACTTAGGACTAGCATCAGAGCCTTTGTTAGGTACAGTGTCAGGGACTGAGTTAGGTGTAGTGTCAGGGCCTTAGTGAGGGACAGTGTCAGGGCCTGAGTTAGGACGAGCCTCCAGGCCTCAGTTAGGGCCAGGGTCACGGCCTCGGGACTAATTTTAGGGCCTTAGTTAGGAACAGCATCAGGGATTTATTTAGCATAAGAAGCTCAACATTAGTTAAAGACAAGGTTAGGTTAAGGTCTAGGGATTGTGTCAGGGCATGACCTAGGGATAGTGTCAAGACCTTAGTTACTTAGGGCATCAGGGCCTAATTTAGGACCAGTGTCAGGGCTTCAGGTAGGGATAGCGTCAGAGCCTGACTTAGGGAGAGCGACAGGGCTTGAGTGAGGCCTAGTGTCAGAGCCTTAGCTAGGGATAGTATTAGAGCATGACTTAGGAGCGGTATAAGGGCCTTGGTAGGATCAGCCTCAGGGGCTTTGTTAAAGACATTATCAGGGCCTCTGTTAGGGACAGCCTTAGGGCCTCCCTTAGGGACAGTGTCAGGGCTTACTTAGGGACAGTTTCAGGAGCTTGGTAAGAGATGGGTCCGGAAATTACCTCAGGATAGTGTCAGGACATTAGATATTGAGGCAGCAGGGCCTTAGTTACGGACAGTGTCAAGGCCTTAGTTAGTACTAGCATCTGGGCCTCTGTTAGGTACAGTGTCAGGGCCTGAGTTAGGAATAGTGTTAGGGCCTTAGTTCGGGACAGTATCACGGCCTTGGGACTAAATTCAGGGCCTGAGGTAGTCACAGCATAAGGGCTTTAGTTAGCATAAGAGGCAGGACATTTGCTAGGGACAGGGTTAGGGTAAAGTTTAGGGATCGTGTCAGGAAATGACCTAGGGATAGTGTCAAGAGCTTAGTTACAGTATCAGGGCCTTATTTAGGACCCGTGTCAGGGCTTGAGGTAGGGACAGCGTCAGTGCCTGACTCTGGGAGAGCAACAGGGCCTGAGTGAGGCCTAGCGTCAGGCCCATAGCTGGGGACACTGTCAGGGCATGATGTAGGAGCAGCATCAGGGCCTTTGTTGCATCAGCATTAGTGTCTTAGTTACAGACATGATCAGGGCCTGAGTTAGTCACAGCGTCAAGGCCTCAGTTAGGCATAGCTTCAGGGACTGAGTTACGGACAGCCTCAGGTCTTCACTTAGGAACAGCGACAGGGCTTTCTTAGGGACGGTGTCAGGACCTTGGTTAGAAATGGGTCAGGATATTAGCTCAGGATAGTGTCCGGATTTTAGTTATTGCCGGCAGCAGGGCCTATATTAGAGATAGATTCCGGGCCTTAGTTAGGGACAGTGTCAGGGCCTTAATTAGGACTAGTCTGGGCCTTAGTTAGGGAGAGCATTACGGCTTCGGTGAGGATAAGGGGCAGGACATTAGCTCGGGACAGAGTCAGGTTCCAGGCCAGTGGTAGTGTCAGGATGTGAGCTAGGGATAGGGTGAAGACCTTACTTATTGAGAGCATCAGGGCCTTAGTTAGGACCAGCGTCAGGGCCTTCATCAGGACCAGTGTCAGGGCTTCACGTACGGACAGCGTCAGAGCCTAACTAAGGTACGGCAACGGGGCCTAAGTGAGGCCTATCTTTAGGGCCTGAGTTAGGGACAGTGTCAGGGCATGACTTAGGAGCCGTATAAGGGCCTCTGTAGGATCAGCATTAGGGTCTTCGTTAAAGACATTCTCAGGGCCTCTGTTAGGGACCGCTTCAGGGCCTCACTTAGGGACAGCGTCAGGGCTTACTTTGGGACAGTTTCAGGACCTTGGTAAGACATGGGTCAGGATATTAGCTCAGGAGAATGTCAGGACTTTAGATATTGACTGCAGCAGGGCCTTAGAGACAGTGTCTCAGCCTGACTTAGGACTAGCATCAGAGCCTTTGTTAGGTACAGTGTCAGGGACTGAGTTAGGTGTAGTGTCAGGGCCTTAGTTAGGGACAGTGTCAGGGCCTGAGTTAGGACGAGCCTCCAGGCCTCAGTTAGGGCCAGGGTCACGGCCTCGGGACTAATTTTAGGGCCTTAGTTAGGAACAGCATCAGGGATTGATTTAGCATAAGAGGCTCAACATTAGTTAAAGACAAGGTTAGGTTAAGGTCTAGGGATTGTGTCAGGGCATGACCTAGGGATAGTGTCAAGACCTTAGTTACTTAGGGCATCAGGGCCTAATTTAGGACCAGTGTCAGGGCTTCAGGTAGGGAAAGCGTCAGAGCCTGACTTAGGGAGAGCGACAGGGCTTGAGTGAGGCCTAGTGTCAGAGCCTTAGCTAGGGATAGTATCAGGGCATGACTTAGGAGCAGCATAAGGGCCTTGGTAGGATGAGTCTCAGGGGCTTTGTTAAAGACATTATCAGGGCCTCTGTTAGGGACAGCCTTAGGGCCTCCCTTAGGGACAGCGTCAGGGCTTACTTAGGGACAGTTTCAGGACCTTGGTAAGACATGGGTCAGGATATTAGCTCAGGAGAATGTCAGGACTTTAGATATTGACTGCAGCAGGGCCTTAGAGACAGTGTCTCAGCCTGACTTAGGACTAGCATCAGAGCCTTTGTTAGGGACAGTGTCAGGGCCTGAGTTAGGACGAGCCTCCAGGCCTCAGTTAGGGCCAGGGTCATGGCCTCGGGACTAATTTTAGGGCCTTAGTTAGGAACAGCATCAGGGATTGATTTAGCATAAGAAGCTCAACATTAGTTAAAGACAAGGTTAGGTTAAGGTCTAGGGATTGTGTCAGTGCATGACCTAGGGATAGTGTCAAGACCTTAGTTACTTAGGGCATCAGGGCCTAATTTAGGACCAGTGTCAGGGCTTCAGGTAGGGATAGCGTCAGAGCCTGACTTAGGGAGAGCGACAGGGCTTGAGTGAGGCCTAGTGTCAGAGCCTTAGCTAGGGATAGTATCAGGGCATGACTTAGGAGCAGCATAAGGGCCTTGGTAGGATCAGCCTCAGGGGCTTTGTTAAAGACATTATCAGGGCCTCTGTTAGGGACAGCCTTAGGGCCTCCCTTAGGGACAGTGTCAGGGCTTACTTAGGGACAGTTTCAGGAGCTTGGTAAGAGATGGGTCCGGAAATTACCTCAGGATAGTGTCAGGACATTAGATATTGACGGCAGCAGGGCCTTAGTTAGGGACAGTGTCAAGGCCTTAGTTAGTACTAGCATCTGGGCCTCTGTTAGGTACAGTGTCAGGGCCTGAGTTAGGAATAGTGTTAGGGCGTTAGTTCGGGACAGTATCACGGCCTTGGGACTAAATTCAGGGCCTGAGGTAGTCACAGCATAAGGGCTTTAGTTAGCATAAGAGGCAGGACATTTGCTAGGGACAGGGTTAGGGTAAAGTTTAGGGATCGTGTCAGGAAATGACCTAGGGATAGTGTCAAGAGCTTAGTTACAGTATCAGGGCCTTATTTAGGACCCGTGTCAGGGCTTGAGGTAGGGACAGCGTCAGTGCCTGACTCTGGGAGAGCAACAGGGCCTGAGTGAGGCCTAGCGTCAGGCCCATAGCTGGGGACACTGTCAGGGCATGATGTAGGAGCAGCATCAGGGCCTTTGTTGCATCAGCATTAGTGTCTTAGTTACAGACATGATCAGGGCCTGAGTTAGTCACAGCGTCAAGGCCTCAGTTAGGCATAGCTTCAGGGACTGAGTTACGGACAGCCTCAGGTCTTCACTTAGGAACAGCGACAGGGCTTTCTTAGGGACGGTGTCAGGACCTTGGTTAGAAATGGGTCAGGATATTAGCTCAGGATAGTGTCCGGATTTTAGTTATTGCCGGCAGCAGGGCCTATATTAGAGATAGATTCCGGGCCTTAGTTAGGGACAGTGTCAGGGCCTTAATTAGGACTAGTCTGGGCCTTAGTTAGGGAGAGCATTACGGCTTCGGTGAGGATAAGGGGCAGGACGTTAGCTCGGGACAGAGTCAGGTTCCAGGCCAGTGGTAGTGTCAGGATGTGAGCTAGGGATAGGGTGAAGATCTTACTTATTGAGAGCATCAGGGCCTTAGTTAGGACCAGCGTCAGGGCCTTCATCAGGACCAGTGTCAGGGCTTCACGTACGGACAGCGTCAGAGCCTAACTAAGGTACGGCAACAGGGCCTAAGTGAGGCCTATCTTTAGGGCCTGAGTTAGGGACAGTGTCAGGGCATGACTTAGGAGCCGTATAAGGGCCTCTGTAGGATCAGCATTAGGGTCTTCGTTAAAGACATTCTCAGGGCCTCTGTTAGGGACCGCCTCAGGGCCTCACTTAGGGACAGCGTCAGGGCTTACTTTGGGACAGTTTCAGGACCTTGGTAAGACATGGGTCAGGATATTAGCTCGGGATAATGTCAGGACTTTAGATATTGACTGCAGCAGGGCCTTAGAGACAGTGTCTCAGCCTGACTTAGGACTAGCATCAGAGCCTTTGTTAGGTACAGTGTCAGGGACTGAGTTAGGTGTAGTGTCAGGGCCTTAGTGAGGGACAGTGTCAGGGCCTGAGTTAGGACGAGCCTCCAGGCCTCAGTTAGGGCCAGGGTCACGGCCTCGGGACTAATTTTAGGGCCTTAGTTAGGAACAGCATCAGGGATTTATTTAGCATAAGAAGCTCAACATTAGTTAAAGACAAGGTTAGGTTAAGGTCTAGGGATTGTGTCAGGGCATGACCTAGGGATAGTGTCAAGACCTTAGTTACTTAGGGCATCAGGGCCTAATTTAGGACCAGTGTCAGGGCTTCAGGTAGGGATAGCGTCAGAGCCTGACTTAGGGAGAGCGACAGGGCTTGAGTGAGGCCTAGTGTCAGAGCCTTAGCTAGGGATAGTATTAGAGCATGACTTAGGAGCGGTATAAGGGCCTTGGTAGGATCAGCCTCAGGGGCTTTGTTAAAGACATTATCAGGGCCTCTGTTAGGGACAGCCTTAGGGCCTCCCTTAGGGACAGTGTCAGGGCTTACTTAGGGACAGTTTCAGGAGCTTGGTAAGAGATGGGTCCGGAAATTACCTCAGGATAGTGTCAGGACATTAGATATTGAGGCAGCAGGGCCTTAGTTACGGACAGTGTCAAGGCCTTAGTTAGTACTAGCATCTGGGCCTCTGTTAGGTACAGTGTCAGGGCCTGAGTTAGGAATAGTGTTAGGGCCTTAGTTCGGGACAGTATCACGGCCTTGGGACTAAATTCAGGGCCTGAGGTAGTCACAGCATAAGGGCTTTAGTTAGCATAAGAGGCAGGACATTTGCTAGGGACAGGGTTAGGGTAAAGTTTAGGGATCGTGTCAGGAAATGACCTAGGGATAGTGTCAAGAGCTTAGTTACAGTATCAGGGCCTTATTTAGGACCCGTGTCAGGGCTTGAGGTAGGGACAGCGTCAGTGCCTGACTCTGGGAGAGCAACAGGGCCTGAGTGAGGCCTAGCGTCAGGCCCATAGCTGGGGACACTGTCAGGGCATGATGTAGGAGCAGCATCAGGGCCTTTGTTGCATCAGCATTAGTGTCTTAGTTACAGACATGATCAGGGCCTGAGTTAGTCACAGCGTCAAGGCCTCAGTTAGGCATAGCTTCAGGGACTGAGTTACGGACAGCCTCAGGTCTTCACTTAGGAACAGCGACAGGGCTTTCTTAGGGACGGTGTCAGGACCTTGGTTAGAAATGGGTCAGGATATTAGCTCAGGATAGTGTCCGGATTTTAGTTATTGCCGGCAGCAGGGCCTATATTAGAGATAGATTCCGGGCCTTAGTTAGGGACAGTGTCAGGGCCTTAATTAGGACTAGTCTGGGCCTTAGTTAGGGAGAGCATTACGGCTTCGGTGAGGATAAGGGGCAGGACGTTAGCTCGGGACAGAGTCAGGTTCCAGGCCAGTGGTAGTGTCAGGATGTGAGCTAGGGATAGGGTGAAGACCTTACTTATTGAGAGCATCAGGGCCTTAGTTAGGACCAGCGTCAGGGCCTTCATCAGGACCAGTGTCAGGGCTTCACGTACGGACAGCGTCAGAGCCTAACTAAGGTACGGCAACGGGGCCTAAGTGAGGCCTATCTTTAGGGCCTGAGTTAGGGACAGTGTCAGGGCATGACTTAGGAGCCGTATAAGGGCCTCTGTAGGATCAGCATTAGGGTCTTCGTTAAAGACATTCTCAGGGCCTCTGTTAGGGACCGGCTCAGGGCCTCACTTAGGGACAGCGTCAGGGCTTACTTTGGGACAGTTTCAGGACCTTGGTAAGACATGGGTCAGGATATTAGCTCAGGAGAATGTCAGGACTTTAGATATTGACTGCAGCAGGGCCTTAGAGACAGTGTCTCAGCCTGACTTAGGACTAGCATCAGAGCCTTTGTTAGGTACAGTGTCAGGGACTGAGTTAGGTGTAGTGTCAGGGCCTTAGTTAGGGACAGTGTCAGGGCCTGAGTTAGGACGAGCCTCCAGGCCTCAGTTAGGGCCAGGGTCACGGCCTCGGGACTAATTTTAGGGCCTTAGTTAGGAACAGCATCAGGGATTGATTTAGCATAAGAGGCTCAACATTAGTTAAAGACAAGGTTAGGTTAAGGTCTAGGGATTGTGTCAGGGCATGACCTAGGGATAGTGTCAAGACCTTAGTTACTTAGGGCATCAGGGCCTAATTTAGGACCAGTGTCAGGGCTTCAGGTAGGGAAAGCGTCAGAGCCTGACTTAGGGAGAGCGACAGGGCTTGAGTGAGGCCTAGTGTCAGAGCCTTAGCTAGGGATAGTATCAGGGCATGACTTAGGAGCAGCATAAGGGCCTTGGTAGGATGAGTCTCAGGGGCTTTGTTAAAGACATTATCAGGGCCTCTGTTAGGGACAGCCTTAGGGCCTCCCTTAGGGACAGCGTCAGGGCTTACTTAGGGACAGTTTCAGGACCTTGGTAAGACATGGGTCAGGATATTAGCTCAGGAGAATGTCAGGACTTTAGATATTGACTGCAGCAGGGCCTTAGAGACAGTGTCTCAGCCTGACTTAGGACTAGCATCAGAGCCTTTGTTAGGGACAGTGTCAGGGCCTGAGTTAGGACGAGCCTCCAGGCCTCAGTTAGGGCCAGGGTCATGGCCTCGGGACTAATTTTAGGGCCTTAGTTAGGAACAGCATCAGGGATTGATTTAGCATAAGAAGCTCAACATTAGTTAAAGACAAGGTTAGGTTAAGGTCTAGGGATTGTGTCAGTGCATGACCTAGGGATAGTGTCAAGACCTTAGTTACTTAGGGCATCAGGGCCTAATTTAGGACCAGTGTCAGGGCTTCAGGTAGGGATAGCGTCAGAGCCTGACTTAGGGAGAGCGACAGGGCTTGAGTGAGGCCTAGTGTCAGAGCCTTAGCTAGGGATAGTATCAGGGCATGACTTAGGAGCAGCATAAGGGCCTTGGTAGGATCAGCCTCAGGGGCTTTGTTAAAGACATTATCAGGGCCTCTGTTAGGGACAGCCTTAGGGCCTCCCTTAGGGACAGTGTCAGGGCTTACTTAGGGACAGTTTCAGGAGCTTGGTAAGAGATGGGTCCGGAAATTACCTCAGGATAGTGTCAGGACATTAGATATTGACGGCAGCAGGGCCTTAGTTAGGGACAGTGTCAAGGCCTTAGTTAGTACTAGCATCTGGGCCTCTGTTAGGTACAGTGTCAGGGCCTGAGTTAGGAATAGTGTTAGGGCCTTAGTTCGGGACAGTATCACGGCCTTGGGACTAAATTCAGGGCCTGAGGTAGTCACAGCATAAGGGCTTTAGTTAGCATAAGAGGCAGGACATTTGCTAGGGACAGGGTTAGGGTAAAGTTTAGGGATCGTGTCAGGAAATGACCTAGGGATAGTGTCAAGAGCTTAGTTACAGTATCAGGGCCTTATTTAGGACCCGTGTCAGGGCTTGAGGTAGGGACAGCGTCAGTGCCTGACTCTGGGAGAGCAACAGGGCCTGAGTGAGGCCTAGCGTCAGGCCCATAGCTGGGGACACTGTCAGGGCATGATGTAGGAGCAGCATCAGGGCCTTTGTTGCATCAGCATTAGTGTCTTAGTTACAGACATGATCAGGGCCTGAGTTAGTCACAGCGTCAAGGCCTCAGTTAGGCATAGCTTCAGGGACTGAGTTACGGACAGCCTCAGGTCTTCACTTAGGAACAGCGACAGGGCTTTCTTAGGGACGGTGTCAGGACCTTGGTTAGAAATGGGTCAGGATATTAGCTCAGGATAGTGTCCGGATTTTAGTTATTGCCGGCAGCAGGGCCTATATTAGAGATAGATTCCGGGCCTTAGTTAGGGACAGTGTCAGGGCCTTAATTAGGACTAGTCTGGGCCTTAGTTAGGGAGAGCATTACGGCTTCGGTGAGGATAAGGGGCAGGACGTTAGCTCGGGACAGAGTCAGGTTCCAGGCCAGTGGTAGTGTCAGGATGTGAGCTAGGGATAGGGTGAAGACCTTAGTTATTGAGAGCATCAGGGCCTTAGTTAGGACCAGCGTCAGGGCCTTCATCAGGACTAGTGTCAGGGCTTCACGTACGGACAGCGTCAGAGCCTAACTAAGGTACGGCAACGGGGCCTAAGTGAGGCCTATCTTTAGGGCCTGAGTTAGGGGCAGTGTCAGGGCATGACTTAGGAGCCGTATAAGGGCCTCTGTAGGATCAGCATTAGGGTCTTCGTTAAAGACATTCTCAGGGCCTCTGTTAGGGACCGCCTCAGGGCCTCACATAGGGACAGCGTCAGGGCTTACTTTGGGACAGTTTCAGGACCTTGGTAAGACATGGGTCAGGATATTAGCTCGGGATAATGTCAGGACTTTAGATATTGACTGCAGCAGGGCCTTAGAGACAGTGTCTCAGCCTGACTTAGGACTAGCATCAGAGCCTTTGTTAGGTACAGTGTCAGGGACTGAGTTAGGTGTAGTGTCAGGGCCTTAGTGAGGGACAGGGTCAGGGCCTGAGTTAGGACGAGCCTCCAGGCCTCAGTTAGGGCCAGGGTCATGGCCTCGGGACTAATTTTAGGGCCTTAGTTAGGAACAGCATCAGGGATTGATTTAGCATAAGAAGCTCAACATTAGTTAAAGACAAGGTTAGGTTAAGGTCTAGGGATTGTGTCAGGGCATGACCTAGGGATAGTGTCAAGACCTTAGTTACTTAGGGCATCAGGGCCTAATTTAGGACCAGTGTCAGGGCTTCAGGTAGGGATAGCGTCAGAGCCTGACTTAGGGAGAGCGACAGGGCTTGAGTGAGGCCTAGTGTCAGAGCCTTAGCTAGGGATAGTATCAGGGCATGACTTAGGAGCAGCATAAGGGCCTTGGTAGGATCAGCCTCAGGGGCTTTGTTAAAGACATTATCAGGGCCTCTGTTAGGGACAGCCTTAGGGCCTCCCTTAGGGACAGTGTCAGGGCTTACTTAGGGACAGTTTCAGGAGCTTGGTAAGAGATGGGTCCGGAAATTACCTCAGGATAGTGTCAGGACATTAGATATTGACGGCAGCAGGGCCTTAGTTAGGGACAGTGTCAAGGCCTTAGTTAGTACTGGCATCTGGGCCTCTGTTAGGTACAGTGTCAGGGCCTGAGTTAGGAATAGTTTTAGGGCCTGAGTTAGGGACAGTATCACGGCCTTGGGACTAAATTCAGGGCCTGAGGTAGTCACAGCATAAGGGCTTTAGTTAGCATAAGAGGCAGGACATTTGCTAGGGACAGGGTTAGCGTAAAGTTTAGGGATCGTGTCAGGAAATGACCTAGGGATAGTGTCAAGAGCTTAGTTACAGTATCAGGGCCTTATTTAGGACCCGTGTCAGGGCTTGAGGTAGGGACAGCGTCAGTGCCTGACTCTGGGAGAGCAACAGGGCCTGAGTGAGGCCTAGCGTCAGGCCCATAGCTGGGGACACTGTCAGGGCATGATGTAGGAGCAGCATCAGGGCCTTTGTTGCATCAGCATTAGTGTCTTAGTTACAGACATGATCAGGGCCTGAGTTAGTCACAGCGTCAAGGCCTCAGTTAGGCATAGCTTCAGGGACTGAGTTACGGACAGCCTCAGGTCTTCACTTAGGAACAGCGACAGGGCTTTCTTAGGGACGGTGTCAGGACCTTGGTTAGAAATGGGTCAGGATATTAGCTCAGGATAGTGTCCGGATTTTAGTTATTGCCGGCAGCAGGGCCTATATTAGAGATAGATTCCGGGCCTTAGTTAGGGACAGTGTCTGGGCCTTAATTAGGACTAGTCTGGGCCTTAGTTAGGGAGAGCATTATGGCTTCGGTGAGGATAAGGGGCAGGACGTTAGCTCGGGACAGAGTCAGGTTCCAGGCCAGTGGTAGTGTCAGGATGTGAGCTAGGGATAGGGTGAAGACCTTAGTTATTGAGAGCATCAGGGCCTTAGTTAGGACCAGCGTCAGGGCCTTCATCAGGACCAGTGTCAGGGCTTCACGTACGGACAGCGTCAGAGCCTAACTAAGGTACGGCAACGGGGCCTAAGTGAGGCCTATCTTTAGGACCTGAGTTAGGGACAGTGTCAGGGCATGACTTAGGAGCCGTATAAGGGCCTCTGTAGAATCAGCATTAGGGTCTTCGTTAAAGACATTCTCAGGGCCTCTGTTAGGGACCGCCTCAGGGCCTCACTTAGGGACAGCGTCAGGGCTTACTTTGGGACAGCTTCAGGACCTTGGTAAGACATGGGTCAGGATATTAGCTCGGGATAATGTCAGGACTTTAGATATTGACTGCAGCAGGGCGTTAGAGACAGTGTCTCAGCCTGACTTAGGACTAGCATCAGAGCCTTTGTTAGGTACAGTGTCAGGGACTGAGTTAGGTGTAGTGTCAGGGCCTTAGTGAGGGACAGTGTCAGGGCCTGAGTTAGGACGAGCCTCCAGGCCTCAGTTAGGGCCAGGGTCACGGCCTCGGGACTAATTTTAGGGCCTTAGTTAGGAACAGCATCAGGGATTGATTTAGCATAAGAAGCTCAACATTAGTTAAAGACAAGGTTAGGTTAAGGTCTAGGGATTGTGTCAGGGCATGACCTAGGGATAGTGTCAAGACCTTAGTTACTTAGGGCATCAGGGCCTAATTTAGGACCAGTGTCAGGGCTTCAGGTAGGGATAGCGTCAGAGCCTGACTTAGGGAGAGCGACAGGGCTTGAGTGAGGCCTAGTGTCAGAGCCTTAGCTAGGGATAGTATCAGGGCATGACTTAGGAGCAGCATAACGGCCTTGGTAGGATGAGTCTCAGGGGCTTTGTTAAAGACATTATCAGGGCCTCTGTTAGGGACAGCCTTAGGGCCTCCCTTAGGGACAGCGTCAGGGCTTACTTAGGGACAGTTTCAGGAGCTTGGTAAGACATGGGTCAGGATATTAGCTCAGGAGAATGTCAGGACTTTAGATATTGACTGCAGCAGGGCCTTAGAGACAGTGTCTCAGCCTGACTTAGGACTAGCTTCAGAGCCTTTGTTAGGGACAGTGTCAGGGCCTGAGTTAGGACGAGCCTCCAGGCCTCAGTTAGGGCCAGGTTAACGGCCTCGGGACTAATTTTAGGGCCTTAGTTAGGAACAGCATCAGGGATTTATTTAGCATAAGAAGCTCAACATTAGTTAAAGACGAGGTTAGGTTCAGGTCTAGGGATTGTGTCAGGGCATGACCTAGGGATAGTGTCAAGACCTTAGTTACTTAGGGCATCAGGGCCTAATTTAGGACCAGTGTCAGGGCTTCAGGTAGGGATAGCGTCAGAGCCTGACTTAGGGAGAGCGACAGGGCTTGAGTGAGGCCTAGTGTCAGAGCCTTAGCTAGGGATAGTATCAGGGCATGACTTAGGAGCGGTATAAGGGCCTTGGTAGGATCAGCCTCAGGGGCTTTGTTAAAGACATTATCAGGGCCTCTGTTAGGGACAGCCTTAGGGCCTCCCTTAGGGACAGTGTCAGGGCTTACTTAGGGACAGTTTCAGGAGCTTGGTAAGAGATGGGTCCGGAAATTACCTCAGGATAGTGTCAGGACATTAGATATTGAGGCAGCAGGGCCTTAGTTACGGACAGTGTCAAGGCCTTAGTTAGTACTGGCATCTGGGCCTCTGTTAGGTACAGTGTCAGGGCCTGAGTTAGGAATAGTGTTAGGGCCTTAGTTCGGGACAGTATCACGGCCTTGGGACTAAATTCAGGGCCTGAGGTAGTCACAGCATAAGGGCTTTAGTTAGCATAAGAGGCAGGACATTTGCTAGGGACAGGGTTAGGGTAAAGTTTAGGGATCGTGTCAGGAAATGACCTAGGGATAGTGTCAAGAGCTTAGTTACAGTATCAGGGCCTTGTTTAGGACCCGTGTCAGGGCTTGAGGTAGGGACAGCGTCAGTGCCTGACTCTGGGAGAGCAACAGGGCCTGAGTGAGGCCTAGCGTCAGGCCCATAGCTGGGGACACTGTCAGGGCATGATGTAGGAGCAGCATCAGGGCCTTTGTTGCATCAGCATTAGTGTCTTAGTTACAGACATGATCAGGGCCTGAGTTAGTCACAGCGTCAAGGCCTCAGTTAGGCATAGCTTCAGGGACTGAGTTACGGACAGCCTCAGGTCTTCACTCAGGAACAGCGACAGGGCTTTCTTAGGGACGGTGTCAGGACCTTGGTTAGAAATGGGTCAGGATATTAGCTTAGGATAGTGTCCGGATTTTAGTTATTGCCGGCAGCAGGACCTATATTAGAGATAGATTCCGGGCCTTAGTTAGGGACAGTGTCAGGGCCTTAATTAGGACTAGTCTGGGCCTTAGTTAGGGAGAGCATTACGGCTTCGGTGAGGATAAGGGGCAGGACGTTAGCTCGGGACAGAGTCAGGTTCCAGGCCAGTGGTAGTGTCAGGATGTGAGCTAGGGATAGGGTGAAGATCTTACTTATTGAGAGCATCAGGGCCTTAGTTAGGACCAGCGTCAGGGCCTTCATCAGGACCAGTGTCAGGGCTTCACGTACGGACAGCGTCAGAGCCTAACTAAGGTACGGCAACAGGGCCTAAGTGAGGCCTATCTTTAGGGCCTGAGTTAGGGACAGTGTCAGGGCATGACTTAGGAGCCGTATAAGGGCCTCTGTAGGATCAGCATTAGGGTCTTCGTTAAAGACATTCTCAGGGCCTCTGTTAGGGACCGCCTCAGGGCCTCACTTAGGGACAGCGTCAGGGCTTACTTTGGGACAGTTTCAGGACCTTGGTAAGACATGGGTCAGGATATTAGCTCGGGATAATGTCAGGACTTTAGATATTGACTGCAGCAGGGCCTTAGAGACAGTGTCTCAGCCTGACTTAGGACTAGCATCAGAGCCTTTGTTAGGTACAGTGTCAGGGACTGAGTTAGGTGTAGTGTCAGGGCCTTAGTTAGGGACAGTGTCAGGGCCTGAGTTAGGACGAGCCTCCAGGCCTCAGTTAGGGCCTGGGTCACGGCCTCGGGACTAATTTTAGGGCCTTAGTTAGGAACAGCATCAGGGATTGATTTAGCATAAGAGGCTCAACATTAGTTAAAGACAAGGTTAGGTTAAGGTCTAGGGATTGTGTCAGGGCATGACCTAGGGATAGTGTCAAGACCTTAGTTACTTAGGGCATCAGGGCCTAATTTAGGACCAGTGTCAGGGCTTCAGGTAGGGAAAGCGTCAGAGCCTGACTTAGGGAGAGCGACAGGGCTTGAGTGAGGCCTAGTGTCAGAGCCTTAGCTAGGGATAGTATCAGGGCATGACTTAGGAGCAGCATAAGGGCCTTGGTAGGATGAGTCTCAGGGGCTTTGTTAAAGACATTATCAGGGCCTCTGTTAGGGACAGCCTTAGGGCCTCCCTTAGGGACAGCGTCAGGGCTTACTTAGGGACAGTTTCAGGACCTTGGTAAGACATGGGTCAGGATATTAGCTCAGGAGAATGTCAGGACTTTAGATATTGACTGCAGCAGGGCCTTAGAGACAGTGTCTCAGCCTGACTTAGGACTAGCATCAGAGCCTTTGTTAGGGACAGTGTCAGGGCCTGAGTTAGGACGAGCCTCCAGGCCTCAGTTAGGGCCAGGGTCATGGCCTCGGGACTAATTTTAGGGCCTTAGTTAGGAACAGCATCAGGGATTGATTTAGCATAAGAAGCTCAACATTAGTTAAAGACAAGGTTAGGTTAAGGTCTAGGGATTGTGTCAGTGCATGACCTAGGGATAGTGTCAAGACCTTAGTTACTTAGGGCATCAGGGCCTAATTTAGGACCAGTGTCAGGGCTTCAGGTAGGGATAGCGTCAGAGCCTGACTTAGGGAGAGCGACAGGGCTTGAGTGAGGCCTAGTGTCAGAGCCTTAGCTAGGGATAGTATCAGGGCATGACTTAGGAGCAGCATAAGGGCCTTGGTAGGATCAGCCTCAGGGGCTTTGTTAAAGACATTATCAGGGCCTCTGTTAGGGACAGCCTTAGGGCCTCCCTTAGGGACAGTGTCAGGGCTTACTTAGGGACAGTTTCAGGAGCTTGGTAAGAGATGGGTCCGGAAATTACCTCAGGATAGTGTCAGGACATTAGATATTGACGGCAGCAGGGCCTTAGTTAGGGACAGTGTCAAGGCCTTAGTTAGTACTAGCATCTGGGCCTCTGTTAGGTACAGTGTCAGGGCCTGAGTTAGGAATAGTGTTAGGGCCTTAGTTCGGGACAGTATCACGGCCTTGGGACTAAATTCAGGGCCTGAGGTAGTCACAGCATAAGGGCTTTAGTTAGCATAAGAGGCAGGACATTTGCTAGGGACAGGGTTAGGGTAAAGTTTAGGGATCGTGTCAGGAAATGACCTAGGGATAGTGTCAAGAGCTTAGTTACAGTATCAGGGCCTTATTTAGGACCCGTGTCAGGGCTTGAGGTAGGGACAGCGTCAGTGCCTGACTCTGGGAGAGCAACAGGGCCTGAGTGAGGCCTAGCGTCAGGCCCATAGCTGGGGACACTGTCAGGGCATGATGTAGGAGCAGCATCAGGGCCTTTGTTGCATCAGCATTAGTGTCTTAGTTACAGACATGATCAGGGCCTGAGTTAGTCACAGCGTCAAGGCCTCAGTTAGGCATAGCTTCAGGGACTGAGTTACGGACAGCCTCAGGTCTTCACTTAGGAACAGCGACAGGGCTTTCTTAGGGACGGTGTCAGGACCTTGGTTAGAAATGGGTCAGGATATTAGCTCAGGATAGTGTCCGGATTTTAGTTATTGCCGGCAGCAGGGCCTATATTAGAGATAGATTCCGGGCCTTAGTTAGGGACAGTGTCAGGGCCTTAATTAGGACTAGTCTGGGCCTTAGTTAGGGAGAGCATTACGGCTTCGGTGAGGATAAGGGGCAGGACGTTAGCTCGGGACAGAGTCAGGTTCCAGGCCAGTGGTAGTGTCAGGATGTGAGCTAGGGATAGGGTGAAGACCTTAGTTATTGAGAGCATCAGGGCCTTAGTTAGGACCAGCGTCAGGGCCTTCATCAGGACTAGTGTCAGGGCTTCACGTACGGACAGCGTCAGAGCCTAACTAAGGTACGGCAACGGGGCCTAAGTGAGGCCTATCTTTAGGGCCTGAGTTAGGGGCAGTGTCAGGGCATGACTTAGGAGCCGTATAAGGGCCTCTGTAGGATCAGCATTAGGGTCTTCGTTAAAGACATTCTCAGGGCCTCTGTTAGGGACCGCCTCAGGGCCTCACATAGGGACAGCGTCAGGGCTTACTTTGGGACAGTTTCAGGACCTTGGTAAGACATGGGTCAGGATATTAGCTCGGGATAATGTCAGGACTTTAGATATTGACTGCAGCAGGGCCTTAGAGACAGTGTCTCAGCCTGACTTAGGACTAGCATCAGAGCCTTTGTTAGGTACAGTGTCAGGGACTGAGTTAGGTGTAGTGTCAGGGCCTTAGTGAGGGACAGGGTCAGGGCCTGAGTTAGGACGAGCCTCCAGGCCTCAGTTAGGGCCAGGGTCATGGCCTCGGGACTAATTTTAGGGCCTTAGTTAGGAACAGCATCAGGGATTGATTTAGCATAAGAAGCTCAACATTAGTTAAAGACAAGGTTAGGTTAAGGTCTAGGGATTGTGTCAGGGCATGACCTAGGGATAGTGTCAAGACCTTAGTTACTTAGGGCATCAGGGCCTAATTTAGGACCAGTGTCAGGGCTTCAGGTAGGGATAGCGTCAGAGCCTGACTTAGGGAGAGCGACAGGGCTTGAGTGAGGCCTAGTGTCAGAGCCTTAGCTAGGGATAGTATCAGGGCATGACTTAGGAGCAGCATAAGGGCCTTGGTAGGATCAGCCTCAGGGGCTTTGTTAAAGACATTATCAGGGCCTCTGTTAGGGACAGCCTTAGGGCCTCCCTTAGGGACAGTGTCAGGGCTTACTTAGGGACAGTTTCAGGAGCTTGGTAAGAGATGGGTCCGGAAATTACCTCAGGATAGTGTCAGGACATTAGATATTGACGGCAGCAGGGCCTTAGTTAGGGACAGTGTCAAGGCCTTAGTTAGTACTGGCATCTGGGCCTCTGTTAGGTACAGTGTCAGGGCCTGAGTTAGGAATAGTTTTAGGGCCTGAGTTAGGGACAGTATCACGGCCTTGGGACTAAATTCAGGGCCTGAGGTAGTCACAGCATAAGGGCTTTAGTTAGCATAAGAGGCAGGACATTTGCTAGGGACAGGGTTAGCGTAAAGTTTAGGGATCGTGTCAGGAAATGACCTAGGGATAGTGTCAAGAGCTTAGTTACAGTATCAGGGCCTTATTTAGGACCCGTGTCAGGGCTTGAGGTAGGGACAGCGTCAGTGCCTGACTCTGGGAGAGCAACAGGGCCTGAGTGAGGCCTAGCGTCAGGCCCATAGCTGGGGACACTGTCAGGGCATGATGTAGGAGCAGCATCAGGGCCTTTGTTGCATCAGCATTAGTGTCTTAGTTACAGACATGATCAGGGCCTGAGTTAGTCACAGCGTCAAGGCCTCAGTTAGGCATAGCTTCAGGGACTGAGTTACGGACAGCCTCAGGTCTTCACTTAGGAACAGCGACAGGGCTTTCTTAGGGACGGTGTCAGGACCTTGGTTAGAAATGGGTCAGGATATTAGCTCAGGATAGTGTCCGGATTTTAGTTATTGCCGGCAGCAGGGCCTATATTAGAGATAGATTCCGGGCCTTAGTTAGGGACAGTGTCTGGGCCTTAATTAGGACTAGTCTGGGCCTTAGTTAGGGAGAGCATTATGGCTTCGGTGAGGATAAGGGGCAGGACGTTAGCTCGGGACAGAGTCAGGTTCCAGGCCAGTGGTAGTGTCAGGATGTGAGCTAGGGATAGGGTGAAGACCTTAGTTATTGAGAGCATCAGGGCCTTAGTTAGGACCAGCGTCAGGGCCTTCATCAGGACCAGTGTCAGGGCTTCACGTACGGACAGCGTCAGAGCCTAACTAAGGTACGGCAACGGGGCCTAAGTGAGGCCTATCTTTAGGACCTGAGTTAGGGACAGTGTCAGGGCATGACTTAGGAGCCGTATAAGGGCCTCTGTAGAATCAGCATTAGGGTCTTCGTTAAAGACATTCTCAGGGCCTCTGTTAGGGACCGCCTCAGGGCCTCACTTAGGGACAGCGTCAGGGCTTACTTTGGGACAGCTTCAGGACCTTGGTAAGACATGGGTCAGGATATTAGCTCGGGATAATGTCAGGACTTTAGATATTGACTGCAGCAGGGCGTTAGAGACAGTGTCTCAGCCTGACTTAGGACTAGCATCAGAGCCTTTGTTAGGTACAGTGTCAGGGACTGAGTTAGGTGTAGTGTCAGGGCCTTAGTGAGGGACAGTGTCAGGGCCTGAGTTAGGACGAGCCTCCAGGCCTCAGTTAGGGCCAGGGTCACGGCCTCGGGACTAATTTTAGGGCCTTAGTTAGGAACAGCATCAGGGATTGATTTAGCATAAGAAGCTCAACATTAGTTAAAGACAAGGTTAGGTTAAGGTCTAGGGATTGTGTCAGGGCATGACCTAGGGATAGTGTCAAGACCTTAGTTACTTAGGGCATCAGGGCCTAATTTAGGACCAGTGTCAGGGCTTCAGGTAGGGATAGCGTCAGAGCCTGACTTAGGGAGAGCGACAGGGCTTGAGTGAGGCCTAGTGTCAGAGCCTTAGCTAGGGATAGTATCAGGGCATGACTTAGGAGCAGCATAACGGCCTTGGTAGGATGAGTCTCAGGGGCTTTGTTAAAGACATTATCAGGGCCTCTGTTAGGGACAGCCTTAGGGCCTCCCTTAGGGACAGCGTCAGGGCTTACTTAGGGACAGTTTCAGGAGCTTGGTAAGACATGGGTCAGGATATTAGCTCAGGAGAATGTCAGGACTTTAGATATTGACTGCAGCAGGGCCTTAGAGACAGTGTCTCAGCCTGACTTAGGACTAGCTTCAGAGCCTTTGTTAGGGACAGTGTCAGGGCCTGAGTTAGGACGAGCCTCCAGGCCTCAGTTAGGGCCAGGTTAACGGCCTCGGGACTAATTTTAGGGCCTTAGTTAGGAACAGCATCAGGGATTTATTTAGCATAAGAAGCTCAACATTAGTTAAAGACGAGGTTAGGTTCAGGTCTAGGGATTGTGTCAGGGCATGACCTAGGGATAGTGTCAAGACCTTAGTTACTTAGGGCATCAGGGCCTAATTTAGGACCAGTGTCAGGGCTTCAGGTAGGGATAGCGTCAGAGCCTGACTTAGGGAGAGCGACAGGGCTTGAGTGAGGCCTAGTGTCAGAGCCTTAGCTAGGGATAGTATCAGGGCATGACTTAGGAGCGGTATAAGGGCCTTGGTAGGATCAGCCTCAGGGGCTTTGTTAAAGACATTATCAGGGCCTCTGTTAGGGACAGCCTTAGGGCCTCCCTTAGGGACAGTGTCAGGGCTTACTTAGGGACAGTTTCAGGAGCTTGGTAAGAGATGGGTCCGGAAATTACCTCAGGATAGTGTCAGGACATTAGATATTGAGGCAGCAGGGCCTTAGTTACGGACAGTGTCAAGGCCTTAGTTAGTACTGGCATCTGGGCCTCTGTTAGGTACAGTGTCAGGGCCTGAGTTAGGAATAGTGTTAGGGCCTTAGTTCGGGACAGTATCACGGCCTTGGGACTAAATTCAGGGCCTGAGGTAGTCACAGCATAAGGGCTTTAGTTAGCATAAGAGGCAGGACATTTGCTAGGGACAGGGTTAGGGTAAAGTTTAGGGATCGTGTCAGGAAATGACCTAGGGATAGTGTCAAGAGCTTAGTTACAGTATCAGGGCCTTGTTTAGGACCCGTGTCAGGGCTTGAGGTAGGGACAGCGTCAGTGCCTGACTCTGGGAGAGCAACAGGGCCTGAGTGAGGCCTAGCGTCAGGCCCATAGCTGGGGACACTGTCAGGGCATGATGTAGGAGCAGCATCAGGGCCTTTGTTGCATCAGCATTAGTGTCTTAGTTACAGACATGATCAGGGCCTGAGTTAGTCACAGCGTCAAGGCCTCAGTTAGGCATAGCTTCAGGGACTGAGTTACGGACAGCCTCAGGTCTTCACTCAGGAACAGCGACAGGGCTTTCTTAGGGACGGTGTCAGGACCTTGGTTAGAAATGGGTCAGGATATTAGCTTAGGATAGTGTCCGGATTTTAGTTATTGCCGGCAGCAGGACCTATATTAGAGATAGATTCCGGGCCTTAGTTAGGGACAGTGTCAGGGCCTTAATTAGGACTAGTCTGGGCCTTAGTTAGGGAGAGCATTACGGCTTCGGTGAGGATAAGGGGCAGGACGTTAGCTCGGGACAGAGTCAGGTTCCAGGCCAGTGGTAGTGTCAGGATGTGAGCTAGGGATAGGGTGAAGATCTTACTTATTGAGAGCATCAGGGCCTTAGTTAGGACCAGCGTCAGGGCCTTCATCAGGACCAGTGTCAGGGCTTCACGTACGGACAGCGTCAGAGCCTAACTAAGGTACGGCAACAGGGCCTAAGTGAGGCCTATCTTTAGGGCCTGAGTTAGGGACAGTGTCAGGGCATGACTTAGGAGCCGTATAAGGGCCTCTGTAGGATCAGCATTAGGGTCTTCGTTAAAGACATTCTCAGGGCCTCTGTTAGGGACCGCCTCAGGGCCTCACTTAGGGACAGCGTCAGGGCTTACTTTGGGACAGTTTCAGGACCTTGGTAAGACATGGGTCAGGATATTAGCTCGGGATAATGTCAGGACTTTAGATATTGACTGCAGCAGGGCCTTAGAGACAGTGTCTCAGCCTGACTTAGGACTAGCATCAGAGCCTTTGTTAGGTACAGTGTCAGGGACTGAGTTAGGTGTAGTGTCAGGGCCTTAGTGAGGGACAGTGTCAGGGCCTGAGTTAGGACGAGCCTCCAGGCCTCAGTTAGGGCCAGGGTCACGGCCTCGGGACTAATTTTAGGGCCTTAGTTAGGAACAGCATCAGGGATTTATTTAGCATAAGAAGCTCAACATTAGTTAAAGACAAGGTTAGGTTAAGGTCTAGGGATTGTGTCAGGGCATGACCTAGGGATAGTGTCAAGACCTTAGTTACTTAGGGCATCAGGGCCTAATTTAGGACCAGTGTCAGGGCTTCAGGTAGGGATAGCGTCAGAGCCTGACTTAGGGAGAGCGACAGGGCTTGAGTGAGGCCTAGTGTCAGAGCCTTAGCTAGGGATAGTATTAGAGCATGACTTAGGAGCGGTATAAGGGCCTTGGTAGGATCAGCCTCAGGGGCTTTGTTAAAGACATTATCAGGGCCTCTGTTAGGGACAGCCTTAGGGCCTCCCTTAGGGACAGTGTCAGGGCTTACTTAGGGACAGTTTCAGGAGCTTGGTAAGAGATGGGTCCGGAAATTACCTCAGGATAGTGTCAGGACATTAGATATTGAGGCAGCAGGGCCTTAGTTACGGACAGTGTCAAGGCCTTAGTTAGTACTAGCATCTGGGCCTCTGTTAGGTACAGTGTCAGGGCCTGAGTTAGGAATAGTGTTAGGGCCTTAGTTCGGGACAGTATCACGGCCTTGGGACTAAATTCAGGGCCTGAGGTAGTCACAGCATAAGGGCTTTAGTTAGCATAAGAGGCAGGACATTTGCTAGGGACAGGGTTAGGGTAAAGTTTAGGGATCGTGTCAGGAAATGACCTAGGGATAGTGTCAAGAGCTTAGTTACAGTATCAGGGCCTTATTTAGGACCCGTGTCAGGGCTTGAGGTAGGGACAGCGTCAGTGCCTGACTCTGGGAGAGCAACAGGGCCTGAGTGAGGCCTAGCGTCAGGCCCATAGCTGGGGACACTGTCAGGGCATGATGTAGGAGCAGCATCAGGGCCTTTGTTGCATCAGCATTAGTGTCTTAGTTACAGACATGATCAGGGCCTGAGTTAGTCACAGCGTCAAGGCCTCAGTTAGGCATAGCTTCAGGGACTGAGTTACGGACAGCCTCAGGTCTTCACTTAGGAACAGCGACAGGGCTTTCTTAGGGACGGTGTCAGGACCTTGGTTAGAAATGGGTCAGGATATTAGCTCAGGATAGTGTCCGGATTTTAGTTATTGCCGGCAGCAGGGCCTATATTAGAGATAGATTCCGGGCCTTAGTTAGGGACAGTGTCAGGGCCTTAATTAGGACTAGTCTGGGCCTTAGTTAGGGAGAGCATTACGGCTTCGGTGAGGATAAGGGGCAGGACGTTAGCTCGGGACAGAGTCAGGTTCCAGGCCAGTGGTAGTGTCAGGATGTGAGCTAGGGATAGGGTGAAGACCTTACTTATTGAGAGCATCAGGGCCTTAGTTAGGACCAGCGTCAGGGCCTTCATCAGGACCAGTGTCAGGGCTTCACGTACGGACAGCGTCAGAGCCTAACTAAGGTACGGCAACGGGGCCTAAGTGAGGCCTATCTTTAGGGCCTGAGTTAGGGACAGTGTCAGGGCATGACTTAGGAGCCGTATAAGGGCCTCTGTAGGATCAGCATTAGGGTCTTCGTTAAAGACATTCTCAGGGCCTCTGTTAGGGACCGCCTCAGGGCCTCACTTAGGGACAGCGTCAGGGCTTACTTTGGGACAGTTTCAGGACCTTGGTAAGACATGGGTCAGGATATTAGCTCAGGAGAATGTCAGGACTTTAGATATTGACTGCAGCAGGGCCTTAGAGACAGTGTCTCAGCCTGACTTAGGACTAGCATCAGAGCCTTTGTTAGGTACAGTGTCAGGGACTGAGTTAGGTGTAGTGTCAGGGCCTTAGTTAGGGACAGTGTCAGGGCCTGAGTTAGGACGAGCCTCCAGGCCTCAGTTAGGGCCAGGGTCACGGCCTCGGGACTAATTTTAGGGCCTTAGTTAGGAACAGCATCAGGGATTGATTTAGCATAAGAGGCTCAACATTAGTTAAAGACAAGGTTAGGTTAAGGTCTAGGGATTGTGTCAGGGCATGACCTAGGGATAGTGTCAAGACCTTAGTTACTTAGGGCATCAGGGCCTAATTTAGGACCAGTGTCAGGGCTTCAGGTAGGGAAAGCGTCAGAGCCTGACTTAGGGAGAGCGACAGGGCTTGAGTGAGGCCTAGTGTCAGAGCCTTAGCTAGGGATAGTATCAGGGCATGACTTAGGAGCAGCATAAGGGCCTTGGTAGGATGAGTCTCAGGGGCTTTGTTAAAGACATTATCAGGGCCTCTGTTAGGGACAGCCTTAGGGCCTCCCTTAGGGACAGCGTCAGGGCTTACTTAGGGACAGTTTCAGGACCTTGGTAAGACATGGGTCAGGATATTAGCTCAGGAGAATGTCAGGACTTTAGATATTGACTGCAGCAGGGCCTTAGAGACAGTGTCTCAGCCTGACTTAGGACTAGCATCAGAGCCTTTGTTAGGGACAGTGTCAGGGCCTGAGTTAGGACGAGCCTCCAGGCCTCAGTTAGGGCCAGGGTCATGGCCTCGGGACTAATTTTAGGGCCTTAGTTAGGAACAGCATCAGGGATTGATTTAGCATAAGAAGCTCAACATTAGTTAAAGACAAGGTTAGGTTAAGGTCTAGGGATTGTGTCAGTGCATGACCTAGGGATAGTGTCAAGACCTTAGTTACTTAGGGCATCAGGGCCTAATTTAGGACCAGTGTCAGGGCTTCAGGTAGGGATAGCGTCAGAGCCTGACTTAGGGAGAGCGACAGGGCTTGAGTGAGGCCTAGTGTCAGAGCCTTAGCTAGGGATAGTATCAGGGCATGACTTAGGAGCAGCATAAGGGCCTTGGTAGGATCAGCCTCAGGGGCTTTGTTAAAGACATTATCAGGGCCTCTGTTAGGGACAGCCTTAGGGCCTCCCTTAGGGACAGTGTCAGGGCTTACTTAGGGACAGTTTCAGGAGCTTGGTAAGAGATGGGTCCGGAAATTACCTCAGGATAGTGTCAGGACATTAGATATTGACGGCAGCAGGGCCTTAGTTAGGGACAGTGTCAAGGCCTTAGTTAGTACTAGCATCTGGGCCTCTGTTAGGTACAGTGTCAGGGCCTGAGTTAGGAATAGTGTTAGGGCCTTAGTTCGGGACAGTATCACGGCCTTGGGACTAAATTCAGGGCCTGAGGTAGTCACAGCATAAGGGCTTTAGTTAGCATAAGAGGCAGGACATTTGCTAGGGACAGGGTTAGGGTAAAGTTTAGGGATCGTGTCAGGAAATGACCTAGGGATAGTGTCAAGAGCTTAGTTACAGTATCAGGGCCTTATTTAGGACCCGTGTCAGGGCTTGAGGTAGGGACAGCGTCAGTGCCTGACTCTGGGAGAGCAACAGGGCCTGAGTGAGGCCTAGCGTCAGGCCCATAGCTGGGGACACTGTCAGGGCATGATGTAGGAGCAGCATCAGGGCCTTTGTTGCATCAGCATTAGTGTCTTAGTTACAGACATGATCAGGGCCTGAGTTAGTCACAGCGTCAAGGCCTCAGTTAGGCATAGCTTCAGGGACTGAGTTACGGACAGCCTCAGGTCTTCACTTAGGAACAGCGACAGGGCTTTCTTAGGGACGGTGTCAGGACCTTGGTTAGAAATGGGTCAGGATATTAGCTCAGGATAGTGTCCGGATTTTAGTTATTGCCGGCAGCAGGGCCTATATTAGAGATAGATTCCGGGCCTTAGTTAGGGACAGTGTCAGGGCCTTAATTAGGACTAGTCTGGGCCTTAGTTAGGGAGAGCATTACGGCTTCGGTGAGGATAAGGGGCAGGACGTTAGCTCGGGACAGAGTCAGGTTCCAGGCCAGTGGTAGTGTCAGGATGTGAGCTAGGGATAGGGTGAAGACCTTAGTTATTGAGAGCATCAGGGCCTTAGTTAGGACCAGCGTCAGGGCCTTCATCAGGACTAGTGTCAGGGCTTCACGTACGGACAGCGTCAGAGCCTAACTAAGGTACGGCAACGGGGCCTAAGTGAGGCCTATCTTTAGGGCCTGAGTTAGGGGCAGTGTCAGGGCATGACTTAGGAGCCGTATAAGGGCCTCTGTAGGATCAGCATTAGGGTCTTCGTTAAAGACATTCTCAGGGCCTCTGTTAGGGACCGCCTCAGGGCCTCACATAGGGACAGCGTCAGGGCTTACTTTGGGACAGTTTCAGGACCTTGGTAAGACATGGGTCAGGATATTAGCTCGGGATAATGTCAGGACTTTAGATATTGACTGCAGCAGGGCCTTAGAGACAGTGTCTCAGCCTGACTTAGGACTAGCATCAGAGCCTTTGTTAGGTACAGTGTCAGGGACTGAGTTAGGTGTAGTGTCAGGGCCTTAGTGAGGGACAGGGTCAGGGCCTGAGTTAGGACGAGCCTCCAGGCCTCAGTTAGGGCCAGGGTCATGGCCTCGGGACTAATTTTAGGGCCTTAGTTAGGAACAGCATCAGGGATTGATTTAGCATAAGAAGCTCAACATTAGTTAAAGACAAGGTTAGGTTAAGGTCTAGGGATTGTGTCAGGGCATGACCTAGGGATAGTGTCAAGACCTTAGTTACTTAGGGCATCAGGGCCTAATTTAGGACCAGTGTCAGGGCTTCAGGTAGGGATAGCGTCAGAGCCTGACTTAGGGAGAGCGACAGGGCTTGAGTGAGGCCTAGTGTCAGAGCCTTAGCTAGGGATAGTATCAGGGCATGACTTAGGAGCAGCATAAGGGCCTTGGTAGGATCAGCCTCAGGGGCTTTGTTAAAGACATTATCAGGGCCTCTGTTAGGGACAGCCTTAGGGCCTCCCTTAGGGACAGTGTCAGGGCTTACTTAGGGACAGTTTCAGGAGCTTGGTAAGAGATGGGTCCGGAAATTACCTCAGGATAGTGTCAGGACATTAGATATTGACGGCAGCAGGGCCTTAGTTAGGGACAGTGTCAAGGCCTTAGTTAGTACTGGCATCTGGGCCTCTGTTAGGTACAGTGTCAGGGCCTGAGTTAGGAATAGTTTTAGGGCCTGAGTTAGGGACAGTATCACGGCCTTGGGACTAAATTCAGGGCCTGAGGTAGTCACAGCATAAGGGCTTTAGTTAGCATAAGAGGCAGGACATTTGCTAGGGACAGGGTTAGCGTAAAGTTTAGGGATCGTGTCAGGAAATGACCTAGGGATAGTGTCAAGAGCTTAGTTACAGTATCAGGGCCTTATTTAGGACCCGTGTCAGGGCTTGAGGTAGGGACAGCGTCAGTGCCTGACTCTGGGAGAGCAACAGGGCCTGAGTGAGGCCTAGCGTCAGGCCCATAGCTGGGGACACTGTCAGGGCATGATGTAGGAGCAGCATCAGGGCCTTTGTTGCATCAGCATTAGTGTCTTAGTTACAGACATGATCAGGGCCTGAGTTAGTCACAGCGTCAAGGCCTCAGTTAGGCATAGCTTCAGGGACTGAGTTACGGACAGCCTCAGGTCTTCACTTAGGAACAGCGACAGGGCTTTCTTAGGGACGGTGTCAGGACCTTGGTTAGAAATGGGTCAGGATATTAGCTCAGGATAGTGTCCGGATTTTAGTTATTGCCGGCAGCAGGGCCTATATTAGAGATAGATTCCGGGCCTTAGTTAGGGACAGTGTCTGGGCCTTAATTAGGACTAGTCTGGGCCTTAGTTAGGGAGAGCATTATGGCTTCGGTGAGGATAAGGGGCAGGACGTTAGCTCGGGACAGAGTCAGGTTCCAGGCCAGTGGTAGTGTCAGGATGTGAGCTAGGGATAGGGTGAAGACCTTAGTTATTGAGAGCATCAGGGCCTTAGTTAGGACCAGCGTCAGGGCCTTCATCAGGACCAGTGTCAGGGCTTCACGTACGGACAGCGTCAGAGCCTAACTAAGGTACGGCAACGGGGCCTAAGTGAGGCCTATCTTTAGGACCTGAGTTAGGGACAGTGTCAGGGCATGACTTAGGAGCCGTATAAGGGCCTCTGTAGAATCAGCATTAGGGTCTTCGTTAAAGACATTCTCAGGGCCTCTGTTAGGGACCGCCTCAGGGCCTCACTTAGGGACAGCGTCAGGGCTTACTTTGGGACAGTTTCAGGACCTTGGTAAGACATGGGTCAGGATATTAACTCGGGATAATGTCAGGACTTTAGATATTGACTGCAGCAGGGCCTTAGAGACAGTGTCTCAGCCTGACTTAGGACTAGCATCAGAGCCTTTGTTAGGTACAGTGTCAGGGACTGAGTTAGGTGTAGTGTCAGGGCCTTAGTAAGGGACAGGGTCAGGGCCTGAGTTAGGACGAGCCTCCAGGCCTCAGTTAGGGCCAGGGTCACGGCCTCGGGACTAATTTTAGGGCCTTAGTTAGGAACAGCATCAGGGATTGATTTAGCATAAGAAGCTCAACATTAGTTAAAGACAAGGTTAGGTTAAGGTCTAGGGATTGTGTCAGGGCATGACCTAGGGATAGTGTCAAGACCTTAGTTACTTAGGGCATCAGGGCCTAATTTAGGACCAGTGTCAGGGCTTCAGGTAGGGATAGCGTCAGAGCCTGACTTAGGGAGAGCGACAGGGCTTGAGTGAGGCCTAGTGTCAGAGCCTTAGCTAGGGATAGTATCAGGGCATGACTTAGGAGCAGCATAAGGGCCTTGGTAGGATCAGCCTCAGGGGCTTTGTTAAAGACATTATCAGGGCCTCTGTTAGGGACAGCCTTAGGGCCTCCCTTAGGGACAGTGTCAGGGCTTACTTAGGGACAGTTTCAGGAGCTTGGTAAGAGATGGGTCCGGAAATTACCTCAGGATAGTGTCAGGACATTAGATATTGACGGCAGCAGGGCCTTAGTTAGGGACAGTGTCAAGGCCTTAGTTAGTACTAGCATCTGGGCCTCTGTTAGGTACAGTGTCAGGGCCTGAGTTAGGAATAGTGTTAGGGCGTTAGTTCGGGACAGTATCACGGCCTTGGGACTAAATTCAGGGCCTGAGGTAGTCACAGCATAAGGGCTTTAGTTAGCATAAGAGGCAGGACATTTGCTAGGGACAGGGTTAGGGTAAAGTTTAGGGATCGTGTCAGGAAATGACCTAGGGATAGTGTCAAGAGCTTAGTTACAGTATCAGGGCCTTATTTAGGACCCGTGTCAGGGCTTGAGGTAGGGACAGCGTCAGTGCCTGACTCTGGGAGAGCGACAGGGCTTGAGTGAGGCCTAGTGTCAGAGCCTTAGCTAGGGATAGTATCAGGGCATGACTTAGGAGCAGTATAAGGGCCTTGGTAGGATCAGCCTCAGGGGCTTTGTTAAAGACATTATCAGGGCCTCTGTTAGGGACAGCCTTAGGGCCTCCCTTAGGGACAGCATCAGGGCTTACTTAGGGACAGTTTCAGGAGCTTGGTAAGAGATGGGTCCGGAAATTACCTCAGGATAGTGTCAGGACATTAGATATTGACGGCAGCAGGGCCTTAGTTAGGGACAGTGTCAAGGCCTTAGTTAGTACTGGCATCTGGGCCTCAGTTAGGTACAGTGTCAGGGCCTGAGTTAGGAATAGTGTTAGGGCCTGAGTTAGGGACAGTATCACGGCCTTGGGACTAAATTCAGGGCCTGAGGTAGTCACAGCATAAGAGCTTAATTAGCATAAGAGGCAGGACATTTGCTAGGGACAGGGTTAGGGTAAAGTTTAGGGAACGTGTCAGGAAATGACCTAGGGATAGTGTCAAGGGCTTAGTTACAGTATCAGGGCCTTATTTAGGACCCGTGTCAGGGCTTCAGGTAGGGACAGCGTCAGTGCTTGACTCTGGGAGAGCAACAGGGCCTGAGTGAGGCCTAGCGTCAGGCCCATAGCTGGGGACACTGTCAGGGCATGATGTAGGAGCAGCATCAAGGCCTTTGTTGCATCAGCATTAGTGTCTTAGTTACAGACATGATCAGGGCCTGAGTTAGTCACAGCGTCAAGGCCTCAGTTAGGCATAGCTTCAGGGACTGAGTTACGGACAGCCTCAGGTCTTCACTTAGGAACAGCGACAGGGCTTTCTTTGGGACGGTGTCAGGACCTTGGTTAGAAATGGGTCAGGATATTAGCTCAGGATAGTGTCCGGATTTTAGTTATTGCCGGCAGCAGGGCCTATATTAGAGATAGATTCCGGGCCTTAGTTAGGGACAGTGTCAGGGCCTTAATTAGGACTAGTCTGGGCCTTAGTTAGGGAGAGCATTACGGCTTCGGTGAGGATAAGGGGCAGGACGTTAGCTCGGGACAGAGTCAGGTTCCAGGCCAGTGGTAGTGTCAGGATGTGAGCTAGGGATAGGGTGAAGACCTTACTTATTGAGAGCATCAGGGCCTTAGTTAGGACCAGCGTCAGGGCCTTCATCAGGACCAGTGTCAGGGCTTCACGTTCGGACAGCGTCAGAGCCTAACTAAGGTACGGCAACAGGGCCTAAGTGAGGCCTATCATTAGGGCCTGAGTTAGGGACAGTGTCAGGACATGACTTAGGAGCCGTATAAGGGCCTCTGTAGGATCAGCATTAGGGTCTTCGTTAAAGACATTCTCAGGGCCTCTGTTAGGGACCGCCTCAGGGCCTCACTTAGGGACAGCGTCAGGGCTTACTTTGGGACAGTTTCAGGACCTTGGTAAGACATGGGTCAGGATATTAGCTCGGGATAATGTCAGGACTTTAGATATTGACTGCAGCAGGGCCTTAGAGACAGTGTCTCAGCCTGACTTAGGACTAGCATCAGAGCCTTTGTTAGGTACAGTGTCAGGGACTGAGTTAGGTGTAGTGTCAGGGCCTTAGTGAGGGACAGTGTCAGGGCCTGAGTTAGGACGAGCCTCCAGGCCTCAGTTAGGGCCAGGGTCACGGCCTCGGGACTAATTTTAGGGCCTTAGTTAGGAACAGCATCAGGGATTTATTTAGCATAAGAAGCTCAACATTAGTTAAAGACAAGGTTAGGTTAAGGTCTAGGGATTGTGTCAGTGCATGACCTAGGGATAGTGTCAAGACCTTAGTTACTTAGGGCATCAGGGCCTAATTTAGGACCAGTGTCAGGGCTTCAGGTATGGATAGCGTCAGAGCCTGACTTAGGGAGAGCGACAGGGCTTGAGTGAGGCCTAGTGTCAGAGCCTTAGCTAGGGATAGTATCAGGGCATGACTTAGGAGCAGCATAAGGGCCTTGGTAGGATCAGCCTCAGGGGCTTTGTTAAAGACATTATCAGGGCCTCTGTTAGGGACAGCCTTAGGGCCTCCCTTAGGGACTGCGTCAGGGCTTACTTAGGGACAGTTTCAGGAGCTTGGTAAGAGATGGGTCCGGAAATTACCTCAGGATAGTGTCAGGACATTAGATATTGACGGCAGCAGGGCCTTAGTTAGGGACAGTGTCAAGGCCTTAGTTAGTACTGGTATCTGGGCCTCTGTTAGGTACAGTGTCAGGGCCTGAGTTAGGAATAGTGTTAGGGCCTTAGTTCGGGACAGTATCACGGCCTTGGGACTAAATTCAGGGCCTGAGGTAGTCACAGCATAAGGGCTTTAGTTAGCATAAGAGGCAGGACATTTGCTAGGGACAGGGTTATGGTAAAGTTTAGGGATCGTGTCAGGAAATGACCTAGGGATAGTGTCAAGAGCTTAGTTACAGTATCAGGGCCTTATTTAGGACCCGTGTCAGGGCTTGAGGTAGGGACAGCGTCAGTGCCTGACTCTGGGAGAGCAACAGGGCCTGAGTGAGGCCTAGCGTCAGGCCCATAGCTGGGGACACTGTCAGGGCATGATGTAGGAGCAGCATCAGGGCCTTTGTTGCATCAGCATTAGTGTCTTAGTTACAGACATGATCAGGGCCTGAGTTAGTCACAGCGTCAAGGCCTCAGTTAGGCATAGCTTCAGGGACTGAGTTACGGACAGCCTCAGGTCTTCACTTAGGAACAGCGACAGGGCTTTCTTAGGGACGGTGTCAGGACCTCGGTTAGAAATGGGTCAGGATATTAGCTCAGGATAGTGTCCGGATTTTAGTTATTGCCGGCAGCAGGGCCTATATTAGAGATAGATTCCGGGCCTTAGTTAGGGAGAGTGTCAGGGCCTTAATTAGGACTAGTCTGGGCCTTAGTTAGGGAGAGCATTACGGCTTCGGTGAGGATAAGGGGCAGGACGTTAGCTCGGGACAGAGTCAGGTTCCAGGCCAGTGGTAGTGTCAGGATGTGAGCTAGGGATAGGGTGAAGATCTTACTTATTGAGAGCATCAGGGCCTTAGTTAGGACCAGCGTCAGGGCCTTCATCAGGACCAGTGTCAGGGCTTCACGTACGGACAGCGTCAGAGCCTAACTAAGGTACGGCAACGGGGCCTAAGTGAGGCCTATCTTTAGGGCCTGAGTTAGGGGCAGTGTCAGGGCATGACTTAGGAGCCGTATAAGGGCCTCTGTAGGATCAGCATTAGGGACTTCGTTAAAGACATTCTCAGGGCCTCTGTTAGGGACCACCTCAGCGCCTCACTTAGGGACAGCGTCAGGGCTTACTTAGGGACAGTTTCAGGACCTTGGTAAGACATGGGTCAGGATATTAGCTCGGGATAATGTCAGGACTTTAGATATTGACTGCAGCAGGGCCTTAGAGACAGTGTCTCAGCCTGACTTAGGACTAGCATCAGAGCCTTTGTTAGGTACAGTGTCAGGGACTGAGTTAGGTGTAGTGTCAGGGCCTTAGTTAGGGACAGTGTCAGGGCCTGAGTTAGGACGAGCCTCCAGGCCTCAGTTAGGGCCAGGGTCACGGCCTCGGGACTAATTTTAGGGCCTTAGTTAGGAACAGCATCAGGGATTGATTTAGCATAAGAAGCTCAACATTAGTTAAAGACAAGGTTAGGTTAAGGTCTAGGGATTGTGTCAGGGCATGACCTAGGGATAGTGTCAAGACCTTAGTTACTTAGGGCATCAGGGCCTAATTTAGGACAAGTGTCAGGGCTTCAGGTAGGGATAGCGTCAGAGCCTGACTTAGGGAGAGCGACAGGGCTTGAGTGAGGCCTAGTGTCAGAGCCTTAGCTAGGGATAGTATCAGGGCATGACTTAGGAGCAGCATAAGGGCCTTGGTAGGATCAGTCTCAGGGGCTTTGTTAAAGACATTATCAGGGCCTCTGTTAGGGACAGCCTTAGGGCCTCCCTTAGGGACAGCGTCAGGGCTTACTTAGGGACAGTTTCAGGACCTTGGTAAGACATGGGTCAGGATATTAGCTCAGGAGAATGTCAGGACTTTAGATATTGACTGCAGCAGGGCCTTAGAGACAGTGTCTCAGCCTGACTTAGGAGTAGCATCAGAGCCTTTGTTAGGGACAGTGTCAGGGCCTGAGTTAGGACGAGCCTCCAGGCCTCAGTTAGGGCCAGGTTCACGGCCTCGGGACTAATTTTAGAGCCTTAGTTAGGAACAGCATCAGGGATTTATTTAGCATAAGAAGCTCAACATTAGTTAAAGACGAGGTTAGGTTCAGGTCTAGGGATTGTGTCAGGGCATGACCTAGGGATAGTGTCAAGACCTTAGTTACTTAGGGCATCAGGGCCTAATTTAGGACCAGTGTCAGGGCTTCAGGTAGGGATAGCGTCAGAGCCTGACTTAGGGAGAGCGACAGGGCTTGAGTGAGGCCTAGTGTCAGAGCCTTAGCTAGGGATAGTATCAGGGCATGACTTAGGAGCGGTATAAGGGCCTTGGAAGGATCAGCCTCAGGGGCTTTGTTAAAGACATTATCAGGGCCTCTGTTAGGGACAGCCTTAGGGCCTCCCTTACGGACAGTGTCAGGGCTTACTTAGGGACAGTTTCAGGAGCTTGGTAAGAGATGGGTCCGGAAATTACCTCAGGATAGTGTCAGGACATTAGATATTGAGGCAGCAGGGCCTTAGTTACGGACAGTGTCAAGGCCTTAGTTAGTACTGGCATCTGGGCCTCTGTTAGGTACAGTGTCAGGGCCTGAGTTAGGAATAGTGTTAGGGCCTTAGTTAGGGACAGTATCACGGCCTTGGGACTAAATTCAGGGCCTGAGGTAGTCACAGCATAAGGGCTTTAGTTAGCATAAGAGGCAGGACATTTGCTAGGGACAGGGTTAGCGTAAAGTTTAGGGATCGTGTCAGGAAATGACCTAGGGATAGTGTCAAGAGCTTAGTTACAGTATCAGGGCCTTGTTTAGGACCCGAGTCAGGGCTTGAGGTAGGGACAGCGTCAGTGCCTGACTCTGGGAGAGCAACAGGGCCTGAGTGAGGCCTAGCGTCAGGCCCATAGCTGGGGACACTGTCAGGGCATGATGTAGGAGCAGCATCAGGGCCTTTGTTGCATCAGCATTAGTGTCTTAGTTACAGACATGATCAGGGCCTGAGTTAGTCACAGCGTCAAGGCCTCAGTTAGGCATAGCTTCAGGGACTGAGTTACGGACAGCCTCAGGTCTTCACTCAGGAACAGCGACAGGGCTTTCTTAGGGACGGTGTCAGGACCTTGGTTAGAAATGGGTCAGGATATTAGCTTAGGATAGTGTCCGGATTTTAGTTATTGCCGGCAGCAGGGCCTATATTAGAGATAGATTCCGGGCCTTAGTTAGGGAGAGTGTCAGGGCCTTAATTAGGACTAGTCTGGGCCTTAGTTAGGGAGAGCATTACGGCTTCGGTGAGGATAAGGGGCAGGACGTTAGCTCGGGACAGAGTCAGGTTCCAGGCCAGTGGTAGTGTCAGGATGTGAGCTAGGGATAGGGTGAAGATCTTACTTATTGAGAGCATCAGGGCCTTAGTTAGGACCAGCGTCAGGGCCTTCATCAGGACCAGTGTCAGGGCTTCACGTACGGACAGCGTCAGAGCCTAACTAAGGTACGGCAACAGGGCCTAAGTGAGGCCTATCTTTAGGGCCTGAGTTAGGGACAGTGTCAGGGCATGACTTAGGAGCCGTATAAGGGCCTCTGTAGGATCAGCATTAGGGTCTTCGTTAAAGACATTCTCAGGGCCTCTGTTAGGGACCGCCTCAGGGCCTCACTTAGGGACAGCGTCAGGGCTTACTTTGGGACAGTTTCACGACCTTGGTAAGACATGGGTCAGGATATTAGCTCGGGATAATGTCAGGACTTTAGATATTGACTGCAGCAGGGCCTTAGAGACAGTGTCTCAGCCTGACTTAGGACTAGCATCAGAGCCTTTGTTAGGTACAGTGTCAGGGACTGAGTTAGGTGTAGTGTCAGGGCCTTAGTGAGGGACAGTGTCAGGGCCTGAGTTAGGACGAGCCTCCAGGCCTCAGTTAGGGCCAGGGTCACGGCCTCGGGACTAATTTTAGGGCCTTAGTTAGGAACAGCATCAGGGATTTATTTAGCATAAGAAGCTCAACATTAGTTAAAGACAAGGTTAGGTTAAGGTCTAGGGATTGTGTCAGGGCATGACCTAGGGATAGTGTCAAGACCTTAGTTACTTAGGGCATCAGGGCCTAATTTAGGACCAGTGTCAGGGCTTCAGGTAGGGATAGCGTCAGAGCCTGACTTAGGGAGAGCGACAGGGCTTGAGTGAGGCCTAGTGTCAGAGCCTTAGCTAGGGATAGTATTAGAGCATGACTTAGGAGCGGTATAAGGGCCTTGGTAGGATCAGCCTCAGGGGCTTTGTTAAAGACATTATCAGGGCCTCTGTTAGGGACAGCCTTAGGGCCTCTCTTAGGGACAGTGTCAGGGCTTACTTAGGGACAGTTTCAGGAGCTTGGTAAGAGATGGGTCCGGAAATTACCTCAGGATAGTGTCAGGACATTAGATATTGAGGCAGCAGGGCCTTAGTTACGGACAGTGTCAAGGCCTTAGTTAGTACTAGCATCTGGGCCTCTGTTAGGTACAGTGTCAGGGCCTGAGTTAGGAATAGTGTTAGGGCCTTAGTTCGGGACAGTATCACAGCCTTGGGACTAAATTCAGGGCCTGAGGTAGTCACAGCATAAGGGCTTTAGTTAGCATAAGAGGCAGGACATTTGCTAGGGACAGGGTTAGGGTAAAGTTTAGGGATCGTGTCAGGAAATGACCTAGGGATAGTGTCAAGAGCTTAGTTACAGTATCAGGGCCTTATTTAGGACCCGTGTCAGGGCTTGAGGTAGGGACAGCGTCAGTGCCTGACTCTGGGAGAGCAACAGGGCCTGAGTGAGGCCTAGCGTCAGGCCCATAGCTGGGGACACTGTCAGGGCATGATGTAGGAGCAGCATCAGGGCCTTTGTTGCATCAGCATTAGTGTCTTAGTTACAGACATGATCAGGGCCTGAGTTAGTCACAGCGTAAGGCCTCAGTTAGGCATAGCTTCAGGGACTGAGTTACGGACAGCCTCAGGTCTTCACTTAGGAACAGCGACAGGGCTTTCTTAGGGACGGTGTCAGGACCTTGGTTAGAAATGGGTCAGGATATTAGCTCAGGATAGTGTCCGGATTTTAGTTATTGCCGGCAGCAGGGCCTATATTAGAGATAGATTCCGGGCCTTAGTTAGGGACAGTGTCAGGGCCTTAATTAGGACTAGTCTGGGCCTTAGTTAGGGAGAGCATTACGGCTTCGGTGAGGATAAGGGGCAGGACGTTAGCTCGGGACAGAGTCAGGTTCCAGGCCAGTGGTAGTGTCAGGATGTGAGCTAGGGATAGGGTGAAGACCTTACTTATTGAGAGCATCAGGGCCTTAGTTAGGACCAGCGTCAGGGCCTTCATCAGGACCAGTGTCAGGGCTTCACGTACGGACAGCGTCAGAGCCTAACTAAGGTACGGCAACGGGGCCTAAGTGAGGCCTATCTTTAGGGCCTGAGTTAGGGACAGTGTCAGGGCATGACTTAGGAGCCGTATAAGGGCCTCTGTAGGATCAGCATTAGGGTCTTCGTTAAAGACATTCTCAGGGCCTCTGTTAGGGACCGCCTCAGGGCCTCACTTAGGGACAGCGTCAGGGCTTACTTTGGGACAGTTTCAGGACCTTGGTAAGACATGGGTCAGGATATTAGCTCAGGATAATGTCAGGACTTTAGATATTGACTGCAGCAGGGCCTTAGAGACAGTGTCTCAGCCTGACTTAGGACTAGCATCAGAGCCTTTGTTAGGTACAGTGTCAGGGACTGACTTAGGTGTAGTGTCAGGGCCTTAGTTAGGGACAGGGTCAGGGCCTGAGTTAGGACGAGCCTCCAGGCCTCAGTTAGGGCCAGGGTCACGGCCTCGGGACTAATTTTAGGGCCTTAGTTAGGAACAGCATCAGGGATTTATTTAGCATAAGAAGCTCAACATTAGTTAAAGACAAGGTTAGGTTAAGGTCTAGGGATTGGGTCAGGGCATGACCTAGGGATAGTGTCAAGACCTTAGTTACTTAGGGCATCAGGGCCTAATTTAGGACCAGTGTCAGGGCTTCAGGTAGGGATAGCGTCAGAGCCTGACTTAGGGAGAGCGACAGGGCTTGAGTGAGGCCTAGTGTCAGAGCCTTAGCTAGGGATAGTATCAGGGCATGACTTAGGAGCGGTATAAGGGCCTTGGTAGGATCAGCCTCAGGGGCTTTGTTAAAGACATTATCAGGGCCTCTGTTAGGGACAGCCTTAGGGCCTCCCTTAGGGACAGTGTCAGGGCTTACTTAGGGACAGTTTCAGGAGCTTGGTAAGAGATGGGTCCGGAAATTACCTCAGGATAGTGTCAGGACATTAGATATTGAGGCAGCAGGGCCTTAGTTATGGACAGTGTCAAGGCCTTAGTTAGTACTGGCATCTGGGCCTCTGTTAGGTACAGTGTCAGGGCCTGAGTTAGGAATAGTGTTAGGGCCTTAGTTCGGGACAGTATCACGGCCTTGGGACTAAATTCAGGGCCTGAGGTAGTCACAGCATAAGGGCTTTAGTTAGCATAAGAGGCAGGACATTTGCTAGGGACAGGGTTAGGGTAAAGTTTAGGGATCGTGTCAGGAAATGACCTAGGGATAGTGTCAAGAGCTTAGTTACAGTATCAGGGCCTTGTTTAGGACCCGTGTCAGGGCTTGAGGTAGGGACAGCGTCAGTGCCTGACTCTGGGAGAGCAACAGGGCCTGAGTGAGGCCTAGCGTCAGGCCCATAGCTGGGGACACTGTCAGGGCATGATGTAGGAGCAGCATCAGGGCCTTTGTTGCATCAGCATTAGTGTCTTAGTTACAGACATGATCAGGGCCTGAGTTAGTCACAGCGTCAAGGCCTCAGTTAGGCATAGCTTCAGGGACTGAGTTACGGACAGCCTCAGGTCTTCACTCAGGAACAGCGACAGGGCTTTCTTAGGGACGGTGTCAGGACCTTGGTTAGAAATGGGTCAGGATATTAGCTTAGGATAGTGTCCGGATTTTAGTTATTGCCGGCAGCAGGACCTATATTAGAGATAGATTCCGGGCCTTAGTTAGGGACAGTGTCAGGGCCTTAATTAGGACTAGTCTGGGCCTTAGTTAGGGAGAGCATTACGGCTTCGGTGAGGATAAGGGGCAGGACGTTAGCTCGGGACAGAGTCAGGTTCCAGGCCAGTGGTAGTGTCAGGATGTGAGCTAGGGATAGGGTGAAGATCTTACTTATTGAGAGCATCAGGGCCTTAGTTAGGACCAGCGTCAGGGCCTTCATCAGGACCAGTGTCAGGGCTTCACGTACGGACAGCGTCAGAGCCTAACTAAGGTACGGCAACAGGGCCTAAGTGAGGCCTATCTTTAGGGCCTGAGTTAGGGACAGTGTCAGGGCATGACTTAGGAGCCGTATAAGGGCCTCTGTAGGATCAGCATTAGGGTCTTCGTTAAAGACATTCTCAGGGCCTCTGTTAGGGACCGCCTCAGGGCCTCACTTAGGGACAGCGTCAGGGCTTACTTTGGGACAGTTTCACGACCTTGGTAAGACATGGGTCAGGATATTAGCTCGGGATAATGTCAGGACTTTAGATATTGACTGCAGCAGGGCCTTAGAGACAGTGTCTCAGCCTGACTTAGGACTAGCATCAGAGCCTTTGTTAGGTACAGTGTCAGGGACTGAGTTAGGTGTAGTGTCAGGGCCTTAGTGAGGGACAGTGTCAGGGCCTGAGTTAGGACGAGCCTCCAGGCCTCAGTTAGGGCCAGGGTCACGGCCTCGGGACTAATTTTAGGGCCTTAGTTAGGAACAGCATCAGGGATTTATTTAGCATAAGAAGCTCAACATTAGTTAAAGACAAGGTTAGGTTAAGGTCTAGGGATTGTGTCAGGGCATGACCTAGGGATAGTGTCAAGACCTTAGTTACTTAGGGCATCAGGGCCTAATTTAGGACCAGTGTCAGGGCTTCAGGTAGGGATAGCGTCAGAGCCTGACTTAGGGAGAGCGACAGGGCTTGAGTGAGGCCTAGTGTCAGAGCCTTAGCTAGGGATAGTATTAGAGCATGACTTAGGAGCGGTATAAGGGCCTTGGTAGGATCAGCCTCAGGGGCTTTGTTAAAGACATTATCAGGGCCTCTGTTAGGGACAGCCTTAGGGCCTCTCTTAGGGACAGTGTCAGGGCTTACTTAGGGACAGTTTCAGGAGCTTGGTAAGAGATGGGTCCGGAAATTACCTCAGGATAGTGTCAGGACATTAGATATTGAGGCAGCAGGGCCTTAGTTACGGACAGTGTCAAGGCCTTAGTTAGTACTAGCATCTGGGCCTCTGTTAGGTACAGTGTCAGGGCCTGAGTTAGGAATAGTGTTAGGGCCTTAGTTCGGGACAGTATCACAGCCTTGGGACTAAATTCAGGGCCTGAGGTAGTCACAGCATAAGGGCTTTAGTTAGCATAAGAGGCAGGACATTTGCTAGGGACAGGGTTAGGGTAAAGTTTAGGGATCGTGTCAGGAAATGACCTAGGGATAGTGTCAAGAGCTTAGTTACAGTATCAGGGCCTTATTTAGGACCCGTGTCAGGGCTTGAGGTAGGGACAGCGTCAGTGCCTGACTCTGGGAGAGCAACAGGGCCTGAGTGAGGCCTAGCGTCAGGCCCATAGCTGGGGACACTGTCAGGGCATGATGTAGGAGCAGCATCAGGGCCTTTGTTGCATCAGCATTAGTGTCTTAGTTACAGACATGATCAGGGCCTGAGTTAGTCACAGCGTAAGGCCTCAGTTAGGCATAGCTTCAGGGACTGAGTTACGGACAGCCTCAGGTCTTCACTTAGGAACAGCGACAGGGCTTTCTTAGGGACGGTGTCAGGACCTTGGTTAGAAATGGGTCAGGATATTAGCTCAGGATAGTGTCCGGATTTTAGTTATTGCCGGCAGCAGGGCCTATATTAGAGATAGATTCCGGGCCTTAGTTAGGGACAGTGTCAGGGCCTTAATTAGGACTAGTCTGGGCCTTAGTTAGGGAGAGCATTACGGCTTCGGTGAGGATAAGGGGCAGGACGTTAGCTCGGGACAGAGTCAGGTTCCAGGCCAGTGGTAGTGTCAGGATGTGAGCTAGGGATAGGGTGAAGACCTTACTTATTGAGAGCATCAGGGCCTTAGTTAGGACCAGCGTCAGGGCCTTCATCAGGACCAGTGTCAGGGCTTCACGTACGGACAGCGTCAGAGCCTAACTAAGGTACGGCAACGGGGCCTAAGTGAGGCCTATCTTTAGGGCCTGAGTTAGGGACAGTGTCAGGGCATGACTTAGGAGCCGTATAAGGGCCTCTGTAGGATCAGCATTAGGGTCTTCGTTAAAGACATTCTCAGGGCCTCTGTTAGGGACCGCCTCAGGGCCTCACTTAGGGACAGCGTCAGGGCTTACTTTGGGACAGTTTCAGGACCTTGGTAAGACATGGGTCAGGATATTAGCTCAGGATAATGTCAGGACTTTAGATATTGACTGCAGCAGGGCCTTAGAGACAGTGTCTCAGCCTGACTTAGGACTAGCATCAGAGCCTTTGTTAGGTACAGTGTCAGGGACTGACTTAGGTGTAGTGTCAGGGCCTTAGTTAGGGACAGGGTCAGGGCCTGAGTTAGGACGAGCCTCCAGGCCTCAGTTAGGGCCAGGGTCACGGCCTCGGGACTAATTTTAGGGCCTTAGTTAGGAACAGCATCAGGGATTTATTTAGCATAAGAAGCTCAACATTAGTTAAAGACAAGGTTAGGTTAAGGTCTAGGGATTGGGTCAGGGCATGACCTAGGGATAGTGTCAAGACCTTAGTTACTTAGGGCATCAGGGCCTAATTTAGGACCAGTGTCAGGGCTTCAGGTAGGGATAGCGTCAGAGCCTGACTTAGGGAGAGCGACAGGGCTTGAGTGAGGCCTAGTGTCAGAGCCTTAGCTAGGGATAGTATCAGGGCATGACTTAGGAGCGGTATAAGGGCCTTGGTAGGATCAGCCTCAGGGGCTTTGTTAAAGACATTATCAGGGCCTCTGTTAGGGACAGCCTTAGGGCCTCCCTTAGGGACAGTGTCAGGGCTTACTTAGGGACAGTTTCAGGAGCTTGGTAAGAGATGGGTCCGGAAATTACCTCAGGATAGTGTCAGGACATTAGATATTGAGGCAGCAGGGCCTTAGTTATGGACAGTGTCAAGGCCTTAGTTAGTACTGGCATCTGGGCCTCTGTTAGGTACAGTGTCAGGGCCTGAGTTAGGAATAGTGTTAGGGCCTTAGTTCGGGACAGTATCACGGCCTTGGGACTAAATTCAGGGCCTGAGGTAGTCACAGCATAAGGGCTTTAGTTAGCATAAGAGGCAGGACATTTGCTAGGGACAGGGTTAGGGTAAAGTTTAGGGATCGTGTCAGGAAATGACCTAGGGATAGTGTCAAGAGCTTAGTTACAGTATCAGGGCCTTGTTTAGGACCCGTGTCAGGGCTTGAGGTAGGGACAGCGTCAGTGCCTGACTCTGGGAGAGCAACAGGGCCTGAGTGAGGCCTAGCGTCAGGCCCATAGCTGGGGACACTGTCAGGGCATGATGTAGGAGCAGCATCAGGGCCTTTGTTGCATCAGCATTAGTGTCTTAGTTACAGACATGATCAGGGCCTGAGTTAGTCACAGCGTCAAGGCCTCAGTTAGGCATAGCTTCAGGGACTGAGTTACGGACAGCCTCAGGTCTTCACTCAGGAACAGCGACAGGGCTTTCTTAGGGACGGTGTCAGGACCTTGGTTAGAAATGGGTCAGGATATTAGCTTAGGATAGTGTCCGGATTTTAGTTATTGCCGGCAGCAGGACCTATATTAGAGATAGATTCCGGGCCTTAGTTAGGGACAGTGTCAGGGCCTTAATTAGGACTAGTCTGGGCCTTAGTTAGGGAGAGCATTACGGCTTCGGTGAGGATAAGGGGCAGGACGTTAGCTCGGGACAGAGTCAGGTTCCAGGCCAGTGGTAGTGTCAGGATGTGAGCTAGGGATAGGGTGAAGATCTTACTTATTGAGAGCATCAGGGCCTTAGTTAGGACCAGCGTCAGGGCCTTCATCAGGACCAGTGTCAGGGCTTCACGTACGGACAGCGTCAGAGCCTAACTAAGGTACGGCAACAGGGCCTAAGTGAGGCCTATCTTTAGGGCCTGAGTTAGGGACAGTGTCAGGGCATGACTTAGGAGCCGTATAAGGGCCTCTGTAGGATCAGCATTAGGGTCTTCGTTAAAGACATTCTCAGGGCCTCTGTTAGGGACCGCCTCAGGGCCTCACTTAGGGACAGCGTCAGGGCTTACTTTGGGACAGTTTCACGACCTTGGTAAGACATGGGTCAGGATATTAGCTCGGGATAATGTCAGGACTTTAGATATTGACTGCAGCAGGGCCTTAGAGACAGTGTCTCAGCCTGACTTAGGACTAGCATCAGAGCCTTTGTTAGGTACAGTGTCAGGGACTGAGTTAGGTGTAGTGTCAGGGCCTTAGTGAGGGACAGTGTCAGGGCCTGAGTTAGGACGAGCCTCCAGGCCTCAGTTAGGGCCAGGGTCACGGCCTCGGGACTAATTTTAGGGCCTTAGTTAGGAACAGCATCAGGGATTTATTTAGCATAAGAAGCTCAACATTAGTTAAAGACAAGGTTAGGTTAAGGTCTAGGGATTGTGTCAGGGCATGACCTAGGGATAGTGTCAAGACCTTAGTTACTTAGGGCATCAGGGCCTAATTTAGGACCAGTGTCAGGGCTTCAGGTAGGGATAGCGTCAGAGCCTGACTTAGGGAGAGCGACAGGGCTTGAGTGAGGCCTAGTGTCAGAGCCTTAGCTAGGGATAGTATTAGAGCATGACTTAGGAGCGGTATAAGGGCCTTGGTAGGATCAGCCTCAGGGGCTTTGTTAAAGACATTATCAGGGCCTCTGTTAGGGACAGCCTTAGGGCCTCTCTTAGGGACAGTGTCAGGGCTTACTTAGGGACAGTTTCAGGAGCTTGGTAAGAGATGGGTCCGGAAATTACCTCAGGATAGTGTCAGGACATTAGATATTGAGGCAGCAGGGCCTTAGTTACGGACAGTGTCAAGGCCTTAGTTAGTACTAGCATCTGGGCCTCTGTTAGGTACAGTGTCAGGGCCTGAGTTAGGAATAGTGTTAGGGCCTTAGTTCGGGACAGTATCACAGCCTTGGGACTAAATTCAGGGCCTGAGGTAGTCACAGCATAAGGGCTTTAGTTAGCATAAGAGGCAGGACATTTGCTAGGGACAGGGTTAGGGTAAAGTTTAGGGATCGTGTCAGGAAATGACCTAGGGATAGTGTCAAGAGCTTAGTTACAGTATCAGGGCCTTATTTAGGACCCGTGTCAGGGCTTGAGGTAGGGACAGCGTCAGTGCCTGACTCTGGGAGAGCAACAGGGCCTGAGTGAGGCCTAGCGTCAGGCCCATAGCTGGGGACACTGTCAGGGCATGATGTAGGAGCAGCATCAGGGCCTTTGTTGCATCAGCATTAGTGTCTTAGTTACAGACATGATCAGGGCCTGAGTTAGTCACAGCGTAAGGCCTCAGTTAGGCATAGCTTCAGGGACTGAGTTACGGACAGCCTCAGGTCTTCACTTAGGAACAGCGACAGGGCTTTCTTAGGGACGGTGTCAGGACCTTGGTTAGAAATGGGTCAGGATATTAGCTCAGGATAGTGTCCGGATTTTAGTTATTGCCGGCAGCAGGGCCTATATTAGAGATAGATTCCGGGCCTTAGTTAGGGACAGTGTCAGGGCCTTAATTAGGACTAGTCTGGGCCTTAGTTAGGGAGAGCATTACGGCTTCGGTGAGGATAAGGGGCAGGACGTTAGCTCGGGACAGAGTCAGGTTCCAGGCCAGTGGTAGTGTCAGGATGTGAGCTAGGGATAGGGTGAAGACCTTACTTATTGAGAGCATCAGGGCCTTAGTTAGGACCAGCGTCAGGGCCTTCATCAGGACCAGTGTCAGGGCTTCACGTACGGACAGCGTCAGAGCCTAACTAAGGTACGGCAACGGGGCCTAAGTGAGGCCTATCTTTAGGGCCTGAGTTAGGGACAGTGTCAGGGCATGACTTAGGAGCCGTATAAGGGCCTCTGTAGGATCAGCATTAGGGTCTTCGTTAAAGACATTCTCAGGGCCTCTGTTAGGGACCGCCTCAGGGCCTCACTTAGGGACAGCGTCAGGGCTTACTTTGGGACAGTTTCAGGACCTTGGTAAGACATGGGTCAGGATATTAGCTCAGGATAATGTCAGGACTTTAGATATTGACTGCAGCAGGGCCTTAGAGACAGTGTCTCAGCCTGACTTAGGACTAGCATCAGAGCCTTTGTTAGGTACAGTGTCAGGGACTGACTTAGGTGTAGTGTCAGGGCCTTAGTTAGGGACAGGGTCAGGGCCTGAGTTAGGACGAGCCTCCAGGCCTCAGTTAGGGCCAGGGTCACGGCCTCGGGACTAATTTTAGGGCCTTAGTTAGGAACAGCATCAGGGATTTATTTAGCATAAGAAGCTCAACATTAGTTAAAGACAAGGTTAGGTTAAGGTCTAGGGATTGGGTCAGGGCATGACCTAGGGATAGTGTCAAGACCTTAGTTACTTAGGGCATCAGGGCCTAATTTAGGACCAGTGTCAGGGCTTCAGGTAGGGATAGCGTCAGAGCCTGACTTAGGGAGAGCGACAGGGCTTGAGTGAGGCCTAGTGTCAGAGCCTTAGCTAGGGATAGTATCAGGGCATGACTTAGGAGCGGTATAAGGGCCTTGGTAGGATCAGCCTCAGGGGCTTTGTTAAAGACATTATCAGGGCCTCTGTTAGGGACAGCCTTAGGGCCTCCCTTAGGGACAGTGTCAGGGCTTACTTAGGGACAGTTTCAGGAGCTTGGTAAGAGATGGGTCCGGAAATTACCTCAGGATAGTGTCAGGACATTAGATATTGAGGCAGCAGGGCCTTAGTTATGGACAGTGTCAAGGCCTTAGTTAGTACTGGCATCTGGGCCTCTGTTAGGTACAGTGTCAGGGCCTGAGTTAGGAATAGTGTTAGGGCCTTAGTTCGGGACAGTATCACGGCCTTGGGACTAAATTCAGGGCCTGAGGTAGTCACAGCATAAGGGCTTTAGTTAGCATAAGAGGCAGGACATTTGCTAGGGACAGGGTTAGGGTAAAGTTTAGGGATCGTGTCAGGAAATGACCTAGGGATAGTGTCAAGAGCTTAGTTACAGTATCAGGGCCTTGTTTAGGACCCGTGTCAGGGCTTGAGGTAGGGACAGCGTCAGTGCCTGACTCTGGGAGAGCAACAGGGCCTGAGTGAGGCCTAGCGTCAGGCCCATAGCTGGGGACACTGTCAGGGCATGATGTAGGAGCAGCATCAGGGCCTTTGTTGCATCAGCATTAGTGTCTTAGTTACAGACATGATCAGGGCCTGAGTTAGTCACAGCGTCAAGGCCTCAGTTAGGCATAGCTTCAGGGACTGAGTTACGGACAGCCTCAGGTCTTCACTCAGGAACAGCGACAGGGCTTTCTTAGGGACGGTGTCAGGACCTTGGTTAGAAATGGGTCAGGATATTAGCTTAGGATAGTGTCCGGATTTTAGTTATTGCCGGCAGCAGGACCTATATTAGAGATAGATTCCGGGCCTTAGTTAGGGACAGTGTCAGGGCCTTAATTAGGACTAGTCTGGGCCTTAGTTAGGGAGAGCATTACGGCTTCGGTGAGGATAAGGGGCAGGACGTTAGCTCGGGACAGAGTCAGGTTCCAGGCCAGTGGTAGTGTCAGGATGTGAGCTAGGGATAGGGTGAAGATCTTACTTATTGAGAGCATCAGGGCCTTAGTTAGGACCAGCGTCAGGGCCTTCATCAGGACCAGTGTCAGGGCTTCACGTACGGACAGCGTCAGAGCCTAACTAAGGTACGGCAACAGGGCCTAAGTGAGGCCTATCTTTAGGGCCTGAGTTAGGGACAGTGTCAGGGCATGACTTAGGAGCCGTATAAGGGCCTCTGTAGGATCAGCATTAGGGTCTTCGTTAAAGACATTCTCAGGGCCTCTGTTAGGGACCGCCTCAGGGCCTCACTTAGGGACAGCGTCAGGGCTTACTTTGGGACAGTTTCAGGACCTTGGTAAGACATGGGTCAGGATATTAGCTCGGGATAATGTCAGGACTTTAGATATTGACTGCAGCAGGGCCTTAGAGACAGTGTCTCAGCCTGACTTAGGACTAGCATCAGAGCCTTTGTTAGGTACAGTGTGAGGGACTGAGTTAGGTGTAGTGTCAGGGCCTTAGTGAGGGACAGTGTCAGGGCCTGTGTTAGGACGAGCCTCCAGGCCTCAGTTAGGGCCAGGGTCACGGCCTCGGGACTAATTTTAGGGCCTTAGTTAGGAACAGCATCAGGGATTTATTTAGCATAAGAAGCTCAACATTAGTTAAAGACAAGGTTAGGTTAAGGTCTAGGGATTGTGTCAGGGCATGACCTAGGGATAGTGTCAAGACCTTAGTTACTTAGGGCATCAGGGCCTAATTTAGGACCAGTGTCAGGGCTTCAGGTAGGGATAGCGTCAGAGCCTGACTTAGGGAGAGCGACAGGGCTTGAGTGAGGCCTAGTGTCAGAGCCTTAGCTAGGGATAGTATCAGGGCATGACTTAGGAGCAGTATAAGAGCCTTGGTAGGATCAGCCTCAGGGGCTTTGTTAAAGACATTATCAGGGTCTCTGTTACGGACAGCCTTAGGGCCTCCCTTAGGGACAGCGTCAGGGCTTACTTAGAGACAGTTTCAGGAGCTTGGTAAGACATGGGTCAGGATATTAGCTCAGGAGAATGTCAGGACTTTAGATATTGACTGCAGCAGGGCCTTAGAGACAGTGTCTCAGCCTGACTTAGGACTAGCATCAGAGCCTTTGTTAGGTACAGTGTCAGGGACTGAGTTAGGTGTAGTGTCAGGGCCTTAGTTAGGGACAGGGTCAGGGCCTGAGTTAGGACGAGCCTCCAGGCCTCAGTTAGGGCCAGGGTCATGGCCTCGGGACTAATTTTAGGGCCTTAGTTAGGAACAGCATCAGGGATTTATTTAGCATAAGAAGCTCAACATTAGTTAAAGACAAGGTTAGGTTAAGGTCTAGGGATTTTGTCAGTGCATGACCTAGGGATAGTGTCAAGACCTTAGTTACTTAGGGCATCAGGGCCTAATTTAGGACCAGTGTCAGGGCTTCAGGTAGGGATAGCGTCAGAGCCTGACTTAGGGAGAGCGACAGGGCTTGAGTGAGGCCTAGTGTCAGAGCCTTAGCTAGGGATAGTATCAGGGCATGACTTAGGAGCAGCATAAGGGCCTTGGTAGGATCAGCCTCAGGGGCTTTGTTAAAGACATTATCAGGGCCTCTGTTAGGGACAGCCTTAGGGCCTCCCTTAGGGACAGTGTCAGGGCTTACTTAGGGACAGTTTCAGGAGCTTAGTAAGAGATGGGTCTGGAAATTACCTCAGGATAGTGTCAGGACATTAGATATTGAAGGCAGCAGGGCCTTAGTTAGGGACAGTGTCAAGGCCTTAGTTAGTACTAGCATCTGGGCCTCTGTTAGGTACAGTGTCAGGGCCTGAGTTAGGAATAGTGTTAGGGCCTTAGTTCGGGACAGTATCACGGCCTTGGGACTAAATTCAGGGCCTGAGGTAGTCACAGCATAAGGGCTTTAGTTAGCATAAGAGGCAGGACATTTGCTAGGGACAGGGTTAGGGTAAAGTTTAGGGATCGTGTCAGGAAATGACCTAGGGATAGTGTCAAGAGCTTAGTTACAGTATCAGGGCCTTATTTAGGACCCGTGTCAGGGTTTGAGGTAGGGACAGCGTCAGTGCCTGACTCTGGGAGAGCGACAGGGCTTGAGTGAGGCCTAGTGTCAGAGCCTTAGCTAGGGATAGTATCAGGGCATGACTTAGGAGCAGTATAAGGGCCTTGGTAGAATCAGCCTCAGGGGCTTTGTTAAAGACATTATCAGGGCCTCTGTTAGGGACAGCCTTAGGGCCTCCCTTAGGGACAGCATCAGGGCTTACTTAGGGACAGTTTCAGGAGCTTGGTAAGAGATGGGTCCGGAAATTACCTCAGGATAGTGTCAGGACATTAGATATTGACGGCAGCAGGGCCTTAGTTAGGGACAGTGTCAAGGCCTTAGTTAGTACTGGCATCTGGGCCTCTGTTAGGTACAGTGTCAGGGCCTGAGTTAGGAATAGTGTTAGGGCCTGAGTTAGGGACAGTATCACGGCCTTGGGACTAAATTCAGGGCCTGAGGTAGTCACAGCATAAGAGCTTAATTAGCATAAGAGGCAGGACATTTGCTAGGGACAGGGTTAGGGTAAAGTTTAGGGAACGTGTCAGGAAATGACCTAGGGATAGTGTCAAGGGCTTAGTTACAGTATCAGGGCCTTATTTAGGACCCGTGTCAGGGCTTCAGGTAGGGACAGCGTCAGTGCTTGACTCTGGGAGAGCAACAGGGCCTGAGTGAGGCCTAGCGTCAGGCCCATAGCTGGGGACACTGTCAGGGCATGATGTAGGAGCAGCATCAAGGCCTTTGTTGCATCAGCATTAGTGTCTTAGTTACAGACATGATCAGGGCCTGAGTTAGTCACAGCGTCAAGGCCTCAGTTAGGCATAGCTTCAGGGACTGAGTTACGGACAGCCTCAGGTCTTCACTTAGGAACAGCGACAGGGCTTTCTTTGGGACGGTGTCAGGACCTTGGTTAGAAATGGGTCAGGATATTAGCTCAGGATAGTGTCCGGATTTTAGTTATTGCCGGCAGCAGGGCCTATATTAGAGATAGATTCCGGGCCTTAGTTAGGGACAGTGTCAGGGCCTTAATTAGGACTAGTCTGGGCCTTAGTTAGGGAGAGCATTACGGCTTCGGTGAGGATAAGGGGCAGGACGTTAGCTCGGGACAGAGTCAGGTTCCAGGCCAGTGGTAGTGTCAGGATGTGAGCTAGGGATAGGGTGAAGACCTTACTTATTGAGAGCATCAGGGCCTTAGTTAGGACCAGCGTCAGGGCCTTCATCAGGACCAGTGTCAGGGCTTCACGTTCGGACAGCGTCAGAGCCTAACTAAGGTACGGCAACAGGGCCTAAGTGAGGCCTATCTTTAGGGCCTGAGTTAGGGGCAGTGTCAGGGCATGACTTAGGAGCCGTATAAGGGCCTCTGTAGGATCAGCATTAGGGACTTCGTTAAAGACATTCTCAGGGCCTCTGTTAGGGACCACCTCAGCGCCTCACTTAGGGACAGCGTCAGGGCTTACTTAGGGACAGTTTCAGGACCTTGGTAAGACATGGGTCAGGATATTAGCTCGGGATAATGTCAGGACTTTAGATATTGACTGCAGCAGGGCCTTAGAGACAGTGTCTCAGCCTGACTTAGGACTAGCATCAGAGCCTTTGTTAGGTACAGTGTCAGGGACTGAGTTAGGTGTAGTGTCAGGGCCTTAGTTAGGGACAGTGTCAGGGCCTGAGTTAGGACGAGCCTCCAGGCCTCAGTTAGGGCCAGGGTCACGGCCTCGGGACTAATTTTAGGGCCTTAGTTAGGAACAGCATCAGGGATTGATTTAGCATAAGAAGCTCAACATTAGTTAAAGACAAGGTTAGGTTAAGGTCTAGGGATTGTGTCAGGGCATGACCTAGGGATAGTGTCAAGACCTTAGTTACTTAGGGCATCAGGGCCTAATTTAGGACCAGTGTCAGGGCTTCAGGTAGGGATAGCGTCAGAGCCTGACTTAGGGAGAGCGACAGGGCTTGAGTGAGGCCTAGTGTCAGAGCCTTAGCTAGGGATAGTATCAGGGCATGACTTAGGAGCAGCATAAGGGCCTTGGTAGGATCAGTCTCAGGGGCTTTGTTAAAGACATTATCAGGGCCTCTGTTAGGGACAGCCTTAGGGCCTCCCTTAGGGACAGCGTCAGGGCTTACTTAGGGACAGTTTCAGGACCTTGGTAAGACATGGGTCAGGATATTAGCTCAGGAGAATGTCAGGACTTTAGATATTGACTGCAGCAGGGCCTTAGAGACAGTGTCTCAGCCTGACTTAGGACTAGCATCAGAGCCTTTGTTAGGGACAGTGTCAGGGCCTGAGTTAGGACGAGCCTCCAGGCCTCAGTTAGGGCCAGGTTCACGGCCTCGGGACTAATTTTAGAGCCTTAGTTAGGAACAGCATCAGGGATTTATTTAGCATAAGAAGCTCAACATTAGTTAAAGACGAGGTTAGGTTCAGGTCTAGGGATTGTGTCAGGGCATGACCTAGGGATAGTGTCAAGACCTTAGTTACTTAGGGCATCAGGGCCTAATTTAGGACCAGTGTCAGGGCTTCAGGTAGGGATAGCGTCAGAGCCTGACTTAGGGAGAGCGACAGGGCTTGAGTGAGGCCTAGTGTCAGAGCCTTAGCTAGGGATAGTATCACGGCATGACTTAGGAGCGGTATAAGGGCCTTGGAAGGATCAGCCTCAGGGGCTTTGTTAAAGACATTATCAGGGCCTCTGTTAGGGACAGCCTTAGGGCCTCCCTTACGGACAGTGTCAGGGCTTACTTAGGGACAGTTTCAGGAGCTTGGTAAGAGATGGGTCCGGAAATTACCTCAGGATAGTGTCAGGACATTAGATATTGAGGCAGCAGGGCCTTAGTTAGGGACAGTGTCAAGGCCTTAGTTAGTACTGGCATCTGGGCCTCTGTTAGGTACAGTGTCAGGGCCTGAGTTAGGAATAGTGTTAGGGCCTTAGTTAGGGACAGTATCACGGCCTTGGGACTAAATTCAGGGCCTGAGGTAGTCACAGCATAAGGGCTTTAGTTAGCATAAGAGGCAGGACATTTGCTAGGGACAGGGTTAGCGTAAAGTTTAGGGATCGTGTCAGGAAATGACCTAGGGATAGTGTCAAGAGCTTAGTTACAGTATCAGGGCCTTGTTTAGGACCCGCGTCAGGGCTTGAGGTAGGGACAGCGTCAGTGCCTGACTCTGGGAGAGCAACAGGGCCTGAGTGAGGCCTAGCGTCAGGCCCATAGCTGGGGACACTGTCAGGGCATGATGTAGGAGCAGCATCAGGGCCTTTGTTGCATCAGCATTAGTGTCTTAGTTACAGACATGATCAGGGCCTGAGTTAGTCACAGCGTCAAGGCCTCAGTTAGGCATAGCTTCAGGGACTGAGTTACGGACAGCCTCAGGTCTTCACTCAGGAACAGCGACAGGGCTTTCTTAGGGACGGTGTCAGGACCTTGGTTAGAAATGGGTCAGGATATTAGCTTAGGATAGTGTCCGGATTTTAGTTATTGCCGGCAGCAGGGCCTATATTAGAGATAGATTCCGGGCCTTAGTTAGGGAGAGTGTCAGGGCCTTAATTAGGACTAGTCTGGGCCTTAGTTAGGGAGAGCATTACGGCTTCGGTGAGGATAAGGGGCAGGACGTTAGCTCGGGACAGAGTCAGGTTCCAGGCCAGTGGTAGTGTCAGGATGTGAGCTAGGGATAGGGTGAAGATCTTACTTATTGAGAGCATCAGGGCCTTAGTTAGGACCAGCGTCAGGGCCTTCATCAGGACCAGTGTCAGGGCTTCACGTACGGACAGCGTCAGAGCCTAACTAAGGTACGGCTACAGGGCCTAAGTGAGGCCTATCTTTAGGGCCTGAGTTAGGGACAGTGTCAGGGCATGACTTAGGAGCCGTATAAGGGCCTCTGTAGGATCAGCATTAGGGTCTTCGTTAAAGACATTCTCAGGGCCTCTGTTAGGGACCGCCTCAGGGCCTCACTTAGGGACAGCGTCAGGGCTTACTTTGGGACAGTTTCACGACCTTGGTAAGACATGGGTCAGGATATTAGCTCGGGATAATGTCAGGACTTTAGATATTGACTGCAGCAGGGCCTTAGAGACAGTGTCTCAGCCTGACTTAGGACTAGCATCAGAGCCTTTGTTAGGTACAGTGTCAGGGACTGAGTTAGGTGTAGTGTCAGGGCCTTAGTGAGGGACAGTGTCAGGGCCTGAGTTAGGACGAGCCTCCAGGCCTCAGTTAGGGCCAGGGTCACGGCCTCGGGACTAATTTTAGGGCCTTAGTTAGGAACAGCATCAGGGATTGATTTAGCATAAGAAGCTCAACATTAGTTAAAGACAAGGTTAGGTTAAGGTCTAGGGATTGTGTCAGGGCATGACCTAGGGATAGTGTCAAGACCTTAGTTACTTAGGGCATCAGAGCCTAATTTAGGACCAGTGTCAGGGCTTCAGGTAGGGATAGCGTCAGAGCCTGACTTAGGGAGAGCGACAGGGCTTGAGTGAGGCCTAGTGTCAGAGCCTTAGCTAGGGATAGTATTAGAGCATGACTTAGGAGCGGTATAAGGGCCTTGGTAGGATCAGCCTCAGGGGCTTTGTTAAAGACATTATCAGGGCCTCTGTTAGGGACAGCCTTAGGGCCTCCCTTAGGGACAGTGTCAGGGCTTACTTAGGGACAGTTTCAGGAGCTTGGTAAGAGATGGGTCCGGAAATTACCTCAGGATAGTGTCAGGACATTAGATATTGAGGCAGCAGGGCCTTAGTTACGGACAGTGTCAAGGCCTTAGTTAGTACTAGCATCTGGGCCTCTGTTAGGTACAGTGTCAGGGCCTGAGTTAGGAATAGTGTTAGGGCCTTAGTTAGGGACAGTATCACGGCCTTGGGACTAAATTCAGGGCCTGAGGTAGTCACAGCATAAGGGCTTTAGTTAGCATAAGAGGCAGGACATTTGCTAGGGAAAGGGTTAGGGTAAAGTTTAGGGATCGTGTCAGGAAATGACCTAGGGATAGTGTCAAGAGCTTAGTTACAGTATCAGGGCCTTATTTAGGACCCGTGTCAGGGCTTGAGGTAGGGACAGCGTCAGTGCCTGACTCTGGGAGAGCAACAGGGCCTGAGTGAGGCCTAGCGTCAGGCCCATAGCTGGGGACACTGTCAGGGCATGATGTAGGAGCAGCATCAGGGCCTTTGTTGCATCAGCATTAGTGTCTTAGTTACAGACATGATCAGGGCCTGAGTTAGTCACAGCGTAAGGCCTCAGTTAGGCATAGCTTCAGGGACTGAGTTACGGACAGCCTCAGGTCTTCACTTAGGAACAGCGACAGGGCTTTCTTAGGGACGGTGTCAGGACCTTGGTTAGAAATGGGTCAGGATATTAGCTCAGGATAGTGTCCGGATTTTAGTTATTGCCGGCAGCAGGGCCTATATTAGAGATAGATTCCGGGCCTTAGTTAGGGACAGTGTCAGGGCCTTAATTAGGACTAGTCTGGGCCTTAGTTAGGGAGAGCATTACGGCTTCGGTGAGGATAAGGGGCAGGACGTTAGCTCGGGACAGAGTCAGGTTCCAGGCCAGTGGTAGTGTCAGGATGTGAGCTAGGGATAGGGTGAAGACCTTACTTATTGAGAGCATCAGGGCCTTAGTTAGGACCAGCGTCAGGGCCTTCATCAGGACCAGTGTCAGGGCTTCACGTACGGACAGCGTCAGAGCCTAACTAAGGTACGGCAACGGGGCCTAAGTGAGGCCTATCTTTAGGGCCTGAGTTAGGGACAGTGTCAGGGCGTGACTTAGGAGCCGTATAAGGGCCTCTGTAGGATCAGCATTAGGGTCTTCGTTAAAGACATTCTCAGGGCCTCTGTTAGGGACCGCCTCAGGGCCTCACTTAGGGACAGCGTCAGGGCTTACTTTGGGACAGTTTCAGGACCTTGGTAAGACATGGGTCAGGATATTAGCTCAGGATAATGTCAGGACTTTAGATATTGACTGCAGCAGGGCCTTAGAGACAGTGTCTCAGCCTGACTTAGGACTAGCATCAGAGCCTTTGTTAGGTACAGTGTCAGGGACTGACTTAGGTGTAGTGTCAGGGCCTTAGTTAGGGACAGGGTCAGGGCCTGAGTTAGGACGAGCCTCCAGGCCTCAGTTAGGGCCAGGGTCACGGCCTCGGGACTAATTTTAGGGCCTTAGTTAGGAACAGCATCAGGGATTGATTTAGCATAAGAAGCTCAACATTAGTTAAAGACAAGGTTAGGTTAAGGTCTAGGGATTGGGTCAGGGCATGACCTAGGGATAGTGACAAGACCTTAGTTACTTAGGGCATCAGGGCCTAATTTAGGACCAGTGTCAGGGCTTCAGGTAGGGATAGCGTCAGAGCCTGACTTAGGGAGAGCGACAGGGCTTGAGTGAGGCCTAGTGTCAGAGCCTTAGCTAGGGATAGTATCAGGGCATGACTTAGGACCGGTATAAGGGCCTTGGTAGGATCAGCCTCAGGGGCTTTGTTAAAGACATTATCAGGGCCTCTGTTAGGGACAGCCTTAGGGCCTCCCTTAGGGACAGTGTCAGGGCTTACTTAGGGACAGTTTCAGGAGCTTGGTAAGAGATGGGTCCGGAAATTACCTCAGGATAGTGTCAGGACATTAGATATTGAGGCAGCAGGGCCTTAGTTATGGACAGTGTCAAGGCCTTAGTTAGTACTGGCATCTGGGCCTCTGTTAGGTACAGTGTCAGGGCCTGAGTTAGGAATAGTGTTAGGGCCTTAGTTCGGGACAGTATCACGGCCTTGGGACTAAATTCAGGGCCTGAGGTAGTCACAGCATAAGGGCTTTAGTTAGCATAAGAGGCAGGACATTTGCTAGGGACAGGGTTAGGGTAAAGTTTAGGGATCGTGTCAGGAAATGACCTAGGGATAGTGTCAAGAGCTTAGTTACAGTATCAGGGCCTTGTTTAGGACCCGTGTCAGGGCTTCAGGTAGGGACAGCGTCAGTGCCTGACTCTGGGAGAGCAACAGGGCCTGAGTGAGGCCTAGCGTCAGGCCCATAGCTGGGGACACTGTCAGGGCATGATGTAGGAGCAGCATCAGGGCCTTTGTTGCATCAGCATTAGTGTCTTAGTTACAGACATGATCAGGGCCTGAGTTAGTCACAGCGTCAAGGCCTCAGTTAGGCATAGCTTCAGGGACTGAGTTACGGACAGCCTCAGGTCTTCACTCAGGAACAGCGACAGGGCTTTCTTAGGGACGGTGTCAGGACCTTGGTTAGAAATGGGTCAGGATATTAGCTTAGGATAGTGTCCGGATTTTAGTTATTGCCGGCAGCAGGACCTATATTAGAGATAGATTCCGGGCCTTAGTTAGGGACAGTGTCAGGGCCTTAATTAGGACTAGTCTGGGCCTTAGTTAGGGAGAGCATTACGGCTTCGGTGAGGATAAGGGGCAGGACGTTAGCTCGGGACAGAGTCAGGTTCCAGGCCAGTGGTAGTGTCAGGATGTGAGCTAGGGATAGGGTGAAGATCTTACTTATTGAGAGCATCAGGGCCTTAGTTAGGACCAGCGTCAGGGCCTTCATCAGGACCAGTGTCAGGGCTTCACGTACGGACAGCGTCAGAGCCTAACTAAGGTACGGCAACAGGGCCTAAGTGAGGCCTATCTTTAGGGCCTGAGTTAGGGACAGTGTCAGGGCATGACTTAGGAGCCGTATAAGGGCCTCTGTAGGATCAGCATTAGGGTCTTCGTTAAAGACATTCTCAGGGCCTCTGTTAGGGACCGCCTCAGGGCCTCACTTAGGGACAGCGTCAGGGCTTACTTTGGGACAGTTTCAGGACCTTGGTAAGACATGGGTCAGGATATTAGCTCGGGATAATGTCAGGACTTTAGATATTGACTGCAGCAGGGCCTTAGAGACAGTGTCTCAGCCTGACTTAGGACTAGCATCAGAGCCTTTGTTAGGTACAGTGTGAGGGACTGAGTTAGGTGTAGTGTCAGGGCCTTAGTGAGGGACAGTGTCAGGGCCTGTGTTAGGACGAGCCTCCAGGCCTCAGTTAGGGCCAGGGTCACGGCCTCGGGACTAATTTTAGGGCCTTAGTTAGGAACAGCATCAGGGATTTATTTAGCATAAGAAGCTCAACATTAGTTAAAGACAAGGTTAGGTTAAGGTCTAGGGATTGTGTCAGGGCATGACCTAGGGATAGTGTCAAGACCTTAGTTACTTAGGGCATCAGGGCCTAATTTAGGACCAGTGTCAGGGCTTCAGGTAGGGATAGCGTCAGAGCCTGACTTAGGGAGAGCGACAGGGCTTGAGTGAGGCCTAGTGTCAGAGCCTTAGCTAGGGATAGTATCAGGGCATGACTTAGGAGCAGTATAAGAGCCTTGGTAGGATCAGCCTCAGGGGCTTTGTTAAAGACATTATCAGGGTCTCTGTTACGGACAGCCTTAGGGCCTCCCTTAGGGACAGCGTCAGGGCTTACTTAGAGACAGTTTCAGGAGCTTGGTAAGACATGGGTCAGGATATTAGCTCAGGAGAATGTCAGGACTTTAGATATTGACTGCAGCAGGGCCTTAGAGACAGTGTCTCAGCCTGACTTAGGACTAGCATCAGAGCCTTTGTTAGGTACAGTGTCAGGGACTGAGTTAGGTGTAGTGTCAGGGCCTTAGTTAGGGACAGGGTCAGGGCCTGAGTTAGGACGAGCCTCCAGGCCTCAGTTAGGGCCAGGGTCATGGCCTCGGGACTAATTTTAGGGCCTTAGTTAGGAACAGCATCAGGGATTTATTTAGCATAAGAAGCTCAACATTAGTTAAAGACAAGGTTAGGTTAAGGTCTAGGGATTTTGTCAGTGCATGACCTAGGGATAGTGTCAAGACCTTAGTTACTTAGGGCATCAGGGCCTAATTTAGGACCAGTGTCAGGGCTTCAGGTAGGGATAGCGTCAGAGCCTGACTTAGGGAGAGCGACAGGGCTTGAGTGAGGCCTAGTGTCAGAGCCTTAGCTAGGGATAGTATCAGGGCATGACTTAGGAGCGGTATAAGGGCCTTGGTAGGATCAGCCTCAGGGGCTTTGTTAAAGACATTATCAGGGCCTCTGTTAGGGACAGCCTTAGGGCCTCCCTTAGGGATAGTGTCAGGGCTTACTTAGGGACAGTTTCAGGAGCTTGGTAAGAGATGGGTCCGGAAATTACCTCAGGATAGTGTCAGGACATTAGATATTGAGGCAGCAGGGCCTTAGTTATGGACAGTGTCAAGGCCTTAGTTAGTACTGGCATCTGGGCCTCTGTTAGGTACAGTGTCAGGGCCTGAGTTAGGAATAGTGTTAGGGCCTTAGTTCGGGACAGTATCACGGCCTTGGGACTAAATTCAGGGCCTGAGGTAGTCACAGCATAAGGGCTTTAGTTAGCATAAGAGGCAGGACATTTGCTAGGGACAGGGTTAGGGTAAAGTTTAGGGATCGTGTCAGGAAATGACCTAGGGATAGTGTCAAGAGCTTAGTTACAGTATCAGGGCCTTGTTTAGGACCCGTGTCAGGGCTTCAGGTAGGGACAGCGTCAGTGCCTGACTCTGGGAGAGCAACAGGGCCTGAGTGAGGCCTAGCGTCAGGCCCATAGCTGGGGACACTGTCAGGGCATGATGTAGGAGCAGCATCAGGGCCTTTGTTGCATCAGCATTAGTGTCTTAGTTACAGACATGATCAGGGCCTGAGTTAGTCACAGCGTCAAGGCCTCAGTTAGGCATAGCTTCAGGGACTGAGTTACGGACAGCCTCAGGTCTTCACTCAGGAACAGCGACAGGGCTTTCTTAGGGACGGTGTCAGGACCTTGGTTAGAAATGGGTCAGGATATTAGCTTAGGATAGTGTCCGGATTTTAGTTATTGCCGGCAGCAGGACCTATATTAGAGATAGATTCCGGGCCTTAGTTAGGGACAGTGTCAGGGCCTTAATTAGGACTAGTCTGGGCCTTAGTTAGGGAGAGCATTACGGCTTCGGTGAGGATAAGGGGCAGGACGTTAGCTCGGGACAGAGTCAGGTTCCAGGCCAGTGGTAGTGTCAGGATGTGAGCTAGGGATAGGGTGAAGATCTTACTTATTGAGAGCATCAGGGCCTTAGTTAGGACCAGCGTCAGGGCCTTCATCAGGACCAGTGTCAGGGCTTCACGTACGGACAGCGTCAGAGCCTAACTAAGGTACGGCAACAGGGCCTAAGTGAGGCCTATCTTTAGGGCCTGAGTTAGGGACAGTGTCAGGGCATGACTTAGGAGCCGTATAAGGGCCTCTGTAGGATCAGCATTAGGGTCTTCGTTAAAGACATTCTCAGGGCCTCTGTTAGGGACCGCCTCAGGGCCTCACTTAGGGACAGCGTCAGGGCTTACTTTGGGACAGTTTCAGGACCTTGGTAAGACATGGGTCAGGATATTAGCTCGGGATAATGTCAGGACTTTAGATATTGACTGCAGCAGGGCCTTAGAGACAGTGTCTCAGCCTGACTTAGGACTAGCATCAGAGCCTTTGTTAGGTACAGTGTCAGGGACTGAGTTAGGTGTAGTGTCAGGGCCTTAGTGAGGGACAGTGTCAGGGCCTGTGTTAGGACGAGCCTCCAGGCCTCAGTTAGGGCCAGGGTCACGGCCTCGGGACTAATTTTAGGGCCTTAGTTAGGAACAGCATCAGGGATTTATTTAGCATAAGAAGCTCAACATTAGTTAAAGACAAGGTTAGGTTAAGGTCTAGGGATTGTGTCAGGGCATGACCTAGGGATAGTGTCAAGACCTTAGTTACTTAGGGCATCAGGGCCTAATTTAGGACCAGTGTCAGGGCTTCAGGTAGGGATAGCGTCAGAGCCTGACTTAGGGAGAGCGACAGGGCTTGAGTGAGGCCTAGTGTCAGAGCCTTAGCTAGGGATAGTATCAGGGCATGACTTAGGAGCAGTATAAGAGCCTTGGTAGGATCAGCCTCAGGGGCTTTGTTAAAGACATTATCAGGGTCTCTGTTACGGACAGCCTTAGGGCCTCCCTTAGGGACAGCGTCAGGGCTTACTTAGAGACAGTTTCAGGAGCTTGGTAAGACATGGGTCAGGATATTAGCTCAGGAGAATGTCAGGACTTTAGATATTGACTGCAGCAGGGCCTTAGAGACAGTGTCTCAGCCTGACTTAGGACTAGCATCAGAGCCTTTGTTAGGTACAGTGTCAGGGACTGAGTTAGGTGTAGTGTCAGGGCCTTAGTTAGGGACAGGGTCAGGGCCTGAGTTAGGACGAGCCTCCAGGCCTCAGTTAGGGCCAGGGTCATGGCCTCGGGACTAATTTTAGGGCCTTAGTTAGGAACAGCATCAGGGATTTATTTAGCATAAGAAGCTCAACATTAGTTAAAGACAAGGTTAGGTTAAGGTCTAGGGATTTTGTCAGTGCATGACCTAGGGATAGTGTCAAGACCTTAGTTACTTAGGGCATCAGGGCCTAATTTAGGACCAGTGTCAGGGCTTCAGGTAGGGATAGCGTCAGAGCCTGACTTAGGGAGAGCGACAGGGCTTGAGTGAGGCCTAGTGTCAGAGCCTTAGCTAGGGATAGTATCAGGGCATGACTTAGGAGCAGCATAAGGGCCTTGGTAGGATCAGCCTCAGGGGCTTTGTTAAAGACATTATCAGGGCCTCTGTTAGGGACAGCCTTAGGGCCTCCCTTAGGGACAGTGTCAGGGCTTACTTAGGGACAGTTTCAGGAGCTTAGTAAGAGATGGGTCTGGAAATTACCTCAGGATAGTGTCAGGACATTAGATATTGAAGGCAGCAGGGCCTTAGTTAGGGACAGTGTCAAGGCCTTAGTTAGTACTAGCATCTGGGCCTCTGTTAGGTACAGTGTCAGGGCCTGAGTTAGGAATAGTGTTAGGGCCTTAGTTCGGGACAGTATCACGGCCTTGGGACTAAATTCAGGGCCTGAGGTAGTCACAGCATAAGGGCTTTAGTTAGCATAAGAGGCAGGACATTTGCTAGGGACAGGGTTAGGGTAAAGTTTAGGGATCGTGTCAGGAAATGACCTAGGGATAGTGTCAAGAGCTTAGTTACAGTATCAGGGCCTTATTTAGGACCCGTGTCAGGGCTTGAGGTAGGGACAGCGTCAGTGCCTGACTCTGGGAGAGCAACAGGGCCTGAGTGAGGCCTAGCGTCAGGCCCATAGCTGGGGACACTGTCAGGGCATGATGTAGGAGCAGCATCAGGGCCTTTGTTGCATCAGCATTAGTGTCTTAGTTACAGACATGATCAGGGCCTGAGTTAGTCACAGCGTCAAGGCCTCAGTTAGGCATAGCTTCAGGGACTGAGTTACGGACAGCCTCAGGTCTTCACTTAGGAACAGCGACAGGGCTTTCTTAGGGACGGTGTCAGGACCTCGGTTAGAAATGGGTCAGGATATTAGCTCAGGATAGTGTCCGGATTTTAGTTATTGCCGGCAGCAGGGCCTATATTAGAGATAGATTCCGGGCCTTAGTTAGGGAGAGTGTCAGGGCCTTAATTAGGACTAGTCTGGGCCTTAGTTAGGGAGAGCATTACGGCTTCGGTGAGGATAAGGGGCAGGACGTTAGCTCGGGACAGAGTCAGGTTCCAGGCCAGTGGTAGTGTCAGGATGTGAGCTAGGGATAGGGTGAAGATCTTACTTATTGAGAGCATCAGGGCCTTAGTTAGGACCAGCGTCAGGGCCTTCATCAGGACCAGTGTCAGGGCTTCACGTACGGACAGCGTCAGAGCCTAACTAAGGTACGGCAACGGGGCCTAAGTGAGGCCTATCTTTAGGGCCTGAGTTAGGGGCAGTGTCAGGGCATGACTTAGGAGCCGTATAAGGGCCTCTGTAGGATCAGCATTAGGGACTTCGTTAAAGACATTCTCAGGGCCTCTGTTAGGGACCACCTCAGCGCCTCACTTAGGGACAGCGTCAGGGCTTACTTAGGGACAGTTTCAGGACCTTGGTAAGACATGGGTCAGGATATTAGCTCGGGATAATGTCAGGACTTTAGATATTGACTGCAGCAGGGCCTTAGAGACAGTGTCTCAGCCTGACTTAGGACTAGCATCAGAGCCTTTGTTAGGTACAGTGTCAGGGACTGAGTTAGGTGTAGTGTCAGGGCCTTAGTTAGGGACAGTGTCAGGGCCTGAGTTAGGACGAGCCTCCAGGCCTCAGTTAGGGCCAGGGTCACGGCCTCGGGACTAATTTTAGGGCCTTAGTTAGGAACAGCATCAGGGATTGATTTAGCATAAGAAGCTCAACATTAGTTAAAGACAAGGTTAGGTTAAGGTCTAGGGATTGTGTCAGGGCATGACCTAGGGATAGTGTCAAGACCTTAGTTACTTAGGGCATCAGGGCCTAATTTAGGACCAGTGTCAGGGCTTCAGGTAGGGATAGCGTCAGAGCCTGACTTAGGGAGAGCGACAGGGCTTGAGTGAGGCCTAGTGTCAGAGCCTTAGCTAGGGATAGTATCAGGGCATGACTTAGGAGCAGCATAAGGGCCTTGGTAGGATCAGTCTCAGGGGCTTTGTTAAAGACATTATCAGGGCCTCTGTTAGGGACAGCCTTAGGGCCGCCCTTAGGGACAGCGTCAGGGCTTACTTAGGGACAGTTTCAGGACCTTGGTAAGACATGGGTCAGGATATTAGCTCAGGAGAATGTCAGGACTTTAGATATTGACTGCAGCAGGGCCTTAGAGACAGTGTCTCAGCCTGACTTAGGACTAGCATCAGAGCCTTTGTTAGGGACAGTGTCAGGGCCTGAGTTAGGACGAGCCTCCAGGCCTCAGTTAGGGCCAGGTTCACGGCCTCGGGACTAATTTTAGAGCCTTAGTTAGGAACAGCATCAGGGATTTATTTAGCATAAGAAGCTCAACATTAGTTAAAGACGAGGTTAGGTTCAGGTCTAGGGATTGTGTCAGGGCATGACCTAGGGATAGTGTCAAGACCTTAGTTACTTAGGGCATCAGGGCCTAATTTAGGACCAGTGTCAGGGCTTCAGGTAGGGATAGCGTCAGAGCCTGACTTAGGGAGAGCGACAAGGCTTGAGTGAGGCCTAGTGTCAGAGCCTTAGCTAGGGATAGTATCAGGGCATGACTTAGGAGCGGTATAAGGGCCTTGGAAGGATCAGCCTCAGGGGCTTTGTTAAAGACATTATCAGGGCCTCTGTTAGGGACAGCCTTAGGGCCTCCCTTACGGACAGTGTCAGGGCTTACTTAGGGACAGTTTCAGGAGCTTGGTAAGAGATGGGTCCGGAAATTACCTCAGGATAGTGTCAGGACATTAGATATTGAGGCAGCAGGGCCTTAGTTACGGACAGTGTCAAGGCCTTAGTTAGTACTGGCATCTGGGCCTCTGTTAGGTACAGTGTCAGGGCCTGAGTTAGGAATAGTGTTAGGGCCTTAGTTAGGGACAGTATCACGGCCTTGGGACTAAATTCAGGGCCTGAGGTAGTCACAGCATAAGGGCTTTAGTTAGCATAAGAGGCAGGACATTTGCTAGGGACAGGGTTAGGGTAAAGTTTAGGGATCGTGTCAGGAAATGACCTAGGGATAGTGTCAAGAGCTTAGTTACAGTATCAGGGCCTTGTTTAGGACCCGAGTCAGGGCTTGAGGTAGGGACAGCGTCAGTGCCTGACTCTGGGAGAGCAACAGGGCCTGAGTGAGGCCTAGCGTCAGGCCCATAGCTGGGGACACTGTCAGGGCATGATGTAGGAGCAGCATCAGGGCCTTTGTTGCATCAGCATTAGTGTCTTAGTTACAGACATGATCAGGGCCTGAGTTAGTCACAGCGTCAAGGCCTCAGTTAGGCATAGCTTCAGGGACTGAGTTACGGACAGCCTCAGGTCTTCACTCAGGAACAGCGACAGGGCTTTCTTAGGGACGGTGTCAGGACCTTGGTTAGAAATGGGTCAGGATATTAGCTTAGGATAGTGTCCGGATTTTAGTTATTGCCGGCAGCAGGGCCTATATTAGAGATAGATTCCGGGCCTTAGTTAGGGAGAGTGTCAGGGCCTTAATTAGGACTAGTCTGGGCCTTAGTTAGGGAGAGCATTACGGCTTCGGTGAGGATAAGGGGCAGGACGTTAGCTCGGGACAGAGTCAGGTTCCAGGCCAGTGGTAGTGTCAGGATGTGAGCTAGGGATAGGGTGAAGATCTTACTTATTGAGAGCATCAGGGCCTTAGTTAGGACCAGCGTCAGGGCCTTCATCAGGACCAGTGTCAGGGCTTCACGTACGGACAGCGTCAGAGCCTAACTAAGGTACGGCAACAGGGCCTAAGTGAGGCCTATCTTTAGGGCCTGAGTTAGGGACAGTGTCAGGGCATGACTTAGGAGCCGTATAAGGGCCTCTGTAGGATCAGCATTAGGGTCTTCGTTAAAGACATTCTCAGGGCCTCTGTTAGGGACCGCCTCTGGGCCTCACTTAGGGACAGCGTCAGGGCTTACTTTGGGACAGTTTCACGACCTTGGTAAGACATGGGTCAGGATATTAGCTCGGGATAATGTCAGGACTTTAGATATTGACTGCAGCAGGGCCTTAGAGACAGTGTCTCAGCCTGACTTAGGACTAGCATCAGAGCCTTTGTTAGGTACAGTGTGAGGGACTGAGTTAGGTGTAGTGTCAGGGCCTTAGTGAGGGACAGTGTCAGGGCCTGAGTTAGGACGAGCCTCCAGGCCTCAGTTAGGGCCAGGGTCACGGCCTCGGGACTAATTTTAGGGCCTTAGTTAGGAACAGCATCAGGGATTGATTTAGCATAAGAAGCTCAACATTAGTTAAAGACAAGGTTAGGTTAAGGTCTAGGGATTGTGTCAGGGCATGACCTAGGGATAGTGTCAAGACCTTAGTTACTTAGGGCATCAGGGCCTAATTTAGGACCAGTGTCAGGGCTTCAGGTAGGGATAGCGTCAGAGCCTGACTTAGGGAGAGCGACAGGGCTTGAGTGAGGCCTAGTGTCAGAGCCTTAGCTAGGGATAGTATTAGAGCATGACTTAGGAGCGGTATAAGGGCCTTGGTAGGATCAGCCTCAGGGGCTTTGTTAAAGACATTATCAGGGCCTCTGTTAGGGACAGCCTTAGGGCCTCCCTTAGGGACAGTGTCAGGGCTTACTTAGGGACAGTTTCAGGAGCTTGGTAAGAGATGGGTCCGGAAATTACCTCAGGATAGTGTCAGGACATTAGATATTGAGGCAGCAGGGCCTTAGTTACGGACAGTGTCAAGGCCTTAGTTAGTACTAGCATCTGGGCCTCTGTTAGGTACAGTGTCAGGGCCTGAGTTAGGAATAGTGTTAGGGCCTTAGTTAGGGACAGTATCACGGCCTTGGGACTAAATTCAGGGCCTGAGGTAGTCACAGCATAAGGGCTTTAGTTAGCATAAGAGGCAGGACATTTGCTAGGGACAGGGTTAGGGTAAAGTTTAGGGATCGTGTCAGGAAATGACCTAGGGATAGTGTCAAGAGCTTAGTTACAGTATCAGGGCCTTATTTAGGACCCGTGTCAGGGCTTGAGGTAGGGACAGCGTCAGTGCCTGACTCTGGGAGAGCAACAGGGCCTGAGTGAGGCCTAGCGTCAGGCCCATAGCTGGGGACACTGTCAGGGCATGATGTAGGAGCAGCATCAGGGCCTTTGTTGCATCAGCATTAGTGTCTTAGTTACAGACATGATCAGGGCCTGAGTTAGTCACAGCGTAAGGCCTCAGTTAGGCATAGCTTCAGGGACTGAGTTACGGACAGCCTCAGGTCTTCACTTAGGAACAGCGACAGGGCTTTCTTAGGGACGGTGTCAGGACCTTGGTTAGAAATGGGTCAGGATATTAGCTCAGGATAGTGTCCGGATTTTAGTTATTGCCGGCAGCAGGGCCTATATTAGAGATAGATTCCGGGCCTTAGTTAGGGACAGTGTCAGGGCCTTAATTAGGACTAGTCTGGGCCTTAGTTAGGGAGAGCATTACGGCTTCGGTGAGGATAAGGGGCAGGACGTTAGCTCGGGACAGAGTCAGGTTCCAGGCCAGTGGTAGTGTCAGGATGTGAGCTAGGGATAGGGTGAAGACCTTACTTATTGAGAGCATCAGGGCCTTAGTTAGGACCAGCGTCAGGGCCTTCATCAGGACCAGTGTCAGGGCTTCACGTACGGACAGCGTCAGAGCCTAACTAAGGTACGGCAACGGGGCCTAAGTGAGGCCTATCTTTAGGGCCTGAGTTAGGGACAGTGTCAGGGCGTGACTTAGGAGCCGTATAAGGGCCTCTGTAGGATCAGCATTAGGGTCTTCGTTAAAGACATTCTCAGGGCCTCTGTTAGGGACCGCCTCAGGGCCTCACTTAGGGACAGCGTCAGGGCTTACTTTGGGACAGTTTCAGGACCTTGGTAAGACATGGGTCAGGATATTAGCTCAGGATAATGTCAGGACTTTAGATATTGACTGCAGCAGGGCCTTAGAGACAGTGTCTCAGCCTGACTTAGGACTAGCATCAGAGCCTTTGTTAGGTACAGTGTCAGGGACTGACTTAGGTGTAGTGTCAGGGCCTTAGTTAGGGACAGGGTCAGGGCCTGAGTTAGGACGAGCCTCCAGGCCTCAGTTAGGGCCAGGGTCACGGCCTCGGGACTAATTTTAGGGCCTTAGTTAGGAACAGCATCAGGGATTGATTTAGCATAAGAAGCTCAACATTAGTTAAAGACAAGGTTAGGTTAAGGTCTAGGGATTGGGTCAGGGCATGACCTAGGGATAGTGACAAGACCTTAGTTACTTAGGGCATCAGGGCCTAATTTAGGACCAGTGTCAGGGCTTCAGGTAGGGATAGCGTCAGAGCCTGACTTAGGGAGAGCGACAGGGCTTGAGTGAGGCCTAGTGTCAGAGCCTTAGCTAGGGATAGTATCAGGGCATGACTTAGGACCGGTATAAGGGCCTTGGTAGGATCAGCCTCAGGGGCTTTGTTAAAGACATTATCAGGGCCTCTGTTAGGGACAGCCTTAGGGCCTCCCTTAGGGACAGTGTCAGGGCTTACTTAGGGACAGTTTCAGGAGCTTGGTAAGAGATGGGTCCGGAAATTACCTCAGGATAGTGTCAGGACATTAGATATTGAGGCAGCAGGGCCTTAGTTATGGACAGTGTCAAGGCCTTAGTTAGTACTGGCATCTGGGCCTCTGTTAGGTACAGTGTCAGGGCCTGAGTTAGGAATAGTGTTAGGGCCTTAGTTCGGGACAGTATCACGGCCTTGGGACTAAATTCAGGGCCTGAGGTAGTCACAGCATAAGGGCTTTAGTTAGCATAAGAGGCAGGACATTTGCTAGGGACAGGGTTAGGGTAAAGTTTAGGGATCGTGTCAGGAAATGACCTAGGGATAGTGTCAAGAGCTTAGTTACAGTATCAGGGCCTTGTTTAGGACCCGTGTCAGGGCTTGAGGTAGGGACAGCGTCAGTGCCTGACTCTGGGAGAGCAACAGGGCCTGAGTGAGGCCTAGCGTCAGGCCCATAGCTGGGGACACTGTCAGGGCATGATGTAGGAGCAGCATCAGGGCCTTTGTTGCATCAGCATTAGTGTCTTAGTTACAGACATGATCAGGGCCTGAGTTAGTCACAGCGTCAAGGCCTCAGTTAGGCATAGCTTCAGGGACTGAGTTACGGACAGCCTCAGGTCTTCACTCAGGAACAGCGACAGGGCTTTCTTAGGGACGGTGTCAGGACCTTGGTTAGAAATGGGTCAGGATATTAGCTTAGGATAGTGTCCGGATTTTAGTTATTGCCGGCAGCAGGACCTATATTAGAGATAGATTCCGGGCCTTAGTTAGGGACAGTGTCAGGGCCTTAATTAGGACTAGTCTGGGCCTTAGTTAGGGAGAGCATTACGGCTTCGGTGAGGATAAGGGGCAGGACGTTAGCTCGGGACAGAGTCAGGTTCCAGGCCAGTGGTAGTGTCAGGATGTGAGCTAGGGATAGGGTGAAGATCTTACTTATTGAGAGCATCAGGGCCTTAGTTAGGACCAGCGTCAGGGCCTTCATCAGGACCAGTGTCAGGGCTTCACGTACGGACAGCGTCAGAGCCTAACTAAGGTACGGCAACAGGGCCTAAGTGAGGCCTATCTTTAGGGCCTGAGTTAGGGACAGTGTCAGGGCATGACTTAGGAGCCGTATAAGGGCCTCTGTAGGATCAGCATTAGGGTCTTCGTTAAAGACATTCTCAGGGCCTCTGTTAGGGACCGCCTCAGGGCCTCACTTAGGGACAGCGTCAGGGCTTACTTTGGGACAGTTTCAGGACCTTGGTAAGACATGGGTCAGGATATTAGCTCGGGATAATGTCAGGACTTTAGATATTGACTGCAGCAGGGCCTTAGAGACAGTGTCTCAGCCTGACTTAGGACTAGCATCAGAGCCTTTGTTAGGTACAGTGTGAGGGACTGAGTTAGGTGTAGTGTCAGGGCCTTAGTGAGGGACAGTGTCAGGGCCTGTGTTAGGACGAGCCTCCAGGCCTCAGTTAGGGCCAGGGTCACGGCCTCGGGACTAATTTTAGGGCCTTAGTTAGGAACAGCATCAGGGATTTATTTAGCATAAGAAGCTCAACATTAGTTAAAGACAAGGTTAGGTTAAGGTCTAGGGATTGTGTCAGGGCATGACCTAGGGATAGTGTCAAGACCTTAGTTACTTAGGGCATCAGGGCCTAATTTAGGACCAGTGTCAGGGCTTCAGGTAGGGATAGCGTCAGAGCCTGACTTAGGGAGAGCGACAGGGCTTGAGTGAGGCCTAGTGTCAGAGCCTTAGCTAGGGATAGTATCAGGGCATGACTTAGGAGCAGTATAAGAGCCTTGGTAGGATCAGCCTCAGGGGCTTTGTTAAAGACATTATCAGGGTCTCTGTTACGGACAGCCTTAGGGCCTCCCTTAGGGACAGCGTCAGGGCTTACTTAGAGACAGTTTCAGGAGCTTGGTAAGACATGGATCAGGATATTAGCTCAGGAGAATGTCAGGACTTTAGATATTGACTGCAGCAGGGCCTTAGAGACAGTGTCTCAGCCTGACTTAGGACTAGCATCAGAGCCTTTGTTAGGTACAGTGTCAGGGACTGAGTTAGGTGTAGTGTCAGGGCCTTAGTTAGGGACAGGGTCAGGGCCTGAGTTAGGACGAGCCTCCAGGCCTCAGTTAGGGCCAGGGTCATGGCCTCGGGACTAATTTTAGGGCCTTAGTTAGGAACAGCATCAGGGATTTATTTAGCATAAGAAGCTCAACATTAGTTAAAGACAAGGTTAGGTTAAGGTCTAGGGATTTTGTCAGTGCATGACCTAGGGATAGTGTCAAGACCTTAGTTACTTAGGGCATCAGGGCCTAATTTAGGACCAGTGTCAGGGCTTCAGGTAGGGATAGCGTCAGAGCCTGACTTAGGGAGAGCGACAGGGCTTGAGTGAGGCCTAGTGTCAGAGCCTTAGCTAGGGATAGTATCAGGGCATGACTTAGGAGCAGCATAAGGGCCTTGGTAGGATCAGCCTCAGGGGCTTTGTTAAAGACATTATCAGGGCCTCTGTTAGGGACAGCCTTAGGGCCTCCCTTAGGGACAGTGTCAGGGCTTACTTAGGGACAGTTTCAGGAGCTTAGTAAGAGATGGGTCTGGAAATTACCTCAGGATAGTGTCAGGACATTAGATATTGAAGGCAGCAGGGCCTTAGTTAGGGACAGTGTCAAGGCCTTAGTTAGTACTAGCATCTGGGCCTCTGTTAGGTACAGTGTCAGGGCCTGAGTTAGGAATAGTGTTAGGGCCTTAGTTCGGGACAGTATCACGGCCTTGGGACTAAATTCAGGGCCTGAGGTAGTCACAGCATAAGGGCTTTAGTTAGCATAAGAGGCAGGACATTTGCTAGGGACAGGGTTAGGGTAAAGTTTAGGGATCGTGTCAGGAAATGACCTAGGGATAGTGTCAAGAGCTTAGTTACAGTATCAGGGCCTTATTTAGGACCCGTGTCAGGGCTTGAGGTAGGGACAGCGTCAGTGCCTGACTCTGGGAGAGCAACAGGGCCTGAGTGAGGCCTAGCGTCAGGCCCATAGCTCTGGACACTGTCAGGGCATGATGTAGGAGCAGCATCAGGGCCTTTGTTGCATCAGCATTAGTGTCTTAGTTACAGACATGATCAGGGCCTGAGTTAGTCACAGCGTCAAGGCCTCAGTTAGGCATAGCTTCAGGGACTGAGTTACGGACAGCCTCAGGTCTTCACTTAGGAACAGCGACAGGGCTTTCTTAGGGACGGTGTCAGGACCTTGGTTAGAAATGGGTCAGGATATTAGCTCAGGATAGTGTCCGGATTTTAGTTATTGCCGGCAGCAGGGCCTATATTAGAGATAGATTCCGGGCCTTAGTTAGGGACAGTGTCAGGGCCTTAATTAGGACTAGTCTGGGCCTTAGTTAGGGAGAGCATTACGGCTTCGGTGAGGATAAGGGGCAGGACGTTAGCTCGGGACAGAGTCAGGTTCCAGGCCAGTGGTAGTGTCAGGATGTGAGCTAGGGATAGGGTGAAGACCTTAGTTATTGAGAGCATCAGGGCCTTAGTTAGGACCAGCGTCAGGGCCTTCATCAGGACCAGTGTCAGGGCTTCACGTACGGACAGCGTCAGAGCCTAACTAAGGTACGGCAACGGGGCCTAAGTGAGGCCTATCTTTAGGGCCTGAGTTAGGGGCAGTGTCAGGGCATGACTTAGGAGCCGTATAAGGGCCTCTGTAGGATCAGCATTAGGGTCTTCGTTAAAGACATTCTCAGGGCCTCTGTTAGGGACCGCCTCAGGGCCTCACATAGGGACAGCGTCAGGGCTTACTTTGGGACAGTTTCAGGACCTTGGTAAGACATGGGTCAGGATATTAGCTCGGGATAATGTCAGGACTTTAGATATTGACTGCAGCAGGGCCTTAGAGACAGTGTCTCAGCCTGACTTAGGACTAGCATCAGAGCCTTTGTTAGGTACAGTGTCAGGGACTGAGTTAGGTGTAGTGTCAGGGCCTTAGTTAGGGACAGGGTCAGGGCCTGAGTTAGGACGAACCTCCAGGCCTCAGTTAGGGCCAGGGTCATGGCCTCGGGACTAATTTTAGGGCCTTAGTTAGGAACAGCATCAGGGATTGATTTAACATAAGAAGCTCAACATTAGTTAAAGACAAGGTTAGGTTAAGGTCTAGGGATTGTGTCAGGGCATGACCTAGGGATAGTGTCAAGACCTTAGTTACTTAGGGCATCAGGGCCTAATTTAGGACCAGTGTCAGGGCTTCAGGTAGGGATAGCGTCAGAGCCTGACTTAGGGAGAGCGACAGGGCTTGAGTGAGGCCTAGTGTCAGAGCCTTAGCTAGGGATAGTATCAGGGCATGACTTAGGAGCAGCATAAGGGCCTTGGTAGGATCAGCCTCAGGGTCTTTGTTAAAGACATTATCAGGGCCTCTGTTAGGGACAGCCTTAGGGCCTCCCTTAGGGACAGCATCAGGGCTTACTTAGGGACAGTTTCAGGAGCTTGGTAAGAGATGGGTCCGGAAATTACCTCAGGATAGTGTCAGGACATTAGATATTGACGGCAGCAGGGCCTTAGTTAGGGACAGTGTCAAGGCCTTAGTTAGTACTGGCATCTGGGCCTCTGTTAGGTACAGTGTCAGGGCCTGAGTTAGGAATAGTTTTAGGGCCTGAGTTAGGGACAGTATCACGGCCTTGGGACTAAATTCAGGGCCTGAGGTAGTCACAGCATAAGGGCTTTAGTTAGCATAAGAGGCAGGACATTTGCTAGGGACAGGGTTAGCGTAAAGTTTAGGGATCGTGTCAGGAAATGACCTAGGGATAGTGTCAAGAGCTTAGTTACAGTATCAGGGCCTTATTTAGGACCCGTGTCAGGGCTTGAGGTAGGGACAGCGTCAGTGCCTGACTCTGGGAGAGCAACAGGGCCTGAGTGAGGCCTAGCGTCAGGCCCATAGCTGGGGACACTGTCAGGGCATGATGTAGGAGCAGAATCAGGGCCTTTGTTGCATCAGCATTAGTGTCTTAGTTACAGACATGATCAGGGCCTGAGTTAGTCACAGCGTCAAGGCCTCAGTTAGGCATAGCTTCAGGGACTGAGTTACGGACAGCCTCAGGTCTTCACTTAGGAACAGCGACAGGGCTTTCTTAGGGACGGTGTCAGGACCTTGGTTAGAAATGGGTCAGGATATTAGCTCAGGATAGTGTCCGGATTTTAGTTATTGCCGGCAGCAGGGCCTATATTAGAGATAGATTCCGGGCCTTAGTTAGGGACAGTGTCAGGGCCTTAATTAGGACTAGTCTGGGCCTTAGTTAGGGAGAGCATTACGGCTTCGGTGAGGATAAGGGGCAGGACGTTAGCTCGGGACAGAGTCAGGTTCCAGGCCAGTGGTAGTGTCAGGATGTGAGCTAGGGATAGGGTGAAGACCTTAGTTATTGAGAGCATCAGGGCCTTAGTTAGGACCAGCGTCAGGGCCTTCATCAGGACCAGTGTCAGGGCTTCACGTACGGACAGCGTCAGAGCCTAACTAAGGTACGGCAACGGGGCCTAAGTGAGGCCTATCTTTAGGGCCTGAGTTAGGGGCAGTGTCAGGGCATGACTTAGGAGCCGTATAAGGGCCTCTGTAGGATCAGCATTAGGGTCTTCGTTAAAGACATTCTCAGGGCCTCTGTTAGGGACCGCCTCAGGGCCTCACATAGGGACAGCGTCAAGGCTTACTTTGGGACAGTTTCAGGACCTTGGTAAGACATGGGTCAGGATATTAGCTCGGGATAATGTCAGGACTTTAGATATTGACTGCAGCAGGGCCTTAGAGACAGTGTCTCAGCCTGACTTAGGACTAGCATCAGAGCCTTTGTTAGGTACAGTGTCAGGGACTGAGTTAGGTGTAGTGTCAGGGCCTTAGTAAGGGACAGGGTCAGGGCCTGAGTTAGGACGAGCCTCCAGGCCTCAGTTAGGGCCAGGGTCACGGCCTCGGGACTAATTTTAGGGCCTTAGTTAGGAACAGCATCAGGGATTGATTTAGCATAAGAAGCTCAACATTAGTTAAAGACAAGGTTAGGTTAAGGTCTAGGGATTGTGTCAGGGCATGACCTAGGGATAGTGTCAAGACCTTAGTTACTTAGGGCATCAGGGCCTAATTTAGGACCAGTGTCAGGGCTTCAGGTAGGGATAGCGTCAGAGCCTGACTTAGGGAGAGCGACAGGGCTTGAGTGAGGCCTAGTGTCAGAGCCTTAGCTAGGGATAGTATCAGGGCATGACTTAGGAGCAGCATAAGGGCCTTGGTAGGATCAGCCTCAGGGGCTTTGTTAAAGACATTATCAGGGCCTCTGTTAGGGACAGCCTTAGGGCCTCCCTTAGGGACAGTGTCAGGGCTTACTTAGGGACAGTTTCAGGAGCTTGGTAAGAGATGGGTCCGGAAATTACCTCAGGATAGTGTCAGGACATTAGATATTGACGGCAGCAGGGCCTTAGTTAGGGACAGTGTCAAGGCCTTAGTTAGTACTAGCATCTGGGCCTCTGTTAGGTACAGTGTCAGGGCCTGAGTTAGGAATAGTGTTAGGGCCTTAGTTCGGGACAGTATCACGGCCTTGGGACTAAATTCAGGGCCTGAGGTAGTCACAGCATAAGGGCTTTAGTTAGCATAAGAGGCAGGACATTTGCTAGGGACAGGGTTAGGGTAAAGTTTAGGGATCGTGTCAGGAAATGACCTAGGGATAGTGTCAAGAGCTTAGTTACAGTATCAGGGCCTTATTTAGGACCCGTGTCAGGGCTTGAGGTAGGGACAGCGTCAGTGCCTGACTCTGGGAGAGCAACAGGGCCTGAGTGAGGCCTAGCGTCAGGCCCATAGCTGGGGACACTGTCAGGGCATGATGTAGGAGCAGCATCAGGGCCTTTGTTGCATCAGCATTAGTGTCTGAGTTACAGACATGATCAGGGCCTGAGTTAGTCACAGCGTCAAGGCCTCAGTTAGGCATAGCTTCAGGGACTGAGTTACGGACAGCCTCAGGTCTTCACTTAGGAACAGCGACAGGGCTTTCTTAGGGACGGTGTCAGGACCTTGGTTAGAAATGGGTCAGGATATTAGCTCAGGATAGTGTCCGGATTTTAGTTATTTCCGGCAGCAGGGCCTATATTAGAGATAGATTCCGGGCCTTAGTTAGGGACAGTGTCAGGGCCTTAATTAGGACTAGTCTGGGCCTTAGTTAGGGAGAGCATTACGGCTTCGGTGAGGATAAGGGGCAGGACGTTAGCTCGGGACAGAGTCAGGTTCCAGGCCAGTGGTAGTGTCAGGATGTGAGCTAGGGATAGGGTGAAGACCTTAGTTATTGAGAGCATCAGGGCCTTAGTTAGGACCAGCGTCAGGGCCTTCATCAGGACCAGTGTCAGGGCTTCACGTACGGACAGCGTCAGAGCCTAACTAAGGTACGGCAACGGGGCCTAAGTGAGGCCTATCTTTAGGGCCTGAGTTAGGGACAGTGTCAGGGCATGACTTAGGAGCCGTATAAGGGCCTCTGTAGGATCAGCATTAGGGTCTTCGTTAAAGACATTCTCAGGGCCTCTGTTAGGGACCGCCTCAGGGCCTCACTTAGGGACAGCGTCAGGGCTTACTTTGGGACAGTTTCAGGACCTTGGTAAGACATGGGTCAGGATATTAGCTCGGGATAATGTCAGGACTTTAGATATTGACTGCAGCAGGGCCTTAGAGACAGTGTCTCAGCCTGACTTAGGACTAGCATCAGAGCCTTTGTTAGGTACAGTGTCAGGGACTGAGTTAGGTGTAGTGTCAGGGCCTTAGTGAGGGACAGTGTCAGGGCCTGAGTTAGGACGAGCCTCCAGGCCTCAGTTAGGGCCAGGGTCACGGCCTCGGGACTAATTTTAGGGCCTTAGTTAGGAACAGCATCAGGGATTTATTTAGCATAAGAAGCTCAACATTAGTTAAAGACAAGGTTAGGTTAAGGTCTAGGGATTGTGTCAGGGCATGACCTAGGGATAGTGTCAAGACCTTAGTTACGTAGGGCATCAGGGCCTAATTTAGGACCAGTGTCAGGGCTTCAGGTAGGGATAGCGTCAGAGCCTGACTTAGGGAGAGCGACAGGGCTTGAGTGAGGCCTAGTGTCAGAGCCTTAGCTAGGGATAGTATCAGGGCATGACTTAGGAGCAGCATAAGGGCCTTGGTAGGATCAGCCTCAGGGGCTTTGTTAAAGACATTATCAGGGCCTCTGTTAGGGACAGCCTTAGGGCCTCCCTTAGGGACAGTGTCAGGGCTTACTTAGGGACAGTTTCAGGAGCTTGGTAAGAGATGGGTCCGGAAATTACCTCAGGATAGTGTCAGGACATTAGATATTGACGGCAGCAGGGCCTTAGTTAGGGACAGTGTCAAGGCCTTAGTTAGTACTAGCATCTGGGCCTCTGTTAGGTACAGTGTCAGGGCCTGAGTTAGGAATAGTGTTAGGGCCTTAGTTAGGGACAGTATCACGGCCTTGGGACTAAATTCAGGGCCTGAGGTAGTCACAGCATAAGGGCTTTAGTTAGCATAAGAGGCAGGACATTTGCTAGGGACAGGGTTAGGGTAAAGTTTAGGGATCGTGTCAGGAAATGACCTAGGGATAGTGTCAAGAGCTTAGTTACAGTATCAGGGCCTTATTTAGGACCCGTGTCAGGGCTTGAGGTAGGGACAGCGTCAGTGCCTGACTCTGGGAGAGCAACAGGGCCTGAGTGAGGCCTAGCGTCAGGCCCATAGCTGGGGACACTGTCAGGGCATGATGTAGGAGCAGCATCAGGGCCTTTGTTGCATCAGCATTAGTGTCTTAGTTACAGACATGATCAGGGCCTGAGTTAGTCACAGCGTCAAGGCCTCAGTTAGGCATAGCTTCAGGGACTGAGTTACGGACAGCCTCAGGTCTTCACTTAGGAACAGCGACAGGGCTTTCTTAGGGACGGTGTCAGGACCTTGGTTAGAAATGGGTCAGGATATTAGCTCAGGATAGTGTCCGGATTTTAGTTATTGCCGGCAGCAGGGCCTATATTAGAGATAGATTCCGGGCCTTAGTTAGGGACAGTGTCAGGGCCTTAATTAGGACTAGTCTGGGCCTTAGTTAGGGAGAGCATTACGGCTTCGGTGAGGATAAGGGGCAGGACGTTAGCTCGGGACAGAGTCAGGTTCCAGGCCAGTGGTAGTGTCAGGATGTGAGCTAGGGATAGGGTGAAGATCTTACTTATTGAGAGCATCAGGGCCTTAGTTAGGACCAGCGTCAGGGCCTTCATCAGGACCAGTGTCAGGGCTTCACGTACGGACAGCGTCAGAGCCTAACTAAGGTACGGCAACGGGGCCTAAGTGAGGCCTATCTTTAGGGCCTGAGTTAGGGGCAGTGTCAGGGCATGACTTAGGAGCCGTATAAGGGCCTCTGTAGGATCAGCATTAGGGACTTCGTTAAAGACATTCTCAGGGCCTCTGTTAGGGACCACCTCAGCGCCTCACTTAGGGACAGCGTCAGGGCTTACTTAGGGACAGTTTCAGGACCTTGGTAAGACATGGGTCAGGATATTAGCTCGGGATAATGTCAGGACTTTAGATATTGACTGCAGCAGGGCCTTAGAGACAGTGTCTCAGCCTGACTTAGGACTAGCATCAGAGCCTTTGTTAGGTACAGTGTGAGGGACTGAGTTAGGTGTAGTGTCAGGGCCTTAGTTAGGGACAGTGTCAGGGCCTGAGTTAGGACGAGCCTCCAGGCCTCAGTTAGGGCCAGGGTCACGGCCTCGGGACTAATTTTAGGGCCTTAGTTAGGAACAGCATCAGGGATTGATTTAGCATAAGAAGCTCAACATTAGTTAAAGACAAGGTTAGGTTAAGGTCTAGGGATTGTGTCAGGGCATGACCTAGGGATAGTGTCAAGACCTTAGTTACTTAGGGCATCAGGGCCTAATTTAGGACCAGTGTCAGGGCTTCAGGTAGGGATAGCGTCAGAGCCTGACTTAGGGAGAGCGACAGGGCTTGAGTGAGGCCTAGTGTCAGAGCCTTAGCTAGGGATAGTATCAGGGCATGACTTAGGAGCAGCATAAGGGCCTTGGTAGGATCAGTCTCAGGGGCTTTGTTAAAGACATTATCAGGGCCTCTGTTAGGGACAGCCTTAGGGCCTCCCTTAGGGACAGCGTCAGGGCTTACTTAGGGACAGTTTCAGGACCTTGGTAAGACATGGGTCAGGATATTAGCTCAGGAGAATGTCAGGACTTTAGATATTGACTGCAGCAGGGCCTTAGAGACAGTGTCTCAGCCTGACTTAGGACTAGCATCAGAGCCTTTGTTAGGGACAGTGTCAGGGCCTGAGTTAGGACGAGCCTCCAGGCCTCAGTTAGGGCCAGGTTCACGGCCTCGGGACTAATTTTAGAGCCTTAGTTAGGAACAGCATCAGGGATTTATTTAGCATAAGAAGCTCAACATTAGTTAAAGATGAGGTTAGGTTCAGGTCTAGGGGTTGTGTCAGGGCATGACCTAGGGATAGTGTCAAGACCTTAGTTACTTAGGGCATCAGGGCCTAATTTAGGACCAGTGTCAGGGCTTCAGGTAGGGATAGCGTCAGAGCCTGACTTAGGGAGAGCGACAGGGCTTGAGTGAGGCCTAGTGTCAGAGCCTTAGCTAGGGATAGTATCAGGGCATGACTTAGGAGCGGTATAAGGGCCTTGGAAGGATCAGCCTCAGGGGCTTTGTTAAAGACATTATCAGGGCCTCTGTTAGGGACAGCCTTAGGGCCTCCCTTACGGACAGTGTCAGGGCTTACTTAGGGACAGTTTCAGGAGCTTGGTAAGAGATGGGTCCGGAAATTACCTCAGGATAGTGTCAGGACATTAGATATTGACGGCAGCAGGGCCTTAGTTAGGGACAGTGTCAAGGCCTTAGTTAGTACTAGCATCTGGGCCTCTGTTAGGTACAGTGTCAGGGCCTGAGTTAGGAATAGTGTTAGGGCCTTAGTTAGGGACAGTATCACGGCCTTGGGACTAAATTCAGGGCCTGAGGTAGTCACAGCATAAGGGCTTTAGTTAGCATAAGAGGCAGGACATTTGCTAGGGACAGGGTTAGGGTAAAGTTTAGGGATCGTGTCAGGAAATGACCTAGGGATAGTGTCAAGAGCTTAGTTACAGTATCAGGGCCTTGTTTAGGACCCGAGTCAGGGCTTGAGGTAGGGACAGCGTCAGTGCCTGACTCTGGGAGAGCAACAGGGCCTGAGTGAGGCCTAGCGTCAGGCCCATAGCTGGGGACACTGTCAGGGCATGATGTAGGAGCAGCATCAGGGCCTTTGTTGCATCAGCATTAGTGTCTTAGTTACAGACATGATCAGGGCCTGAGTTAGTCACAGCGTCAAGGCCTCAGTTAGGCATAGCTTCAGGGACTGAGTTACGGACAGCCTCAGGTCTTCACTCAGGAACAGCGACAGGGCTTTCTTAGGGACGGTGTCAGGACCTTGGTTAGAAATGGGTCAGGATATTAGCTTAGGATAGTGTCCGGATTTTAGTTATTGCCGGCAGCAGGGCCTATATTAGAGATAGATTCCGGGCCTTAGTTAGGGACAGTGTCAGGGCCTTAATTAGGACTAGTCTGGGCCTTAGTTAGGGAGAGCATTACGGCTTCGGTGAGGATAAGGGGCAGGACGTTAGCTCGGGACAGAGTCAGGTTCCAGGCCAGTGGTAGTGTCAGGATGTGAGCTAGGGATAGGGTGAAGATCTTACTTATTGAGAGCATCAGGGCCTTAGTTAGGACCAGCGTCAGGGCCTTCATCAGGACCAGTGTCAGGGCTTCACGTACGGACAGCGTCAGAGCCTAACTAAGGTACGGCAACAGGGCCTAAGTGAGGCCTATCTTTAGGGTCTGAGTTAGGGACAGTGTCAGGGCATGACTTAGGAGCCGTATAAGGGCCTCTGTAGGATCAGCATTAGGGTCTTCATTAAAGACATTCTCAGGGCCTCTGTTAGGGACCGCCTCAGGGCCTCACTTAGGGACAGCGTCAGGGCTTACTTTGGGACAGTTTCACGACCTTGGTAAGACATGGGTCAGGATATTAGCTCGGGATAATGTCAGGACTTTAGATATTGACTGGAGCAGGGCCTTAGAGACAGTGTCTCAGCCTGACTTAGGACTAGCATCAGAGCCTTTGTTAGGTACAGTGTCAGGGACTGAGTTAGGTGTAGTGTCAGGGCCTTAGTGAGGGACAGTGTCAGGGCCTGAGTTAGGACGAGCCTCCAGGCCTCAGTTAGGGCCAGGGTCACGGCCTCGGGACTAATTTTAGGGCCTTAGTTAGGAACAGCATCAGGGATTTATTTAGCATAAGAAGCTCAACATTAGTTAAAGACAAGGTTAGGTTAAGGTCTAGGGATTGTGTCAGTGCATGACCTAGGGATAGTGTCAAGACCTTAGTTACTTAGGGCATCAGGGCCTAATTTAGGACCAGTGTCAGGGCTTCAGGTAGGGATAGCGTCAGAGCCTGACTTAGGGAGAGCGACAGGGCTTGAGTGAGGCCTAGTGTCAGAGCCTTAGCTAGGGATAGTATCAGGGCATGACTTAGGAGCGGTATAAGGGCCTTGGTAGGATCAGCCTCAGGGGCTTTGTTAAAGATATTATCAGGGCCTCTGTTAGGGACAGCCTTAGGGCCTCCCTTAGGGACAGCGTCAGGGCTTACTTAGGGACAGTTTCAGGAGCTTGGTAAGAGATGGGTCCGGAAATTACCTCAGGATAGTGTCAGGACATTAGATATTGACGGCAGCAGGGCCTTAGTTAGGGACAGTGTCAAGGCCTTAGTTAGTACTGGCATCTGGGCCTCTGTTAGGTACAGTGTCAGGGCCTGAGTTAGGAATAGTGTTAGGGCCTGAGTTAGGGACAGTATCACGGCCTTGGGACTTAATTCAGGGCCTGAGGTAGTCACAGCATAAGGGCTTTAGTTAGCATAAGAGGCAGGACATTTGCTAGGGACAGGGTTAGGGTAAAGTTTAGGGATCGTGTCAGGAAATGACCTAGGGATAGTGTCAAGAGCTTAGTTACAGTATCAGGGCCTTGTTTAGGACCCGAGTCAGGGCTTCAGGTAGGGACAGCGTCAGTGCCTGACTCTGGGAGAGCAACAGGGCCTGAGTGAGGCCTAGCGTCAGGCCCATAGCTGGGGACACTGTCAGGGCATGATGTAGGAGCAGCATCAGGGCCTTTGTTGCATCAGCATTAGTGTCTTAGTTACAGACATGATCAGGGCCTGAGTTAGTCACAGCGTCAAGGCCTCAGTTAGGCATAGCTTCAGGGACTGAGTTACGGACAGCCTCAGGTCTTCACTTAGGAACAGCGACAGGGCTTTCTTAGGGACGGTGTCAGGACCTTGGTTAGAAATGGGTCAGGATATTAGCTCAGGATAGTGTCCGGATTTTAGTTATTGCCGGCAGCAGGGCCTATATTAGAGATAGATTCCGGGCCTTAGTTAGGGACAGTGTCAGGGCCTTAATTAGGACTAGTCTGGGCCTTAGTTAGGGAGAGCATTACGGCTTCGGTGAGGATAAGGGGCAGGACGTTAGCTCGGGACAGAGTCAGGTTCCAGGCCAGTGGTAGTGTCAGGATGTGAGCTAGGGATAGGGTGAAGATCTTACTTATTGAGAGCATCAGGGCCTTAGTTAGGACCAGCGTCAGGGCCTTCATCAGGACCAGTGTCAGGGCTTCACGTACGGACAGCGTCAGAGCCTAACTAAGGTACGGCAACGGGGCCTAAGTGAGGCCTATCTTTAGGGCCTGAGTTAGGGGCAGTGTCAGGGCATGACTTAGGAGCCGTATAAGGGCCTCTGTAGGATCAGCATTAGGGACTTCGTTAAAGACATTCTCAGGGCCTCTGTTAGGGACCACCTCAGCGCCTCACTTAGGGACAGCGTCAGGGCTTACTTAGGGACAGTTTCAGGACCTTGGTAAGACATGGGTCAGGATATTAGCGCGGGATAATGTCAGGACTTTAGATATTGACTGCAGCAGGGCCTTAGAGACAGTGTCTCAGCCTGACTTAGGACTAGCATCAGAGCCTTTGTTAGGTACAGTGTCAGGGACTGAGTTAGGTGTAGTGTCAGGGCCTTAGTTAGGGACAGTGTCAGGGCCTGAGTTAGGACGAGCCTCCAGGCCTCAGTTAGGGCCAGGGTCACGGCCTCGGGACTAATTTTAGGGCCTTAGTTAGGAACAGCATCAGGGATTGATTTAGCATAAGAAGCTCAACATTAGTTAAAGACAAGGTTAGGTTAAGGTCTAGGGATTGTGTCAGGGCATGACCTAGGGATAGTGTCAAGACCTTAGTTACTTAGGGCATCAGGGCCTAATTTAGGACCAGTGTCAGGGCTTCAGGTAGGGATAGCGTCAGAGCCTGACTTAGGGAGAGCGACAGGGCTTGAGTGAGGCCTAGTGTCAGAGCCTTAGCTAGGGATAGTATCAGGGCATGACTTAGGAGCAGCATAAGGGCCTTGGTAGGATCAGTCTCAGGGGCTTTGTTAAAGACATTATCAGGGCCTCTGTTAGGGACAGCCTTAGGGCCTCCCTTAGGGACAGCGTCAGGGCTTACTTAGGGACAGTTTCAGGACCTTGGTAAGACATGGGTCAGGATATTAGCTCAGGAGAATGTCAGGACTTTAGATATTGACTGCAGCAGGGCCTTAGAGACAGTGTCTCAGCCTGACTTAGGACTAGCATCAGAGCCTTTGTTAGGGACAGTGTCAGGGCCTGAGTTAGGACGAGCCTCCAGGCCTCAGTTAGGGCCAGGTTCACGGCCTCGGGACTAATTTTAGAGCCTTAGTTAGGAACAGCATCAGGGATTTATTTAGCATAAGAAGCTCAACATTAGTTAAAGACGAGGTTAGGTTCAGGTCTAGGGATTGTGTCAGGGCATGACCTAGGGATAGTGTCAAGACCTTAGTTACGTAGGGCATCAGGGCCTAATTTAGGACCAGTGTCAGGGCTTCAGGTAGGGATAGCGTCAGAGCCTGACTTAGGGAGAGCGACAGGGCTTGAGTGAGGCCTAGTGTCAGAGCCTTAGCTAGGGATAGTATTAGAGCATGACTTAGGAGCGGTATAAGGGCCTTGGTAGGATCAGCCTCAGGGGCTTTGTTAAAGACATTATCAGGGCCTCTGTTAGGGACAGCCTTAGGGCCTCCCTTAGGGACAGTGTCAGGGCTTACTTAGGGACAGTTTCAGGAGCTTGGTAAGAGATGGGTCCGGAAATTACCTCAGGATAGTGTCAGGACATTAGATATTGAGGCAGCAGGGCCTTAGTTACGGACAGTGTCAAGGCCTTAGTTAGTACTAGCATCTGGGCCTCTGTTAGGTACAGTGTCAGGGCCTGAGTTAGGAATAGTGTTAGGGCCTTAGTTCGGGACAGTATCACGGCCTTGGGACTAAATTCAGGGCCTGAGGTAGTCACAGCATAAGGGCTTTAGTTAGCATAAGAGGCAGGACATTTGCTAGGGACAGGGTTAGGGTAAAGTTTAGGGATCGTGTCAGGAAATGACCTAGGGATAGTGTCAAGAGCTTAGTTACAGTATCAGGGCCTTATTTAGGACCCGTGTCAGGGCTTGAGGTAGGGACAGCGTCAGTGCCTGACTCTGGGAGAGCAACAGGGCCTGAGTGAGGCCTAGCGTCAGGCCCATAGCTGGGGACACTGTCAGGGCATGATGTAGGAGCAGCATCAGGGCCTTTGTTGCATCAGCATTAGTGTCTTAGTTACAGACATGATCAGGGCCTGAGTTAGTCACAGCGTCAAGGCCTCAGTTAGGCATAGCTTCAGGGACTGAGTTACGGACAGCCTCAGGTCTTCACTTAGGAACAGCGACAGGGCTTTCTTAGGGACGGTGTCAGGACCTTGGTTAGAAATGGGTCAGGATATTAGCTCAGGATAGTGTCCGGATTTTAGTTATTGCCGGCAGCAGGGCCTATATTAGAGATAGATTCCGGGCCTTAGTTAGGGACAGTGTCAGGGCCTTAATTAGGACTAGTCTGGGCCTTAGTTAGGGAGAGCATTACGGCTTCGGTGAGGATAAGGGGCAGGACGTTAGCTCGGGACAGAGTCAGGTTCCAGGCCAGTGGTAGTGTCAGGATGTGAGCTAGGGATAGGGTGAAGATCTTACTTATTGAGAGCATCAGGGCCTTAGTTAGGACCAGCGTCAGGGCCTTCATCAGGACCAGTGTCAGGGCTTCACGTACGGACAGCGTCAGAGCCTAACTAAGGTACGGCAACGGGGCCTAAGTGAGGCCTATCTTTAGGGCCTGAGTTAGGGGCAGTGTCAGGGCATGACTTAGGAGCCGTATAAGGGCCTCTGTAGGATCAGCATTAGGGACTTCGTTAAAGACATTCTCAGGGCCTCTGTTAGGGACCACCTCAGCGCCTCACTTAGGGACAGCGTCAGGGCTTACTTAGGGACAGTTTCAGGACCTTGGTAAGACATGGGTCAGGATATTAGCGCGGGATAATGTCAGGACTTTAGATATTGACTGCAGCAGGGCCTTAGAGACAGTGTCTCAGCCTGACTTAGGACTAGCATCAGAGCCTTTGTTAGGTACAGTGTCAGGGACTGAGTTAGGTGTAGTGTCAGGGCCTTAGTTAGGGACAGTGTCAGGGCCTGAGTTAGGACGAGCCTCCAGGCCTCAGTTAGGGCCAGGGTCACGGCCTCGGGACTAATTTTAGGGCCTTAGTTAGGAACAGCATCAGGGATTGATTTAGCATAAGAAGCTCAACATTAGTTAAAGACAAGGTTAGGTTAAGGTCTAGGGATTGTGTCAGGGCATGACCTAGGGATAGTGTCAAGACCTTAGTTACTTAGGGCATCAGGGCCTAATTTAGGACCAGTGTCTGGGCTTCAGGTAGGGATAGCGTCAGAGCCTGACTTAGGGAGAGCGACAGGGCTTGAGTGAGGCCTAGTGTCAGAGCCTTAGCTAGGGATAGTATCAGGGCATGACTTAGGAGCAGCATAAGGGCCTTGGTAGGATCAGTCTCAGGGGCTTTGTTAAAGACATTATCAGGGCCTCTGTTAGGGACAGCCTTAGGGCCTCCCTTAGGGACAGCGTCAGGGCTTACTTAGGGACAGTTTCAGGACCTTGGTAAGACATGGGTCAGGATATTAGCTCAGGAGAATGTCAGGACTTTAGATATTGACTGCAGCAGGGCCTTAGAGACAGTGTCTCAGCCTGACTTAGGACTAGCATCAGAGCCTTTGTTAGGGACAGTGTCAGGGCCTGAGTTAGGACGAGCCTCCAGGCCTCAGTTAGGGCCAGGTTCACGGCCTCGGGACTAATTTTAGAGCCTTAGTTAGGAACAGCATCAGGGATTTATTTAGCATAAGAAGCTCAACATTAGTTAAAGACGAGGTTAGGTTCAGGTCTAGGGATTGTGTCAGGGCATGACCTAGGGATAGTGTCAAGACCTTAGTTACGTAGGGCATCAGGGCCTAATTTAGGACCAGTGTCAGGGCTTCAGGTAGGGATAGCGTCAGAGCCTGACTTAGGGAGAGCGACAGGGCTTGAGTGAGGCCTAGTGTCAGAGCCTTAGCTAGGGATAGTATTAGAGCATGACTTAGGAGCGGTATAAGGGCCTTGGTAGGATCAGCCTCAGGGGCTTTGTTAAAGACATTATCAGGGCCTCTGTTAGGGACAGCCTTAGGGCCTCCCTTAGGGACAGTGTCAGGGCTTACTTAGGGACAGTTTCAGGAGCTTGGTAAGAGATGGGTCCGGAAATTACCTCAGGATAGTGTCAGGACATTAGATATTGAGGCAGCAGGGCCTTAGTTACGGACAGTGTCAAGGCCTTAGTTAGTACTAGCATCTGGGCCTCTGTTAGGTACAGTGTCAGGGCCTGAGTTAGGAATAGTGTTAGGGCCTTAGTTCGGGACAGTATCACGGCCTTGGGACTAAATTCAGGGCCTGAGGTAGTCACAGCATAAGGGCTTTAGTTAGCATAAGAGGCAGGACATTTGCTAGGGACAGGGTTAGGGTAAAGTTTAGGGATCGTGTCAGGAAATGACCTAGGGATAGTGTCAAGAGCTTAGTTACAGTATCAGGGCCTTATTTAGGACCCGTGTCAGGGCTTGAGGTAGGGACAGCGTCAGTGCCTGACTCTGGGAGAGCAACAGGGCCTGAGTGAGGCCTAGCGTCAGGCCCATAGCTGGGGACACTGTCAGGGCATGATGTAGGAGCAGCATCAGGGCCTTTGTTGCATCAGCATTAGTGTCTTAGTTACAGACATGATCAGGGCCTGAGTTAGTCACAGCGTCAAGGCCTCAGTTAGGCATAGCTTCAGGGACTGAGTTACGGACAGCCTCAGGTCTTCACTTAGGAACAGCGACAGGGCTTTCTTAGGGACGGTGTCAGGACCTTGGTTAGAAATGGGTCAGGATATTAGCTCAGGATAGTGTCCGGATTTTAGTTATTGCCGGCAGCAGGGCCTATATTAGAGATAGATTCCGGGCCTTAGTTAGGGACAGTGTCAGGGCCTTAATTAGGACTAGTCTGGGCCTTAGTTAGGGAGAGCATTACGGCTTCGGTGAGGATAAGGGGCAGGACGTTAGCTCGGGACAGAGTCAGGTTCCAGGCCAGTGGTAGTGTCAGGATGTGAGCTAGGGATAGGGTGAAGACCTTACTTATTGAGAGCATCAGGGCCTTAGTTAGGACCAGCGTCAGGGCCTTCATCAGGACCAGTGTCAGGGCTTCACGTACGGACAGCGTCAGAGCCTAACTAAGGTACGGCAACGGGGCCTAAGTGAGGCCTATCTTTAGGGCCTGAGTTAGGGACAGTGTCAGGGCATGACTTAGGAGCCGTATAAGGGCCTCTGTAGGATCAGCATTAGGGTCTTCGTTAAAGACATTCTCAGGGCCTCTGTTAGGGACCGCCTCAGGGCCTCACTTAGGGACAGCGTCAGGGCTTACTTTGGGACAGTTTCAGGACCTTGGTAAGACATGGGTCAGGATATTAGCTCAGGATAATGTCAGGACTTTAGATATTGACTGCAGCAGGGCCTTAGAGACAGTGTCTCAGCCTGACTTAGGACTAGCATCAGAGCCTTTGTTAGGTACAGTGTCAGGGACTGACTTAGGTGTAGTGTCAGGGCCTTAGTTAGGGACAGGGTCAGGGCCTGAGTTAGGACGAGCCTCCAGGCCTCAGTTAGGGCCAGGGTCACGGCCTCGGGACTAATTTTAGGGCCTTAGTTAGGAAGAGCATCAGGGATTTATTTAGCATAAGAAGCTCAACATTAGTTAAAGACAAGGTTAGGTTAAGGTCTAGGGATTGGGTCAGGGCATGACCTAGGGATAGTGTCAAGACCTTAGTTACTTAGGGCATCAGGGCCTAATTTAGGACCAGTGTCAGGGCTTCAGGTAGGGATAGCGTCAGAGCCTGACTTAGGGAGAGCGACAGGGCTTGAGTGAGGCCTAGTGTCAGAGCCTTAGCTAGGGATAGTATCAGGGCATGACTTAGGAGCAGCATAAGGGCCTTGGTAGGATCAGTCTCAGGGGCTTTGTTAAAGACATTATCAGGGCCTCTGTTAGGGACAGCCTTAGGGCCTCCCTTAGGGACAGCGTCAGGGCTTACTTAGGGACAGTTTCAGGACCTTGGTAAGACATGGGTCAGGATATTAGCTCAGGAGAATGTCAGGACTTTAGATATTGACTGCAGCAGGGCCTTAGAGACAGTGTCTCAGCCTTACTTAGGACTAGCATCAGAGCCTTTGTTAGGGACAGTGTCAGGGCCTGAGTTAGGACGAGCCTCCAGGCCTCAGTTAGGGCCAGGTTCACGGCCTCGGGACTAATTTTAGAGCCTTAGTTAGGAACAGCATCAGGGATTTATTTAGCATAAGAAGCTCAACATTAGTTAAAGACGAGGTTAGGTTCAGGTCTAGGGATTGTGTCAGGGCATGACCTAGGGATAGTGTCAAGACCTTAGTTACTTAGGGCATCAGGGCCTAATTTAGGACCAGTGTCAGGGCTTCAGGTAGGGATAGCGTCAGAGCCTGACTTAGGGAGAGCGACAGGGCTTGAGTGAGGCCTAGTGTCAGAGCCTTAGCTAGGGATAGTATCAGGGCATGACTTAGGAGCGGTATAAGGGCCTTGGTAGGATCAGCCTCAGGGGCTTTGTTAAAGACATTATCAGGGCCTCTGTTAGGGACAGCCTTAGGGCCTCCCTTAGGGACAGTGTCAAGGCTTACTTAGGGACAGTTTCAGGAGCTTGGTAAGAGATGGGTCCGGAAATTACCTCAGGATAGTGTCAGGACATTAGATATTGAGGCAGCAGGGCCTTAGTTACGGACAGTGTCAAGGCCTTAGTTAGTACTGGCATCTGGGCCTCTGTTAGGTACAGTGTCAGGGCCTGAGTTAGGAATAGTGTTAGGGCCTTAGTTAGGGACAGTATCACGGCCTTGGGACTAAATTCAGGGCCTGAGGTAGTCACAGCATAAGGGCTTTAGTTAGCATAAGAGGCAGGACATTTGCTAGGGACAGGGTTAGGGTAAAGTTTAGGGATCGTGTCAGGAAATGACCTAGGGATAGTGTCAAGAGCTTAGTTACAGTATCAGGGCCTTGTTTAGGACCCGTGTCAGGGCTTCAGGTAGGGACAGCGTCAGTGCCTGACTCTGGGAGAGCAACAGGGCCTGAGTGAGGCCTAGCGTCAGGCCCATAGCTGGGGACACTGTCAGGGCATGATGTAGGAGCAGCATCAGGGCCTTTGTTGCATCAGCATTAGTGTCTTAGTTACAGACATGATCAGGGCCTGAGTTAGTCACAGCGTCAAGGCCTCAGTTAGGCATAGCTTCAGGGACTGAGTTACGGACAGCCTCAGGTCTTCACTCAGGAACAGCGACAGGGCTTTCTTAGGGACGGTGTCAGGACCTTGTTTAGAAATGGGTCAGGATATTAGCTTAGGATAGTGTCCGGATTTTAGTTATTGCCGGCAGCAGGACCTATATTAGAGATAGATTCCGGGCCTTAGTTAGGGACAGTGTCAGGGCCTTAATTAGGACTAGTCTGGGCCTTAGTTAGGGAGAGCATTACGGCTTCGGTGAGGATAAGGGGCAGGACGTTAGCTCGGGACAGAGTCAGGTTCCAGGCCAGTGGTAGTGTCAGGATGTGAGCTAGGGATAGGGTGAAGATCTTACTTATTGAGAGCATCAGGGCCTTAGTTAGGACCAGCGTCAGGGCCTTCATCAGGACCAGTGTCAGGGCTTCACGTACAGACAGCGTCAGAGCCTAACTAAGGTACGGCAACAGGGCCTAAGTGAGGCCTATCTTTAGGGCCTGAGTTAGGGACAGTGTCAGGGCATGACTTAGGAGCCGTATAAGGGCCTCTGTAGGATCAGCATTAGGGTCTTCGTTAAAGACATTCTCAGGGCCTCTGTTAGGGACCGCCTCAGGGCCTCACTTAGGAACAGCGTCAGGGCTTACTTTGGGACAGTTTCAGGACCTTGGTAAGACATGGGTCAGGATATTAGCTCGGGATAATGTCAGGACTTTAGATATTGACTGCAGCAGGGCCTTAGAGACAGTGTCTCAGCCTGACTTAGGACTAGCATCAGAGCCTTTGTTAGGTACAGTGTCAGGGACTGAGTTAGGTGTAGTGTCAGGGCCTTAGTGAGGGACAGTGTCAGGGCCTGAGTTAGGACGAGCCTCCAGGCCTCAGTTAGGGCCAGGGTCACGGCCTCGGGACTAATTTTAGGGCCTTAGTTAGGAACAGCATCAGGGATTTATTTAGCATAAGAAGCTCAACATTAGTTAAAGACAAGGTTAGGTTAAGGTCTAGGGATTGTGTCAGGGCATGACCTAGGGATAGTGTCAAGACCTTAGTTACTTAGGGCATCAGGGCCTAATTTAGGACCAGTGTCAGGGCTTCAGGTAGGGATAGCGTCAGAGCCTGACTTAGGGAGAGCGACAGGGCTTGAGTGAGGCCTAGTGTCAGAGCCTTAGCTAGGGATAGTATCAGGGCATGACTTAGGAGCAGTATAAGGGCCTTGGTAGGAACAGCCTCAGGGGCTTTGTTAAAGACATTATCAGGGTCTCTGTTAGGGACAGCCTTAGGGCCTCCCTTAGGGACAGCGTCAGGGCTTACTTAGGGACAGTTTCCGGAGCTTGGTAAGACATGGGTCAGGATATTAGCTCAGGAGAATGTCAGGACTTTAGATATTGACTGCAGCAGGGCCTTAGAGACAGTGTCTCAGCCTGACTTAGGACTAGCTTCAGAGCCTTTGTTAGGGACAGTGTCAGGGCCTGAGTTAGGACGAGCCTCCAGGCCTCAGTTAGGGCCAGGTTAACGGCCTCGGGACTAATTTTAGGGCCTTAGTTAGGAACAGCATCAGGGATTTATTTAGCATAAGAAGCTCAACATTAGTTAAAGACGAGGTTAGGTTCAGGTCTAGGGATTGTGTCAGGGCATGACCTAGGGATAGTGTCAAGACCTTAGTTACTTAGGGCATCAGGGCCTAATTTAGGACCAGTGTCAGGGCTTCAGGTAGGGATAGCGTCAGAGCCTGACTTAGGGAGAGCGACAGGGCTTGAGTGAGGCCTAGTGTCAGAGCCTTAGCTAGGGATAGTATCAGGGCATGACTTAGGAGCGGTATAAGGGCCTTGGTAGGATCAGCCTCAGGGGCTTTGTTAAAGACATTATCAGGGCCTCTGTTAGGGACAGCCTTAGGGCCTCCCTTAGGGACAGTGTCAGGGCTTACTTAGGGACAGTTTCAGGAGCTTGGTAAGAGATGGGTCCGGAAATTACCTCAGGATAGTGTCAGGACATTAGATATTGAGGCAGCTGGGCCTTAGTTACGGACAGTGTCAAGGCCTTAGTTAGTACTGGCATCTGGGCCTCTGTTAGGTACAGTGTCAGGGCCTGAGTTAGGAATAGTGTTAGGGCCTTAGTTAGGGACAGTATCACGGCCTTGGGACTAAATTCAGGGCCTGAGGTAGTCACAGCATAAGGGCTTTAGTTAGCATAAGAGGCAGGACATTTGCTAGGGACAGGGTTAGGGTAAAGTTTAGGGATCGTGTCAGGAAATGACCTAGGGATAGTGTCAAGAGCTTAGTTACAGTATCAGGGCCTTGTTTAGGACCCGTGTCAGGGCTTCAGGTAGGGACAGCGTCAGTGCCTGACTCTGGGAGAGCAACAGGGCCTGAGTGAGGCCTAGCGTCAGGCCCATAACTGGGGACACTGTCAGGGCATGATGTAGGAGCAGCATCAGGGCCTTTGTTGCATCAGCATTAGTGTCTTAGTTACAGACATGATCAGGGCCTGAGTTAGTCACAGCGTCAAGGCCTCAGTTAGGCATAGCTTCAGGGACTGAGTTACGGACAGCCTCAGGTCTTCACTCAGGAACAGCGACAGGGCTTTCTTAGGGACGGTGTCAGGACCTTGGTTAGAAATGGGTCAGGATATTAGCTTAGGATTGTGTCCGGATTTTAGTTATTGCCGGCAGCAGGACCTATATTAGAGATAGATTCCGGGCCTTAGTTAGGGACAGTGTCAGGGCCTTAATTAGGACTAGTCTGGGCCTTAGTTAGGGAGAGCATTACGGCTTCGGTGAGGATAAGGGGCAGGACGTTAGCTCGGGACAGAGTCAGGTTCCAGGCCAGTGGTAGTGTCAGGATGTGAGCTAGGGATAGGGTGAAGATCTTACTTATTGAGAGCATCAGGGCCTTAGTTAGGACCAGCGTCAGGGCCTTCATCAGGACCAGTGTCAGGGCTTCACGTACGGACAGCGTCAGAGCCTAACTAAGGTACGGCAACAGGGCCTAAGTGAGGCCTATCTTTAGGGCCTGAGTTAGGGACAGTGTCAGGGCATGACTTAGGAGCCGTATAAGGGCCTCTGTAGGATCAGCATTAGGGTCTTCGTTAAAGACATTCTCAGGGCCTCTGTTAGGGACCGCCTCAGGGCCTCACTTAGGGACAGCGTCAGGGCTTACTTTGGGACAGTTTCAGGACCTTGGTAAGACATGGGTCAGGATATTAGCTCGGGATAATGTCAGGACTTTAGATATTGACTGCAGCAGGGCCTTAGAGACAGTGTCTCAGCCTGACTTAGGACTAGCATCAGAGCCTTTGTTAGGTACAGTGTGAGGGACTGAGTTAGGTGTAGTGTCAGGGCCTTAGTGAGGGACAGTGTCAGGGCCTGTGTTAGGACGAGCCTCCAGGCCTCAGTTAGGGCCAGGGTCACGGCCTCGGGACTAATTTTAGGGCCTTAGTTAGGAACAGCATCAGGGATTTATTTAGCATAAGAAGCTCAACATTAGTTAAAGACAAGGTTAGGTTAAGGTCTAGGGATTGTGTCAGGGCATGACCTAGGGATAGTGTCAAGACCTTAGTTACTTAGGGCATCAGGGCCTAATTTAGGACCAGTGTCAGGGCTTCAGGTAGGGATAGCGTCAGAGCCTGACTTAGGGAGAGCGACAGGGCTTGAGTGAGGCCTAGTGTCAGAGCCTTAGCTAGGGATAGTATCAGGGCATGACTTAGGAGCAGTATAAGGGCCTTGGTAGGATCAGCCTCAGGGGCTTTGTTAAAGACATTATCAGGGTCTCTGTTAGGGACAGCCTTAGGGCCTCCCTTAGGGACAGCGTCAGGGCTTACTTAGAGACAGTTTCAGGAGCTTGGTAATACATGGGTCAGGATATTAGCTCAGGAGAATGTCAGGACTTTAGATATTGACTGCAGCAGGGCCTTAGAGACAGTGTCTCAGCCTGACTTAGGACTAGCATCAGAGCCTTTGTTAGGTACAGTGTCAGGGACTGAGTTAGGTGTAGTGTCAGGGCCTTAGTTAGGGACAGGGTCAGGGCCTGAGTTAGGACGAGCCTCCAGGCCTCAGTTAGGGCCAGGGTCATGGCCTCGGGAGTAATTTTAGGGCCTTAGTTAGGAACAGCATCAGGGATTTATTTAGCATAAGAAGCTCAACATTAGTTAAAGACAAGGTTAGGTTAAGGTCTAGGGATTGTGTCAGTGCATGACCTAGGGATAGTGTCAAGACCTTAGTTACTTAGGGCATCAGGGCCTAATTTAGGACCAGTGTCAGGGCTTCAGGTAGGGATAGCGTCAGAGCCTGACTTAGGGAGAGCGACAGGGCTTGAGTGAGGCCTAGTGTCAGAGCCTTAGCTAGGGATAGTATCAGGGCATGACTTAGGAGCAGCATAAGGGCCTTGGTAGGATCAGCCTCAGGGGCTTTGTTAAAGACATTATCAGGGCCTCTGTTAGGGACAGCCTTAGGGCCTCCCTTAGGGACAGTGTCAGGGCTTACTTAGGGACAGTTTCAGGAGCTTGGTAAGAGATGGGTCCGGAAATTACCTCAGGATAGTGTCAGGACATTAGATATTGACGGCAGCAGGGCCTTAGTTAGGGACAGTGTCAAGGCCTTAGTTAGTACTAGCATCTGGGCCTCTGTTAGGTACAGTGTCAGGGCCTGAGTTAGGAATAGTGTTAGGGCCTTAGTTAGGGACAGTATCACGGCCTTGGGACTAAATTCAGGGCCTGAGGTAGTCACAGCATAAGGGCTTTAGTTAGCATAAGAGGCAGGACATTTGCTAGGGACAGGGTTAGGGTAAAGTTTAGGGATCGTGTCAGGAAATGACCTAGGGATAGTGTCAAGAGCTTAGTTACAGTATCAGGGCCTTATTTAGGACCCGTGTCAGGGCTTGAGGTAGGGACAGCGTCAGTGCCTGACTCTGGGAGAGCAACAGGGCCTGAGTGAGGCCTAGCGTCAGGCCCATAGCTGGGGACACTGTCAGGGCATGATGTAGGAGCAGCATCAGGGCCTTTGTTGCATCAGCATTAGTGTCTTAGTTACAGACATGATCAGGGCCTGAGTTAGTCACAGCGTCAAGGCCTCAGTTAGGCATAGCTTCAGGGACTGAGTTACGGACAGCCTCAGGTCTTCACTCAGGAACAGCGACATGGCTTTCTTAGGGACGGTGTCAGGACCTTGGTTAGAAATGGGTCAGGATATTAGCTTAGGATAGTGTCCGGATTTTAGTTATTGCCGGCAGCAGGGCCTATATTAGAGATAGATTCCGGGCCTTAGTTAGGGACAGTGTCAGGGCCTTAATTAGGACTAGTCTGGGCCTTAGTTAGGGAGAGCATTACGGCTTCGGTGAGGATAAGGGGCAGGACGTTAGCTCGGGACAGAGTCAGGTTCCAGGCCAGTGGTAGTGTCAGGATGTGAGCTAGGGATAGGGTGAAGATCTTACTTATTGAGAGCATCAGGGCCTTAGTTAGGACCAGCGTCAGGGCCTTCATCAGGACCAGTGTCAGGGCTTCACGTACGGACAGCGTCAGAGCCTAACTAAGGTACGGCAACAGGGCCTAAGTGAGGCCTATCTTTAGGGCCTGAGTTAGGGACAGTGTCAGGGCATGACTTAGGAGCCGTATAAGGGCCTCTGTAGGATCAGCATTAGGGTCTTCGTTAAAGACATTCTCAGGGCCTCTGTTAGGGACCGCCTCAGGGCCTCACTTAGGGACAGCGTCAGGGCTTACTTTGGGACAGTTTCACGACCTTGGTAAGACATGGGTCAGGATATTAGCTCGGGATAATGTCAGGACTTTAGATATTGACTGCAGCAGGGCCTTAGAGACAGTGTCTCAGCCTGACTTAGGACTAGCATCAGAGCCTTTGTTAGGTACAGTGTCAGGGACTGAGTTAGGTGTAGTGTCAGGGCCTTAGTGAGGAACAGTGTCAGGGCCTGAGTTAGGACGAGCCTCCAGGCCTCAGTTAGGGCCAGGGTCACGGCCTCGGGACTAATTTTAGGGCCTTAGTTAGGAACAGCATCAGGGATTGATTTAGCATAAGAAGCTCAACATTAGTTAAAGACAAGGTTAGGTTAAGGTCTAGGGATTGTGTCAGGGCATGACCTAGGGATAGTGTCAAGACCTTAGTTACTTAGGGCATCAGGGCCTAATTTAGGACCAGTGTCAGGGCTTCAGGTAGGGATAGCGTCAGAGCCTGACTTAGGGAGAGCGACAGGGCTTGAGTGAGGCCTAGTGTCAGAGCCTTAGCTAGGGATAGTATTAGAGCATGACTTAGGAGCGGTATAAGGGCCTTGGTAGGATCAGCCTCAGGGGCTTTGTTAAAGACATTATCAGGGCCTCTGTTAGGGACAGCCTTAGGGCCTCCCTTAGGGACAGTGTCAGGGCTTACTTAGGGACAGTTTCAGGAGCTTGGTAAGAGATGGGTCCGGAAATTACCTCAGGATAGTGTCAGGACATTAGATATTGAGGCAGCAGGGCCTTAGTTACGGACAGTGTCAAGGCCTTAGTTAGTACTAGCATCTGGGCCTCTGTTAGGTACAGTGTCAGGGCCTGAGTTAGGAATAGTGTTAGGGCCTTAGTTCGGGACAGTATCACGGCCTTGGGACTAAATTCAGGGCCTGAGGTAGTCACAGCATAAGGGCTTTAGTTAGCATAAGAGGCAGGACATTTGCTAGGGACAGGGTTAGGGTAAAGTTTAGGGATCGTGTCAGGAAATGACCTAGGGATAGTGTCAAGAGCTTAGTTACAGTATCAGGGCCTTATTTAGGACCCGTGTCAGGGCTTGAGGTAGGGACAGCATCAGTGCCTGACTCTGGGAGAGCAACAGGGCCTGAGTGAGGCCTAGCGTCAGGCCCATAGCTGGGGACACTGTCAGGGCATGATGTAGGAGCAGCATCAGGGCCTTTGTTGCATCAGCATTAGTGTCTTAGTTACAGACATGATCAGGGCCTGAGTTAGTCACAGCGTCAAGGCCTCAGTTAGGCATAGCTTCAGGGACTGAGTTACGGACAGCCTCAGGTCTTCACTTAGGAACAGCGACAGGGCTTTCTTAGGGACGGTGTCAGGACCTTGGTTAGAAATGGGTCAGGATATTAGCTCAGGATAGTGTCCGGATTTTAGTTATTGCCGGCAGCAGGGCCTATATTAGAGATAGATTCCGGGCCTTAGTTAGGGACAGTGTCAGGGCCTTAATTAGGACTAGTCTGGGCCTTAGTTAGGGAGAGCATTACGGCTTCGGTGAGGATAAGGGGCAGGACGTTAGCTCGGGACAGAGTCAGGTTCCAGGCCAGTGGTAGTGTCAGGATGTGAGCTAGGGATAGGGTGAAGACCTTACTTATTGAGAGCATCAGGGCCTTAGTTAGGACCAGCGTCAGGGCCTTCATCAGGACCAGTGTCAGGGCTTCACGTACGGACAGCGTCAGAGCCTAACTAAGGTACGGCAACGGGGCCTAAGTGAGGCCTATCTTTAGGGCCTGAGTTAGGGACAGTGTCAGGGCATGACTTAGGAGCCGTATAAGGGCCTCTGTAGGATCAGCATTAGGGTCTTCGTTAAAGACATTCTCAGGGCCTCTGTTAGGGACCGCCTCAGGGCCTCACTTAGGGACAGCGTCAGGGCTTACTTTGGGACAGTTTCAGGACCTTGGTAAGACATGGGTCAGGATATTAGCTCAGGATAATGTCAGGACTTTAGATATTGACTGCAGCAGGGCCTTAGAGACAGTGTCTCAGCCTGACTTAGGACTAGCATCAGAGCCTTTGTTAGGTACAGTGTCAGGGACTGACTTAGGTGTAGTGTCAGGGCCTTAGTTAGGGACAGGGTCAGGGCCTGAGTTAGGACGAGCCTCCAGGCCTCAGTTAGGGCCAGGGTCACGGCCTCGGGACTAATTTTAGGGCCTTAGTTAGGAACAGCATCAGGGATTTATTTAGCATAAGAAGCTCAACATTAGTTAAAGACAAGGTTAGGTTAAGGTCTAGGGATTGGGTCAGGGCATGACCTAGGGATAGTGTCAAGACCTTAGTTACTTAGGGCATCAGGGCCTAATTTAGGACCAGTGTCAGGGCTTCAGGTAGGGATAGCGTCAGAGCCTGACTTAGGGAGAGCGACAGGGCTTGAGTGAGGCCTAGTGTCAGAGCCTTAGCTAGGGATAGTATCAGGGCATGACTTAGGAGCAGCATAAGGGCCTTGGTAGGATCAGTCTCAGGGGCTTTGTTAAAGACATTATCAGGGCCTTTGTTAGGGACAGCCTTAGGGCCTCCCTTAGGGACAGCGTCAGGGCTTACTTAGGGACAGTTTCAGGACCTTGGTAAGACATGGGTCAGGATATTAGCTCAGGAGAATGTCAGGACTTTAGATATTGACTGCAGCAGGGCCTTAGAGACAGTGTCTCAGCCTGACTTAGGACTAGCATCAGAGCCTTTGTTAGGTACAGTGTCAGGGACTGAGTTAGGTGTAGTGTCAGGGCCTTAGTTAGGGACAGGGTCAGGGCCTGAGTTAGGACGAGCCTCCAGGCCTCAGTTAGGGCCAGGGTCATGGCCTCGGGACTAATTTTAGGGCCTTAGTTAGGAACAGCATCAGGGATTTATTTAGCATAAGAAGCTCAACATTAGTTAAAGACAAGGTTAGGTTAAGGTCTAGGGATTGTGTCAGTGCATGACCTAGGGATAGTGTCAAGACCTTAGTTACTTAGGGCATCAGGGCCTAATTTAGGACCAGTGTCAGGGCTTCAGGTAGGGATAGCGTCAGAGCCTGACTTAGGGAGAGCGACAGGGCTTGAGTGAGGCCTAGTGTCAGAGCCTTAGCTAGGGATAGTATCAGGGCATGACTTAGGAGCAGCATAAGGGCCTTGGTAGGATCAGCCTCAGGGGCTTTGTTAAAGACATTATCAGGGCCTCTGTTAGGGACAGCCTTAGGGCCTCCCTTAGGGACAGTGTCAGGGCTTACTTAGGGACAGTTTCAGGAGCTTGGTAAGAGATGGGTCCGGAAATTACCTCAGGATAGTGTCAGGACATTAGATATTGACGGCAGCAGGGCCTTAGTTAGGGACAGTGTCAAGGCCTTAGTTAGTACTAGCATCTGGGCCTCTGTTAGGTACAGTGTCAGGGCCTGAGTTAGGAATAGTGTTAGGGCCTTAGTTAGGGACAGTATCACGGCCTTGGGACTAAATTCAGGGCCTGAGGTAGTCACAGCATAAGGGCTTTAGTTAGCATAAGAGGCAGGACATTTGCTAGGGACAGGGTTAGGGTAAAGTTTAGGGATCGTGTCAGGAAATGACCTAGGGATAGTGTCAAGAGCTTAGTTACAGTATCAGGGCCTTATTTAGGACCCGTGTCAGGGCTTGAGGTAGGGACAGCGTCAGTGCCTGACTCTGGGAGAGCAACAGGGCCTGAGTGAGGCCTAGCGTCAGGCCCATAGCTGGGGACACTGTCAGGGCATGATGTAGGAGCAGCATCAGGGCCTTTGTTGCATCAGCATTAGTGTCTTAGTTACAGACATGATCAGGGCCTGAGTTAGTCACAGCGTCAAGGCCTCAGTTAGGCATAGCTTCAGGGACTGAGTTACGGACAGCCTCAGGTCTTCACTCAGGAACAGCGACAGGGCTTTCTTAGGGACGGTGTCAGGACCTTGGTTAGAAATGGGTCAGGATATTAGCTTAGGATAGTGTCCGGATTTTAGTTATTGCCGGCAGCAGGGCCTATATTAGAGATAGATTCCGGGCCTTAGTTAGGGAGAGTGTCAGGGCCTTAATTAGGACTAGTCTGGGCCTTAGTTAGGGAGAGCATTACGGCTTCGGTGAGGATAAGGGGCAGGACGTTAGCTCGGGACAGAGTCAGGTTCCAGGCCAGTGGTAGTGTCAGGATGTGAGCTAGGGATAGGGTGAAGATCTTACTTATTGAGAGCATCAGGGCCTTAGTTAGGACCAGCGTCAGGGCCTTCATCAGGACCAGTGTCAGGGCTTCACGTACGGACAGCGTCAGAGCCTAACTAAGGTACGGCAACAGGGCCTAAGTGAGGCCTATCTTTAGGGCCTGAGTTAGGGACAGTGTCAGGGCATGACTTAGGAGCCGTATAAGGGCCTCTGTAGGATCAGCATTAGGGTCTTCGTTAAAGACATTCTCAGGGCCTCTGTTAGGGACCGCCTCAGGGCCTCACTTAGGGACAGCGTCAGGGCTTACTTTGGGACAGTTTCACGACCTTGGTAAGACATGGGTCAGGATATTAGCTCGGGATAATGTCAGGACTTTAGATATTGACTGCAGCAGGGCCTTAGAGACAGTGTCTCAGCCTGACTTAGGACTAGCATCAGAGCCTTTGTTAGGTACAGTGTCAGGGACTGAGTTAGGTGTAGTGTCAGGGCCTTAGTGAGGGACAGTGTCAGGGCCTGAGTTAGGACGAGCCTCCAGGCCTCAGTTAGGGCCAGGGTCACGGCCTCGGGACTAATTTTAGGGCCTTAGTTAGGAACAGCATCAGGGATTTATTTAGCATAAGAAGCTCAACATTAGTTAAAGACAGGGTTAGGTTAAGGTCTAGGGATTGTGTCAGGGCATGACCTAGGGATAGTGTCAAGACCTTAGTTACTTAGGGCATCAGGGCCTAATTTAGGACCAGTGTCAGGGCTTCAGGTAGGGATAGCGTCAGAGCCTGACTTAGGGAGAGCGACAGGGCTTGAGTGAGGCCTAGTGTCAGAGCCTTAGCTAGGGATAGTATTAGAGCATGACTTAGGAGCGGTATAAGGGCCTTGGTAGGATCAGCCTCAGGGGCTTTGTTAAAGACATTATCAGGGCCTCTGTTAGGGACAGCCTTAGGGCCTCCCTTAGGGACAGTGTCAGGGCTTACTTAGGGACAGTTTCAGGAGCTTGGTAAGAGATGGGTCCGGAAATTACCTCAGGATAGTGTCAGGACATTAGATATTGAGGCAGCAGGGCCTTAGTTACGGACAGTGTCAAGGCCTTAGTTAGTACTAGCATCTGGGCCTCTGTTAGGTACAGTGTCAGGGCCTGAGTTAGGAATAGTGTTAGGGCCTTAGTTCGGGACAGTATCACGGCCTTGGGACTAAATTCAGGGCCTGAGGTAGTCACAGCATAAGGGCTTTAGTTAGCATAAGAGGCAGGACATTTGCTAGGGACAGGGTTAGGGTAAAGTTTAGGGATCGTGTCAGGAAATGACCTAGGGATAGTGTCAAGAGCTTAGTTACAGTATCAGGGCCTTATTTAGGACCCGTGTCAGGGCTTGAGGTAGGGACAGCGTCAGTGCCTGACTCTGGGAGAGCAACAGGGCCTGAGTGAGGCCTAGCGTCAGGCCCATAGCTGGGGACACTGTCAGGGCATGATGTAGGAGCAGCATCAGGGCCTTTGTTGCATCAGCATTAGTGTCTTAGTTACAGACATGATCAGGGCCTGAGTTAGTCACAGCGTCAAGGCCTCAGTTAGGCATAGCTTCAGGGACTGAGTTACGGACAGCCTCAGGTCTTCACTTAGGAACAGCGACAGGGCTTTCTTAGGGACGGTGTCAGGACCTTGGTTAGAAATGGGTCAGGATATTAGCTCAGGATAGTGTCCGGATTTTAGTTATTGCCGGCAGCAGGGCCTATATTAGAGATAGATTCCGGGCCTTAGTTAGGGACAGTGTCAGGGCCTTAATTAGGACTAGTCTGGGCCTTAGTTAGGGAGAGCATTACGGCTTCGGTGAGGATAAGGGGCAGGACGTTAGCTCGGGACAGAGTCAGGTTCCAGGCCAGTGGTAGTGTCAGGATGTGAGCTAGGGATAGGGTGAAGACCTTAGTTATTGAGAGCATCAGGGCCTTAGTTAGGACCAGCGTCAGGGCCTTCATCAGGACCAGTGTCAGGGCTTCACGTACGGACAGCGTCAGAGCCTAACTAAGGTACGGCAACGGGGCCTAAGTGAGGCCTATCTTTAGGGCCTGAGTTAGGGACAGTGTCAGGGCATGACTTAGGAGCCGTATAAGGGCCTCTGTAGGATCAGCATTAGGGTCTTCGTTAAAGACATTCTCAGGGCCTCTGTTAGGGACCGCCTCAGGGCCTCACTTAGGGACAGCGTCAGGGCTTACTTTGGGACAGTTTCAGGACCTTGGTAAGACATGGGTCAGGATATTAGCTCAGGATAATGTCAGGACTTTAGATATTGACTGCAGCAGGGCCTTAGAGACAGTGTCTCAGCCTGACTTAGGACTAGCATCAGAGCCTTTGTTAGGTACAGTGTCAGGGACTGACTTAGGTGTAGTGTCAGGGCCTTAGTTAGGGACAGGGTCAGGGCCTGAGTTAGGACGAGCCTCCAGGCCTCAGTTAGGGCCAGGGTCACGGCCTCGGGACTAATTTTAGGGCCTTAGTTAGGAACAGCATCAGGGATTTATTTAGCATAAGAAGCTCAACATTAGTTAAAGACAAGGTTAGGTTAAGGTCTAGGGATTGGGTCAGGGCATGACCTAGGGATAGTGTCAAGACCTTAGTTACTTAGGGCATCAGGGCCTAATTTAGGACCAGTGTCAGGGCTTCAGGTAGGGATAGCGTCAGAGCCTGACTTAGGGAGAGCGACAGGGCTTGAGTGAGGCCTAGTGTCAGAGCCTTAGCTAGGGATAGTATCAGGGCATGACTTAGGAGCGGTATAAGGGCCTTGGTAGGATCAGCCTCAGGGGCTTTGTTAAAGACATTATCAGGGCCTCTGTTAGGGACAGCCTTAGGGCCTCCCTTAGGGACAGTGTCAGGGCTTACTTAGGGACAGTTTCAGGAGCTTGGTAAGAGATGGGTCCGGAAATTACCTCAGGATAGTGTCAGGACATTAGATATTGAGGCAGCAGGGCCTTAGTTATGGACAGTGTCAAGGCCTTAGTTAGTACTGGCATCTGGGCCTCTGTTAGGTACAGTGTCAGGGCCTGAGTTAGGAATAGTGTTAGGGCCTTAGTTCGGGACAGTATCACGGCCTTGGGACTAAATTCAGGGCCTGAGGTAGTCACAGCATAAGGGCTTTAGTTAGCATAAGAGGCAGGACATTTGCTAGGGACAGGGTTAGGGTAAAGTTTAGGGATCGTGTCAGGAAATGACCTAGGGATAGTGTCAAGAGCTTAGTTACAGTATCAGGGCCTTGTTTAGGACCCGTGTCAGGGCTTGAGGTAGGGACAGCGTCAGTGCCTGACTCTGGGAGAGCAACAGGGCCTGAGTGAGGCCTAGCGTCAGGCCCATAGCTGGGGACACTGTCAGGGCATGATGTAGGAGCAGCATCAGGGCCTTTGTTGCATCAGCATTAGTGTCTTAGTTACAGACATGATCAGGGCCTGAGTTAGTCACAGCGTCAAGGCCTCAGTTAGGCATAGCTTCAGGGACTGAGTTACGGACAGCCTCAGGTCTTCACTCAGGAACAGCGACAGGGCTTTCTTAGGGACGGTGTCAGGACCTTGGTTAGAAATGGGTCAGGATATTAGCTTAGGATAGTGTCCGGATTTTAGTTATTGCCGGCAGCAGGACCTATATTAGAGATAGATTCCGGGCCTTAGTTAGGGACAGTGTCAGGGCCTTAATTAGGACTAGTCTGGGCCTTAGTTAGGGAGAGCATTACGGCTTCGGTGAGGATAAGGGGCAGGACGTTAGCTCGGGACAGAGTCAGGTTCCAGGCCAGTGGTAGTGTCAGGATGTGAGCTAGGGATAGGGTGAAGATCTTACTTATTGAGAGCATCAGGGCCTTAGTTAGGACCAGCGTCAGGGCCTTCATCAGGACCAGTGTCAGGGCTTCACGTACGGACAGCGTCAGAGCCTAACTAAGGTACGGCAACAGGGCCTAAGTGAGGCCTATCTTTAGGGCCTGAGTTAGGGACAGTGTCAGGGCATGACTTAGGAGCCGTATAAGGGCCTCTGTAGGATCAGCATTAGGGTCTTCGTTAAAGACATTCTCAGGGCCTCTGTTAGGGACCGCCTCAGGGCCTCACTTAGGGACAGCGTCAGGGCTTACTTTGGGACAGTTTCAGGACCTTGGTAAGACATGGGTCAGGATATTAGCTCGGGATAATGTCAGGACTTTAGATATTGACTGCAGCAGGGCCTTAGAGACAGTGTCTCAGCCTGACTTAGGACTAGCATCAGAGCCTTTGTTAGGTACAGTGTGAGGGACTGAGTTAGGTGTAGCGTCAGGGCCTTAGTGAGGGACAGTGTCAGGGCCTGTGTTAGGACGAGCCTCCAGGCCTCAGTTAGGGCCAGGGTCACGGCCTCGGGACTAATTTTAGGGCCTTAGTTAGGAACAGCATCAGGGATTTATTTAGCATAAGAAGCTCAACATTAGTTAAAGACAAGGTTAGGTTAAGGTCTAGGGATTGTGTCAGGGCATGACCTAGGGATAGTGTCAAGACCTTAGTTACTTAGGGCATCAGGGCCTAATTTAGGACCAGTGTCAGGGCTTCAGGTAGGGATAGCGTCAGAGCCTGACTTAGGGAGAGCGACAGGGCTTGAGTGAGGCCTAGTGTCAGAGCCTTAGCTAGGGATAGTATCAGGGCATGACTTAGGAGCAGCATAAGGGCCTTGGTAGGATCAGTCTCAGGGGCTTTGTTAAAGACATTATCAGGGCCTTTGTTAGGGACAGCCTTAGGGCCTCCCTTAGGGACAGCGTCAGGGCTTACTTAGGGACAGTTTCAGGACCTTGGTAAGACATGGGTCAGGATATTAGCTCAGGAGAATGTCAGGACTTTAGATATTGACTGCAGCAGGGCCTTAGAGACAGTGTCTCAGCCTGACTTAGGACTAGCATCAGAGCCTTTGTTAGGTACAGTGTCAGGGACTGAGTTAGGTGTAGTGTCAGGGCCTTAGTTAGGGACAGGGTCAGGGCCTGAGTTAGGACGAGCCTCCAGGCCTCAGTTAGGGCCAGGGTCATGGCCTCGGGACTAATTTTAGGGCCTTAGTTAGGAACAGCATCAGGGATTTATTTAGCATAAGAAGCTCAACATTAGTTAAAGACAAGGTTAGGTTAAGGTCTAGGGATTGTGTCAGTGCATGACCTAGGGATAGTGTCAAGACCTTAGTTACTTAGGGCATCAGGGCCTAATTTAGGACCAGTGTCAGGGCTTCAGGTAGGGATAGCGTCAGAGCCTGACTTAGGGAGAGCGACAGGGCTCGAGTGAAGCCTAGTGTCAGAGCCTTAGCTAGGGATAGTATCAGGGCATGACTTAGGAGCAGTATAAGGGCCTTGGTAGGATCAGCCTCAGGGGCTTTGTTAAAGACATTATCAGGGCCTCTGTTAGGGACAGCCTTAGGGCCTCCCTTAGGGACAGTGTCAGGGCTTACTTAGGGACAGTTTCAGGAGCTTGGTAAGAGATGGGTCCGGAAATTACCTCAGGATAGTGTCAGGACATTAGATATTGACGGCAGCAGGGCCTTAGTTAGGGACAGTGTCAAGGCCTTAGTTAGTACTAGCATCTGGGCCTCTGTTAGGTACAGTGTCAGGGCCTGAGTTAGGAATAGTGTTAGGGCCTTAGTTAGGGACAGTATCACGGCCTTGGGACTAAATTCAGGGCCTGAGGTAGTCACAGCATAAGGGCTTTAGTTAGCATAAGAGGCAGGACATTTGCTAGGGACAGGGTTAGGGTAAAGTTTAGGGATCGTGTCAGGAAATGACCTAGGGATAGTGTCAAGAGCTTAGTTACAGTATCAGGGCCTTATTTAGGACCCGTGTCAGGGCTTGAGGTAGGGACAGCGTCAGTGCCTGACTCTGGGAGAGCAACAGGGCCTGAGTGAGGCCTAGCGTCAGGCCCATAGCTGGGGACACTGTCAGGGCATGATGTAGGAGCAGCATCAGGGCCTTTGTTGCATCAGCATTAGTGTCTTAGTTACAGACATGATCAGGGCCTGAGTTAGTCACAGCGTCAAGGCCTCAGTTAGGCATAGCTTCAGGGACTGAGTTACGGACAGCCTCAGGTCTTCACTTAGGAACAGCGACAGGGCTTTCTTAGGGACGGTGTCAGGACCTTGGTTAGAAATGGGTCAGGATATTAGCTCAGGATAGTGTCCGGATTTTAGTTATTGCCGGCAGCAGGGCCTATATTAGAGATAGATTCCGGGCCTTAGTTAGGGACAGTGTCAGGGCCTTAATTAGGACTAGTCTGGGCCTTAGTTAGGGAGAGCATTACGGCTTCGGTGAGGATAAGGGGCAGGACGTTAGCTCGGGACAGAGTCAGGTTCCAGGCCAGTGGTAGTGTCAGGATGTGAGCTAGGGATAGGGTGAAGACCTTACTTATTGAGAGCATCAGGGCCTTAGTTAGGACCAGCGTCAGGGCCTTCATCAGGACCAGTGTCAGGGCTTCACGTACGGACAGCGTCAGAGCCTAACTAAGGTACGGCAACGGGGCCTAAGTGAGGCCTATCTTTAGGGCCTGAGTTAGGGACAGTGTCAGGGCATGACTTAGGAGCCGTATAAGGGCCTCTGTAGGATCAGCATTAGGGTCTTCGTTAAAGACATTCTCAGGGCCTCTGTTAGGGACCGCCTCAGGGCCTCACTTAGGGACAGCGTCAGGGCTTACTTTGGGACAGTTTCAGGACCTTGGTAAGACATGGGTCAGGATATTAGCTCAGGATAATGTCAGGACTTTAGATATTGACTGCAGCAGGGCCTTAGAGACAGTGTCTCAGCCTGACTTAGGACTAGCATCAGAGCCTTTGTTAGGTACAGTGTCAGGGACTGACTTAGGTGTAGTGTCAGGGCCTTAGTTAGGGACAGGGTCAGGGCCTGAGTTAGGACGAGCCTCCAGGCCTCAGTTAGGGCCAGGGTCACGGCCTCGGGACTAATTTTAGGGCCTTAGTTAGGAACAGCATCAGGGATTTATTTAGCATAAGAAGCTCAACATTAGTTAAAGACGAGGTTAGGTTCAGGTCTAGGGATTGGGTCAGGGCATGACCTAGGGATAGTGTCAAGACCTTAGTTACTTAGGGCATCAGGGCCTAATTTAGGACCAGTGTCAGGGCTTCAGGTAGGGATAGCGTCAGAGCCTGACTTAGGGAGAGCGACAGGGCTTGAGTGAGGCCTAGTGTCAGAGCCTTAGCTAGGGATAGTATCAGGGCATGACTTAGGAGCGGTATAAGGGCCTTGGTAGGATCAGCCTCAGGGGCTTTGTTAAAGACATTATCAGGGCCTCTGTTAGGGACAGCCTTAGGGCCTCCCTTAGGGACAGTGTCAGGGCTTACTTAGGGACAGTTTCAGGAGCTTGGTAAGAGATGGGTCCGGAAATTACCTCAGGATAGTGTCAGGACATTAGATATTGAGGCAGCAGGGCCTTAGTTATGGACAGTGTCAAGGCCTTAGTTAGTACTGGCATCTGGGCCTCTGTTAGGTACAGTGTCAGGGCCTGAGTTAGGAATAGTGTTAGGGCCTTAGTTCGGGACAGTATCACGGCCTTGGGACTAAATTCAGGGCCTGAGGTAGTCACAGCATAAGGGCTTTAGTTAGCATAAGAGGCAGGACATTTGCTAGGGACAGGGTTAGGGTAAAGTTTAGGGATCGTGTCAGGAAATGACCTAGGGATAGTGTCAAGAGCTTAGTTACAGTATCAGGGCCTTGTTTAGGACCCGTGTCAGGGCTTGAGGTAGGGACAGCGTCAGTGCCTGACTCTGGGAGAGCAACAGGGCCTGAGTGAGGCCTAGCGTCAGGCCCATAGCTGGGGACACTGTCAGGGCATGATGTAGGAGCAGCATCAGGGCCTTTGTTGCATCAGCATTAGTGTCTTAGTTACAGACATGATCAGGGCCTGAGTTAGTCACAGCGTCAAGGCCTCAGTTAGGCATAGCTTCAGGGACTGAGTTACGGACAGCCTCAGGTCTTCACTCAGGAACAGCGACAGGGCTTTCTTAGGGACGGTGTCAGGACCTTGGTTAGAAATGGGTCAGGATATTAGCTTAGGATAGTGTCCGGATTTTAGTTATTGCCGGCAGCAGGACCTATATTAGAGATAGATTCCGGGCCTTAGTTAGGGACAGTGTCAGGGCCTTAATTAGGACTAGTCTGGGCCTTAGTTAGGGAGAGCATTACGGCTTCGGTGAGGATAAGGGGCAGGACGTTAGCTCGGGACAGAGTCAGGTTCCAGGCCAGTGGTAGTGTCAGGATGTGAGCTAGGGATAGGGTGAAGATCTTACTTATTGAGAGCATCAGGGCCTTAGTTAGGACCAGCGTCAGGGCCTTCATCAGGACCAGTGTCAGGGCTTCACGTACGGACAGCGTCAGAGCCTAACTAAGGTACGGCAACAGGGCCTAAGTGAGGCCTATCTTTAGGGCCTGAGTTAGGGACAGTGTCAGGGCATGACTTAGGAGCCGTATAAGGGCCTCTGTAGGATCAGCATTAGGGTCTTCGTTAAAGACATTCTCAGGGCCTCTGTTAGGGACCGCCTCAGGGCCTCACTTAGGGACAGCGTCAGGGCTTACTTTGGGACAGTTTCACGACCTTGGTAAGACATGGGTCAGGATATTAGCTCGGGATAATGTCAGGACTTTAGATATTGACTGCAGCAGGGCCTTAGAGACAGTGTCTCAGCCTGACTTAGGACTAGCATCAGAGCCTTTGTTAGGTACAGTGTGAGGGACTGAGTTAGGTGTAGCGTCAGGGCCTTAGTGAGGGACAGTGTCAGGGCCTGTGTTAGGACGAGCCTCCAGGCCTCAGTTAGGGCCAGGGTCACGGCCTCGGGACTAATTTTAGGGCCTTAGTTAGGAACAGCATCAGGGATTTATTTAGCATAAGAAGCTCAACATTAGTTAAAGACAAGGTTAGGTTAAGGTCTAGGGATTGTGTCAGGGCATGACCTAGGGATAGTGTCAAGACCTTAGTTACTTAGGGCATCAGGGCCTAATTTAGGACCAGTGTCAGGGCTTCAGGTAGGGATAGCGTCAGAGCCTGACTTAGGGAGAGCGACAGGGCTTGAGTGAGGCCTAGTGTCAGAGCCTTAGCTAGGGATAGTATCAGGGCATGACTTAGGAGCAGTATAAGAGCCTTGGTAGGATCAGCCTCAGGGGCTTTGTTAAAGACATTATCAGGGTCTCTGTTACGGACAGCCTTAGGGCCTCCCTTAGGGACAGCGTCAGGGCTTACTTAGAGACAGTTTCAGGAGCTTGGTAAGACATGGGTCAGGATATTAGCTCAGGAGAATGTCAGGACTTTAGATATTGACTGCAGCAGGGCCTTAGAGACAGTGTCTCAGCCTGACTTAGGACTAGCATCAGAGCCTTTGTTAGGTACAGTGTCAGGGACTGAGTTAGGTGTAGTGTCAGGGCCTTAGTTAGGGACAGGGTCAGGGCCTGAGTTAGGACGAGCCTCCAGGCCTCAGTTAGGGCCAGGGTCATGGCCTCGGGACTAATTTTAGGGCCTTAGTTAGGAACAGCATCAGGGATTTATTTAGCATAAGAAGCTCAACATTAGTTAAAGACAAGGTTAGGTTAAGGTCTAGGGATTTTGTCAGTGCATGACCTAGGGATAGTGTCAAGACCTTAGTTACTTAGGGCATCAGGGCCTAATTTAGGACCAGTGTCAGGGCTTCAGGTAGGGATAGCGTCAGAGCCTGACTTAGGGAGAGCGACAGGGCTTGAGTGAGGCCTAGTGTCAGAGCCTTAGCTAGGGATAGTATCAGGGCATGACTTAGGAGCAGCATAAGGGCCTTGGTAGGATCAGCCTCAGGGGCTTTGTTAAAGACATTATCAGGGCCTCTGTTAGGGACAGCCTTAGGGCCTCCCTTAGGGACAGTGTCAGGGCTTACTTAGGGACAGTTTCAGGAGCTTGGTAAGAGATGGGTCTGGAAATTACCTCAGGATAGTGTCAGGACATTAGATATTGAAGGCAGCAGGGCCTTAGTTAGGGACAGTGTCAAGGCCTTAGTTAGTACTAGCATCTGGGCCTCTGTTAGGTACAGTGTCAGGGCCTGAGTTAGGAATAGTGTTAGGGCCTTAGTTCGGGACAGTATCACGGCCTTGGGACTAAATTCAGGGCCTGAGGTAGTCACAGCATAAGGGCTTTAGTTAGCATAAGAGGCAGGACATTTGCTAGGGACAGGGTTAGGGTAAAGTTTAGGGATCGTGTCAGGAAATGACCTAGGGATAGTGTCAAGAGCTTAGTTACAGTATCAGGGCCTTATTTAGGACCCGTGTCAGGGTTTGAGGTAGGGACAGCGTCAGTGCCTGACTCTGGGAGAGCGACAGGGCTTGAGTGAGGCCTAGTGTCAGAGCCTTAGCTAGGGATAGTATCAGGGCATGACTTAGGAGCAGTATAAGGGCCTTGGTAGGATCAGCCTCAGGGGCTTTGTTAAAGACATTATCAGGGCCTCTGTTAGGGACAGCCTTAGGGCCTCCCTTAGGGACAGCATCAGGGCTTACTTAGGGACAGTTTCAGGAGCTTGGTAAGAGATGGGTCCGGAAATTACCTCAGGATAGTGTCAGGACATTAGATATTGACGGCAGCAGGGCCTTAGTTAGGGACAGTGTCAAGGCCTTAGTTAGTACTGGCATCTGGGCCTCTGTTAGGTACAGTGTCAGGGCCTGAGTTAGGAATAGTGTTAGGGCCTGAGTTAGGGACAGTATCACGGCCTTGGGACTAAATTCAGGGCCTGAGGTAGTCACAGCATAAGAGCTTAATTAGCATAAGAGGCAGGACATTTGCTAGGGACAGGGTTAGGGTAAAGTTTAGGGAACGTGTCAGGAAATGACCTAGGGATAGTGTCAAGGGCTTAGTTACAGTATCAGGGCCTTATTTAGGACCCGTGTCAGGGCTTCAGGTAGGGACAGCGTCAGTGCTTGACTCTGGGAGAGCAACAGGGCCTGAGTGAGGCCTAGCGTCAGGCCCATAGCTGGGGACACTGTCAGGGCATGATGTAGGAGCAGCATCAAGGCCTTTGTTGCATCAGCATTAGTGTCTTAGTTACAGACATGATCAGGGCCTGAGTTAGTCACAGCGTCAAGGCCTCAGTTAGGCATAGCTTCAGGGACTGAGTTACGGACAGCCTCAGGTCTTCACTTAGGAACAGCGACAGGGCTTTCTTTGGGACGGTGTCAGGACCTTGGTTAGAAATGGGTCAGGATATTAGCTCAGGATAGTGTCCGGATTTTAGTTATTGCCGGCAGCAGGGCCTATATTAGAGATAGATTCCGGGCCTTAGTTAGGGACAGTGTCAGGGCCTTAATTAGGACTAGTCTGGGCCTTAGTTAGGGAGAGCATTACGGCTTCGGTGAGGATAAGGGGCAGGACGTTAGCTCGGGACAGAGTCAGGTTCCAGGCCAGTGGTAGTGTCAGGATGTGAGCTAGGGATAGGGTGAAGACCTTACTTATTGAGAGCATCAGGGCCTTAGTTAGGACCAGCGTCAGGGCCTTCATCAGGACCAGTGTCAGGGCTTCACGTTCGGACAGCGTCAGAGCCTAACTAAGGTACGGCAACAGGGCCTAAGTGAGGCCTATCTTTAGGGCCTGAGTTAGGGGCAGTGTCAGGGCATGACTTAGGAGCCGTATAAGGGCCTCTGTAGGATCAGCATTAGGGACTTCGTTAAAGACATTCTCAGGGCCTCTGTTAGGGACCACCTCAGCGCCTCACTTAGGGACAGCGTCAGGGCTTACTTAGGGACAGTTTCAGGACCTTGGTAAGACATGGGTCAGGATATTAGCTCGGGATAATGTCAGGACTTTAGATATTGACTGCAGCAGGGCCTTAGAGACAGTGTCTCAGCCTGACTTAGGACTAGCATCAGAGCCTTTGTTAGGTACAGTGTCAGGGACTGAGTTAGGTGTAGTGTCAGGGCCTTAGTTAGGGACAGTGTCAGGGCCTGAGTTAGGACGAGCCTCCAGGCCTCAGTTAGGGCCAGGGTCACGGCCTCGGGACTAATTTTAGGGCCTTAGTTAGGAACAGCATCAGGGATTGATTTAGCATAAGAAGCTCAACATTAGTTAAAGACAAGGTTAGGTTAAGGTCTAGGGATTGTGTCAGGGCATGACCTAGGGATAGTGTCAAGACCTTAGTTACTTAGGGCATCAGGGCCTAATTTAGGACCAGTGTCAGGGCTTCAGGTAGGGATAGCGTCAGAGCCTGACTTAGGGAGAGCGACAGGGCTTGAGTGAGGCCTAGTGTCAGAGCCTTAGCTAGGGATAGTATCAGGGCATGACTTAGGAGCAGCATAAGGGCCTTGGTAGGATCAGTCTCAGGGGCTTTGTTAAAGACATTATCAGGGCCTCTGTTAGGGACAGCCTTAGGGCCTCCCTTAGGGACAGCGTCAGGGCTTACTTAGGGACAGTTTCAGGACCTTGGTAAGACATGGGTCAGGATATTAGCTCAGGAGAATGTCAGGACTTTAGATATTGACTGCAGCAGGGCCTTAGAGACAGTGTCTCAGCCTGACTTAGGACTAGCATCAGAGCCTTTGTTAGGGACAGTGTCAGGGCCTGAGTTAGGACGAGCCTCCAGGCCTCAGTTAGGGCCAGGTTCACGGCCTCGGGACTAATTTTAGAGCCTTAGTTAGGAACAGCATCAGGGATTTATTTAGCATAAGAAGCTCAACATTAGTTAAAGACGAGGTTAGGTTCAGGTCTAGGGATTGTGTCAGGGCATGACCTAGGGATAGTGTCAAGACCTTAGTTACTTAGGGCATCAGGGCCTAATTTAGGACCAGTGTCAGGGCTTCAGGTAGGGATAGCGTCAGAGCCTGACTTAGGGAGAGCGACAGGGCTTGAGTGAGGCCTAGTGTCAGAGCCTTAGCTAGGGATAGTATCACGGCATGACTTAGGAGCGGTATAAGGGCCTTGGAAGGATCAGCCTCAGGGGCTTTGTTAAAGACATTATCAGGGCCTCTGTTAGGGACAGCCTTAGGGCCTCCCTTACGGACAGTGTCAGGGCTTACTTAGGGACAGTTTCAGGAGCTTGGTAAGAGATGGGTCCGGAAATTACCTCAGGATAGTGTCAGGACATTAGATATTGAGGCAGCAGGGTCTTAGTTACGGACAGTGTCAAGGCCTTAGTTAGTACTGGCATCTGGGCCTCTGTTAGGTACAGTGTCAGGGCCTGAGTTAGGAATAGTTTTAGGGCCTGAGTTAGGGACAGTATCACGGCCTTGGGACTAAATTCAGGGCCTGAGGTAGTCACAGCATAAGGGCTTTAGTTAGCATAAGAGGCAGGACATTTGCTAGGGACAGGGTTAGCGTAAAGTTTAGGGATCGTGTCAGGAAATGACCTAGGGATAGTGTCAAGAGCTTAGTTACAGTATCAGGGCCTTGTTTAGGACCCGAGTCAGGGCTTGAGGTAGGGACAGCGTCAGTGCCTGACTCTGGGAGAGCAACAGGGCCTGAGTGAGGCCTAGCGTCAGGCCCATAGCTGGGGACACTGTCAGGGCATGATGTAGGAGCAGCATCAGGGCCTTTGTTGCATCAGCATTAGTGTCTTAGTTACAGACATGATCAGGGCCTGAGTTAGTCACAGCGTCAAGGCCTCAGTTAGGCATAGCTTCAGGGACTGAGTTACGGACAGCCTCAGGTCTTCACTCAGGAACAGCGACAGGGCTTTCTTAGGGACGGTGTCAGGACCTTGGTTAGAAATGGGTCAGGATATTAGCTTAGGATAGTGTCCGGATTTTAGTTATTGCCGGCAGCAGGGCCTATATTAGAGATAGATTCCGGGCCTTAGTTAGGGAGAGTGTCAGGGCCTTAATTAGGACTAGTCTGGGCCTTAGTTAGGGAGAGCATTACGGCTTCGGTGAGGATAAGGGGCAGGACGTTAGCTCGGGACAGAGTCAGGTTCCAGGCCAGTGGTAGTGTCAGGATGTGAGCTAGGGATAGGGTGAAGATCTTACTTATTGAGAGCATCAGGGCCTTAGTTAGGACCAGCGTCAGGGCCTTCATCAGGACCAGTGTCAGGGCTTCACGTACGGACAGCGTCAGAGCCTAACTAAGGTACGGCAACAGGGCCTAAGTGAGGCCTATCTTTAGGGCCTGAGTTAGGGACAGTGTCAGGGCATGACTTAGGAGCCGTATAAGGGCCTCTGTAGGATCAGCATTAGGGTCTTCGTTAAAGACATTCTCAGGGCCTCTGTTAGGGACCGCCTCAGGGCCTCACTTAGGGACAGCGTCAGGGCTTACTTTGGGACAGTTTCACGACCTTGGTAAGACATGGGTCAGGATATTAGCTCGGGATAATGTCAGGACTTTAGATATTGACTGCAGCAGGGCCTTAGAGACAGTGTCTCAGCCTGACTTAGGACTAGCATCAGAGCCTTTGTTAGGTACAGTGTCAGGGACTGAGTTAGGTGTAGTGTCAGGGCCTTAGTGAGGGACAGTGTCAGGGCCTGAGTTAGGACGAGCCTCCAGGCCTCAGTTAGGGCCAGGGTCACGGCCTCGGGACTAATTTTAGGGCCTTAGTTAGGAACAGCATCAGGGATTGATTTAGCATAAGAAGCTCAACATTAGTTAAAGACAAGGTTAGGTTAAGGTCTAGGGATTGTGTCAGGGCATGACCTAGGGATAGTGTCAAGACCTTAGTTACTTAGGGCATCAGGGCCTAATTTAGGACCAGTGTCAGGGCTTCAGGTAGGGATAGCGTCAGAGCCTGACTTAGGGAGAGCGACAGGGCTTGAGTGAGGCCTAGTGTCAGAGCCTTAGCTAGGGATAGTATTAGAGCATGACTTAGGAGCGGTATAAGGGCCTTGGTAGGATCAGCCTCAGGGGCTTTGTTAAAGACATTATCAGGGCCTCTGTTAGGGACAGCCTTAGGGCCTCCCTTAGGGACAGTGTCAGGGCTTACTTAGGGACAGTTTCAGGAGCTTGGTAAGAGATGGGTCCGGAAATTACCTCAGGATAGTGTCAGGACATTAGATATTGAGGCAGCAGGGCCTTAGTTACGGACAGTGTCAAGGCCTTAGTTAGTACTAGCATCTGGGCCTCTGTTAGGTACAGTGTCAGGGCCTGAGTTAGGAATAGTGTTAGGGCCTTAGTTAGGGACAGTATCACGGCCTTGGGACTAAATTCAGGGCCTGAGGTAGTCACAGCATAAGGGCTTTAGTTAGCATAAGAGGCAGGACATTTGCTAGGGACAGGGTTAGGGTAAAGTTTAGGGATCGTGTCAGGAAATGACCTAGGGATAGTGTCAAGAGCTTAGTTACAGTATCAGGGCCTTATTTAGGACCCGTGTCAGGGCTTGAGGTAGGGACAGCGTCAGTGCCTGACTCTGGGAGAGCAACAGGGCCTGAGTGAGGCCTAGCGTCAGGCCCATAGCTGGGGACACTGTCAGGGCATGATGTAGGAGCAGCATCAGGGCCTTTGTTGCATCAGCATTAGTGTCTTAGTTACAGACATGATCAGGGCCTGAGTTAGTCACAGCGTAAGGCCTCAGTTAGGCATAGCTTCAGGGACTGAGTTACGGACAGCCTCAGGTCTTCACTTAGGAACAGCGACAGGGCTTTCTTAGGGACGGTGTCAGGACCTTGGTTAGAAATGGGTCAGGATATTAGCTCAGGATAGTGTCCGGATTTTAGTTATTGCCGGCAGCAGGGCCTATATTAGAGATAGATTCCGGGCCTTAGTTAGGGACAGTGTCAGGGCCTTAATTAGGACTAGTCTGGGCCTTAGTTAGGGAGAGCATTACGGCTTCGGTGAGGATAAGGGGCAGGACGTTAGCTCGGGACAGAGTCAGGTTCCAGGCCAGTGGTAGTGTCAGGATGTGAGCTAGGGATAGGGTGAAGACCTTACTTATTGAGAGCATCAGGGCCTTAGTTAGGACCAGCGTCAGGGCCTTCATCAGGACCAGTGTCAGGGCTTCACGTACGGACAGCGTCAGAGCCTAACTAAGGTACGGCAACGGGGCCTAAGTGAGGCCTATCTTTAGGGCCTGAGTTAGGGACAGTGTCAGGGCGTGACTTAGGAGCCGTATAAGGGCCTCTGTAGGATCAGCATTAGGGTCTTCGTTAAAGACATTCTCAGGGCCTCTGTTAGGGACCGCCTCAGGGCCTCACTTAGGGACAGCGTCAGGGCTTACTTTGGGACAGTTTCAGGACCTTGGTAAGACATGGGTCAGGATATTAGCTCAGGATAATGTCAGGACTTTAGATATTGACTGCAGCAGGGCCTTAGAGACAGTGTCTCAGCCTGACTTAGGACTAGCATCAGAGCCTTTGTTAGGTACAGTGTCAGGGACTGACTTAGGTGTAGTGTCAGGGCCTTAGTTAGGGACAGGGTCAGGGCCTGAGTTAGGACGAGCCTCCAGGCCTCAGTTAGGGCCAGGGTCACGGCCTCGGGACTAATTTTAGGGCCTTAGTTAGGAACAGCATCAGGGATTGATTTAGCATAAGAAGCTCAACATTAGTTAAAGACAAGGTTAGGTTAAGGTCTAGGGATTGGGTCAGGGCATGACCTAGGGATAGTGACAAGACCTTAGTTACTTAGGGCATCAGGGCCTAATTTAGGACCAGTGTCAGGGCTTCAGGTAGGGATAGCGTCAGAGCCTGACTTAGGGAGAGCGACAGGGCTTGAGTGAGGCCTAGTGTCAGAGCCTTAGCTAGGGATAGTATCAGGGCATGACTTAGGACCGGTATAAGGGCCTTGGTAGGATCAGCCTCAGGGGCTTTGTTAAAGACATTATCAGGGCCTCTGTTAGGGACAGCCTTAGGGCCTCCCTTAGGGACAGTGTCAGGGCTTACTTAGGGACAGTTTCAGGAGCTTGGTAAGAGATGGGTCCGGAAATTACCTCAGGATAGTGTCAGGACATTAGATATTGAGGCAGCAGGGCCTTAGTTATGGACAGTGTCAAGGCCTTAGTTAGTACTGGCATCTGGGCCTCTGTTAGGTACAGTGTCAGGGCCTGAGTTAGGAATAGTGTTAGGGCCTTAGTTCGGGACAGTATCACGGCCTTGGGACTAAATTCAGGGCCTGAGGTAGTCACAGCATAAGGGCTTTAGTTAGCATAAGAGGCAGGACATTTGCTAGGGACAGGGTTAGGGTAAAGTTTAGGGATCGTGTCAGGAAATGACCTAGGGATAGTGTCAAGAGCTTAGTTACAGTATCAGGGCCTTGTTTAGGACCCGTGTCAGGGCTTCAGGTAGGGACAGCGTCAGTGCCTGACTCTGGGAGAGCAACAGGGCCTGAGTGAGGCCTAGCGTCAGGCCCATAGCTGGGGACACTGTCAGGGCATGATGTAGGAGCAGCATCAGGGCCTTTGTTGCATCAGCATTAGTGTCTTAGTTACAGACATGATCAGGGCCTGAGTTAGTCACAGCGTCAAGGCCTCAGTTAGGCATAGCTTCAGGGACTGAGTTACGGACAGCCTCAGGTCTTCACTTAGGAACAGCGACAGGGCTTTCTTTGGGACGGTGTCAGGACCTTGGTTAGAAATGGGTCAGGATATTAGCTCAGGATAGTGTCCGGATTTTAGTTATTGCCGGCAGCAGGGCCTATATTAGAGATAGATTCCGGGCCTTAGTTAGGGACAGTGTCAGGGCCTTAATTAGGACTAGTCTGGGCCTTAGTTAGGGAGAGCATTACGGCTTCGGTGAGGATAAGGGGCAGGACGTTAGCTCGGGACAGAGTCAGGTTCCAGGCCAGTGGTAGTGTCAGGATGTGAGCTAGGGATAGGGTGAAGACCTTACTTATTGAGAGCATCAGGGCCTTAGTTAGGACCAGCGTCAGGGCCTTCATCAGGACCAGTGTCAGGGCTTCACGTTCGGACAGCGTCAGAGCCTAACTAAGGTACGGCAACAGGGCCTAAGTGAGGCCTATCTTTAGGGCCTGAGTTAGGGGCAGTGTCAGGGCATGACTTAGGAGCCGTATAAGGGCCTCTGTAGGATCAGCATTAGGGACTTCGTTAAAGACATTCTCAGGGCCTCTGTTAGGGACCGCCTCAGCGCCTCACTTAGGGACAGCGTCAGGGCTTACTTAGGGACAGTTTCAGGACCTTGGTAAGACATGGGTCAGGATATTAGCTCGGGATAATGTCAGGACTTTAGATATTGACTGCAGCAGGGCCTTAGAGACAGTGTCTCAGCCTGACTTAGGACTAGCATCAGAGCCTTTGTTAGGTACAGTGTCAGGGACTGAGTTAGGTGTAGTGTCAGGGCCTTAGTGAGGGACAGTGTCAGGGCCTGAGTTAGGACGAGCCTCCAGGCCTCAGTTAGGGCCAGGGTCACGGCCTCGGGACTAATTTTAGGGCCTTAGTTAGGAACAGCATCAGGGATTGATTTAGCATAAGAAGCTCAACATTAGTTAAAGACAAGGTTAGGTTAAGGTCTAGGGATTGTGTCAGGGCATGACCTAGGGATAGTGTCAAGACCTTAGTTACTTAGGGCATCAGGGCCTAATTTAGGACCAGTGTCAGGGCTTCAGGTAGGGATAGCGTCAGAGCCTGACTTAGGGAGAGCGACAGGGCTTGAGTGAGGCCTAGTGTCAGAGCCTTAGCTAGGGATAGTATCAGGGCATGACTTAGGAGCAGCATAAGGGCCTTGGTAGGATCAGTCTCAGGGGCTTTGTTAAAGACATTATCAGGGCCTCTGTTAGGGACAGCCTTAGGGCCGCCCTTAGGGACAGCGTCAGGGCTTACTTAGGGACAGTTTCAGGACCTTGGTAAGACATGGGTCAGGATATTAGCTCAGGAGAATGTCAGGACTTTAGATATTGACTGCAGCAGGGCCTTAGAGACAGTGTCTCAGCCTGACTTAGGACTAGCATCAGAGCCTTTGTTAGGGACAGTGTCAGGGCCTGAGTTAGGACGAGCCTCCAGGCCTCAGTTAGGGCCAGGTTCACGGCCTCGGGACTAATTTTAGAGCCTTAGTTAGGAACAGCATCAGGGATTTATTTAGCATAAGAAGCTCAACATTAGTTAAAGACGAGGTTAGGTTCAGGTCTAGGGATTGTGTCAGGGCATGACCTAGGGATAGTGTCAAGACCTTAGTTACTTAGGGCATCAGGGCCTAATTTAGGACCAGTGTCAGGGCTTCAGGTAGGGATAGCGTCAGAGCCTGACTTAGGGAGAGCGACAGGGCTTGAGTGAGGCCTAGTGTCAGAGCCTTAGCTAGGGATAGTATCACGGCATGACTTAGGAGCGGTATAAGGGCCTTGGAAGGATCAGCCTCAGGGGCTTTGTTAAAGACATTATCAGGGCCTCTGTTAGGGACAGCCTTAGGGCCTCCCTTACGGACAGTGTCAGGGCTTACTTAGGGACAGTTTCAGGAGCTTGGTAAGAGATGGGTCCGGAAATTACCTCAGGATAGTGTCAGGACATTAGATATTGAGGCAGCAGGGCCTTAGTTAGGGACAGTGTCAAGGCCTTAGTTAGTACTGGCATCTGGGCCTCTGTTAGGTACAGTGTCAGGGCCTGAGTTAGGAATAGTGTTAGGGCCTTAGTTAGGGACAGTATCACGGCCTTGGGACTAAATTCAGGGCCTGAGGTAGTCACAGCATAAGGGCTTTAGTTAGCATAAGAGGCAGGACATTTGCTAGGGACAGGGTTAGGGTAAAGTTTAGGGATCGTGTCAGGAAATGACCTAGGGATAGTGTCAAGAGCTTAGTTACAGTATCAGGGCCTTGTTTAGGACCCGAGTCAGGGCTTGAGGTAGGGACAGCGTCAGTGCCTGACTCTGGGAGAGCAACAGGGCCTGAGTGAGGCCTAGCGTCAGGCCCATAGCTGGGGACACTGTCAGGGCATGATGTAGGAGCAGCATCAGGGCCTTTGTTGCATCAGCATTAGTGTCTTAGTTACAGACATGATCAGGGCCTGAGTTAGTCACAGCGTCAAGGCCTCAGTTAGGCATAGCTTCAGGGACTGAGTTACGGACAGCCTCAGGTCTTCACTCAGGAACAGCGACAGGGCTTTCTTAGGGACGGTGTCAGGACCTTGGTTAGAAATGGGTCAGGATATTAGCTTAGGATAGTGTCCGGATTTTAGTTATTGCCGGCAGCAGGGCCTATATTAGAGATAGATTCCGGGCCTTAGTTAGGGAGAGTGTCAGGGCCTTAATTAGGACTAGTCTGGGCCTTAGTTAGGGAGAGCATTACGGCTTCGGTGAGGATAAGGGGCAGGACGTTAGCTCGGGACAGAGTCAGGTTCCAGGCCAGTGGTAGTGTCAGGATGTGAGCTAGGGATAGGGTGAAGATCTTACTTATTGAGAGCATCAGGGCCTTAGTTAGGACCAGCGTCAGGGCCTTCATCAGGACCAGTGTCAGGGCTTCACGTACGGACAGCGTCAGAGCCTAACTAAGGTACGGCTACAGGGCCTAAGTGAGGCCTATCTTTAGGGCCTGAGTTAGGGACAGTGTCAGGGCATGACTTAGGAGCCGTATAAGGGCCTCTGTAGGATCAGCATTAGGGTCTTCGTTAAAGACATTCTCAGGGCCTCTGTTAGGGACCGCCTCAGGGCCTCACTTAGGGACAGCGTCAGGGCTTACTTTGGGACAGTTTCACGACCTTGGTAAGACATGGGTCAGGATATTAGCTCGGGATAATGTCAGGACTTTAGATATTGACTGCAGCAGGGCCTTAGAGACAGTGTCTCAGCCTGACTTAGGACTAGCATCAGAGCCTTTGTTAGGTACAGTGTCAGGGACTGAGTTAGGTGTAGTGTCAGGGCCTTAGTGAGGGACAGTGTCAGGGCCTGAGTTAGGACGAGCCTCCAGGCCTCAGTTAGGGCCAGGGTCACGGCCTCGGGACTAATTTTAGGGCCTTAGTTAGGAACAGCATCAGGGATTGATTTAGCATAAGAAGCTCAACATTAGTTAAAGACAAGGTTAGGTTAAGGTCTAGGGATTGTGTCAGGGCATGACCTAGGGATAGTGTCAAGACCTTAGTTACTTAGGGCATCAGGGCCTAATTTAGGACCAGTGTCAGGGCTTCAGGTAGGGATAGCGTCAGAGCCTGACTTAGGGAGAGCGACAGGGCTTGAGTGAGGCCTAGTGTCAGAGCCTTAGCTAGGGATAGTATTAGAGCATGACTTAGGAGCGGTATAAGGGCCTTGGTAGGATCAGCCTCAGGGGCTTTGTTAAAGACATTATCAGGGCCTCTGTTAGGGACAGCCTTAGGGCCTCCCTTAGGGACAGTGTCAGGGCTTACTTAGGGACAGTTTCAGGAGCTTGGTAAGAGATGGGTCCGGAAATTACCTCAGGATAGTGTCAGGACATTAGATATTGAGGCAGCAGGGCCTTAGTTACGGACAGTGTCAAGGCCTTAGTTAGTACTAGCATCTGGGCCTCTGTTAGGTACAGTGTCAGGGCCTGAGTTAGGAATAGTGTTAGGGCCTTAGTTAGGGACAGTATCACGGCCTTGGGACTAAATTCAGGGCCTGAGGTAGTCACAGCATAAGGGCTTTAGTTAGCATAAGAGGCAGGACATTTGCTAGGGACAGGGTTAGGGTAAAGTTTAGGGATCGTGTCAGGAAATGACCTAGGGATAGTGTCAAGAGCTTAGTTACAGTATCAGGGCCTTATTTAGGACCCGTGTCAGGGCTTGAGGTAGGGACAGCGTCAGTGCCTGACTCTGGGAGAGCAACAGGGCCTGAGTGAGGCCTAGCGTCAGGCCCATAGCTGGGGACACTGTCAGGGCATGATGTAGGAGCAGCATCAGGGCCTTTGTTGCATCAGCATTAGTGTCTTAGTTACAGACATGATCAGGGCCTGAGTTAGTCACAGCGTAAGGCCTCAGTTAGGCATAGCTTCAGGGACTGAGTTACGGACAGCCTCAGGTCTTCACTTAGGAACAGCGACAGGGCTTTCTTAGGGACGGTGTCAGGACCTTGGTTAGAAATGGGTCAGGATATTAGCTCAGGATAGTGTCCGGATTTTAGTTATTGCCGGCAGCAGGGCCTATATTAGAGATAGATTCCGGGCCTTAGTTAGGGACAGTGTCAGGGCCTTAATTAGGACTAGTCTGGGCCTTAGTTAGGGAGAGCATTACGGCTTCGGTGAGGATAAGGGGCAGGACGTTAGCTCGGGACAGAGTCAGGTTCCAGGCCAGTGGTAGTGTCAGGATGTGAGCTAGGGATAGGGTGAAGACCTTACTTATTGAGAGCATCAGGGCCTTAGTTAGGACCAGCGTCAGGGCCTTCATCAGGACCAGTGTCAGGGCTTCACGTACGGACAGCGTCAGAGCCTAACTAAGGTACGGCAACGGGGCCTAAGTGAGGCCTATCTTTAGGGCCTGAGTTAGGGACAGTGTCAGGGCGTGACTTAGGAGCCGTATAAGGGCCTCTGTAGGATCAGCATTAGGGTCTTCGTTAAAGACATTCTCAGGGCCTCTGTTAGGGACCGCCTCAGGGCCTCACTTAGGGACAGCGTCAGGGCTTACTTTGGGACAGTTTCAGGACCTTGGTAAGACATGGGTCAGGATATTAGCTCAGGATAATGTCAGGACTTTAGATATTGACTGCAGCAGGGCCTTAGAGACAGTGTCTCAGCCTGACTTAGGACTAGCATCAGAGCCTTTGTTAGGTACAGTGTCAGGGACTGACTTAGGTGTAGTGTCAGGGCCTTAGTTAGGGACAGGGTCAGGGCCTGAGTTAGGACGAGCCTCCAGGCCTCAGTTAGGGCCAGGGTCACGGCCTCGGGACTAATTTTAGGGCCTTAGTTAGGAACAGCATCAGGGATTGATTTAGCATAAGAAGCTCAACATTAGTTAAAGACAAGGTTAGGTTAAGGTCTAGGGATTGGGTCAGGGCATGACCTAGGGATAGTGACAAGACCTTAGTTACTTAGGGCATCAGGGCCTAATTTAGGACCAGTGTCAGGGCTTCAGGTAGGGATAGCGTCAGAGCCTGACTTAGGGAGAGCGACAGGGCTTGAGTGAGGCCTAGTGTCAGAGCCTTAGCTAGGGATAGTATCAGGGCATGACTTAGGAGCGGTATAAGGGCCTTGGTAGGATCAGCCTCAGGGGCTTTGTTAAAGACATTATCAGGGCCTCTGTTAGGGACAGCCTTAGGGCCTCCCTTAGGGACAGTGTCAGGGCTTACTTAGGGACAGTTTCAGGAGCTTGGTAAGAGATGGGTCCGGAAATTACCTCAGGATAGTGTCAGGACATTAGATATTGAGGCAGCAGGGCCTTAGTTATGGACAGTGTCAAGGCCTTAGTTAGTACTGGCATCTGGGCCTCTGTTAGGTACAGTGTCAGGGCCTGAGTTAGGAATAGTGTTAGGGCCTTAGTTCGGGACAGTATCACGGCCTTGGGACTAAATTCAGGGCCTGAGGTAGTCACAGCATAAGGGCTTTAGTTAGCATAAGAGGCAGGACATTTGCTAGGGACAGGGTTAGGGTAAAGTTTAGGGATCGTGTCAGGAAATGACCTAGGGATAGTGTCAAGAGCTTAGTTACAGTATCAGGGCCTTGTTTAGGACCCGTGTCAGGGCTTCAGGTAGGGACAGCGTCAGTGCCTGACTCTGGGAGAGCAACAGGGCCTGAGTGAGGCCTAGCGTCAGGCCCATAGCTGGGGACACTGTCAGGGCATGATGTAGGAGCAGCATCAGGGCCTTTGTTGCATCAGCATTAGTGTCTTAGTTACAGACATGATCAGGGCCTGAGTTAGTCACAGCGTCAAGGCCTCAGTTAGGCATAGCTTCAGGGACTGAGTTACGGACAGCCTCAGGTCTTCACTCAGGAACAGCGACAGGGCTTTCTTAGGGACGGTGTCAGGACCTTGGTTAGAAATGGGTCAGGATATTAGCTTAGGATAGTGTCCGGATTTTAGTTATTGCCGGCAGCAGGACCTATATTAGAGATAGATTCCGGGCCTTAGTTAGGGACAGTGTCAGGGCCTTAATTAGGACTAGTCTGGGCCTTAGTTAGGGAGAGCATTACGGCTTCGGTGAGGATAAGGGGCAGGACGTTAGCTCGGGACAGAGTCAGGTTCCAGGCCAGTGGTAGTGTCAGGATGTGAGCTAGGGATAGGGTGAAGATCTTACTTATTGAGAGCATCAGGGCCTTAGTTAGGACCAGCGTCAGGGCCTTCATCAGGACCAGTGTCAGGGCTTCACGTACGGACAGCGTCAGAGCCTAACTAAGGTACGGCAACAGGGCCTAAGTGAGGCCTATCTTTAGGGCCTGAGTTAGGGACAGTGTCAGGGCATGACTTAGGAGCCGTATAAGGGCCTCTGTAGGATCAGCATTAGGGTCTTCGTTAAAGACATTCTCAGGGCCTCTGTTAGGGACCGCCTCAGGGCCTCACTTAGGGACAGCGTCAGGGCTTACTTTGGGACAGTTTCAGGACCTTGGTAAGACATGGGTCAGGATATTAGCTCGGGATAATGTCAGGACTTTAGATATTGACTGCAGCAGGGCCTTAGAGACAGTGTCTCAGCCTGACTTAGGACTAGCATCAGAGCCTTTGTTAGGTACAGTGTCAGGGACTGAGTTAGGTGTAGTGTCAGGGCCTTAGTGAGGGACAGTGTCAGGGCCTGTGTTAGGACGAGCCTCCAGGCCTCAGTTAGGGCCAGGGTCACGGCCTCGGGACTAATTTTAGGGCCTTAGTTAGGAACAGCATCAGGGATTTATTTAGCATAAGAAGCTCAACATTAGTTAAAGACAAGGTTAGGTTAAGGTCTAGGGATTGTGTCAGGGCATGACCTAGGGATAGTGTCAAGACCTTAGTTACTTAGGGCATCAGGGCCTAATTTAGGACCAGTGTCAGGGCTTCAGGTAGGGATAGCGTCAGAGCCTGACTTAGGGAGAGCGACAGGGCTTGAGTGAGGCCTAGTGTCAGAGCCTTAGCTAGGGATAGTATCAGGGCATGACTTAGGAGCAGTATAAGAGCCTTGGTAGGATCAGCCTCAGGGGCTTTGTTAAAGACATTATCAGGGCCTCTGTTAGGGACAGCCTTAGGGCCTCCCTTAGGGACAGCGTCAGGGCTTACTTAGAGACAGTTTCAGGAGCTTGGTAAGACATGGGTCAGGATATTAGCTCAGGAGAATGTCAGGACTTTAGATATTGACTGCAGCAGGGCCTTAGAGACAGTGTCTCAGCCTGACTTAGGACTAGCATCAGAGCCTTTGTTAGGTACAGTGTCAGGGACTGAGTTAGGTGTAGTGTCAGGGCCTTAGTTAGGGACAGGGTCAGGGCCTGAGTTAGGACGAGCCTCCAGGCCTCAGTTAGGGCCAGGGTCATGGCCTCGGGACTAATTTTAGGGCCTTAGTTAGGAACAGCATCAGGGATTTATTTAGCATAAGAAGCTCAACATTAGTTAAAGACAAGGTTAGGTTAAGGTCTAGGGATTTTGTCAGTGCATGACCTAGGGATAGTGTCAAGACCTTAGTTACTTAGGGCATCAGGGCCTAATTTAGGACCAGTGTCAGGGCTTCAGGTAGGGATAGCGTCAGAGCCTGACTTAGGGAGAGCGACAGGGCTTGAGTGAGGCCTAGTGTCAGAGCCTTAGCTAGGGATAGTATCAGGGCATGACTTAGGAGCAGCATAAGGGCCTTGGTAGGATCAGCCTCAGGGGCTTTGTTAAAGACATTATCAGGGCCTCTGTTAGGGACAGCCTTAGGGCCTCCCTTAGGGACAGTGTCAGGGCTTACTTAGGGACAGTTTCAGGAGCTTAGTAAGAGATGGGTCTGGAAATTACCTCAGGATAGTGTCAGGACATTAGATATTGAAGGCAGCAGGGCCTTAGTTAGGGACAGTGTCAAGGCCTTAGTTAGTACTAGCATCTGGGCCTCTGTTAGGTACAGTGTCAGGGCCTGAGTTAGGAATAGTGTTAGGGCCTTAGTTCGGGACAGTATCACGGCCTTGGGACTAAATTCAGGGCCTGAGGTAGTCACAGCATAAGGGCTTTAGTTAGCATAAGAGGCAGGACATTTGCTAGGGACAGGGTTAGGGTAAAGTTTAGGGATCGTGTCAGGAAATGACCTAGGGATAGTGTCAAGAGCTTAGTTACAGTATCAGGGCCTTATTTAGGACCCGTGTCAGGGCTTGAGGTAGGGACAGCGTCAGTGCCTGACTCTGGGAGAGCAACAGGGCCTGAGTGAGGCCTAGCGTCAGGCCCATAGCTGGGGACACTGTCAGGGCATGATGTAGGAGCAGCATCAGGGCCTTTGTTGCATCAGCATTAGTGTCTTAGTTACAGACATGATCAGGGCCTGAGTTAGTCACAGCGTCAAGGCCTCAGTTAGGCATAGCTTCAGGGACTGAGTTACGGACAGCCTCAGGTCTTCACTTAGGAACAGCGACAGGGCTTTCTTAGGGACGGTGTCAGGACCTTGGTTAGAAATGGGTCAGGATATTAGCTCAGGATAGTGTCCGGATTTTAGTTATTGCCGGCAGCAGGGCCTATATTAGAGATAGATTCCGGGCCTTAGTTAGGGACAGTGTCAGGGCCTTAATTAGGACTAGTCTGGGCCTTAGTTAGGGAGAGCATTACGGCTTCGGTGAGGATAAGGGGCAGGACGTTAGCTCGGGACAGAGTCAGGTTCCAGGCCAGTGGTAGTGTCAGGATGTGAGCTAGGGATAGGGTGAAGACCTTACTTATTGAGAGCATCAGGGCCTTAGTTAGGACCAGCGTCAGGGCCTTCATCAGGACCAGTGTCAGGGCTTCACGTACGGACAGCGTCAGAGCCTAACTAAGGTACGGCAACGGGGCCTAAGTGAGGCCTATCTTTAGGGCCTGAGTTAGGGGCAGTGTCAGGGCATGACTTAGGAGCCGTATAAGGGCCTCTGTAGGATCAGCATTAGGGTCTTCGTTAAAGACATTCTCAGGGCCTCTGTTAGGGACCGCCTCAGGGCCTCACATAGGGACAGCGTCAGGGCTTACTTTGGGACAGTTTCAGGACCTTGGTAAGACATGGGTCAGGATATTAGCTCGGGATAATGTCAGGACTTTAGATATTGACTGCAGCAGGGCCTTAGAGACAGTGTCTCAGCCTGACTTAGGACTAGCATCAGAGCCTTTGTTAGGTACAGTGTCAGGGACTGAGTTAGGTGTAGTGTCAGGGCCTTAGTTAGGGACAGGGTCAGGGCCTGAGTTAGGACGAGCCTCCAGGCCTCAGTTAGGGCCAGGGTCATGGCCTCGGGACTAATTTTAGGGCCTTAGTTAGGAACAGCATCAGGGATTGATTTAACATAAGAAGCTCAACATTAGTTAAAGACAAGGTTAGGTTAAGGTCTAGGGATTGTGTCAGGGCATGACCTAGGGATAGTGTCAAGACCTTAGTTACTTAGGGCATCAGGGCCTAATTTAGGACCAGTGTCAGGGCTTCAGGTAGGGATAGCGTCAGAGCCTGACTTAGGGAGAGCGACAGGGCTTGAGTGAGGCCTAGTGTCAGAGCCTTAGCTAGGGATAGTATCAGGGCATGACTTAGGAGCAGCATAAGGGCCTTGGTAGGATCAGCCTCAGGGGCTTTGTTAAAGACATTATCAGGGCCTCTGTTAGGGACAGCCTTAGGGCCTCCCTTAGGGACAGCATCAGGGCTTACTTAGGGACAGTTTCAGGAGCTTGGTAAGAGATGGGTCCGGAAATTACCTCAGGATAGTGTCAGGACATTAGATATTGACGGCAGCAGGGCCTTAGTTAGGGACAGTGTCAAGGCCTTAGTTAGTACTGGCATCTGGGCCTCTGTTAGGTACAGTGTCAGGGCCTGAGTTAGGAATAGTTTTAGGGCCTGAGTTAGGGACAGTATCACGGCCTTGGGACTAAATTCAGGGCCTGAGGTAGTCACAGCATAAGGGCTTTAGTTAGCATAAGAGGCAGGACATTTGCTAGGGACAGAGTTAGCGTAAAGTTTAGGGATCGTGTCAGGAAATGACCTAGGGATAGTGTCAAGAGCTTAGTTACAGTATCAGGGCCTTATTTAGGACCCGTGTCAGGGCTTGAGGTAGGGACAGCGTCAGTGCCTGACTCTGGGAGAGCAACAGGGCCTGAGTGAGGCCTAGCGTCAGGCCCATAGCTGGGGACACTGTCAGGGCATGATGTAGGAGCAGCATCAGGGCCTTTGTTGCATCAGCATTAGTGTCTTAGTTACAGACATGATCAGGGCCTGAGTTAGTCACAGCGTCAAGGCCTCAGTTAGGCATAGCTTCAGGGACTGAGTTACGGACAGCCTCAGGTCTTCACTTAGGAACAGCGACAGGGCTTTCTTAGGGACGGTGTCAGGACCTTGGTTAGAAATGGGTCAGGATATTAGCTCAGGATAGTGTCCGGATTTTAGTTATTGCCGGCAGCAGGGCCTATATTAGAGATAGATTCCGGGCCTTAGTTAGGGACAGTGTCAGGGCCTTAATTAGGACTAGTCTGGGCCTTAGTTAGGGAGAGCATTACGGCTTCGGTGAGGATAAGGGGCAGGACGTTAGCTCGGGACAGAGTCAGGTTCCAGGCCAGTGGTAGTGTCAGGATGTGAGCTAGGGATAGGGTGAAGACCTTAGTTATTGAGAGCATCAGGGCCTTAGTTAGGACCAGCGTCAGGGCCTTCATCAGGACCAGTGTCAGGGCTTCACGTACGGACAGCGTCAGAGCCTAACTAAGGTACGGCAACGGGGCCTAAGTGAGGCCTATCTTTAGGGCCTGAGTTAGGGGCAGTGTCAGGGCATGACTTAGGAGCCGTATAAGGGCCTCTGTAGGATCAGCATTAGGGTCTTCGTTAAAGACATTCTCAGGGCCTCTGTTAGGGACCGCCTCAGGGCCTCACATAGGGACAGCGTCAGGGCTTACTTTGGGACAGTTTCAGGACCTTGGTAAGACATGGGTCAGGATATTAGCTCGGGATAATGTCAGGACTTTAGATATTGACTGCAGCAGGGCCTTAGAGACAGTGTCTCAGCCTGACTTAGGACTAGCATCAGAGCCTTTGTTAGGTACAGTGTCAGGGACTGAGTTAGGTGTAGTGTCAGGGCCTTAGTTAGGGACAGGGTCAGGGCCTGAGTTAGGACGAGCCTCCAGGCCTCAGTTAGGGCCAGGGTCATGGCCTCGGGACTAATTTTAGGGCCTTAGTTAGGAACAGCATCAGGGATTGATTTAGCATAAGAAGCTCAACATTAGTTAAAGACAAGGTTAGGTTAAGGTCTAGGGATTGTGTCAGGGCATGACCTAGGGATAGTGTCAAGACCTTAGTTACTTAGGGCATCAGGGCCTAATTTAGGACCAGTGTCAGGGCTTCAGGTAGGGATAGCGTCAGAGCCTGACTTAGGGAGAGCGACAGGGCTTGAGTGAGGCCTAGTGTCAGAGCCTTAGCTAGGGATAGTATCAGGGCATGACTTAGGAGCAGCATAAGGGCCTTGGTAGGATCAGCCTCAGGGGCTTTGTTAAAGACATTATCAGGGCCTCTGTTAGGGACAGCCTTAGGGCCTCCCTTAGGGACAGCATCAGGGCTTACTTAGGGACAGTTTCAGGAGCTTGGTAAGAGATGGGTCCGGAAATTACCTCAGGATAGTGTCAGGACATTAGATATTGACGGCAGCAGGGCCTTAGTTAGGGACAGTGTCAAGGCCTTAGTTAGTACTGGCATCTGGGCCTCTGTTAGGTACAGTGTCAGGGCCTGAGTTAGGAATAGTTTTAGGGCCTGAGTTAGGGACAGTATCACGGCCTTGGGACTAAATTCAGGGCCTGAGGTAGTCACAGCATAAGGGCTTTAGTTAGCATAAGAGGCAGGACATTTGCTAGGGACAGGGTTAGCGTAAAGTTTAGGGATCGTGTCAGGAAATGACCTAGGGATAGTGTCAAGAGCTTAGTTACAGTATCAGGGCCTTATTTAGGACCCGTGTCAGGGCTTGAGGTAGGGACAGCGTCAGTGCCTGACTCTGGGAGAGCAACAGGGCCTGAGTGAGGCCTAGCGTCAGGCCCATAGCTGGGGACACTGTCAGGGCATGATGTAGGAGCAGCATCAGGGCCTTTGTTGCATCAGCATTAGTGTCTTAGTTACAGACATGATCAGGGCCTGAGTTAGTCACAGCGTCAAGGCCTCAGTTAGGCATAGCTTCAGGGACTGAGTTACGGACAGCCTCAGGTCTTCACTTAGGAACAGCGACAGGGCTTTCTTAGGGACGGTGTCAGGACCTTGGTTAGAAATGGGTCAGGATATTAGCTCAGGATAGTGTCCGGATTTTAGTTATTGCCGGCAGCAGGGCCTATATTAGAGATAGATTCCGGGCCTTAGTTAGGGACAGTGTCTGGGCCTTAATTAGGACTAGTCTGGGCCTTAGTTAGGGAGAGCATTACGGCTTCGGTGAGGATAAGGGGCAGGACGTTAGCTCGGGACAGAGTCAGGTTCCAGGCCAGTGGTAGTGTCAGGATGTGAGCTAGGGATAGGGTGAAGACCTTAGTTATTGAGAGCATCAGGGCCTTAGTTAGGACCAGCGTCAGGGCCTTCATCAGGACCAGTGTCAGGGCTTCACGTACGGACAGCGTCAGAGCCTAACTAAGGTACGGCAACGGGGCCTAAGTGAGGCCTATCTTTAGGGCCTGAGTTAGGGGCAGTGTCAGGGCATGACTTAGGAGCCGTATAAGGGCCTCTGTAGAATCAGCATTAGGGTCTTCGTTAAAGACATTCTCAGGGCCTCTGTTAGGGACCGCCTCAGGGCCTCACTTAGGGACAGCGTCAGGGCTTACTTTGGGACAGTTTCAGGACCTTGGTAAGACATGGGTCAGGATATTAGCTCGGGATAATGTCAGGACTTTAGATATTGACTGCAGCAGGGCCTTAGAGACAGTGTCTCAGCCTGACTTAGGACTAGCATCAGAGCCTTTGTTAGGTACAGTGTCAGGGACTGAGTTAGGTGTAGTGTCAGGGCCTTAGTAAGGGACAGGGTCAGGGCCTGAGTTAGGACGAGCCTCCAGGCCTCAGTTAGGGCCAGGGTCACGGCCTCGGGACTAATTTTAGGGCCTTAGTTAGGAACAGCATCAGGGATTGATTTAGCATAAGAAGCTCAACATTAGTTAAAGACAAGGTTAGGTTAAGGTCTAGGGATTGTGTCAGGGCATGACCTAGGGATAGTGTCAAGACCTTAGTTACTTAGGGCATCAGGGCCTAATTTAGGACCAGTGTCAGGGCTTCAGGTAGGGATAGCGTCAGAGCCTGACTTAGGGAGAGCGACAGGGCTTGAGTGAGGCCTAGTGTCAGAGCCTTAGCTAGGGATAGTATCAGGGCATGACTTAGGAGCAGCATAAGGGCCTTGGTAGGATCAGCCTCAGGGGCTTTGTTAAAGACATTATCAGGGCCTCTGTTAGGGACAGCCTTAGGGCCTCCCTTAGGGACAGTGTCAGGGCTTACTTAGGGACAGTTTCAGGAGCTTGGTAAGAGATGGGTCCGGAAATTACCTCAGGATAGTGTCAGGACATTAGATATTGACGGCAGCAGGGCCTTAGTTAGGGACAGTGTCAAGGCCTTAGTTAGTACTAGCATCTGGGCCTCTGTTAGGTACAGTGTCAGGGCCTGAGTTAGGAATAGTGTTAGGGCCTTAGTTCGGGACAGTATCACGGCCTTGGGACTAAATTCAGGGCCTGAGGTAGTCACAGCATAAGGGCTTTAGTTAGCATAAGAGGCAGGACATTTGCTAGGGACAGGGTTAGGGTAAAGTTTAGGGATCGTGTCAGGAAATGACCTAGGGATAGTGTCAAGAGCTTAGTTACAGTATCAGGGCCTTATTTAGGACCCGTGTCAGGGCTTGAGGTAGGGACAGCGTCAGTGCCTGACTCTGGGAGAGCAACAGGGCCTGAGTGAGGCCTAGCGTCAGGCCCATAGCTGGGGACACTGTCAGGGCATGATGTAGGAGCAGCATCAGGGCCTTTGTTGCATCAGCATTAGTGTCTTAGTTACAGACATGATCAGGGCCTGAGTTAGTCACAGCGTCAAGGCCTCAGTTAGGCATAGCTTCAGGGACTGAGTTACGGACAGCCTCAGGTCTTCACTTAGGAACAGCGACAGGGCTTTCTTAGGGACGGTGTCAGGACCTTGGTTAGAAATGGGTCAGGATATTAGCTCAGGATAGTGTCCGGATTTTAGTTATTGCCGGCAGCAGGGCCTATATTAGAGATAGATTCCGGGCCTTAGTTAGGGACAGTGTCAGGGCCTTAATTAGGACTAGTCTGGGCCTTAGTTAGGGAGAGCATTACGGCTTCGGTGAGGATAAGGGGCAGGACGTTAGCTCGGGACAGAGTCAGGTTCCAGGCCAGTGGTAGTGTCAGGATGTGAGCTAGGGATAGGGTGAAGACCTTAGTTATTGAGAGCATCAGGGCCTTAGTTAGGACCAGCGTCAGGGCCTTCATCAGGACCAGTGTCAGGGCTTCACGTACGGACAGCGTCAGAGCCTAACTAAGGTACGGCAACGGGGCCTAAGTGAGGCCTATCTTTAGGGCCTGAGTTAGGGGCAGTGTCAGGGCATGACTTAGGAGCCGTATAAGGGCCTCTGTAGGATCAGCATTAGGGTCTTCGTTAAAGACATTCTCAGGGCCTCTGTTAGGGACCGCCTCAGGGCCTCACTTAGGGACAGCGTCAGGGCTTACTTTGGGACAGTTTCAGGACCTTGGTAAGACATGGGTCAGGATATTAGCTCGGGATAATGTCAGGACTTTAGATATTGACTGCAGCAGGGCCTTAGAGACAGTGTCTCAGCCTGACTTAGGACTAGCATCAGAGCCTTTGTTAGGTACAGTGTCAGGGACTGAGTTAGGTGTAGTGTCAGGGCCTTAGTGAGGGACAGTGTCAGGGCCTGAGTTAGGACGAGCCTCCAGGCCTCAGTTAGGGCCAGGGTCACGGCCTCGGGACTAATTTTAGGGCCTTAGTTAGGAACAGCATCAGGGATTTATTTAGCATAAGAAGCTCAACATTAGTTAAAGACAAGGTTAGGTTAAGGTCTAGGGATTGTGTCAGGGCATGACCTAGGGATAGTGTCAAGACCTTAGTTACGTAGGGCATCAGGGCCTAATTTAGGACCAGTGTCAGGGCTTCAGGTAGGGATAGCGTCAGAGCCTGACTTAGGGAGAGCGACAGGGCTTGAGTGAGGCCTAGTGTCAGAGCCTTAGCTAGGGATAGTATCAGGGCATGACTTAGGAGCAGCATAAGGGCCTTGGTAGGATCAGCCTCAGGGGCTTTGTTAAAGACATTATCAGGGCCTCTGTTAGGGACAGCCTTAGGGCCTCCCTTAGGGACAGTGTCAGGGCTTACTTAGGGACAGTTTCAGGAGCTTGGTAAGAGATGGGTCCGGAAATTACCTCAGGATAGTGTCAGGACATTAGATATTGACGGCAGCAGGGCCTTAGTTAGGGACAGTGTCAAGGCCTTAGTTAGTACTAGCATCTGGGCCTCTGTTAGGTACAGTGTCAGGGCCTGAGTTAGGAATAGTGTTAGGGCCTTAGTTAGGGACAGTATCACGGCCTTGGGACTAAATTCAGGGCCTGAGGTAGTCACAGCATAAGGGCTTTAGTTAGCATAAGAGGCAGGACATTTGCTAGGGACAGGGTTAGGGTAAAGTTTAGGGATCGTGTCAGGAAATGACCTAGGGATAGTGTCAAGAGCTTAGTTACAGTATCAGGGCCTTATTTAGGACCCGTGTCAGGGCTTGAGGTAGGGACAGCGTCAGTGCCTGACTCTGGGAGAGCAACAGGGCCTGAGTGAGGCCTAGCGTCAGGCCCATAGCTGGGGACACTGTCAGGGCATGATGTAGGAGCAGCATCAGGGCCTTTGTTGCATCAGCATTAGTGTCTTAGTTACAGACATGATCAGGGCCTGAGTTAGTCACAGCGTCAAGGCCTCAGTTAGGCATAGCTTCAGGGACTGAGTTACGGACAGCCTCAGGTCTTCACTTAGGAACAGCGACAGGGCTTCCTTAGGGACGGTGTCAGGACCTTGGTTAGAAATGGGTCAGGATATTAGCTCAGGATAGTGTCCGGATTTTAGTTATTGCCGGCAGCAGGGCCTATATTAGAGATAGATTCCGGGCCTTAGTTAGGGACAGTGTCAGGGCCTTAATTAGGACTAGTCTGGGCCTTAGTTAGGGAGAGCATTACGGCTTCGGTGAGGATAAGGGGCAGGACGTTAGCTCGGGACAGAGTCAGGTTCCAGGCCAGTGGTAGTGTCAGGATGTGAGCTAGGGATAGGGTGAAGACCTTAGTTATTGAGAGCATCAGGGCCTTAGTTAGGACCAGCGTCAGGGCCTTCATCAGGACCAGTGTCAGGGCTTCACGTACGGACAGCGTCAGAGCCTAACTAAGGTACGGCAACGGGGCCTAAGTGAGGCCTATCTTTAGGGCCTGAGTTAGGGGCAGTGTCAGGGCATGACTTAGGAGCCGTATAAGGGCCTCTGTAGGATCAGCATTAGGGACTTCGTTAAAGACATTCTCAGGGCCTCTGTTAGGGACCACCTCAGCGCCTCACTTAGGGACAGCGTCAGGGCTTACTTAGGGACAGTTTCAGGACCTTGGTAAGACATGGGTCAGGATATTAGCTCGGGATAATGTCAGGACTTTAGATATTGACTGCAGCAGGGCCTTAGAGACAGTGTCTCAGCCTGACTTAGGACTAGCATCAGAGCCTTTGTTAGGTACAGTGTCAGGGAGTGAGTTAGGTGTAGTGTCAGGGCCTTAGTTAGGGACAGTGTCAGGGCCTGAGTTAGGACGAGCCTCCAGGCCTCAGTTAGGGCCAGGGTCACGGCCTCGGGACTAATTTTAGGGCCTTAGTTAGGAACAGCATCAGGGATTGATTTAGCATAAGAAGCTCAACATTAGTTAAAGACAAGGTTAGGTTAAGGTCTAGGGATTGTGTCAGGGCATGACCTAGGGATAGTGTCAAGACCTTAGTTACTTAGGGCATCAGGGCCTAATTTAGGACCAGTGTCAGGGCTTCAGGTAGGGATAGCGTCAGAGCCTGACTTAGGGAGAGCGACAGGGCTTGAGTGAGGCCTAGTGTCAGAGCCTTAGCTAGGGATAGTATCAGGGCATGACTTAGGAGCAGCATAAGGGCCTTGGTAGGATCAGTCTCAGGGGCTTTGTTAAAGACATTATCAGGGCCTCTGTTAGGGACAGCCTTAGGGCCTCCCTTAGGGACAGCGTCAGGGCTTACTTAGGGACAGTTTCAGGACCTTGGTAAGACATGGGTCAGGATATTAGCTCAGGAGAATGTCAGGACTTTAGATATTGACTGCAGCAGGGCCTTAGAGACAGTGTCTCAGCCTGACTTAGGACTAGCATCAGAGCCTTTGTTAGGGACAGTGTCAGGGCCTGAGTTAGGACGAGCCTCCAGGCCTCAGTTAGGGCCAGGTTCACGGCCTCGGGACTAATTTTAGAGCCTTAGTTAGGAACAGCATCAGGGATTTATTTAGCATAAGAAGCTCAACATTAGTTAAAGATGAGGTTAGGTTCAGGTCTAGGGGTTGTGTCAGGGCATGACCTAGGGATAGTGTCAAGACCTTAGTTACTTAGGGCATCAGGGCCTAATTTAGGACCAGTGTCAGGGCTTCAGGTAGGGATAGCGTCAGAGCCTGACTTAGGGAGAGCGACAGGGCTTGAGTGAGGCCTAGTGTCAGAGCCTTAGCTAGGGATAGTATCAGGGCATGACTTAGGAGCGGTATAAGGGCCTTGGAAGGATCAGCCTCAGGGGCTTTGTTAAAGACATTATCAGGGCCTCTGTTAGGGACAGCCTTAGGGCCTCCCTTACGGACAGTGTCAGGGCTTACTTAGGGACAGTTTCAGGAGCTTGGTAAGAGATGGGTCCGGAAATTACCTCAGGATAGTGTCAGGACATTAGATATTGAGGCAGCAGGGCCTTAGTTACGGACAGTGTCAAGGCCTTAGTTAGTACTGGCATCTGGGCCTCTGTTAGGTACAGTGTCAGGGCCTGAGTTAGGAATAGTGTTAGGGCCTTAGTTAGGGACAGTATCACGGCCTTGGGACTAAATTCAGGGCCTGAGGTAGTCACAGCATAAGGGCTTTAGTTAGCATAAGAGGCAGGACATTTGCTAGGGACAGGGTTAGGGTAAAGTTTAGGGATCGTGTCAGGAAATGACCTAGGGATAGTGTCAAGAGCTTAGTTACAGTATCAGGGCCTTGTTTAGGACCCGAGTCAGGGCTTGAGGTAGGGACAGCGTCAGTGCCTGACTCTGGGAGAGCAACAGGGCCTGAGTGAGGCCTAGCGTCAGGCCCATAGCTGGGGACACTGTCAGGGCATGATGTAGGAGCAGCATCAGGGCCTTTGTTGCATCAGCATTAGTGTCTTAGTTACAGACATGATCAGGGCCTGAGTTAGTCACAGCGTCAAGGCCTCAGTTAGGCATAGCTTCAGGGACTGAGTTACGGACAGCCTCAGGTCTTCACTCAGGAACAGCGACAGGGCTTTCTTAGGGACGGTGTCAGGACCTTGGTTAGAAATGGGTCAGGATATTAGCTTAGGATAGTGTCCGGATTTTAGTTATTGCCGGCAGCAGGGCCTATATTAGAGATAGATTCCGGGCCTTAGTTAGGGACAGTGTCAGGGCCTTAATTAGGACTAGTCTGGGCCTTAGTTAGGGAGAGCATTACGGCTTCGGTGAGGATAAGGGGCAGGACGTTAGCTCGGGACAGAGTCAGGTTCCAGGCCAGTGGTAGTGTCAGGATGTGAGCTAGGGATAGGGTGAAGATCTTACTTATTGAGAGCATCAGGGCCTTAGTTAGGACCAGCGTCAGGGCCTTCATCAGGACCAGTGTCAGGGCTTCACGTACGGACAGCGTCAGAGCCTAACTAAGGTACGGCAACAGGGCCTAAGTGAGGCCTATCTTTAGGGTCTGAGTTAGGGACAGTGTCAGGGCATGACTTAGGAGCCGTATAAGGGCCTCTGTAGGATCAGCATTAGGGTCTTCGTTAAAGACATTCTCAGGGCCTCTGTTAGGGACCGCCTCAGGGCCTCACTTAGGGACAGCGTCAGGGCTTACTTTGGGACAGTTTCACGACCTTGGTAAGACATGGGTCAGGATATTAGCTCGGGATAATGTCAGGACTTTAGATATTGACTGGAGCAGGGCCTTAGAGACAGTGTCTCAGCCTGACTTAGGACTAGCATCAGAGCCTTTGTTAGGTACAGTGTCAGGGACTGAGTTAGGTGTAGTGTCAGGGCCTTAGTGAGGGACAGTGTCAGGGCCTGAGTTAGGACGAGCCTCCAGGCCTCAGTTAGGGCCAGGGTCACGGCCTCGGGACTAATTTTAGGGCCTTAGTTAGGAACAGCATCAGGGATTTATTTAGCATAAGAAGCTCAACATTAGTTAAAGACAAGGTTAGGTTAAGGTCTAGGGATTGTGTCAGGGCATGACCTAGGGATAGTGTCAAGACCTTAGTTACGTAGGGCATCAGGGCCTAATTTAGGACCAGTGTCAGGGCTTCAGGTAGGGATAGCGTCAGAGCCTGACTTAGGGAGAGCGACAGGGCTTGAGTGAGGCCTAGTGTCAGAGCCTTAGCTAGGGATAGTATCAGGGCATGACTTAGGAGCAGTATAAGGGCCTTGGTAGGATCAGCCTCAGGGGCTTTGTTAAAGACATTATCAGGGCCTCTGTTAGGGACAGCCTTAGGGCCTCCCTTAGGGACAGCATCAGGGCTTACTTAGGGACAGTTTCAGGAGCTTGGTAAGAGATGGGTCCGGAAATTACCTCAGGATAGTGTCAGGACATTAGATATTGACGGCAGCAGGGCCTTAGTTAGGGACAGTGTCAAGGCCTTAGTTAGTACTGGCATCTGGGCCTCTGTTAGGTACAGTGTCAGGGCCTGAGTTAGGAATAGTGTTAGGGCCTGAGTTAGGGACAGTATCACGGCCTTGGGACTAAATTCAGGGCCTGAGGTAGTCACAGCATAAGAGCTTAATTAGCATAAGAGGCAGGACATTTGCTAGGGACAGGGTTAGGGTAAAGTTTAGGGAACGTGTCAGGAAATGACCTAGGGATAGTGTCAAGGGCTTAGTTACAGTATCAGGGCCTTATTTAGGACCCGTGTCAGGGCTTCAGGTAGGGACAGCGTCAGTGCTTGACTCTGGGAGAGCAACAGGGCCTGAGTGAGGCCTAGCGTCAGGCCCATAGCTGGGGACACTGTCAGGGCATGATGTAGGAGCAGCATCAAGGCCTTTGTTGCATCAGCATTAGTGTCTTAGTTACAGACATGATCAGGGCCTGAGTTAGTCACAGCGTCAAGGCCTCAGTTAGGCATAGCTTCAGGGACTGAGTTACGGACAGCCTCAGGTCTTCACTTAGGAACAGCGACAGGGCTTTCTTTGGGACGGTGTCAGGACCTTGGTTAGAAATGGGTCAGGATATTAGCTCAGGATAGTGTCCGGATTTTAGTTATTGCCGGCAGCAGGGCCTATATTAGAGATAGATTCCGGGCCTTAGTTAGGGACAGTGTCAGGGCCTTAATTAGGACTAGTCTGGGCCTTAGTTAGGGAGAGCATTACGGCTTCGGTGAGGATAAGGGGCAGGACGTTAGCTCGGGACAGAGTCAGGTTCCAGGCCAGTGGTAGTGTCAGGATGTGAGCTAGGGATAGGGTGAAGACCTTACTTATTGAGAGCATCAGGGCCTTAGTTAGGACCAGCGTCAGGGCCTTCATCAGGACCAGTGTCAGGGCTTCACGTTCGGACAGCGTCAGAGCCTAACTAAGGTACGGCAACAGGGCCTAAGTGAGGCCTATCTTTAGGGCCTGAGTTAGGGACAGTGTCAGGACATGACTTAGGAGCCGTATAAGGGCCTCTGTAGGATCAGCATTAGGGTCTTCGTTAAAGACATTCTCAGGGCCTCTGTTAGGGACCGCCTCAGGGCCTCACTTAGGGACAGCGTCAGGGCTTACTTTGGGACAGTTTCAGGACCTTGGTAAGACATGGGTCAGGATATTAGCGCGGGATAATGTCAGGACTTTAGATATTGACTGCAGCAGGGCCTTAGAGACAGTGTCTCAGCCTGACTTAGGACTAGCATCAGAGCCTTTGTTAGGTACAGTGTCAGGGACTGAGTTAGGTGTAGTGTCAGGGCCTTAGTGAGGGACAGTGTCAGGGCCTGAGTTAGGACGAGCCTCCAGGCCTCAGTTAGGGCCAGGGTCACGGCCTCGGGACTAATTTTAGGGCCTTAGTTAGGAACAGCATCAGGGATTTATTTAGCATAAGAAGCTCAACATTAGTTAAAGACAAGGTTAGGTTAAGGTCTAGGGATTGTGTCAGTGCATGACCTAGGGATAGTGTCAAGACCTTAGTTACTTAGGGCATCAGGGCCTAATTTAGGACCAGTGTCAGGGCTTCAGGTAGGGATAGCGTCAGAGCCTGACTTAGGGAGAGCGACAGGGCTTGAGTGAGGCCTAGTGTCAGAGCCTTAGCTAGGGATAGTATCAGGGCATGACTTAGGAGCGGTATAAGGGCCTTGGTAGGATCAGCCTCAGGGGCTTTGTTAAAGATATTATCAGGGCCTCTGTTAGGGACAGCCTTAGGGCCTCCCTTAGGGACAGCGTCAGGGCTTACTTAGGGACAGTTTCAGGAGCTTGGTAAGAGATGGGTCCGGAAATTACCTCAGGATAGTGTCAGGACATTAGATATTGACGGCAGCAGGGCCTTAGTTAGGGACAGTGTCAAGGCCTTAGTTAGTACTGGCATCTGGGCCTCTGTTAGGTACAGTGTCAGGGCCTGAGTTAGGAATAGTGTTAGGGCCTTAGTTCGGGACAGTATCACGGCCTTGGGACTTAATTCAGGGCCTGAGGTAGTCACAGCATAAGGGCTTTAGTTAGCATAAGAGGCAGGACATTTGCTAGGGACAGGGTTAGGGTAAAGTTTAGGGATCGTGTCAGGAAATGACCTAGGGATAGTGTCA